>NW_022147567.1:190769-901072 GCF_002938485.1 Sitophilus oryzae
AAAGTCAATCTGTTTTCCAAAAATCAGCTTTTTACGTCAAGCGCTTTAAGCAGGATCGTGATTAATCAATGACCAGATTTTTCGAAACACCCTGTATACATTTTTAAAAAATCTTAAAACATGTAAAAAACAAAATAAAATATACGTGTTTAAGCGTTTTTTCGGAAACTTGACTGTTTTTTAAATAAAAAATATTGTCATATTTGAGGGGTGGTTTCACCCTCTTGGAACTGGAATTTCGAAAAATACCTTCTTATCGAACGTTTACACCTTAGAATCAACCTGTATACCAAAATTGAGCTTCTTACGTTGAGTGGTTTGAGCAGGATCGTGATTAATCAGTATGTCAGTCACTTAAGGATTTTATATATTAGTATAGATTATAAGTGGCTATTTAAAGGATGAATTGGATATATACCCAATTCACTTTTTGTGATTTTTCTAATATTAATTTTGAGACTGAAGAATATTAAAAAGAGGAAAACGGAAAATTTTTAAATTATAATTTTTCTATACACTCTGGATCATAACTTATGTTGAAAATATAATATTTTATTTATTCCATTTTAGTTCGTATGTAAAAAATCGGATGATAATACATCTAGCAGAAAAAATAGTAACAAATATTTCATTATGATTTATTGAATGAAAAGTATAATTAAACAAAAACAAAACTATAAACTGACAACATGTCCGTCATAAGTCACTCCATTTTCTTCACTACCATCTTCAGAAACTTCATCCTGAAAATTATTGTTTTTATATCTTCTCTTGCAACACTTCAAGTACGCCATTTTGAAATGTTTATCGTATTTTCCTAACAAAAACACAATTACTACCAGTGCCATGTTTGACAAAATCCCGGTAGACATGTCAATAGTGTCGTATAAAGCATTACCGTAGGGAGGACTCCAAAAAATAGGATAAATATTAACTATATTCATTGGTAAAGACATCATAAAATAAGTCCACGGAATAATTAAAGAATATTCGTATTTTCTGGCAATATTGGAAGTCGTCTTACGTTTCCATTTGATAAATAGAAATGTTAGCATGATAAAACATAGATAAAATGAAACTAAACTGAAACTGTCTAGGAAAATATAAAACATCAATGTCCCTTCCATATCATCATTAGGAAAACATACAACAACAGCTACTACGCTTTTGAAAAGAAATATCAAAAATAATGTTAAAACTCCACGATTAAAAACCTTCAAATGATTGTCATAGAAGCATTTATAGTAGTTAAAAACGTACCAGTCGATGGCCATGAAAGTTAGGATGTAAAAGCCTAATTCCATACAACAGTTGTCTATGTTTGCAAGAATAAACATGCCCCTACTTGTCAAACCATTTGTTATCACTTGTAGGAACATGCCTATAGTTTGTGACAATAGAATGTAGCACAAGTTTGAAATGGCATAGGCAAAAAGGTACTTGTAAGATCGTGAATTTTCGAGGGTTTTGAATTTTTTGATGACAACTATCAGGTAGATGGTCATTGAAAGATCGGCTAGGTAGGCTATGACATATAGTACCTCTATATAAAATGACATGTGAAAAATGGGAACGTACTCTTCAATGTACATTGGTTCGTATGTAAAGTTTTCCAAGTCATGGTCCATTGTGACAGTAATATCTGAAAAAAGAAGATTGTAACAAAAAAAGTATTAAATTCAAAAATATACTTAGATATTCAAAATCTAGAGTAATAATAAACAACCTGTATAACAAAATAGAAAAAATAAGATTTTATACCTAGTTTTATACCTATTAAGTTTTCTATTGATTTTATTAGCTAAACATCAGTTTTTTGTATTAAAACTATCCACCCTGTAAATTATTCATTATATAAAATACTTAATGTTAATAAATAAATTAGTGGAATATCATAGAGCATCTATTTTTGAGTCAAACTGTATATTCAATCTTATTTTTAGTATATTTATTTCGAAAAACAATTTCTAACCAGTTTATTTTATTAATTACCAATGCTGGTATATTGAGAGAAAAACTACCATGTATTGATTTTATTTTTAGTTCGGTACGCTTTGAAATATTGGTACAATTTTCGCTTATTCCTGAGACGAACATTTTAATAGTTTGAAAGGGTAAGTTTCATTTTTGGAATAAGTTCCTAGTTATAAAATTGGATTGGCTCCCATTGTCGAGAATTGCCTTACATTTTATAGGCTTATGGTTTTTGTCAAGGACTTCAATAAAGGCGATGGAAAGTTGGACAAAAGTATCCTGGTTTGTATTAGAACAATATAAGTTTTGAGAGTGGTTATTTGGGTTAGGAAAATTAGTACCTTCATATGGTTGAATAGAAGAGTCTTCACTCCTAGTGTTTTTGTTAGTGTGAATAGGCGCTAGGTATAGAAATATTTTGAGTGTTAGCATGGGCGCTAGAGTGAGAAAAAATCTATTCTAAAGAAAATCCGCACTATTAATTAAAATGTTATAATTTTTAAAGCTTTAGTTGTGCAGAAAATTAAATTCAAAATTAGTGGTTTTCCGAAAATCACTTAATACAAATTTTAATATATTATGGTATTTTTTACAACACTAAAATTCATCTCAAATTCACTTACGAAAAAAATACACAGTGGATCCTTAAATAAGTCGTACTTTAGTGTGCAAATAAGTTTTAATCACACTGTATATAAAAGAAAATAATTATATACATATTTTTAAAATAAAAAGTTATGTATAGTATAGCACCCTGTAGATATACAAAAATCCCATACGCGTATTGATCTTCAGTCCATTAAATATTTTGTTTAGTAATTTTTGTCATGTCTTCAGAATTCAATTTTTTCACAGAGCAAAAATTAATCTTATAGAATACCACTAAAATATAACTAAATAATTTAAAATTATAAGTTTTACCTTCCTATTCCTTCTTAAATTATAGTCTTACCTTCTTATAAGTCACTGATAGTCCTTAAAAGGTATCTGGATATGCTTAAATGAATTTGAACTTGTGGTATTCTCACATTTTATTCTAGTTAAACTTCAAAATTCTTTTCCACAAAATCGTTACACTTTAACACTGACAGTCACTGGATGCTGTTTGGTTTATAGACAAAATACGCAATCAACTGGCTTATCTATTGATGCAGTTCACAAATTTATGTAGGCAAATCGCTCAAACTTTTCCATTTTTACGATAATATTAGCGCAAAACAAATTCAAAGAAATTAAATTAAGCATGTAACAATATTATTTATTCGGATGCTTAATCGAAAGATTGATAAGATTTTGAACTTAGGAACGATGAAAAAATGTTATAGTAAACAAGAACAATATTAATAATGTGCTAAATTGTATCTGCATAAATAAATATGTAGCAACGTATCCTGTTAGATTGTAAGAGCTTCAGACGAATGGACTAATTTTTGGCTATTTTTTGTTAAATAAAATAATTAGCAATCCCAGTACAATTTTAAGAAGAAGAAATTGGAAAAATTTAGGGAAAAACCAGAAGTTCTTTTTTCTAAGAGATTTTTATATGAATTCAAGATTATAACTGGCTACTTAAAGAATGAATATAGTTATGCCTAATTCAATTGTGATTTTCTTAATATTAATCCTGAGGCCGAAGAATATTACAAAAAATGAAACTGAAAATTTTTTAAATTATAATTTTTGTATACTTTACTGTATATACTGTATATTTCCTGAAGTACTAAAGACTGGTAAAGTATTACCAGTTTTTAAAAAAGGTGACCCATTATCTGTTGATAACTATAGACCTGTGATGATTTCCTCTAGTATATCCAAGATTTTTGAATACAATTTTTTAGATAGGTTACAGCCATTTTTGACCAAGTTTAACGTAATTCCTGAAAGTCAGCATGGATTTGTTAGAAATAAATCTACCATAACAGCATTAACATGTTTTTACGAGAAAATTGTGAAATTTGTGGAAGCAGGAGAATGTCCTATTGGAATATTTTGCGATCTAAGTAGGGCATTTGACTGTATCGATCATAAAAAAAATGATACTCTGGAGCGCGTGGCTGTGCGTTAAATTGGCTCAAGACTTTTCTGATAAATAGACGTCAGTACGTCCAGTTATCGCACTTTCAAAATGGTAATTCTAAGCAGTACAACTCTAATACTGAATATGTAAATATGGGAGTCCCACAAGGTTCAGTCTTTGGGCCTGTGATGTTTTTAATTTATGTTGCCGAAATGGATTTATTTTCATCATTGGCACATATAACTGTTTATGCGGATGATACATAGTTATACTATCCGATTCTGAGGATAGCGTTTTGGAAAAAAAAATGTATGGATTTTTTGCAAAATTTGCATTCATGGTTTAGTGACAACTCATTATTTTTTAACACTGAAAAAACAACATACCTGAGATTTCATAATCGTCAAAAAAACTGTGAAAAAATTTTAATATCACTTAGTAACGCTGTCTTACAGCAGGATTGTAGTAGTGTAAAATTTCTTGGTTTAATTCTAGACGAATGTCTTACATGGAATCTTCATTGTGAAAGCTTATTAATAAAATTAAATTCTACATTATATCTTTTTAGAAATCTCAGAGATATTATATCTAAACAACAATTAACAAATATATATTACGCATACGTCGAATCAAGATTACGCTATGGCATAATACTGTAGGGAACATCCACTAGGATTAAGGAGGTTTTTACTGTCCAAAAAAAATACTTAGGTGTGTTGCTCGTGTTTCTCCAAGGCAAACTTGTCAAGATTTACTTAGAGAATATAAGTTACTAACTTTGACGAGCATCTTTATTCAAGAGCTGTGTATATTTGTTTATAAACACCAGCATAAATATAAACTAATTTCTGAAGTCCATAATTTCAATACAAGAACTAATCATAAATTTTATCAAATACCATGCCGTACTAATGTAATGTTAAATTCACCGCAACGTTTAATTGCTTACAAACTGAATTTAAATTTAGTAAGAATATAAATGTTTTTAGAAATAAGTTGAAAAAATTTTTATTAGAAAAAGTATATTACAACATAAATGAATTTTTTATGGAAAATGTATAATAAATTGTTAAAACAAACGAAGAAAAAAGAAGGATATTGTTTGTATCAGTATTTTTTCGTTTTCACATAGATGCATAGGTAAAAGGTTTATTATTGTATTTGTTTTGACTATTCTATCACAATTTTATATTGTAATTTAGAAATAAAGTTTATTATTATTATACACTCTGGATCATAACTGATTTTGAAAATATAATATTTTATTTATTCCATTTTAGTTCTTATGTAAAAAAATCTGATGATAGTACATCTAGCAATAAAAATAATGACAAATATTTCGTTATGATTTATTGAATCTGAAGTATAATTAAACAAATACAAAACTATAAACTGACAACATGTCCGTTAAATGTCACTCCATTTGCTTCACTACCATCTTGGGAAACTTCATCCTGAAAATTATTGTTTTTATATCTTCCCTTGCAACACTTTAAGTACGCCATTTTGAAGTGTTTATCGTATTTTCCTAACAAAAATACAACTACTACCAGTCCAACATTTGACAAAATCCCGGCAGATATCTCAATAGTGTCGTATAAAGCATTACCATAGGGCCGACTCCAGAAAAATGGATACATACTTACTATATTCAATGGTAAATCCATCATGAAATAAGTCCATGGAACAATTATACAATACTCGTGTTTTCTGGCGGTATTGTAAGTCGTCTTACGTTTCCATGTGATTAATAGCAATGTAGAATAATAAAACATAGAAAAAATGAAACAAAACTGAAAGAGTCGAGGAAAATATAAATTTTCTCTTCTATATTTCCATTGGCAAGACATGCAACAACAGCTACTATGGTTTTGAAAAGAAGTATCAAAAAAAAGTGTGAAGATTCCACGATTAAAAACCTTCAAATGATTGTCATAGAAGCATTTATAGAAATTAAAAATGTACCAATCGATGGCCATGAACGTAAAAACGTAAAAATCCATTTCCATACAAAAGTAGTTTATGTTTGTAAGAAAGAAAACGCCTTTACTATACAAACCCTTTGTAATCACTTGTAGCAACATGCCGATGGATTGTGCCAATAGCATGTAGCACAAGTTTGATATGGCATAGACAAAAAGGTACTTGTAAGATCGAGAATTCTCGAGGGTTTTGAATTTTTTGATGACAACTATCAGGTAGATGTCCATTGAAATATCGGCAAGGTATGCTATGACATATAGTACCTGTACGTAAAATGGCATGTGAAAAATGGGAAGGTACTCTTCAATGTACATTGGTTCATATGTGAATTTTTCCATGTCTTGGTCCATTGCGAGAGTAATATCTGAAAAAAGAAGATTATTGTAACAAAATAGTAATAAATTCAAAAATATATTTAGATGTATGAAAATCTGGAGCAACTATAAACAACCAATATAAGAAAATAAAAAAGATAAGATTCTATATTAAATTTTCTATTGAATTTTTTAGTTAAGTAAATATAAATCTTTTGTATAAAAACCATCCACCCTGTAAATGAGTCATAATATAAAATTCTGAACGTTATGGATAAAATAGTGGAAAATATTACAGCATCTCTTTTTGAGTCACTGTATATTCCAAACTTATTTTAGTATAATAAGTTTTGAAAAAATACTTCTATCCAGTTCTTATGGTAAAATAGCACTATTAATTTAAGATTGTATAATTTTTAAAGATTTAAGTGTGCGGAAAATTAAATCCAAAAATAGTGACTTTTTAAAAATCACTTGATACTATTCTTAATATTATGATAAGTATATTTTACAACAGCAATGTCATGTCAAATTTACTTGAGGTGAAAAGCATGCAATTGTTCTTTAAATTAATCAAAACTTTAGAGTGAAAATAAGTTTAAATTTCACTGTATATTCAAGAAAATAATACATATTTTGAAAATTAAAACATATGCATAATAAACATAATAAATAATAATAATTTTAATATAAAAATACCATGTGAATGCCATAAATTTTACATGGTGAAACATCTAGACCCTTAAATGTTCGAATTAAAGAACATAAAGATTATTTAAGAAAGGGAGATTTTCACAAATCTAAGATTTGTCAGCATTCATGGGACACAGGTCACAGAATAAATTTTAATAACGCCAAAACCATAATGAAAGAAGCTATAGCCTCTAAAAGAAAAATAAAAAAGGCTTTTTTAATACAATCTAATAAAAATAAATGTATTGCTCACGCATCTGTAGATGTTACTTATGTATGACAACCGCTTCTTTGATTTTAAAAACCAACATAACATAAATAACCATAACATACGTAAAAATTAAAATAATCATACAGAAAGTTTGGGCTTTTTGGCTTTAGCTTATTAAGTAATTGTTATAGGTAATAATTGATAATTTTGAAGTTTAACTTGATATAATGTCATTTTAACAGAACGTCAACGGTTTTTGTAGACATATCTGTTTTAAAAAAGTAAAGTGTTCACGAATAGTTGAATTTAAATATTTTCAATAGCTTTTTTCTTTATTCTTTGTATTTTTTTTGCTTCTGACGACGGAAAGAGATAAACTTTCCGAAACGTTAAGCATTTTTTTTGTTTGTTAGGCAAATTTGTATATCTGTAAACCTAACAGTTGACAAGTAGTTTTTGTTTGGATTAACGCAGCAGTGTTTAAAAAAATATCTATTTTATTTTTCATATAGGATTTTTTGCATGGATAAATCCGCTACTTACATAGGTATAGACATTTTTTAAAACACATGTGTATCACTTTGTATGTATAAAAATGGCCATGTTTGATTTAGTAATTTTTGTCATGTCTACAAAATATTTTTTTAGAGAGCAAATATTAATCTTTAGAATACCATTTAAAGTTAAGTAAATAATTTAAAATAATAAGTTTAAATGACAGTCTTATACCTTCTTATAAGTCACTGATAGTCCTAAAACCACTAAAGGTATCTCGATATGTTTAAATCAATTTGAATTTGCGATATTCTCGCATTTTATTCTAGTTAAACTTCAAAATTCTTTTCCACAAAATCGCTGCACTTTAACAGTGACACTGGATGCTGCTTCCTTCATAAACAAAATACGCAATCTATCGGTATATCTATTAATCCAGTTCACAAATTTATGTAGGTAAATCACCAAAACTTTTGCATTTTTACGATAATATGAGCACAAAACAAATTCAAAGAAATTAAATTAAACATTTAACAATATTATTTATTTAGATGCTTCACCGAAAGATTGATAAGGTTTTGAACTTAAGAACAATCAAAAAAGGTTATGGTAAATAAAAATAATATTAAGAATGTGCAAAATAGTATCTGCATAAATAAATATGAAGTGATGTATGCTGTAAGATTGTAAGAGCATTGCTTGAGATCGAATGGACTAATTTTTGACTATTTTTTTTAATAAAATGTTTTGCAAACACGACAAATTTTTATATGCATTCAAGATTATAATTGGTTATTTAAATGAATATATGCCTAATTCACTTTTAGTGATGTTCCTAATATTAACTCTAGAAAAAATTTTATACAAAAAGATACAAGCAAACAAAAATGAAAAATGTAAAAACGATAGTTTTTGTAGGCAGCATAATGATGCTGAAAATATAGTGTTATTTATTTCGTTTTGGTCTGTAGGTAAAGAAATCTGATGATAATATCAACTAGCCAAAAAATTAATGATAATCTTTTTATAATAAATTTATTGAATCTAAGATATAATTAAACCTAAACAAAACTATAAACCGAGCTATAAACTGACAACATGTCCGTCATGAGTCACTCCGTTTTCTTCACTATCATCATCAGGAATTGCACCCTGAAAATTATTGTTTCTATATCTTCCCTTGTAGCACTTGCGCATTGGAAATTCTTGCTGGCCAGGAAGGCAAGTAAGCCATTTGGAAATGCTTGTCGTATAAACCATTTATTACTTAGTAATGGAAATGGTAGATTAGTGCATTTAGGGGTTGGAACCTTTGGTGTCATCATCACAAAACATCACAATCATCACAATACACCAAAACACATTACTTTTGCAACATGGTTAGCGAAACGCGAGTCCAGTGCAAAAGTAAAGTGTTTTGGTGTATTGTGGTGATTTCATGTTTTATTTTGCTGGTAGATTATTGGTTTTATAGTTATAGTGATGTGCAATTGCCAAGTCATTATAATAGTTACAGAAGTAAAGATGTCTAACATTGATACTAACAATATATAACAAAATTGTTGAATAGGTGCTTAAAGAGAAATTCAATAAAATAAACTGACATGGGTTTAGATGAGATCTCACAACTTTTTATAGTGGAAGAATTTTGTTGCGATACTTGACAGTTTTTTACACTCTATTTTTCGCGATGGGATCTCATTTCTTTTTGTAGATTATCCTCCTATTTTTTTCTCTATATCATTCAAAATAATATTAAAGAAGTATGATTAGCAATAATTCATAAACTTTGAATTATTGTATTAAGTCAGATAATATGAAGTTTGTGACACATCTAGAAGTACCTTAGAATTTTGATGATGTGTCAGTGTGTCAATGTCGAAATTAAAGAAATTTGACAAGTGATAATTCATAAACCATGAGGTATAATTACTAGATATTTTGGTAACCTAGCCATTATAGTATGTCTTCATATGTTTAGTGAAAAATAATATTCTTGCTTTATCCACAACAAAGTTACAGGGTGGTTAAAAGTGCCGCTAATAATGTGTCGGAATAGGGAAACTAAACTTTAATAGATTATTGAGTGCTTTAAAGAAAAACTAGTCAATTTATTGAACTTTCCCAGCCTGACAAATCGGCCAAGCCCAAACATAATTAAAAGCAAACAACGCTACGTACACAGACCGCACTTCATTTATGTGAATCTCACCGTTTCCAATTATGTTCGACCGATCACCGTGAACCAAAAAAGACCAGAGAAAATAAAACCCACCCCGGGTCCTTTAACTTACCCGAACCCACCCTTCCTTTCGGTGACATAATCTCGAACGACCCTTAAAAATCTAATTCTAATTCTAATGATATTTTTCTCATGATGACGACGACAACGGATAGAGAAACAAGGGCAGATACGGTGGTGTGCAGGTATAAAAAATAAAGAATTACCGACGAATTTCAGTTTCAAGGGAGGCGAAATTTAATACCTCCTTTATGGTTGTAACTGTCTAGGATTGGAAATAAGGTCAGTTTTAAACGTAGTGTGAATAAGAAATATAATATGGCGCGGGATTAGGAATTATTGTCGTTAAGGGAGTGCACCGTACCTGGGAGTTTGATTAAGAAATGAGAAAATGTGTTCGGATGAGAGAGTTCCTGTATAGATTTTTAATTTTCTATTATGTGAGTGTAGTTTGTGTGTACAAGATAGTTTGCGATTGGTATAGTTTTCCATTAAATAAAAGTCAGAGAGTACCTTCCCATACAGCACGTCCAAATGAAATTACGTTTCTACAAGGGAGACACATGAGAAACAAAATATGTTAAAGTGAACCTAAGTGTTCATCTAGTTCTAACATATACATATGAGATACACGCAGGTTTATATTGATAGAATTGTGTGATACAGTGTTTTATATATACTAGTTTTATACCGTATGCACTCAAGATTCTAAAGAGTTTTGTGTAACGTAACAAATAATTATTAAAATGATGAAATCTGACGTCGGTATATGAGACATACAATGTATAAGTCATATGTATGTGTGATACTTCGTATCATAGTTGTGCCTATAGTACACACTTTGTAAAAATGTGACGTATACACATAGTATAAATATCTATATAGACACTTTGTAATAGTGTATTGTTGTGTCTACATTCTAGAATGAAATGAAGGTGTACGCACGCGCGGATAGCCTCAGCGTAGACACACCGACCAAGTGTATCTTATGTGTCCTCTCTCCTTTCTCCTTTCTAGGAGTGGTATGTGTTATCGGCCATTATTGTTTTATCATTTGAAAGCTCTATATAAATGTTCTGTTTGTGTGTAGTTTAAAAGAGATTTTAAGGTAAGCACAAGTTTTTAATTACCTTGTTACACCTTCCTAAGAGTATTATTATAGCAGCGACTCTTCTCTTACTCGATACCCAATTTACCAAATTTTGACTCCAATGAATGAAAACTCCAATTATTCTCGTTATAAAGAGGTTAGCTCTGCAATATATTTTTTTAATTTGAAAATAATAAAAATCTAAATGGACCAGAGATAGAAAGATTTAAACATTACAAAGAACTTCTTACACTGATATTCGGTAAGTTATTGATGGAACAATATACAGATATGTTTTATATTCAAAAATCAGTTTCAAATAAAATTTAAGGGTGAGATTGTTAATCTGGAAATAAAATACAACAAAGTCCAACAGAGTGCTCGATGAATGAGTATGCTAACAAACCAACTGCTTGGAGGGAAAAGAGGAGATAAAAATGACTAAACGAGGTCGACCAAATCGTGGCGATATACCAATGTTTACCATTTTAGTATGTTGTTATACTAGGTACTTATATTTTTAATACATTTTGATACAAATTCTGTTCTTTTACAGTGTTTTCTTACTTCTGGTTTCTGCAGTGTAAATAATTATTATTATTGTGTTATTTGCGCTATTGCGTTCCATGATATAAAGAAATATAAGAATTTTATTTTTTAACCACTTAGTCCATTTTATGGAAGAAAAATGATACATTTGCACAAAAACATTTATACAAAACAAAAATGGAACAATTTTAAGGCTACTTCTCTTGAACTTACGATTGAGATACTTTTGGAAAATACAAAGTTTTGCCTTCCTAATTTTCGTTCTAAAAAAATATAATTGGTATCATTGAATAAATATTTCTTAAAAAGAACGATAAGTTAGGCATCAAAACTTGTATTATTTCTAAATTCGTTCATAAGAAGTAGTTTTATCTAGCACAAGATGTATATACGAAGCAAAATACATATGTATACACGCGGTAGTCACCACTGCAATGTGTAAACAGAGTTTAAACGTAATACACAAGCACTGTGTATCCTACGGCACACTGTGCATCCCTTATTTTGTGTATACGTAAATGCTATACTGTGGCTACATTGTGAGGCGGACGTTTAACCTTTGTGCATACGTGTTGAACTACAATGTGTAAACGTAGCAGATTTACATCGGGGGAATTGTGTCACCCTGTGTCTACATCTAATAATGTAAACACATCGTAAATGTGATTTGATGTGCTGTATGGGTTAATACTATTACAAAGATATCAATCATTAAAATCAAAATAATTTTTGCAACTATTGATGAAATAAAAGATCCGTCATTTGACACTTAAAAAAAGAAATTAATTTTTATGTCGCTTATTTACGATATAATACATATACAATTAAGAAAAATATAGCATAAACTTATTTAAACTTTATACAGGGTGTTTCAAAAAACATGTGTTATCTCTCGTGCAGAGATTCCTCACGTAAAAATAAGATTTACTTTTCATATCAACATAGTTTCGATTCTGTTTTGTTTCGTAGCTACAGTGCGTTATAGTTATTAATGATACAAGTTCGATACGATCATAATGAATGGCTTAGTTACACAAGTTTCATTAAAAAGTTCGTATCGAACGCGTATCATTCAAAATTTAATCTACGACGCGACACGAGGGACTAACCAAAGAGATTTGATTTAATTTAAAATATCAGAGATATCCTCATAAAAAATTAAAATTCAAAATTATCTAGGGTGACACCAAGATATTTCGGGTGTGTATTGTGGCGCAGTAATGTATCCTCGAAGTAAACCTGGAGCTGTCTATTCGCTGCCTTGTTAGAGAGATGGAAGCACGCCGTCTCCGTTTTATTGGGGCTCGGTCTCAGTCTCCATTTACGGAAATATGTTCCCAGGTGCGCCAAGTCTGAGGAGAGGGTTGCCTCGGTCTCCCCCAAAGGAGCGATGTTGCGTGGTTAGTACCCAGTCATCCGCGTAGCCGAACTTCCGAGATCTGGTTTCGGGCATATCGGAGATGTAAAGGTTGAAGAACAGCGGGGCCAGGACAGAATTAGAAAATATCTTGTATGCAACATATTGGCAAACACGTATTCTGTGTAACTCATGTTGATTGCCTAACGAGCGGAGCGAGATGCGCATTCTAGTTTCCCAACTAGTTGCATAGATAAATCTCTTTTCTTTTTGTCTCAATGAGAATATCATATCAAGACTTTCCAGAAGTTAAACATTTAGTTTGATAGATATTAGTAACAACAGTAACATTTATTAATCTACTAGTACTACATTCTATATTTAATTAATTGAATTTATCTTTGTTTCAGGTAAGAATCCAGATGTTTACATCGAATAGGCAGAATTCGTAAGTAAACATTTAATTTAAGCAAATATCATCATAATTATGTATGCGTATACGGACTACAATTTCGGGGACATTCTGTATACATAAACGTGCCATACATTTTCCATAACTCCTTCTTGCAGTTCAATGCTCTAGTATAAAACATAGGTGCTTTTCCCAGTAGTATGTGAAGTCCCCATCTGTCTATTATACGAGGAAAAACAAAATATTGTTATTTTAGCGAAATTTTGTAACACTTTGTATGTTTAAAAAAGCAAGGACTATTTGGTCCTTAAAATTTTTTTCTTTAAGGAACAATTTATCATCAAGGTAGCTCTTCTGGTTGGAGATATTCGCTTTTGAAGAAGACTATAACAATAATTAGAAAATCTTTAGCATTAAAAGTATGCCTTTGTGTTGGTCCTCATCAAAATATCCTCAACTAAACCATTTCTCCTAGCGCCAACACACAACTGCCAACAGACAATAATTATATCTGTTCCATTAGAGAAACAATAAATTCTATTTCAAAGGTGTGTTGATGAGGACCAAAAGGAAATGCATGCTTTTAATGCTAAAATTGCTGTAAATCGTTAATGTCTCCAATAAAAATAAAGCTATTGAGGTGAACTAGCAAACAAATTATCGAGAAAAAATGCACCTTTCTGATAAAATGGTTTTAAATTCCCTATTTTGTGAAACCATACCACAGGGTGTTTTAAACTTTTGCTAAATTAACATTTTCTTTTCCTTCATAAAATAGACAGATAGGAATTTTAATATTAAATTTAAAAACGAGGTTCAAGAGTCAAATAATTTAACTACAAACTGCTTAAAAAGTCATTAAAATCTGCCTACTAAAACCTGTAACTATTATTTTTGCATCATGTTTACTATAATTTTATTGTTAAATATTATTTTATTTAAATTTTACGATTATGCCAACCCGATATATACCGCGATATTATACAAAACAGCTACAGCTCCACAATATTGTCACTGAATGCGCCCAAGCAGAAGGCTTTTTGTCGACCTCTCTTTATTTTTGGTCATCACCTATCCGTCACTGTCAGATCAAATCAGATGTTCTTGGAATTATTTATCCTTTGTTTTGGTTATTGAAATTTTATAATTATCAGATACAATTTCGTAGTTAAATCGTTTATTTTTGATGTGGATCGCAGTGTGCAATTCGTTCATTTAATTGTGGGAATTTCTGAGTTAAGTTCGTTCATTGACCGGATATGGAATATGGCTGTGGAAAATATTCTAGAACATCGTTTTTATTTATACCTTTTTGTGAGTGAGACTAGTCTATCTATGTCCTGGAGGGAGATTTCCGATTGAAATCTGATTTTCTGAAGGAAATCGAATCCTTGCATCACTTCTTGTGTATTTGCCGACCGAAGAACATCGTGTGAAGAACTGACTGCCTGTTTCGTGAAGCATTCCCTGTTGGTAATTAGCAGGTCTTCTTAGAGAAGGAATAAGTCTTCCGAAATACATTTGGTCAGAGACGTGGTTGGATTTTGTTGAATTTGTATGGACCACCGTCCAAATTTCCGTCAAGGGATTAAATAGCCGAATTTTCACCCGATTGCACGTGCCCAAGAAGTCCCCGAGAGTTCCAAGGTATGCTATAATTCTTCTGCCTATTCTAAGTCAATGCTCAACTGATTTTTATTCGTATTGTTGACGGGTTTTCGACTTTTCCACGCCCACGTGGTGTAGAAAGATTAGTTGAGTGTTATCTTTCTTAAGTCTTATTTGGTTGTTCGTAATTGTAGAGCAAGAAGACCGATCCAGACCGTACAGCACAGAACAGTCCAGAATTCCATCCTGTTGCCCGTGTAGAGGTACCCGTTGGACATCATAAACCCTCGTTGAGGTAAAGTTCAGATTTAATTAGTCCTTCTGTATTACCTTTATTGACACCTACACGTTGTGCTAGTCTTTGTTCTATAATTGTGGCTTTTTCTAAGACAACCAATGTTATTTAGGGTTTTTTATGTTGACCATTTGAAACACCTGTATCTGTATATTTGCTGAAGTCTCCAGTGACAGTACACCGAGCTGCTGTACCCTGTTGTAGCCATCCCATAGCTGTACACCGTAGCTCAGCCGGAGGAACTTCCGAGTAGTTTCAAGTTTCACAAGTTTTAAGACATTACACTGTAGAGTAAGATCGTTTAGAAATTAGTTAGATTTAGTTGGATATTTGTAATCCACCCAGGATATTGTACTTGGTTTTAAGTAAGGGGGATTATGACGTCATACTTTTTGTTATTACTGGTTTAAATTTCATTTCACTTACATTTATTTTCATTTATCTTCAATTTCATTTCTTGATATATTAACTTTTGAATATTTTAATAAATTACTTAATCATTTTTAGTAATATTATTTACAGTCAGTTATTTACAGTAAAGTTAAGTTAGAGTCACTTAAGTTCAAATAATTATAGTAAGATTTGAAGTTCATGGTAGTTGCACTCAACAGTTCGAGGTTAGTGTTGAAGTCTACTTAATAGTAACATCTTTTATGCCGAGTTCATAGAGTATAATCTCGTGGCGCCCTTTTATTAAGATTTTTGAACCCCGACTACCCGGCTGTTAAAATTAAAAGCTGGTGGCCTCTATGCAACTCATCCCGATAAAGTAAACTTGTGTTTTATTGAACTTCGAATTAGAAAACGACGCGGCAAACCAAAATATTTGAACTAAATTAATATGTGAAAATTTTATGGTCTTTGTTTCTTGTAGGCGTTAGTGAAGATTAGTTTACACTTGATGTTAAATCAAAAAACAACTTTTCTTTATTCATCATCATCATTTCCACCGTATTCAACCATTTCCAGTTATTGTGTAGTCTCCCTCAAATATTTAGATAATATCTTTGTAATTGGGCCCATTATTAGCTATAGGTCCAAGTTATCCCTGCTAATTTGGTAATATCATGGTCCCATCTTAGATTTGGTCTTCTCCTAGGTTTTTTAATTCCTCGTGGGTACTATGGTGTAATTTTCTGCCCCATCTGTTGACACTCCTTCTTGCTAGATGTTCAGCCCATTGCCACTTGATGGATTTGCTTCTTTGGATGACATGTATTACCTAAGCCTTTTGTCGTATCCACTCATATTTTTTTACGGTCTTACTTTTTTTACCAACATATTTCGTTCCATCTTGCGTTGTGTGACGTGCAGTTTCCTTATAATGTAGGTTGTAAGTGTCCAATGCATAGACCACGACTGATAGTACACATGTTGATTTCATGTTTTCTTCTTTAGATAAAGTGGCATTCTAGATTTGAATATAATTGAGTTTCCTTATATATTTCGATATACTAACTTAATTCTTCTGTTAATTTTTCGTAGTAGAAATCCCGAACTGTGTATTAGTTATCCCAAATATTTTCTACTACTATGGCCAGTGTTGTTATATTCATTAGGATTATGTTATTCATTAGAATCCTTCTCTACCAGTTCGTTGTACTTTATTTAGTTTTTGCTAAATTCATTTTGCGACTTACTAATGTGTTATACAACGGTGCATATTTGTATTTCACTAGTAATTATACTAAACTACTTTATATATAAACATCAAAACACACAAGAACATAACCTACATTAGTTACTTCGTAATTTTATGATGTGACTCCACTTCATGACAAAAACGCATAAGTTTTTGTTCTGGAGAATACTTATATAGTACCAAATGTAGGTTGCCGTTACACTAGATCAATAAAGGACTAGCGAAGATGTGCAAAACAATTACGTTTTTATCCTCACCTCTATAACTGGCATTCTGCATTTCTATTTCCTCTCTTGTTTCATCATCGAAAAAAGAGTTCTTTGCGCGATTAGGTCCCGTTGATAGCCGCAAAATAGCGATTCCCGTGTTGAAAATAATTAGACTATTTTTTTGGCGCGAAATTAGGGCCATCCATTATTTAATGACGGACATTAAAACATAATTAGGCGACTTTCGGTTTATTTTGTGTCGTTATTTTCAGAGCTAATCGGACCATTTTTCTGTTTTTGTGGTAAAATAAAATTAATTATTTACCGCCGTCCGGCGTAATTATTGGCAATTAGTGGTTTTTAATGGTTCGTCGTTGGGCCCCACCGCCCCCGGGGGGCGCGGAAAGACAGCATGATGATTTAGATACGAGTATAACCATTTCGGTCGATACTTTTGATGGGTTTTTGCTGTCCATAATTTTGTTTATCGAATTACAGGGACGAGAATATAATTTTTGATTTTTGTGATGATTGTCCCAAACAAATCAAGAAATCAAAGAATATCGATTTCGAAACCTAAAAAAGAAACACCAAGACGCCTAATGGCACTGAATAAACTATATGATCCAACCATCAAAAACAATCTAACTAACCAATTAAATCCGCAGATACAGAATCCCCCAAAATTGAAGGAGATGACGTGTAGAACTCTCATGGAAAGAAATAGCAAATGTCCCAAAAACCACCTCATAGACTATTCTAGGATATAAATCTAACAATAAAAAACAAAAATGGATCACCAATGAAATTTTACTACTCATGGATGAACGCCAAAAAAACAAGGACAAATACAGAAATCTACAGAGACAGATAAGGTCGAAAATTGAATTGCGAAAAACAAATGGTTCAAAACATAGTCCAGGGAAATACAACAACTACAACACAAATGATGATTTTAATCCTCATAAAAAAAACTCAAAGGAACCGCTGGAGTATATAAAAAACACACTTAGGTATAATAATCAACGAAGATAGTTAGATAGTCCTAAACGATAACGAAAAGTGCAAAATATGGGAGGATTATGTAGAAAAGCTCGTTAATGACAATAGACCGGATAAAGAACTTACAGTCGAAAATAATCTAACTGGACCTTCTATTACTAAAGAAGAGATTGAAAAGGCTACAACTACTTGATTAAGAATAATAAAGCATCAGAAATACTCAAACTACTGGACGAAAGAGGCATTGCAGTTCTTTCCTTTAAGTTGTTTAACCGAATATATGACACTGGTCACTATGCGGAGCCAATGGTTATCTTCAAATTTTATACCTCTACCACAGGAGATTGTATGGAAAGTGTAAAGATGGCATGAGTGACTCACAGTTTGGATTCAGACAGGGGTTAGGCACCAGGAAAGCGCTGGCGAAGGTATTAATACAGAACTGCTACGACCAGCGAAAGAACGGATGTATAGACTACGAAAAAGCTTTCAATAGGGTTCAACAACATAAACTTATGCAGTTTCTCAGGAGACTTGATTTAGCGATCCCCCCTTACACCACATCGGATCTGGTGTAAGGGGGGATCGCTAAATCAAGTCTCCTGAGAAACTGCATAAGTTTATGTTGTTGAGCCCTAATAAAATATAGTTTGCGATAAAATCGCAAACTTATACTGTTACCAGCCAGCGAACGGCCTAACCAACCCAGTTTGTATTCGCAGATGATTAAGGTAGGGGTGTATACTATCGCCGCTTTTGTTAAATATATACTCAGAATCCATCTTTCGGGAGTCGCTCGAGGACAAGGAAATTGGAATTAGAGTCAATAGAGTCTGGATAAATAACATACGATGTGCCGATGACACAGTTCTGGTTGCGGATAACATGGATGATTTACAACAGTTAGTTTGGTAGTGTATGGTAGCAGAATGTAGTCAAAATATGGGACTTGTCATTAAGCAGCAAACAAAATTCATGGTTGTCACGAGAGAGGTGGATAAGTTTAGAAATGCCACCTTAACGTACAAAGGAAACCATAAAAAATGAAAGACTGCAGACCATAATACCAGTTTCTCTCCAGTTAATTATCGAAAACAAGATCGAGGGCAGAAGAGGTTTGGGACGGAAAAAAATCTCATGGCTGCGGAACATAAGCCATGGAAAGTGTGGTCGCAAACATCCGTTAATGGATAAGCAGAGAAAGAAAGAAGAGGGTCCCAAACATGGTTCGGATTGAGATTCCTTGAGAATAGCCTGACAGCAAAATAAACTCCCCTCATCTGGAACATAACTAACGTTAATAATTGGGCAAATTTTATGTTCTTAAAATTCTAACACATATTATGCCGGTTATGCCGGAATTGGATATAAACTTCGATATTTCAAGTCGGACACCCTATTTTTTATATTTTATTTTTTAATTCTACCATAAATCCTACACATTTTGTGTAGGTATTTGATGGATCACTCTAGTGAAAAAATATCATTTCCATGCCAATTGGAAGTCGTATTTTTCGATCATACGGTACTTGGTCACTGAGTTATAAAATCATCTGTATGTCTCGAGGATTTTGTTGATCCTGAGGATTACACGGCACGAATACAAGGCGATTTACAATTTATGCTGAAATCGATTCCGGGATCGCAGGATCGGATTCCGGGATCCCGAGATTGACGATTAGAATGAGAAAATTAATCTAAAGAAACGCTAAAAGTATATACAGTCGAATCATTTTAGGTTGAACATTTAATTTTTTGAAATTTTCGGAATCCCGGATTTAATATCGGGATTTCGGGGATAAACATACACCGGGATGCATATTTGTAAACGACGTCCATGATCACGATTCGGTCTAGGCCGAACGGTACCGCGTAAACAGCATACGATATCGCAAATCGGTTTAGTAAACAACATACGTGATTCCAAATTTTAACTTCCATAACGATATCGCAAAATTTGTTAATGGGTTGCTTGTAATCAGCATTCAGGATCGCAAATTTTGTTTGTTAACACAAATTAAACCAGTAAAAATAAAAAACGGGATGTTTTCAAGCGGCCGACTTTTCCAATTACAACCACGCATATTGCTGCTTAACTTTGGTGATCGTACGAAAAAAAAAGTGGACTTGCTGTTAATTCATAAAAAGTTCGATTATTATAGAGGATCATAAATTAAAACCTAAAATCGTGTCGAGAAATCTCTCAACAGAACATAGATTCACAAGTGACACTATTTTATTTTCATTCAACTTACATACGAATGTAAATTACTTAAAACAAAATAGAGATATAATATATTTTGCATAGAACTTAATGTAAATTTCTAATACCTAACTGTTCTTAAAAAAAAATGTCCTTGTAACTATAAAAAAAAATAATATCAAGAAGGAACTAAGTTACAATCTTCTTATACTAGAAAAAGTCAAATTTTACCTGCAAAGAAACTACACAAAGTGTAAGCTTTGAAGTAACGCTGGTCATTCTCTAAACAATGGGTAAAATGTCCTGGAAATTTAAAACATTCTGTAACTTTATTCATTTTAGCATTCATTGTTTTGTTTCGATTGATAATCTGATTTTTTTTTAAATTTGTTTTGAGGAATTCCTCTGGTTAATTTTTATAACTTATTTCAATTTCTTCCTTTTTAACGAAAGGTGTTCTAATAATTTCTTTATTTACTAACTTATATACTTGTGGTTGACAAATTAATTTTTTGCAAAATAATATTTAGTATTATATAAGTCGGTAGACATCTTGCACTAGGGAATTTTGCGATGTTGAAATCTGATTACGAGCAACCAATCAACAAATTTCGCGATATTGTCTGCTGTTAAGACAGTTAAAAGGTGGAATCACGGATGCTATTTACCAGACGGATTTGCAATATCGTATGCTGTTTACGCGGCATCGTTCGGCCTAGAACCGAATCGTGATCATGGAAGTTTTTTACAAATATGCCACCGGGATCCCGGTTTGGAAACCGTAGTCAGGTCGATTAAAATATTCAAAATGAGGTTATTTAAATTTACTTAATAATTATGGAGAATGTGACAGGAAATTTAATAATTTTAGAGAAAAGACTAAGCAAAATGTATCTATTTCAACATAGTATTGAGATATGATTCAAATTATTAAGAGAGAAAACGGATTAAACTTACAAAAATAATTTTTTAGGTATATTTTCCGGGAGTTCTAGTTTGACATACATTTTTGGGGATCGCTGTGAAAGAATTCCGTGACCGATAAGCCTTGAGTAGACGAGGGGTGGTGAGGGGAAAGACATTCGCCATAGAAACACGTTTACGAAATCGATATCTAATGATTACTTAACGGTGGCATACATAATGAACGCGATTACGTCATCAATTAGTGGTTAGAGGGGTGGAAATGTTGTTCTAGATGGAAGATAACGATAATTTTGGTTTTAACGAACACTTATAGAAGAAAAAACGAGTATTTTCTGATCGAAAATACATAAAAAATATATTTGTGAAATATATTAATTTTTTTAGTATATTTATTTCTATGATTTAGCTATAATTTAGAACCTCGAAGTTAGTAGAATAAATTAGTGGTTTCAATTAGCGTTGAAGTTTGTTTCTCTAATTTTAACGTAAGCATTCAGAACGTCAAAATTAGTGGTAGTAATTTTCAATTAGAAGAAAAAGTAAAATTTGATTTGGGACCCCGAAATTAGTGGCTTAAATTAGCGTAGAAGTGTGTTCCCAGAACGTAAGCATCCAGAACGTCAAAATTAGTGGTAGAAAATTTCAATTAGTAAAAAAAGTAAATTCATTTAGAACATCAAAATTAGTGGAAAAAATTAGTGGTTTCAAATAGCGTAGAAGTTTTCCTCTAATTTTAACGTAAGCATTCAGAACGTCAAAACTAGTGCTAGTAATTTTCAATTGGTAGAAAAAGTAAAATTTAATTCAGGAGCCCGAGATTAGTGGAATAAATTAGTGGTTTCAATTAGCGTGGAAGTTTGTTCCTTTAATTTCAATTAAATGCATTCAGAACGTCAAAATTAGTGTTAGTAAATTTCAATTAGTAGAAAAAGTAAAGCTTTATTCAGAACCTCGAAATTAGTGGAATAAATGTGGTTTCAATTGGCGTAGAAGTATCTTCCTCTAATTTCCATATAAGCATTTAAGACGTCAAAATTAGTGGTAGAAATTTTCAATTCGTAGAAAAAAAAGTTAACAAACTTCTGACTTTTTCCACTAATTATACTTCAAAATTTGCGAGTAATATCAGTTTGGCGTTTGATTATCAAGTCAAGAGAAATTGTGGTTATAAAAAAAGTTGATTGTTTTATAAGCTAATCATTAGGCTTTCTCTATATGGATGCAACTGACTACAGCAAGCTGTTGCTAGGATATTCTATTAGTTTTAATTGTATTTCTTAGATATTTTGAATGATCGAAAAGAAAGAAAAATATTGTGATATATAATGATCTAAAGCTTGAGAAGCGAATAATGATACTGAGCGAATAGAAATGCAAAAATAACTGTTTATTTTTGAAACGTCAAGGAAGTGAAAATTTGTGTTTGAGTTAACAGCTATTACTGAGAAGTTTGTGTTTATGGCCATGATAAAGCCAGTGATGTTTTGTAAAAACTAAATATTAAATTTTTAGCGTTTCAGGTTTAAGTATAGTACCATACGACCGAAAATAAAACGGCGTCAGCTGGGGAATGACAATCGATGATAATTTTGGCAAGGTCAAGCCCTAGATGTTATCTACTGGGTCCGTACTCTTCTTTACTTTTTAATGGCGCTTAGGCGCCAGTTGGCCTTAAGAAGGTTGTATTATATTTTTTGTTCAGTAAAAGTGATTTTTAAATGATGTCGCTTAAAAATCGAGAAAAAATATTTTTTGAAAATAGATTTGTGTGTATGGAAACTATTCATCCTTTTTTAGTAAATTTTTAGTAAATGACGTCTAGAGATTGACCTAGCCAAAATTGTCATCGACTGTTATTCCCCCAGCAATCTTTGACGCCTTTTTTTTCGGTTATATGGTGCATAGAAACATTAAATTGACTAAACAACAAAAATAATATAACATTTTAATATACAGGGTGAGTCTTAAATAAGTGCAAATATTTTCAGGTGTGGTATATTTCGACCTCAGGAACACGTCTATGAAGTTTTTTTCGCAAAAAAAAGATGCTGAAAATCGTGCATTTTCTTTTAAATTTCCCTGTATATTTTTCGAAAACTTTTTAGAACTGCCTGTTCACCGCAAATTTTCCCACAGTATAATTTCTTAATCTGTGATATTATCATAGTTACGGCTTTACTCTATGGTTACGGCACTAAAAGAAATGCAAATACAGAAACAATCATGTGGCTCTCAAAATTTAAAAAAATAACTATTTTTTTTTAATGTTCAAACTTTAAATAACTCGGTTATTTTGGACTTATCTGAAAAATGGTAATGGTAAAGAGTCTCTTTTCGAAATCTACCAGCCCTGATAATATTTGCACTTATTTAAGACTCACCCTGTATATACAGGGTTGTTCACCACATACGACACGGAGTATTGTAGCTAAACGATGAGATTTTTACAAATTGTAAGTTTGGGGTTCGTTGAAGGACTATTAGAGCTACAATTTAAAAATATTTTTACAAGATACAGAGTGTCCCAAATAAATAAAAAATATCAAAGTTGTATTTTTTTAAATGGAACACCCTGTATATTATTACATTTTTAGTTTCTACAATTAAAATAAAGGTAAATTTGATTAAGGTTTATTATACTTAAACCTTACCGTTTTTGAAATATTTTCAATTTTGTGAAATGGCAGTAAAAATTTTAAAGCTTCATTTCTCCAAGGGTATCAATGTTTTTAATACTAAATATTTAATGAAGTTTATTTATTGATCAGTTATTGTGTTGCAATAATAAAAATAATACTAACTTATACAGAGTGTCGAAAAAATTATTTTAAATAATTATTAGCTTCAAACGGCAATAACTTCTTTAATTTAAATGGAATGCACTGTATATTTTAGGACAATCAGATGCACAATTAAATTGTCTATCAAATTGTATTATACCATTTTTCACCTATCCCTTCAAGTTTTCGTAGAAAATGCATTTTCTTATAATTTAGACCTTATTTATCAATATATCTATGGAATATTGACATTTTAGATTGTTTTTAAAGCAACAAATGTACAAATTGTACTAGTAATGTAATGACTAGTAATATTATCGTTTTTAGCAAAACGATAATATTACTAGCCCATTTGTATGCAAAAAGAAAACTATTTAAATCTTTATAAAAGAGTATACCATTAATTAAATATAACACCATTATTTCCGCCCATATACTAATTAATTACATACTTAATTGTGTCCGTTAATAAATTTTTATAAATAAATGTGGATTTGAGTCAGAAATCAATATAATAATAAGTTATCAAATTAAAGTCTCTGTTGTTATAAATAAGCATTTATTAAAAAATGAAATATCATTTTTAAGGTGCTACTTTTTATCACACTGTCTAATGCCCATACAAAATTCAGTTTTTTAGTATTTGGAGCAATTATTATTAATCAACGCAGTCAGTTAATGTAGTTTGAATACTGGAATCATATTAATTGGTCCTCTTTAACAAATATTTAAACAGTTTTTTTATTTTTTAATGAAATAAACGAATTATATCGACAATATTAGTATCCGTACTCTTTAAAAATTTGGTACATCTTTAAAAATAATCTAAAATGTCAATAGTCCATGGGTATATTGATAAATAAGTTCTAAATTACAAGAAAATGCATTTTCTACGGAAACTTAAAGAGATAGGTAAAAAATGGTGTAATATAATTTGATAGACAATTAAATTGTGCATCTGATTCTCGTAAAATATACAGGGTGTTCCATTTAAATTAAACAAGTTATTGCCGCTTGAAGCTAATAATTATTTAAAATAAATTTTTAGGCACTCCGTATAAGGTAGTATTATTTTTATTATTGCAACACAATAACTGATCAGTAAATAAACTTCAGTAAATATTTAGTATTAAAAACTTTGATACCCTTGGAGAAATGAAGCCTTAAAATTTTTACTGCAATTTCACAAAATTGGAAAATATTTCAAAAACGGTAAGGTTTAAGTATAATAAACCTTAATCAAATTTACCTTTATTTTAATCGTAGAAACTAAAAATGTAATAATATACAGGGTGTTCCATTTAAAAAAATACAACTTTGATATTTTTTACTTATTTGGGACACTCTGTATCTTGTAAAATTATTTTTAAATTGTACCTCTAATAGTCCTTCATCGAACCCAAAACTTACAATTTCTATAAATCTCATCGTTTAGCTACAATACTCCGTGTCGTATGTGGTGAACAACCCTGTATAATTTTCCATATAAAATGATACGATCTTCAATTCCAAGTCAACTGAATTGTACATAATTATTGCATTATCTATGAGGTTCTTTCTTAAATATTTTTAAAAGAAAAACCAAATTGCCTATGAATCACTAAGAATCAATATTTTGAATCTTCATTCATTAGTAGAAAAAGAAACTGTTTGTTAACCATTAAATCCATTAATATTTTTGAAATATATAATATGTACTAAAGTACAAGTTTTAACGGTAGGTATCTAATCTATTCGGTGGAAACAAAACAAACCAGTAAAATAAAACTAGTAAAAATAAAACTTCCTGCTTAGCTATACCGTCTGCAGTAATTATTAATGTCTCAAAATGCGGACGTGTTGACAGCGCTAACAATTGGAAAAGTAATTTTCATAGTCTAAATGTTTCTAAAAATGTAATTATATGAAAGAGATCGCAGAGACGTAGCAACATTAATTTGATATTTTCAATTTTAATTTTCGTGCTCAAGTGGCATTAAATACAGAAAGACGACAATCAAACGAAAATAATTTATTTACGAAAACACTTAAAACAAAACGATCCTCAACAAAAATACTTAATTTGAAACTGTACAAACTGAATTGAAAATGAGGTACTTAAAGCTAATGTAATAAATGTACGCCCATGGTTTGGTGCATACGATACATAAACACACAATGTACACGCTCTACTGATTCGGGAACATTTTTTTTCGAACAAGTAATTATATAAAATTAATTGTAATTAACTATGGAAAAAATGAGTTTGCTGCCTTGAATAATTACAGGCATCCTTACATTGTAGTCGTTATGTATTTAAAAAAATTGAGAGCATTTAAGTATCGACCTGTTCTTTTGTGTTAAGCTAGGTGGGAAATGAGTTCCTTTATACTTATGATTGTACGGTTTAGTTGACGAGAAAATAAAAAGACTGAAACGTTTATTTTCTTGGAAAAGATCGACTTGTTACATGTATTTAAAAGATTTTCTGATGATTCACATTGATTTACTCAGCAAAAGTTTATATTGTTTGTAAAATTATTCATGCATTTTATGTTTTGCTCATTATTATTTTATCCTCTGAATCTATTATTTTTTACTTTACAGTAATTTAGAATTTTCGAAAAAAAACCTTGGAAATTTAAAGTAGTTTATTCTGATTAAGATAAAATTGTGATTATATTATAGAGAGCTACTTAGAAGTTTGTCTACTCCTTTTCTCGTTTAATATTAGAAAAAAGGATAGATATTTTGCTAAATGGTTCCCTCTTAGAGGTCCAGAGTTTCTTAGGTTACCAAGAAAATTAGGATGAGAAAATCCCAAAATGTTTACCTTATAATATTATTGATATCAAACGTGATATATTTTTTAAAGTGTATTATCTACAAAATAATAATTCCAAAAGACTTATGTTTACATCGTATACCGTGTGGTGCAACAGAACACTGTACATAGGAAATCCCATGTTAATTTTAAAAAGGTCAAATATTATCTCCCTTGATAATTTTATGTAAAAGTCAACAAAATCCATCACAGAACTTCAATACGCTGATGACTGTGCTCTAGTTGCAAATACGTTACAGCAATTGTAAGAAATGTTGAACACATATACTGGGCATACGAGGCCTTGGGACTTAAGCTGAACATCGATAAAACTAAAATCATGTGCACTCCCCCTGAAGATCACAACAATAATATTATAGCGTTTTTTATAAACATTACCACTGCGAACGGCAGATTTTCATCGGAGAGCAGTCGTGGGTAAGGTATTTCACTAGAGAGAAAACTAATCGATAACAATAAACAAAAAAATACAGATATTCTTCCATGTGACATTCTGGAGGACAAAAGAAAAGGGACGCCAACGTGCCAGCAAAATACAAATACAAGTTAGGTTGGAACATCCAAAACTCTACCCTGTTGCTTTGAAATAGCAGCTGATTCAGATTATACAGCAAGATTTAAATAATCACCATTTCTAAAAGCCGGGATGGTTAGGTTAGGCTACAGAGCGCTAAAAGCAAAAGTCAGTCGACAGCACAGAGAGTTGACAAAAGCGATCTTGACAGCGCCTCCACAGAGCGATAACAGGGTTGTGTCAAACAATAACAGGGTTGTGGACTAGAGAACGTAAAAATTCGTCAAATAAATTATCCGGCCGGAACGATAGGGAATCCGGTGATGATACGCCAGACATCATATATCATAATCAAAGACATGTAACGAACTAAAAACGTTACAATATAAAAATCGGAGATGAGCTGTTGGAATATGTAGCGGAATTCAATTAGCTCGGCAGTTTGATTTCGGAAAAGGCCAATATCGACTCTGAAATTCAGCACGGGATTAGCAGCGCCTCAAGAGCATTCTGGAAATTAAAAGACAGGGTTTTCTACAATCATGACTTGAGCACAAAAACGAAACTCGCAGTGTACCGAGCAATAATAATTCCCACCATGTTATATGGAAGCGAAGTCTGGGTGCCGTACCGCCGACACATGAACGCATTAAACAAGTTGCAACAGAGACATCTTAGACAACTCTTAAGAATAAAATGGTTCCATCATGTCTCAAACGTATCGGTCCTTGAAAAAGCTAACTGCGAGAGATTGAAGTCATAATTACAAAGTCCCGCTTAAGATGGGCTGGTCACGTATGCAGAATGCAAGAAAACCGCATACCAAAATCTCTGCTTTACGGTGAGCTTGTAGACGATAAGAGGAGGCTGGGTGGACAACTCAAAATGTTCAAAGTACCGAATAGAGTAATTTTGTATAAAATAATTAAGATTTTCACAATTTCTGAAAAAGTTACGATAGGTAAACACCATTTTGCTGATGGAAATAGTATTACCGCTGTATTAGATTTGTTCGCAGCTCGGTCTCGAAAAAGCCTATACCGAATAAGTTAGTTTAAAGAATAAACTAGGCACAACAGCTTCTTCCTGTGGAGAACACTCAAAAACCGTCTTTATGAGCATATTAAATACAGAAGTTTAGATGAACTGAAAACGATATCTCTCTGTGGAAGCTAAAGATTTTCCCCTTAACAGCTTTGTATGTGAGGTGTGAATTTAACAATCATTTGGGGCATTGTTTGGCTGTGAATGGGGGATGTAAACATTTTATAAATTAGTATAGTTTAATAAAGTTTATTTAGTTACAAATATTTCTACAGTTGAGGGTTGGAACCTTTGGTGTTACACAGCAAACTTTGCAGATGATTATAAACTCTGTTTATAATCATCTGCTGATGATGCTAGCATGGTTAGCGAAACGCGCGTCCAGTGTAAAAGTAAAAGTGTTTTGGTGTATTGTGGTGATTTAGTGTAATTTTATTTTGCTACAAATATTTCTTTTATTTGTTAAATTCTCTTTTCTTCTTTTATTATGGATGTATGTGGTACGAGCGTGGCCTGGGCGAGTGATCGGGTAATGAACAGCAATTAAGTCATACTCCGCGAATACGTTTTCACTAATTCTCAATTCAACTAATTCTTTTGGAGATGATCATTCCAATTCAGAAAAAAATAACCATCTTTTCCAAACCACGTAGATTCTTTTTGCTGATATTTTAATTGTAGCTTTCTCTGGGCCTTATTATAAAATTTCTTTGTAATTTGAAGGTAGATTTTTGCAAATAACTTTTAGATGCATATTCCAAATAAAACGAAATTCTAGATGAAACTACAACTTTACCGCCTCTTCAAACAAGTCTAATATATTTTTTGCATAAAATCATCTGAGGAGATAATTTACTTTTTCAAAATTTACGTGGTATTTCCCATGTCCCCTGTTCCGATGCACCACACGGCATATTATCTTAATATAATTTTAAAAATTTAAAATTAATATCAGGTAGAAAAGAAGACTAAAAAATTGTACATAAGAGAATAATAGGACTGAAACAAGGGATAGTTGTCCAAGTATGTCTATCCAAGGATGTCACAATTCTGATTTTTGGATGTAACACGGTTCTGTTGATATTTTCTTAGAAAGCCAGTTAACTCTAAAGATAATACAGGGTGGTCAGAATTGTATTCCGCAAACTTCGGCAGCATATTCTGCATATAAAAATAAGTTAAAAAGTTCGTATAAATGGATGTCCTAAAATGCTTAGTTTCGGAGATACAGGGTGTAGAAGTTTCATTTTTATTTCGATTTTTTCCAAATAATTTCTGATGTAACGGCAATATTTGGATGAAAATTGGTGTCTGGGAGTTTTTTGACATGAGAAATTTGATTTTGATATCAATATGACTCCGACTAGTAGAGGGCGCCACCTACATATTTGTTAACTGGTTCTAAGAGTAATAACTTTTCGTCCGTACCTGCATAAAACTACTGAGTAAAAAAATATACATTTGCGACTTTTTTTACGTGAAGAAGATCTCTTGGTAAAAATCGCTGCGAGTAATGGTTTTCGAGATATTTGGAATCGAAATTATCAATACCTGTCATCATTGACATGAATTGAAGATGATGACTAAATAGTTATTAGATTGAAATCATAAATTTGAAATGTTTTTGTGCCAAAAGTTCAACAGAAACTATTTTATCAACATTTTATGCAGGAAATGATTAATTTAAAAAAATAAAAATTTCCAAAATTTATTATTTCAGTGAAATAACAATCTACTCAATGTGTTTATTTTTTGCCAATAATGACACGTATTCACTATTTCCATTCTAAATATCTTAAGAACGGTTGCTCGTAAGGATTTTTACAAAGAGATAATTTTTACGTAAAAAGTCACAGAGATGTATATTTTTTCGCTCGGTAGTTTTATACAAGTATGGACAAAAAGTTATTACGCTTCAAAACAGTTAAAACACATGTAAGTGGCGCCCTCTACTAGTAGGAGTCATATTGACATCAAAATCAAATTTCTCATGTCAAAAAACTTCGAGACACCAATTTTCATCCAAATATTGACGTTACTTCAGAAATTATTTGGAAAAAATCGAAATAAAAAGGAAACTTCTACACCCTGTATCTCTGAAACTAAGCATTTTAGGACATACATTTATACGAACTTTTTTACTTATTTTTATCTGCAGAATATGCTGCCGAAGTTTCCGGAATACAGTTCGGACCATCCTGTATATTAGACTAAAGTTCATTAGTGATTCATTAAAATTCTTTAGATATCAATTCTAATTATATTGAACTGTATATGCCCTAAATATATTAGCTGACCGTTGCAATATTATGTAAACCTATATATCGAGGAACAAGGCCTAAAAGGACAGTGAAAAGTAGATGAAATGGCCAGACAGGGATCACCAATGCATTGCATAGGCTCAGACTACTTCAGCTGTGCTGCGAAAATCACAAAAAGTATGTCAGTACAACAAAAACAGTACGTAGTCAACAAATTGTTAGAATGGTGGAAATTTTGCAAGCTTAGTTGGCATTGTATAAAGTGATGTGCACCGTGCAGATTCTGATGTGCAGATGAGCTGATATGCAGATTCTGGCAATCATAAGAAGAAACCACTAGAAAATTGAATGTGATCATGTTTAGACTCAAAGATCTTAGTGAAAAGCATTGCTTACAATTTCAGGCGCAGTTGCCAGCTATGTTTCAGAGTTCAATTTCTACAATGAGCATCGTCTCCTTCATGGGACACGTCTACCATCATGAGAAAAATACATTTACTTAAAACAATCCGACTTAAATATTCACTACTTCTAATTCTCAGACTCTTATACGAGTACATTATTTCTCCACCCCCAAGTCGACGGTCTTCGTGTCAACGGACGACGCCGACCGTACCCAGGGTGGTGCTGCTGGCAATTTTAATTAAAACTCCAGTTAATGTTTTTAAAACACATACACACGTCCGATGCCGACGTCGCCGACGGAAGTGGCGGGCGCGAGGGGGGCAGAAGCGGGGCCATCGCGTATCGATCGACGACGCTGAAAAAAGCAGCGTCGCGGCGCTAAGTGCGAGTGTGGCATGCACGCCATCTTAGCAAACCGCAATTAAAAGCGGCCCCCGCACCCCGTCTTGCCGCGCTACACCCCCGCACCGCACCGCCACGGAACTTCGCCCCCGACGTTTAAATGATGGTGGTTAAGGTGGCGGTGGTCGAATTGCGCCAGCGGATTATTTTCCGTTAAGCTCTTTTCTGTAAAAAAAAATCTCCGATATTATTACAAGAATGTCTTACAAAATGTTTGGAAAATGAACTCATTAGAGAACAGTTGTAGTCTGACAACTCAGGATGTCAACAAAGTTGAAGAGGTAATATTTTGGCCAAATCTATAACAAAAAAGTTAAATGAAATAAAAGAACCTTCTAGGGAACCTACGTTGTGTTAAAAATATATTTTTACTGTAAGTACTCTCATATTCAAGGGTCCTACATGATTCCTCGTTTTCATGTCACTCGCTTTCATGTCAAAACTAGCGATGGTTAACACTAGAATCCATCTTTGTCTTGCACAAAAAAGAAGACCAGGTCTAGCGTTAGACCTGAAAGACCAGGACAAAGACCGACCAGTGTGAGACTTAGTAATGAGAGAGACTGGCCTTGGTCTTGCACAAAACACAGGCTATTGCGTATTTTTACCTTTATAGATAAGAAATTACATTATGTTTGTTCAAAATTACTGTTTTAATTTAATACAAATAATGTTTCCTACTATTTATAAAATGTAGAAAGTGCCCCTAGTGAAAAGCTATGAAATAATGCAAAACTTGCAAGAGTCTTGCAACAAGACCAAGACAAAGACAGGCTCTTGCGAGACCAAGACTAAGGCTATTTATTGACTACAAAATCAAGACCAATACCAATGGAGTCTTGGTCTTGCATTTGGTCATCACCACCAAACCCCAACACGACATTTTTTTACATTTTTTATTTGTATCTCATTTTTCATAGATCTTCTTTCTGTACTTATTGGAGATCTAGTTGATCTGTTAGTTATAAGGTTGCCTCTGTAGAAGTTCTTGGGAGATGGACTGCCAACTGGCTTTCGATCTTTTTGGAGGTCTACCCGCTGTCTCTTACCGATGGATTTCCCTTTAAGAGCTATGCTTGGTAGCCTGTTTTCTTCCATGTGTTTTACGTGTGCGCACCATTGCCTTTTTCTTTGCCTACCCCATCTCACTACGTCCTGTATTCCACATTGCTGTCTGATATTTGTGTTTCTCAAGCAGGGCGCTCATTGAATCGGATCCGATCGGCACGGAACAGTCCTGTCGGAATGATTTGAAATACGCAGAAATAGATTGACATCCGCGCACTGCTTCAGTTCCGCTCGGCAACGTCCATCATCGGTTGGCTTTGGAATCAGTCTTTTTTGGTAGAGAGGGCAAAAAATTCTGAAGGTCCGATCAGTTTTCTCGTTGTGTTTGATGGAAACAGTGTGTACTACCTTGTAGTTGATTATTTTGTGTACTATTGATTGTTTACAATGGATAAAAAACTTTTAATTAATACTGTTAGAGAATATCCACACCTCTATGTGATCAAGCTAGTAAATATTATCATAACAGTTCTGGAAAGGAAAGTGCTTGGGAAGAAATAGGAAAAATTCTTCATTGCACATGTAATATTATATTTTAAATTATTATATTATTAACATAAATAACGTTAATAGTTGCAGGTAATTTTGTGTGTCCAGATTCTGCCTTCATGCATATCATGGTATGTTTCTTCTATAATAATAATAGCTCCCGTATATAGCGTTTGGTGCCTTGGGAGTAGCAAGGTACAGCTTGCCATACTAGAGCCGTTCGGTATACAAGGAACGTAATGTGGCTAGCACTACGATTGAACCGCCTATTATTACCTCAGGATTGTGAATCCCAAGTACCCATTTAAGGCTGAGTCGACGTAGGTACCCAAACTATTTTATTTTAATAAAAATAGTCGGCTGATGAAATGCCGGGTGTGGGATTCGAACCCACTACCTTGAGATTGGTAGACGAGAGCCTGTACCTCTACGCCACCGGGCACCTATGATACCACTTCTACCTTGATAAATACTTTCACGTTGCCAAGGTACAGAATCTTGAGGAGAAATAAAAAACTCTTTAAATGTTTCTCGAATTGCATGTGGTTATTTTAAATTTTTAAATTATTAAGTATTGTTTATAAAATTATAATCCAAACTAAAATAAACTACACGCCATTATATTTCGACTGATAAACTAAAGCATACCGATTTGGTGAGCGGTTGTTGGACGTTTCCGGACTGAGCGATGCCATGCCGGTCCGATCCTATTCGATTGAATGGGCGCCCTGCTTAATTCTATCCTTCTAGTCTTCCCCATTATGGTTCTTAAGTTTTTCATTTCAGCGACACTTAACATGATCATTGTTATTTGGATTCTCAGATCTTTCTCTGGATCATGGTAGGATGGATCATGGTTTTCATATAGTTAATAATAAAAAAAATATAGTACTGATTGTGAAAAATAAGTACTGACGATGTCTTCACCAGTATCATAGTAAAACATACATAAGTGGATTAAAAAATATTCAATTATTTAAAAACATAGGTTTTATTCCAGTTGGGGGTTGGAACCTCTTGTGTTACAGCAGTAAAATAATACACTAATTCAACACAGTACACTAAAATACTTTACATGCGCACTGGAGGCGCGTTTTCAGCAGATCAGCAGATGATTAATCAGCAGATGATTAATCGAGTGGTGCATTGTCGATGGAAACAGGAAATCGCATGCAAATTTTGAACTGTCCATATATTAGCCCCCCTGTTAATTTTACAGCGAAATTGTAAATAGGTTTTTAATGTATTCATACACACGACAAATTTGAATAATTTTGGACACGCCTATTTTAAGTAATTTAAGAAAAATTGAATCTAAATTAAAACTGAATAGTGTAGAAAGCATAAGCAATGCAAAATCAGACAAATACCAACGTACCTTAAGGAAGTTGTCATCCTATAATTTTGTCAAATTGTATTTTCTAAACGTAAGACTTTTGCCTCATTTGAACCAGTTTTAAATTACAAAAATAAATTTTAGGGACACTAAGCGTAGGTACTATAACGTGGTAGTGTAGAAAGCACAACAAATTACATTTGGCAATGATAAAATCATAGGTTGACAACTTAAGATAGGAATGTTGACATTTGGTTGTGCATTGTTATCTGTTCAGGTTTAATTTAAAAATAGATGTAGTTTTTCTTAAATTAGTTAGTAGTCGGCTTGTCCAAAATTGCTCAAATTTGGCTTGGGTATTCAGCATAAACAGACCTTTAAAAAACCTATTTACGATTTAGCTGTAAAATTAATAGGGCAGCCAATATTGGGACAGTTCAAAATTTGGATGGGATTTCCTATGTTTCCAACACCGATTTCCACCACCCGGTATTCAAAAAATACATGCACACGTCTATTCCAATTAGTGATGTTAATATTTCAGAAATTTTTGATTGTTGCAGGAAATTTCCGGAACTTTCGGAAACTTTCGGAAATTTATGAAATTTTAGGAAATTTTACAATTTTAGATATTTTTTGTTGATACAATAAAGGAATACATTAGATAGACATTTGATACCTGTATATGATGATAGATAGACATTTGATACATGATAACATGTAAGTGGAAAAAAAACAATAAACATAATATTAGTTGTTATATTTTTAATAAACAATACATAACTCATAAAAGTCATAAACATAACACATAGCAAAAATCATTTGGTAACATTTGTACTTTGTACATAAACCATGAACTATGACTATGAACTTAAAAAAAAAAAGCACGAAATATAAATTTAAAAAACGTAAAACACAAATAACTGAATTATTCTATTCCGGAATACTTTCAAACGCCGAGCTGGTCCCATCTTCATAGGGTATTATAGTAGTAGTAGTACTGTTTTCGTCAGTTTCTATTTCCAAATCAGATATATGATGTATCATCTGGTTCTGATTCTGAAGGATGGACCTCTACCTCTACGCGTTCTAGTGGTACTGGAGGAGTTTCATGTTGTTGAATATCATGCTCCATATCCACTTTTTGTTTTTGTAGTAGTAATTTATTGTTATGAGCTACGAACATTATTTTGCCGGCTCTTTGTGCAGTTAAGCGATTACCTTTTTTTAGTATGGATAAAACTGTAAGTACTGAAACTTCTCTCAGTGGCTGCAGATGACGTTGGTAAAGACAGCAGATCAACAGCTATATATTTCAACTGAGTATTTTTACACATTGCTTGCCACCAACTTAGACAGTCTACATTTTTAACTGACATCCAAAAGTAGTCCAGAGCCCATAAACCCGATTTGGCGCAATAATTTGTTACATCTGTAAAAATGGCTTCTTTATTATTATTATTGACAAACTGAGGATGTTTGTTGGTGATATTTAATTTAATTATGTAAGAATAGGCATACTTGATACACTTTCGTTAAAATTTTGCTCAATGTCTTGAATTTTGAAAAGAAATTTCTTACAAAATTCGGATTTTTGCGAATATTCGCGATTTTGGGACCGAATATTACGGAAATTTCTGAAATTTCCTGCAAAATTCGAATGGAAATATTCGCTACCAACCTCACTAATTCCAATAAACCAAAAAAATATACTAAAAAGTGTCAAAAGTGTTTAATATTGTAAGTACATTCAGATATTGTCAACTAAATCACAGACTGAAATGTGGTAAAGCCACTACATGATAAAAGTCACGTACCATTATAACCTAGATATTAAGAAGTTCTAAAATCAGTTTAAATGTAACAATTATTTTCTATGCTGAGTAATACTGGACACTTGACCTATTAATGTTGTAATCGATGTTGAAAGTTAATGTCCTATAATGATGTTATTTGATTTATTCAAAAATTTGAGTGAAAAGTTGGGTGCATTAACTTTCCTATAAGGCAGCAAGATCTGATGATTTCTTCTATTATTAAGTACTTAACAAAACTTTACTAACAATTTTTTATAAGGTATCGTGCAGTTGTAATTGATATGAAGTAAAAGAAAAAGTAAGTTTACACAAGTTATAAAATTCATCTAAATAATTGTTAGTATCAGGTTTTGGGCCAGTCTTCTAGGAATAACCCACTAAAGCATTTAAAAATTGGAATATTTGTTTATCTAAAACAGACTGGGTTGAGAATACATGGAGACATTCTCACTTTTGTTTAATTGAATCTTGAAATTAACCTAACCAACAAAAAATAAATGATGTCTATATATTTGTGACGGAGGAGATATACCTCCTGAAACACTAAGCATTTTTGTCGGTTAGGCAAATTTGTTTTACTAATAAAAAGCCTAATCTCCGTTTACAAAACGCAATGGTGTTTACAAAAAAAAGAAAAAATACTTCATATTAAAATACCTGTTCTTTTTATATAAAAAATAAATAATGCAAACTATCTAAATCAATTAGAACCATAACCAAAATACTTCTTACAGGTACTTTTATTTAATCTTCTATACCGGGTGGTGCCTCATCGTTGGAAACATTTTCCAACAACGATTTCCTGTTTCCAACAACGATGCACCACCCGGATCAGATAAACACTGGTTAAAACGATAACCTAAAGGCATAGAGTTTCCTTCTACTATGGCTTCTTTTTTTAATTTGACTTGATGTTATATTTGCAACATTATATCTTTTCGCTAATGTAAAAAGATTTTCTAAAATAATTTTAATAGGTGTGGACACAATACACAGGGAGAGTCTTAAATAAGTGCAAATATTTTAGGGGTAGTATATTTGGACCCCAGAGACACGTCTATGCGACCAAAAGAATTAAGAATTTGGATTATTTTTAATTTTTAGCTAAAAACATAATTTCTTGATAGCATAGCAACAAATATGTAGTAAAAATGTCTATACCTATGTGGCGGATTCATCTCTCCAAAAAAAATCATTTATGGGTATTTCGCCACTGCACTGCAAGAAAATCCACAAAATAAAATAGTTATTTTTTGTAAACACTTCTGCGTTAAACCTAAACCGGACACTGCTTGTCAGAAGTTAAATTTGTATAACTGTAAACATAACTTCTGACAAGCAGTTTCCGTTTAGGTTTAACGCAGTTTTACCTAAACGGACACAAAAACGGTTTACAAAAAATAACTATTATATTTTGTACATTTTCTTGCAGTGCAGTGGCGAAATACCCAAAAAGGATTTTTTTGGAGAAATAGGTAGTAGATTAAATTTACAAGAAAGAAAACCGAGAAAAGATGGTTCTCAAAATTTCATGAAAGATTTATTTATTTATCTCTTTTTATTTTCAAAGTAAAACAACTCAGTTATTTTGGAATTACCTATATGAGAAATGAGAAACGGTAAAGAGAAAATATGTTTCTTTTATCGAGATCTACCAGCCCTGAACATATTATATTTGCAGTTATTTGAGACTCACCCTGAATAAAATACAAAACAGTAACTGACTTTAATTTTACGTTATCTCTGTTTTGATTTATATCAATGCTTGGCGGTTGCTTGTCGATCGGTTGTAATTTTCTATTGTAACGAAATCTATGTAAATTCAAAATCTCTTTTGAAAAGTAATGTAAAATTTCTCGATCATTATTCACCGGTTCCTTTTTTGACTCGTGTCTATTCACAGAGATTGCTTGCATAAGTAATTTTGTTAACCCTTTTGAGATTTATACGTTAAACATAATGATCGCGCGGTTACTTATTTATCCCTTAGGATGGAATACGTTACACCACCATGAAATTTGCATTTTTAAACCCTAACTAAATTGAATCTTGGCGGCTGAACATATTTTGCTACGACAGATTTGGTACTCGTATTTTAAATTATGCACTGAAAAAAATATAATTTTACAAAAAAAATATTGATACATTGGAGTATTTTTAATAAGAAACTTATAAAAATAAGATATTTTTGCATAGTTTCACAAAAAAAAATGTAATTTTGCAAAACAGTTTATTAAAATTAAGTGATTATTACTAAACGATATTGTTTTCACAATGAGTTTTGTAAGTTTAAAAATTAAATTTAAATCAGTTCATTTTTCGTCATCAATTTTAGTAAAAAATGACGCCACGTCACGTGACTTCTTGTGAAGCTGATGCGTATTAAGTAATTGACGTAGTTAGAGGAAACAACGTACGACGAAGAACATCTCAGTCTAAGCAGTTTTTTTTAACAGGTGGAAGTCTCAGTGCGTGGGTGATTAGTGTTTTTACAATTTAAGGATAAGTATATTATACTAATTATGTTTCTATGTAGTTTCTGTAAATATAAAGCCAGCTCTCTTAGAAAACACAATCTCATCAATTATAGTGATTTTTTATGTAAATATAATTGTTTCATCATCTCTATATCAACATATCTCTAAATATTATTTATTCTTTCAGACTGTATATTCGGAGGATAAATTTAATAGAGAACCGGAGTAGAGGACTATATATACAAAAATGCATAGTCTCTAAGTTGGTAAGTTGACTGTTTTGATTAGATACTTTTTTTGCATGTTTTTTTTTAATTTTGTATTTAATGGCAATTTTGTTCCTATTCTGGTTAGGCGCAGAATTCCAGTAAGGTTCTTATAGACAAGAAGAAATGGAATTGAGTATCTTACATACAGAATTTCTGTTTTGTGACTTTTTATTAGATAACCTTTATAATAAATATTATAATTATAAACAAGTGTTTTATTAAATTTATTAATAATTACTAACGCTTTGTGAATTTACAAAAGCCATAATTGTAAATTCATTATAGTAAAAAGTTTTAATTTGTTATTATTTTATAGTAATACTAGCGTGTACCAGCGACTTCGTTCGCGTCGAATTAATCATTTGTAATGGTGATGATAAAGCAAAGAAAAGAATTTCCATTAACATACAAACTGGATAAAATTTTCTCACATTTATGTCAGCATGAGAAAAAACAATATGGCGATATTATTATATAACTTGGTAATATTTGAGGGGTAGTTTCATCTCGATGGAATTTGACTTTCGAAAAATTCGTTTGCCAAAAATAAGTTTTTTATGTCAAGCAATTTAAGCAGATTCGTGGTTAAGAAGTTACCCAACTTTTTGGAACACCCTGTATGATTTTTTAAAAAATTTCAAAATATGTAAAAAAACCAAATAAATTATGCTTGTCCAAGCGTTTTCCCGAAAGACTAACCGTTTTTTAAATAACAAATATTGTAATATTTGAGGGGCGTTTTCATCCTCTTGGAATTTGAGATTCGAGAAACCCCTCCTTATCGAACCTCTACACCCCACAGTCAATCCGTTTGCCAAAAATCAGCTTTAAACATCAAGCAGTTTAAGCAGAATCGTGATTACTCAATGGTCATATTTTATGAAACACCCTGTATACATTTTAAAAGATCTTAAAATATGTAAAAAAACAAAATAAAATATACGTGTTTAAGCGTTTTTTCGGAAACTTTACCGTTTTTTAAATAAAAGATATTGTAATATTTGAGGGGTGATTTCACCCTCTTGAAACTGGAATTTCGAAAAATCCCTTCTTATCGAACCTCTACACCCTAGAATCAACCCGTATGCTAAAATTGAGCTTCTTACGTTGAGTAGTTTGAGCAGGATCGTGATTAATCAGTATGTCTATTAGTATAGGTTACAAGAAGTTTGCGATTATAAAAGATAAGTTACAATGAATAAGTAAATTTACTATGAGATACACATTTTTTAAATAAATTCATAAAGAATATTGGTAAATATAAAGACATTTTATAACATATTTACACACATGGCCACAAATTAGCCATGCAGTGATTTTACAAACGAGTTGTAAAACTAAAGAACGGATGGTAAATTTACTACAATAATCTGTGGCAATAAATAACCCTCAATATTGTTATTAAATTCACAAATTAATTTTTTCAATATGTGGCATACTAATATTTTAAGAAATCTAATAAGAAAGTGTATTTTCTTTTTTTTTAACACAGAGTTAACACAAATCATCAGAATATTGTTCTAAATTATACAAAATCTTTTCTGCTTATCAATGGCATGATGGACCATTGGAAAACTTCCATTGAGGATGCAAGGGTCTTCATTGTGGCTCAAAGAAAACAAAGTTATCAGAATGAGAATCTAGATTGATCACTGCAATATTATAAAATCAGGATTATTTTAAATGTGGTAGACAATGCTTCAGTATTGAAACTAAAAGAATTTTGGACTTCCGAAATTATTTAAGTTTGAAAATCAGGATATTTAGATATATGCTGATTTATATTTACCATACGATCATTGTTATCATTGTTTTCTTAATTAAGCCGCCACTTTAGACTTTCATAGTTAAATATTCTGAATGATGATCAGGAGTAATTTTAGTGATGTTCTGTCATCACTAAAAGCACTCCTGACCAAAAAAAAATATCACATTGGTATGGCACTCGATAACACATTTTTAAATGGTTGTTGTCACAACCAAACAAGAACTATTTGAAACCCACAAAAAATCGAAGCTAATTTTAAATCTGTTATAGAAATGTTGGTCTTATAGACATACAACTAACTTAATTCTGTTTGGAATGGGTGCATCTTATTAAAAAAAGCACGGGCCGCCCATATAGCAAGGAAATAAAGCCACGTGACCAGAACTCGGTATGCAAATGTTATTTTGCATAAAACTACTCCCTATCTTATATACATGGTGTGTCATCTCACGTGCCAGAGAGGGTCTTTGTAATTGTGATACTAATAAGACGTACACCAATATACTACTGTCCCTATGTGATATAGAGAAAGTTGTCATGCAAATATAGTTTTGCATAAGATTCGTTTTAGTGTATTAGTGTTTGTTATAGGTAAGAACACGAGTCGTAAAGAGGGCGCTGATACATCAACAGTTTTGATGGAGAGAAAGTCATTATGCAGATGTTGTTTTGCATAATGTGTAGTGTGTTAAGAAGTTTTATAGTATACAACACGCGTCTTAAAGGGTTATCTTAAAAGGTAGTTTCTAGTGCCTATACTTTATATGATAATAATATGATAATGATATTTTGGAGTAAATTGGGGTTAAAGTAGTTTTAAATATTTGACATCTAAAGGCGGTTTAAATATATAGAAAGTTTGTATAAACTATGCAATTTGACAATAAAAAAAAATAAGTCAGCATATAATAATTTAAGATAGAGTATTATTTATATGGCCTCCAAAATATACTATCTACTTTGCGTGGCAACGCGTCCATTGGATAAACCAAAATAATTCAAAAACGGTTTACGCAAATTTAAACAAACTATACATGTTTGAAACCTGAAGAAAAATATCTTTTAAAAAAGTGAAATTATATATTTTTTTGCTATTTTGCTAATTTTCCAATTGTAAAATTTTATTGATACGTTTTTGTGTTCTGCAATGTCCATTGTCTCTATTTGTAATTTCAATGACGTCATTTTTTTTAGAATTGTATAATGCCTGGTTATTATTTGTATATTTTTTGTGCTTTTGTTTGTTCTTATATGCTTTGTCGATGAACCTATTTTGGCTTTTTGTTCAATAAAGCGTTATTTATTATTTATTATTATTATTTTCTTAACGTTCCGATTGTTTTTTGTGTATTTTTATTTCACTTTCTGACGTTTCAGGTAAAATCTTACAACTGAAGTTCTTTATTACCTCCAATGGGTAAGATAGCGGGTATCGCATCTTACCAATATTGAAGACAAACTAGAAAATCAATAATAATTAGATCTAAAAAAAAGTTCAATTCAGATATAGAAAAGCAGACAAATCTTGTGATGCTCAACATTTTTGATATACATAGATCATTATATACAATATTAATAATTTAAAATTAATCAAATATGCCTCAAATTACTGGGAATTAGATGAATATGAGAGCGTCAAGATAAATAAAGCAAATCAAAACATATAAAGACAATATGAATAGAGATAATGGCCCAATTCTTTCCAGTCCTCTGTTTCTATTGTCTCATCCTCTAGTCTTGGTAATTAACTGTTATGCTCAATTGGGATTTCCTTGATTGGCTAATTTAGTCACTATATTTGTCAATACCATCCGAGTGCCTATATAATTTGTAAATAATAGTTTAGTTGTTTTAATCATCTGCTGATGATGCTAACATAGTTAGCCAAACACGTGTCTAAAGTTAAAAGTAAACTATTTTGGTGTATTGGGGTGAATTAGTGGTTTATTTTTCTGTTATAACATCAAAGGTTCCAACCGCAACTGTATTATCAGATAAATGTAGGAAAATTATAATTAGCATAATGAATATGGCTAATTTAGTCCCGATATCTGTCAATACCATCCGAGTGCTAATATAATTTGTAAATAATAGTTTAGTGGTTTTAATCATCTGCTGATGATGCTAACATAGTTAGCCAAACACGTGTCTAAAGTTAAAAGTAAACTATTTTGGTGTATTGGGGTGAATTAGTGGTTTATTTTTCTGTTATAACACCAAAGGTTCCAACCGCAACTGTATTATCAGGTAAATGTAGGAAAATTATAATTAGCATAATGAATATGGCTAATTTAGTCCCGATATCTGTCAATACTATCCGAGTGCCCATATAATTTGTAAATAATAGTTTAGTGGTTTTAATCATCTGCTGATGATGCTAACATAGTTAGCCAAACACGTGTCTAGAGTTAAAAGTAAACTATTTTGGTGTATTGGGGTGAATTAGTGGTTTATTTTTTTGTTATAACACCAAAGGTTCCAACCGGAACTGTATTATCAGGTAAATGTAGGAAAATTATAATTAGCATAATGAATATGCGGAAATTTGTTTTCCAATGGTTTACCACCCAATGGTTTGGTTTCTTTCATATTTTATTCTATTTCACTTTGTGAAACCCGAACAAGACTATTACATGTTATTATTTCTATATAAACAAACCTTTATTTGTTCATAATAATACTAAAATTCGCAACCGTTGGCGGCAACCGTCTTCTTCCCGACCATCTTGAACCGTACAGTCACAGTGCCGTTCGGTGTTTACAGCCGTTATTTGGACACTTCATCACCCCCGGTTTTCGCCTGACGATTCGAGCGAACGTCCTTTTAACACCTGCCCTTGACTGTTTTTCCACCGAAAAAACAAAAGGGACCTAGGAGGGTACCTGCCCGATCTTTTCGGTCACATATTTTGACGAAAAACAGCGGTATTCCAGCGCAACACCTACCGGTGATACAAACACAATTCTCGAATGCTTTCGAGGTATTTTTATTGTGGTTGTTGTGGTACAGGACGTGTTTTTGTTCGTTTATATCTGTTTCAGAGTCCTTACTCTATTATTTTTTTAAATATTTGTTAAAAGAGACTCTAAAGAATTTTACAGTTGAGGGTTGGAATCTTTGCTGTTACAACAGCAAAATAAAAACTAATACACCAAAACATTTTTATTTTTGCATTGGACACGCGTTTCGCTAACTATTTTAGCATCATCAGTAGATGACTAAAACTGAGTTTTAAAAATCATGCTAGCATGGTTAGCGAAACGTGCGTCCAGTGCAAAAGTAAAAGTGATTTGGTGTATTGTGGTGAATTAGTGTTTTATTTTGCTCTAAAAAAATTATTAAACTGTTTCCGTCTGAGGTACCCGTGAGGTGGAGGATCGGTCTCTATTTTCTCCACCTCTTTAACTTCGTCTCTCATTAGATCTGATACCAGTGTTGTCCCGAATCTGTAATAGAGAATACATCACTCTTTCTATATTGCCTCCTTGGATTTTATGTCAATTCCAATTGTTATAGGTAAGAATACGTGTTATAAAGGGGCTCTCTCTTACTTCAACAGTTGTGATAGAAAAAAAGTCATCATGCAAATGTAGTTTTGCATAAAGTATAAATAAAATAAATAAATAAATGCCTTTATTGTCAAAAAAATTTTTAATTTGTAGACAAAGGTAAACTAACAAACAAAGTAAAAAAACAAGGTACACAAACAAACAAACAAAAGATAATACAAAACATTATACAAATAATATTGTCAGTCTTATTGTTAAAATAAACATTTATAAATGTTTACAATGTCAAAGAACAAAAAAATAAAAATAATATTCAAAAATATTTAGCTAGTTTATAGTAAAATATCAATGACCTCTAAATAAATTCATTTCGATGTCATTAGTAAATATAGCAATAGCAAACATTAGACCAGTGTTTACAAGATCAAATTCGATTTTCAAAATATAATTCATTTACGGCGTAGAAAGCCTTGTCTACGAGGGGTGTCTCACTTGCCAAAATATCATTTTACTGCCAAGCGACTGCCAATGACTGCGAAGAAGACTGCCTATGACTGCCATGTAATTATTATAGGAGACTGCCGTAAGACTGCCAATGACTGCCAGCGACTACCAAGAAAATGTACAGGTAATTCCAATAGCGAGACACCCCTCGCTTGTCTAGTAAATAAGAGTTCAATGCTTTGCGAAATGAAAAAAATGATGTTATGGATTTGATTTCAAATGGCAGGTGATTGTGCATTTTTTTCGAGTTGTATAATATTGAACTTTTAACTCACTCTGAGCGTGGGGTAGGTAGATAAAGATCTTGCTCCGCGTTCCTGAGTGGATAAATGTGAGATGGCCTCTCTTGAGAAGCTGATGCATGTTTACGTATTAAGCAAATGGATTCAAATATAAACAAGGAAGGAAGAGTCAATATTTTTAATTCATTAAAAAAGTCCCGGCAATGAGTTATGCTGTTTAGTCCCAGTGAATATCGAACAGCTCTCTTCTGGAGCTTGAAAATGCGGTCAAATTGAATCGCACAACACGTATCCCAGAATGGAAGGGCATACCTGAGGTGCGACTCAAAAAGTGCATAATAAACAGTTCTAGCCACTGACAAGTTAAGCTCCTTAGAAACATACCTTAATGCAAAACAGGCGGAGCTCATTTTTTTCGACAAAGCTTCGATATGTATGTCCCATTTCAGAGAATTGTCCACAACAAGCCCTAAGAATTTTACAGATTTTACGACGTCAATGGTGTTGTTGTTAAGTACAGAAGGCTGCAACGAGTTTTTATACGACAAAGCTTTAGTTTTAGAAATGTTGAGACTCAGGAGGTTCGAATCGCACCAAGATTTAATGGTGATTAAGTCATTTGATATAATCCTATGAAGTGCCGTGATGTCCTTGTTGCTCCAAGTGAAGCTAGTGTCGTCCGCAAAAAGACATATTTTGCCACTGATGTTTATGTTAGCAATGTCGTTAATAAAAAGAAGAAACAAAATAGGGCCTAGTACCGAGCCTTGTGGTACTTCACATTCTATTGGCTTGCTAGAGGACAACGTGGTATCCACCCTCACAAGTTGACTTCTGTTGCTCAGATATGACTTAAACCATTCGAGAGATGATCCCCTGAACCTATAGTGCTGCAGTTTATTAATTAGGATCTTATGATTTACACAATCGAACGCCTTAGAAAAATCACAGAAAATTGTTGCTGTAGAATGATGGTTGTTTAGGCTGGAGTAAACTTTATTAAGGAGGGAAAACATAGCGTCATTTGTGGACTTGTTGCTTAGAAATCCAAATTGATATTTAGTAAGTATTTTATACTTAAACAGAAAAGATACCAGCCTTCTTTTAACCAACCTTTCTATGATTTTAGATAGCGTTGGAAAGAGTGCAATTGGGCGATAGTTAGAAGCTTCATCTTTGTCTCCTCCTTTATGCAGAGGAATGATTATTGCCGTCTTTTTGGACGACGAAAAGACATTTTGGAAAAATACCATTTTGGAACGACATGTTTATTAAAGTTGTTAGGTGATTCAGAGTGCTTTCTGGCACATTCGAAAACATTTTTAAAGTTAGCCCGTCGGTCCCAGAAGAGGATTTATTTTTGATGGTATTAATTGTACTGCGAAGCTCTTCTAACACTACGGGCGAAAAAAAGAAACTGTGTAAGTTTACATTATCATTAGAGAGATAAGAAAATGGATCATGAGGAGGACATATGGTATTAGTTAAGTTTTTCGCTACATTTACAAAGTAATCGATAAGGTTCTCAGGTGAGGTAGAGATATTGCTAGACGAAGAAGCTTTGTTTCTCAATTCATTCACAATACACCATGTTTCTTTAGCAACATTACCAGAATTGACTATTCTCCTATTATAATAAAGGTCCTTAGCGGCTCTTATAGTCTTATGATAAATTTTTCTGTATAGTTTTACGTAATTGTGGAAGAAGAGACTGTCTGAGAATTTTTTTAAGTGAGATAATGAACGCATGTTTTTAGAAGATATGCGTAGACCTCTTGTGGTCCAAGGTGTATTATGCTTATTTTTTATTGGCCTAAGAGGAAAGGATTTGAACGCTAGACTGGTTAATGTTTTTACGAAAATAGAAAATTCGGTGTCGACATCATAAGAGCTAGTATCCTAGTTGGTTGTTTTACATAAGTGGTGTTATAGTGTTAAGATATAAGTTGTCATGCAAATTTAGTTTTGCATAAGATTTGTGTTAGTATATTTGGTTTTTGTTATTGGTAAGAACACGAGCCATCAAGAAGGCTCACCGATACCTCAACAGTTGTGGTAGAGAAAAAGTTATTATGTAGATGTAGTTTTACATAAAATATAGTGTAAAAATGTTTTATGGTAAATAACACGTGTCTTAAAGGGGTATCATAAAAGTTATTTGTACTGATTTAATGTTAAATGTGAATGACATTTGTAGAATATTTTCGTTGGCGATTTGGGTTTAATAATTTAATAAGTTGTTGTAAACATTTGATATTGAATAGAGGTTTAAATATGAAAGATTTATATAAAATAAATCAATTTGATTACTAAAAAAAATAAATCAACATGTAATTTTATTTTTTTAAACTTTTTAAAGTAATTTCTAATATTTATTAGTTTCTATGTAGGTATATGAAGAAAAAATGGAAAATATCTATTTATTTGTATGATTCATCGTCATGCACAGCATAATTTGCTATTGCTCTAGGAGAAACTTTCAATGATGGTACTTATTTCTGAACTTCCTTTTTACGTTTCGTGACTTTCTGTAGTATTTTATTTATTTTGTCTATATTTTATTAATATTCAATTTTAAATAAAAAATGATCTGCTGAGGTACACGTGAGGTGGAGGCTGGAGGATCTGTCTCCTTTTTCTCCACAATAACTTGTTTTCTCATTAGATCTGATACCAGTGTTGTCGCGAAACTGTAATATAGGATACATTACACTTTCTCTATTGCCTCCTGGGATTTGAGGTCAATTCTTATTGTAAGGACCTGACCATGATCCTCCTCCGTCGAGTTGATGACTCGCCAACTCGATGTCCTTACATTGGACGGTTTTCCATCCTGGTTTTTTCCTTTCCTTGCTGGAGCAGAGGTGAGAGGTTCTCGCTCCCTCCCTTGCCCTTGGTGGAAATGCGCTAGGCTGTTTCTTGGTTCCTTTCTTAGACATGGAAAGAAAGGTGACGCGTAATCTACATCAACGGCCAATATCAATTTTTGTGATTTGTCTGGCTCCTAAAAAAGGTCTCCGATTGTGTATTTTTTGTAGTTTGTGCCATAAAGACTTGAAATTATCATTACTTAAATAGAGTGATATGTTGTGCTATAAGCTATAAGAGCCGTAATGAGACAAAAGACCAGGAATCACTTTTCATAAACGGCCTTGGCGTGGAGCCTAGCGATTTAGTGCTCACAGAATTTCTACTGGTATTACACTCTATTTCCTTGTCTAAGGTTCCTTTACTCTCCCGTTTTCGTTTTTGTTCTCCCGAGGAGTGTCTTCGTTTTTGCTTCCTTTGGAGTAAAGCCTTCGCGAAGCAGTCGGAGGTATTTATATACTCCTGCTCCGTGAGATCTACTCCCAGGGGGTCGTCTAGCACGCCTGGTCGATCCAGGCCGGGTAGAGGAAACCGTAGCTTGTGTTGTCTGCTGGATCTAGAGGTAGCTGCTGACATACAGATAGATATATAGGATTTAGGTTTTTGCTGAAGTTGTCTCCTCTTGGTCCGGGCAGTAAGACCCCCCATACCCTCTGCCCGTAAGAGATGACCACAGACAGTAGAGGGGATGACCTGGGATGATGGACAGGGTAGTCCCATCCGGCATTGTTATACGTTTTTGTCAATTCCCTGGCTACGACACTACGCCAGGGTCAAGCCAGCGAGATGCTTTTAGACCCAGCCAAAGTCCCAGAGGGGATTCTCCCTGCCACCCGACTGGGCGCTTCTCCACCAACGGTGTATCTTTTGTCAATAGCTTGTTTTTTGATTCATCTCAATACCGTTATTTTTTTGGAGATATTTTTTTTGAAGAAGACACTAACATTTTTTCGTATTTTTTACATTAAACCCAGCGGGGTGCGGTCCATGGAAGCGGGGGAAGCACCGCTTCCCTAAACTTTTTAAAGATAAAAAAGAAATAGTTAAACGTTAATAATACTGTTATTTTATAACAAAAGATTAATTTAATTTGTTAAAATTATTTATTTGAAACTTTACATAAACGTAGTAAATTTAATTAGCCTTTTACTGCATGGAAATTGCCGCCGGTCGCCTATCCCTTCTTCATGTAGGTGTTATTGAATTCGAACGCAAACGACAAATTTAAGCCGGAAAATCGCGCACAGTTGCTAGCCACGGCAGCGATCTTTCGGCCGCCTTCCCCGACTTTTAATTTATTGGGACGGGTTCGCTTGCGATTTTTTTTAATATTGTATTTTTTTCGTATTTAACTTAGTGTTTACTGTTTCGTTTGTAATGGAGGGTCAAGAAGGACAATCTTCTGCTTCTGCTAGTGTGGACAATAATTTAGACTGTGTTTGTGTTGTATGTGTGTTATTAAAAAAGGGATTTTCTAGTCGGAACTTCCAAGAAAAAAGTGACATTATTAAGTCTGGTAGGTCAACGGTTCCTATCAATTTGGAGACCAGAGTGGAGAAGTCGGTAAAAAATTCACTAGACATTTTCATGTTGGGTTTTACGACAATATGAGTGGTTAACCGGCTGCAATAAATTATCCAAATTATTTTGTTGGCCCTGTTTACTATTTAATATAAGTGAGACGACTAACTGGAACGTAGCCGGGATTACAGATTTAAATAATTTTCACAAAAATGTAAAAAGGTATGTCAATGGTAAAGGACATTTAACTGCTACTATAAAAGAAAACGGGCCAAAAAAAGTCAAGTGCTCCGGAAAATTAATTTAAAATATCGTATTTTAACTATTATAACTTTATGGGTTTTGTTTGTTTAACAATTTTCGATAGAATTTTAATTGAACAATGGAATTGGCCTCGAAATTTTCAATGGTAAGTTTTTTAAGAAAATGTAAAAGTATTGTCTCGAAATAGGGTTTTTTACCGAATCGCTTCCCCGCCTATAATTGTTACCGTACGCCGCTGATTAAACCCATGTCTTTGCTTTTGGTCCTAGTCAATAACCTATAGTCCTAGACCTATAAAATAGTGGTTATGATTTATGTAAGCCACTGTCTTTGAAAAATCAATCAAAGCAACAATAGCCGATACTTCAGAACTTAAAACCATCTCTAGCAGTGAACCAACTGAAAGCGGCACTGAAGAATCTGGAAGACTCCAACCGCAACTTGGAATGGGTGTCCTCCAACGGTCTAAGACACTCGAAAAAGTTCCTCAGAACCTACGACCGAGAAAAATCAAAGGTTTTCCTTGATTTAAGTAAAAACAATCTTCGGATTGTCACGGGGTTTCTAACAGGATACTGTCTCCTCCACGAACACCTCAGTAGGCTGAAGCTGAGAAACAACGGCGAATGCAGATTCTGTGGGGAATATGGGGAAACACCAGAACACCTCATCACTGAGTGCGCCGAGACGACGACCATTCGTGCCATGAACTTTGGTACGGCTAATGTCAAGGATGGAGAGCTGGCCTCTGTGGAGCCGTCTCAGATACTGGCTTTTGTTAAAGCCCTGAGACTGTATGATGAGTTATAACTCGTTATAACTCAAGAAAGGGGAACAAACAATAGATCTTTAAGGTCGCGGTGACTAACTCCCCTCCTAAACATTCTACATTCTACATCTCTACCAGAGTAAACGTCAATAAGCTTTATTAATATGACATTTCAATCGCAGTGACATTACAGAAACAATAAACACTATTTCATAAGTGCGTTGATGAGGACCCAAAATCAATGCTAAAATTGCGTTAAAATCGTCACTGTCTTATTCAAAAGCGAATATCTCCAATAAAAATAAAGCTATTGAGATGAATCAAAAAACAAACTATCCAGAAAAAAGGTACCTAGATGACAAAATGATTTTTAAATTCCTTGCTTTGTTAACATATTTCACAGGGTGTTTCAAACTTTCACCAAAATATCAACATTTGATTTCTCCTTATATAATTGACAGATGGAAACATTCATTTTCAATTTAGAAAAAAAGAATAAAAAGTCAAATAATTGAGCTACAAATTGATTAAAAAATTATCAACATCGACCTATTAGAACAAAATAAACTTTAAAATACATAGAACATTTCTAGTGCACCGATTTGAAAAACTAAAAATCAGAACCAAATCCGTGGCGTGTAAATTTTCGGTAGTTAGCCCGAGGACAGGCCATTAGCGTTCTAATCGCGGACCAATTAATTCATTACGGTTCTGGCTACAAATACGTTTTTAATTGTCGAGTCGGCGTAAAATCCCGCCGCCCGATCTAATTGCGGCCGACTGTTATTATTGTCGGCAACGGCGGATAAACAATCATAATGAACGTTTGTTCATCAATAATAAAACGACCGGCACGACAACTATCGGACGGAGCGGCAACGGCGCTGTTTAATTGTCGGGCGCGGGCCACCTCGGGCTCAGAGTTCGTACGAGTCAAAGTTTCTGTTTGTATAGTTAAATATTAATGCCGGGGCTATTTTGTCCTTTGTTTCTTGTGAAATCAAAATGATTGCCGACGGTATTACGAGAAATATAGTAAAGCTTTAATGGATAGGTTCGCCTGTAATAACTAACTTTTCGCTTCTTTTTAATCAACACTTTCAGTTCTCAATTGTAGTAATACTAGTTTGGTTTTAAATATAGCTGAGCTGTCATAAAGATGTCTTCTATCATTGAAACGTATTTCGTAATATTTATATTATTATTTTCGTTTATCACGAATAAGTAAACAATGAGATTTTAAATAAAACTAAGAGATAATGGTTAAAAAAATGACTAATGATGTGTAACGATATTTTAACCCTAAGAAAAAATATGTGTAAGAAAATACAGCGATATTTAATATGGAAAAGTAGCGTGGTTCTGGTTTTAGATTATACAGGGTGAGTCTTAAATAACTGCAAATATTTTTAGGGGTTAGGAACCCCATGATTATGAGGTTTTTTGCGAAAAAAAATGTCGAAAATTCGGATTTTTTTTTGAAAATAGTTTTAGTTTTTAGTTAAAGAAACATAATTTACTGATAATATGGCAACATAGGTATAGGTAGTTGATTAAATATACAAGAAAGAAAACTCAGAAGAGATCCAGCGGTTCTTAAAATTTTAACAAAAAACATTTTTTTCAAAATTTTTAAAGTAAAATAACTCGGTAAATTTGGACTTATTTGAAAAACGGTAAAGAGAACACTTTCATCGAGATCCACCAGCACTGAAAGTATTTGCTATTATTTAAGACTTACCCTGTATAGTTGGAAGTAACCTTTAAGCATTACTTTTTTAATACTGTTGAACCTATGCCAACTGATAGGACTCACGGCTCAGAAAAATCAAAGACTTTCCTTAATTTAAGTAAGAACAATATTCGAATTGTCACGGCGTTTTTAAGAGAAATATACACCTCAGTAGTTTGAAACTAATAAACAACGGCGAATGCAGATTCTGTGGGGAAAATGGGGAAACACCAGAACACATTATTACTGAGTGCATCGAGACAAACCGCTTGTGCCTTAAGCCTTGATACAACTGATATTGGAGATGGAGAACTAATCTCTGCAAGCCCGTTTCAGATACTGGCTTTTGTCAAAGCCCTGAAACTGTATGAGGAGTTATAACTCAAGAAACTTCCCCCCACTCATACAATCTACTATCTACAATGCCAACTGAATCATAAAATAAGAAGCCAATAAACCAATCACTGTAATATTATTTTTTAGAGCATGAAAGCATGTTCCTACTTATTTATCGCTCTGAGGTGGATCTGAACAGCCAACGTAGGTAGGTACGTGGACGTTATTATTTTTTATTCCTTTCCGTCTTGCTTGTTTGTAATTACCCCAGTAATTATATCTTAATGCGATTTTAATAATTTTTCAGTTGCGGTGTGCTCCTGACACTGTGCCTTTTTATTTCGCTTTTTTTAGTTCAGGTCAGAGCGGCTAATTCCTGTTATTATTTAATCCAGTTAATGCCGGTGCGCGCATTACGTGGCTTTTTATAATCAATATGTTATTTTTAATTACGGGTCGAATGGGTCAGGTTTCGGCATTAACGTGCTTCTTTTTCCTGATTTATTATATTTACCAGTTTTTATTAAATCGTAAATATTTCTTAAATTTCTTTAATCTTGAGAGATTAAAATTTATTTGCATACTCAAGAAATTTCCAAAACTGCATTAAAACTTTTTTCAGGTTGAATGGTTCAAATAGCAGTCAAAAGTTTTTATTAATTAATTTGCATGAGATTTTCTTTTTAATCTTAATAAGTATAATAATTTATTTTTATATTCGAGAGGATTATCATCATCATCATCATCATCATCATCATAACCACTTTCAGCTTATTCAACCATTTCCAATTATGGTGTAGACTCCCTCACATATTTAGATTCTCTCTTTGTAGTTGGGTCTATTGTTGTCTATTGTTGGCTATGCGTGCCCAAGTTATCGCTGCTAATTTCCTAATATCATGGTCTTTCCATCTCAGGTCCGGTCTTCTCCTAAGTCTTTTAATTCCTTGTGGGTACCATGCTGTAATTTTTGTGATTCATCTGTTGTCCGTTCTTCTTGCCAGGTGTCTTGTCCATTGCAATTTGAGGTATTTAACTTTGTGGATGACATCTATTACCTGGGGACCTTTTGTCGTATCCACTCTATTCTTTTACGGTCTCTCTAGTTTATTTACAGCATATTTCGTTCCATTGAGCTTTGTGCGACCTGCAGTTTTCCTTATGATGTCCGTTTTAAGAGTCCAGGTTTCGCATGCATAGGTCATGACTAGTGGTATACATTGGTCGAATGTTTTCTTCTTCAGATTGAGTGGCATTCTAGATTTGAATATGACTGACTTTGTTCCATAAATACTCCATGCTAACTTAATTTTTCTGTTGATTTCTGGTAGTAGAGATCCCGAGCTGTGTATTAGTTGTCCCAAATACACACACCGGAAAAGTCTAGGGATATTACAATATTATCCAGCCATTGTCAGTAATTTTATTATTTGCATTTTTGATATAATAAAATTAAAATAAACAAATAGTTTACAGGACGTATTGGAAATAAAAATGCGAAATTTACCGAATTTTTCAAATTTAACTTGATTTTTATTGAACTCAGAAAAATACATACATTTTTTTTAATTCTAAACTGTGAATTAAAAAAAAAAGATAAAACCATTTTTACTTAATAAAGAGTATAGCCTCCTCTACTGTTCATTACAGCCCTACATCGTCTCTCCATGCTCCTGATCAGGTGTCGATCTCTTCTTGAGGTACAGCCTGCCATGCTGCATTCACGGCCTGAACCAGATCCCTAAGAGTTTCACGAGGCATACCCATTCTCAAAATTCTTCTTTGGACCGCGTCCCATACGTGCTCGATGGGGTTGAGGTCAGGAGATTGTGCCGGCCAGGGTAAGATGTTTAATTGATGAGCATTGATAAACTCACTTACCACTCTGGCTGTATGAGGCCGTGCATTGTCATGCATGAGAATGAAGTTTCTCCCAAAATCATTGGCATATGGTAACACGACAGGCTCATGAATTAAATCACGATATGTGATTCCTGTTAGAAACTTTTCAAGAAAAACGAGATCGGTTTTTCGACCTAACTGGAATCCTCCCCAGACCATAACTGTTCCACCTTGATAAGGGTGAACTTCCTGAACATGATCCAACCGAATAAGATTTCCCGGTTCTCTCCATACCCTAAGCCTTCTCGAATCCGGATGAATTCCAAAGCGTGACTCATCCGTGAAGAGAACAATGGCCCATTGTTCATTCGACCACTGAACATGATCCACAAATATCGTACTTCTCGATTTCCTCTCGTTAAGTGTTGAGCTCTCCAGGGGCGTCTGCTTCTTAAGTTGACCTCTCTTAATCTATTGCGAACAGTGTTAGGACTAACGGTTACATTATCGATGGTGTCGAGCATTTAATTGTAAAAAATTATGTTGCTGAGGGGTAGTAATGCGATGTCGCCTTGTGTGCCTTTCAGCAACATCACCACTTTCACGGTAGCGTGCACATAATCGCGATATTACACTTTGCGTTGTATTTAATGCTCTAGCTACGTCGATTTGGCGCATTCCAGCTTCAAGCATACCCATGGCCCTTAGCATTTCGTCTCTGTTAAGATGTCTACGCTCCATAATGTCGTTTAAAACTAAACAGAGTTATTTGAATGAATTCTGGCCAGTTATCATAAAAACATAGCCAGTACAGGTTAAATTCGAACAATTGGTGCTAGGTGCTTTTTATACATTTGACAAAAAATGCACAAACACTTCTGCAAATATCCCAGATTTAGAAATAACTAGTATGACTACTTCGTTTCAATCGAAGTAGAAAGAATCGGCCTACAAATATGCGGTTGTTTATTCAAAACATTTATTTTTAACTTTAATAAAATGATATCCCTAGATTTTTCCGGTGTATGTATATATATATAAGGAAATTAGCAGAGACAACATGGGCCCACATAGCCAACAATGGGTCCAACAACAAAGAGAGTATCTAAATATGTAAGGGAGTCTACACCATAATTGGAAATGGCTGAATAAGCTGAAAATTATGATGATGATTTCGTTTTATATATTTTACATAAATTAATTAAAAAACAGTTTTTAGTAAAGCTCTTTTGTAGGCTCTTGTAAAGGTTATAATTAAATATTCCGTGAAATCAAAACGACACTGTACCTCAAACAATCAACAAGTGTTTGGTTTGGAAAACCGTCCCAAAACCAGATACCGCCCCAAAACAAGTCATCTGCTCCCCGTTCCGAGCAACAGTTGGTTTTTAATTAACGATCCGCCCTTTACGGTCCTAATTTAGATGTTAATTACCCCTTTCATCCCTTCGAGCCGTTATGCAAAGTTTTACGCCCCCAGAGCGGCGGCGGCGGCTGCTGCTGGAGGCGGCGACGAGCCTTTATAATTACGGCTAATTGACTATTATGGCTTTTGGAGAGGGTGCAAATGAGATAATGTGGGAGAATTTCAAGTTTGTTCGACCGTTTAAGGGATGTTTAGGAAGATTATGAATAATTGTGGGTGATTTATCAGAAAAAAGTGTTGGTGGTTAAATTATATCGTCAATGTTAACCTTAAGGGATACTAAATTTCTAAAAAATATATTATTAATTATTTGGATGGGAAAATAAGTTAATCTATCAGTAATTTTAAGTTTGTTCAACCAATTAAGGGTTGTTTTAGTGAGATTATGAATAGTTTTTGATAATTTTTCAGAATAAAGTCTCAAGGTTAATTCACCATAGTGGATATTCACAGGATACATCTGGATAGCTGATATCATCATAGAATTATAGTTGATATCTGGAAGATGTGTTTTAAAATGTTTAGCAATGTTCTACTACTTTTGGGAATTATTCCAATATGTACCCAGTTTCATAAATATAGGTACAAGGATTTCAAGAAATATCAGTTTTTTGATTAGTTTTGGAGGAGAAATTTTGTATTTTTTGTTGGAATGGCATAAAATATAACCCAAATTTAATAATAATATTTATCCACGACTCGTCTATAATTTGATTATTATACATGAGTTTACGAAATAATAATAATATTCATTATTCAGTGAATAATGGTTGGCATTATTCACCGCTTCCACGCATATCTCGATCCAAACTCCAAACAAGAGCTATTTGAAGTTTTTAATGTCACCAATGGCCTAACCATTCTATGAGGTGTTCCAAAAGTTGTTTTTCTTGTCATAAGATTTTTAAAATATTTTTTCCTTTTTAATAAGTCTCTCATGTTATATTTCCACATGTAAACAAATTATTAAACACCATTAAGAAGAAACAATGTTAAAATTCCCTCATTTTCTACTCTAAAATTCGATTTAAAAATTTGAAGTTTTAAATGTCACTTTTTGCATTATAAAATTCGATTTAAAAATTTGAAGTTTTCAATGTTATTTTTTGCATTCATTTATGGGGAGTTTCAAAAGTTGTTTTTTAAAAATAAAAACTTATATTAATATTATCTAAATTTTTTTGGTAGTCCTGGATAAAGTATAGTATTCTACTCGCACATAATGGCTGTTATTGACTTGGATGATTTATGACACTCGCCTGCAGCTCGTGTCATAAACTTCATCCGCGTGAATAACAGCCACCATTATATGCTCGTTGAATAATATACTATTTCTAATGCCGTGATTTTATTTTAGTATCTTAGAATGAATTGTAAAAAACTGATACAATCGATCGATTGGATGAATTCGAACGATTTGGTACAATTGGTAGATCAATTGATGATATCGGTCGATTTGGTATAATTGATTGAATTGCTAAAATTTAGGACAATTGATTAATTTGTTGACTATTAAAGATTAACTGCAGTTGATATCAGATTAATGAATTCTCACTTTTTGGTACAGATGATCGAATTGGTACTACACTATTTGCAATAATATGTTAAGTTGGCGTTTTTCTTTTTTATAATTCATTGCAATAACTGTATGTAAGACATAAATTAAAAAAAAAATAAAAAAAAAAACGTAACTTTTTTTAATATTTGCAATGTTTTTATTATCGAACTTCGTACAAGTTAAAAATTAAAAATGTTTAAAGGTACTTTTATAAAGTCAGTCCAGTTTTCCGGTATCCAGTTTCCAGTATAACGACCTATTTAGACAATCAATTGAGTTTTCATTATTATCGTGCAGAGTGCAGGCGCCATGGATGAAGAATGAAGAAACTCAATCATATTAAAATCTAGAATGTCACTCTATCTAAAGAAGAAAACATTCGACCAATTTGTACTACCGGTCATGAGCTATACATGCGAAACTAAACTATCTAAAGAGGAAAACCATGGTGTTTATGAAATGGTGTTTAAATCTTAGAAAAATTAGAAACAGATTTGTGTGTCTCCAAACGTATGTCTGGATAGGCATGGCAGTGGAAGAAATGCATATTTCATAAATGTAATTTCTACACCAAAAAAGTAACTGTCGAAAAATCGAAACGCATCGTTAATCCTGTCGTTACAAGAATCTCTGGGTTAAATAGAAGAATCCGAAGACCTACCGGGTCCCCATTACTTGTTGATCCGTATCCTCCGACCGTACCTTAAGAAAAAAAACTTGGTCTTCGCGACGATGTCATGCCCGACAGGCCGCGAAACAACCCGCGGTCAGCTCGATGTTTTATTTATCAATTACCGGAAAACGCTAAAACGGGCTCTCCTCGTCTTATTCTCCGTTTCTTCGTCGTCTTCTTCTACTTCTTCTGCTCCTTAACGCGGCTACAAAATGGTGGCCTGCGTCCAGCCTCGGCAACAACATAATGATGACAAATGTCTGTTGGCGGACGAGTGTTTTTGGCGAATTTGACAGGTTATGTCTGTTTTTTTCTCGATACGTTGATGTTTTCATATTATTCGATCGAACGTAATGTCGCGTCGTCGAGCGCGGTTAAGGAAACAGGTGTCAATTGTAAGTTTACATTGCTTGAAGAAAATATTAAGATGTACCTCTTACAGTACATTGTAAAGATGTATTTTATAATACCATATGATCACAAATAAATGAGGATTGTTAAGATTATTTCAGTTTTACTACTTTATTTTAATAACACATAGTTTATCAGATTTTTTTCAGATAATCTGAATTGCACTTACATTTTATTATTATTATTATTTCTTTGGCTCTTAAAATAAAAAAAATGTAAATTAAAGGCCAATTAAAGGCTGGATCATCTCGGATATCTCGTGGGCATAAGAGTCGATAAAAGACTCGCCATTAACAATGATAAGGCCGAGAAGTCCGGTTCGGATTTAAGTTTAAAATATTATAGTTTTAAGTTTTTGTCTATAACTTTCAAGTCGTATCTCGAATAAATAAAACTAATGTGTAACGTTTTTAGTTCCTTACAAGTAGAGGGAGATGGCCGATTCTGCGCCAGAGGAGGCGTTCGTGACGTCATCAGCTAAGAACATGTAAAATAGGCTAATAAACAAGAATAAACAGGTTTGAACCGCTTTAAGCCGCTTTTGAACTGCTTTGAACTGCTTTTTAGCTTCAAATAACAGACCTGTTCGTTTTTTGTTCAAAGCTGTTTATTTCTATTTTAAAGCGGTTTAAAGCGATTCAAACCTGTTTACTCTTGTTTATTAACCTATTTTACATGTTTTTAGCTGATGACGTCAGGAACGCCTCCTCCGCCTACTCATCCTCTGGCGCAGAATTGGCCAATCTCCATCTACTGTTACATGTCTTTTATATATGATATATTATGCTGTCGTCACCGAATTCCGTATCGTTCAGGCCTGATAATTTATTTGACACGCTTGGCGTAATTTTTACATTTTCTAGTTGACAACCCTGTTATCGTTTCACTGCTTCAGTGGAGGCGCTGTAAACATCGTTTCAATTTTTCGCTCTCTGCGCTCTAGACTCACTTTTGGTTTTGCCGGTCTGTCACCAAACCAAACCAAACCCGGCTTTTAGAAATGTTAATTATTTAAATCTTGCTGCTTAATCTGAATCAGCTGCTGTTTCAAAGCAATAGGGTAGAGTTTTGGATTGGCCCAACTCAACTTATATTTGGTATTTGCTGGAACGTTGGACTTCTTTTGTCGTCCAGAATGTGTAATGGAAGAAAAGGCAGCAGTATCTATTTATTATTAAGCCCTCGGAAGTATTTCGAGGGTCCTATGGACGGATATCCTATGTAGGGATAGTAGTTCCTATGTACGGGTGTCCAAGGTACGGACATTATCCTAAGTAAGGGTAGTGATTCCAAGGTACGGACAGTGTCCATGTAGGAATAGTTTATCTCATGTATAGATTGCCACAGTACAGATGTAGCGTAAGCCCCATGCTTTGTTCCTATTTTTAAGCCTAGTCAGTAGTTACGGCTATATTGGTTTATGGTGTCCTCGTTCTGACCCCTTTCCTTGTAATGAACAGTGAAGTCGAGAGACAGTGCAGAGATACAAGTCCCACCTCACGATGTTACTCTTTGAAATAGGATTGCCTCCAGAACAAGCAGCTAAGTTTAATTTTAAGTTCTGGTTTTTACATTTTACATTTACAACAACATTTTCAGTCTTAAAACAATAACGTACATCTCGAATAATTTACTAATAGTGGTTATTATATCTATATGAATTTAGTGTAGTCTTTCATTGAACATATTTAATATTATTTTTAACATAACTTTCTTCGACATATAACCCACTATAATTGCTAGAATTCTACAATGTCATTTACTATCAACATATGAGTACATCATGAATAAATATAGTCTTTAATTTTAAGTAATATACAACTGTGTTTTCTTTCTCTGTTCATGCCTGGCGCCCAATATCTATAGTTTTAATTTATTAATGTTAGTTAGTTTTTCTCCAGTGAAATACAGTATCCACGACTGTTCTATACCGACGAAAAGCTGCCGTTCGCAGTGGTAGTGGTTTAAAAAACGCTATAAATGAAAGAATGAGAAAATTTTTCTGAAAAAGCATTAAATTTAAAGGATTCACGTGAACATGTGCAATAATTGAGCAACCGCCACTGCATCAGAATAATGAAGCGTTTTTGTGCTTCAGACTGGTCATATTTTTCTATTGATTTCTATGATTGAATTTCTATGTACAGTGTGTCTCATTTTGGTTGAAATCATACGGTATCTCCATTATTAGTGAAGATTTAAAATAGTTTGCACAAACCTGTCGCACTTTTTTGTCAAAAGGAAGATGTTGGAAACACAAAAAATTGCATAGTCCTCTTCGTTTCTGAGCTACAAGGTCTTTTTAAAAATTTTGCCATTTGGGATACCCCCCGTATATTCTGAAAACATTTTTCACCTTCTCGATAACTTTCGCAATAACAGAGATACGGGCTTGGATACGGGAGTTATCCCAAATTGCAAAATTTTCAGGAACGAAGAAGGATATGAACATTTTGTTTAGAGCATCTTCCTTTTGACAAAAAAGTGGTACAGGTTTGTGCAAAGCGCATCCTCCTATCTTCACTAATAACGGAGATACCGTATGATTTCATCTAAAATGGGATACCCTGTAATTGCAATTAGTTGGAACTATTTTTTTATTATTAAAAAATGGGTATACTATCAGGTCAGTCAACAGAAAATGAATGCCTACTGCTGTGCCACTATATACCCAGTAAGGAAAATAAATTCATAAAAATTCAAAATATAACAGTATCAAAATTAATTTAAATTCAAATCCACCCCTTTCATAACTTAATTAACGCAAACAATCTCGGTCATGATAATCCGTTTCCAAGACAAAATAAAAAGCTGTCTCATAATTAAATCCCGGCTCTCCTTTAAAAAATACAATTATCCGTCTTTTCTTCGGCCTTATCGGATTTCCTGAAGGATTAGCGGGACGCATCCGAAATAATTTGCAAGAAGGAAGAATGAGAATGAAAAAAAGGGGTGAAAATTAAGACAGCGACCGACGACGGGCTTAGAAGGGGTAGAAGTTCGTTTTTTCCAATTAATTTTATCTTTTAACACCCCCTTTGCGTTTGTTGTTTAGGCTTTTTTCTTGTTTCCGAAGAGAACATCGCGGGATTTTTTAATAGAGATAGGGGGTGGTTTGAGGAATAATGATCAAGAGAAGGACTGGTAGGAGACTTTGACTGGCAGAAGCTTAATTGAGATTGCTACTTTTGTTTGGTTTTGGAATGATGAATAATTCAGTACATTTTTGGAGGAATTTGATGCAACTACTTAACGCCGTTTTCTTTATGTCTTTATTAATGTGTATGCAAGAAACTTAGTTACAAGAAAAATTATCTACTAAAGTCAAAAGATTAAGTAGAGCTTGTTGTTGCTTGTTGGCGCTTGTTGGCGCTTGTCCTCCCACCTACCTTCTTACATTACGCCGACGCACTAATATTATTAAAGATTAAGTATATGAAATATTTATTTTATAAGTTTATAATAAGTTTATACCGTGTGATCGTAAAAAAACGGCATCAAAATGGCTTGGAAATTACGATTAATGATATTTCCCATATAATTTTACCTAAATATGATAGAGATTTTCATCTTCAGAATTTGCATTCTTCATCAAAATTTTTGAGTTTTCCAAAGTTGATATAAAAACAGCTTTGTTAATGTTACGGTTTCTTCAATGACATTTCTTGTGGACAACTCGAGCTTCCGACCACTTTATGTTATGTTGCTTGTACCACACATGGATCCGCAATATCTATATAACTTCATTGTATCGCCTATTTGCCTATGTTTTTAATGCTCGTTACTCGTTATGTAGTAGGTATACTTACAGGTCGTCTCCAATGCTGGCTAGTGGATCACTCTTGACTGTACTCAATTGCCGTTCTCTAATATATGAAATCAGTAGTATAAAGATTTATTACTATAAGGAATCTATTGAACAATAGGGAACATGTTGGTGGAAAATGGGCCAATTTGAATTTTAAGAATGTTGATCCACACAAAATTACAAGAAATCGATAACAAAACAAAAACACCAAAATTAAAATATTTTCCTATATACTTAACCCCAAAAATCAACAACCGTCTAGCCCCTTCTGGGTAACTGGACTTAGGAAGTTGCATGAATGAGTTTTGATTGCATTGGTTTGAACAAAATATGAATTCCAGATCGACAAAAGCATCTTATAACTTGTTAAACTACTTTTCGTATTCGACAATGAAGACTTGCTAAAGAAGCCAGAAAAGGGCTTGAAGAAGTTGACTGGCATGAAGAAGGATGATGAGAGTGATGATGAGAGTATTAAAGAAAGGGTTGAAAAATCTCTGTTGGTCGATCTGATCTTTTTTTCAAATTTGATCTTATTTGCTATTAATAAAATGAATGCTATTCACTAATAAAAGTTTGATTCAAAATTTAATGTTGAACTTTCCCTGGTAGTGCTAGCAAATCATTGAATATAATAGTCCAATATTCCAGAGCGATCAGACATAACTTATATTCACAAGTATGAAACCTTAGGCTCTCAGTAGTACTCTCATGTGCTTTCGCTCTGTGACACCTTGGTAGATACCAGATGAGAAAGATAACTAAAGAAAATAAATGAACTTCCCTTATTTTTACATGTGTGGTTTTTACATATGTTATTAAGAGAGATATAATAAAGTTATATTTAATTAGTCAGACAGATTGTAATGACCAAACATCCTCTAAACACAAAAATTATTTAGCTGTGACTATGAGCCAAAAGAACTATGCGCTTTCCAGTAAAGTATTTAAATATGTTAAAAATACTTACTGCTTTTCATTTAATATTTTTGCATCTCTATTTAAATAAGATGAGCTTTTTTATTAAAGTAATAATTAATAAAAATCATCCATGATGTTACGCTGACCACTACACTCCCTAATGGGGGTCAGGACTGAAGAGAGAGAATAATTAATAATTATTAAAGTAAAATTGCATATACTACTCAAAACAATTATCGCACATTTTCTAAAAAAATATTAATTTGAAAAACAAGGCACCTCGAATTCCCTGATTTAATGATAATAATAATAATAGCTTCCGTGTATAGCGTTTAACGCCTTGGGAGTAGCAAGGTACAGCTTGCCATACTAGAGCCGTTCGGTATACAAGGAAGGTAATGTGGCTAGCACTACGCTTCAACCGCCTATTATTACCTCAGGCTTGTGAATCCCAAGTACTCATTTGAGGCTGAGTCGACCTAGGTTCCCAAACTATTTTTATTTTAATAGAAATAGTCGGCTGATGAAATGCCGGGTGTGGGATTCGAACCCACTACCTTCAGATTGGTAGACGAGAGCCTGTGCCTCTACGCCACCGGGCACCTTGAATTCTCTTATTTACGTTTTTAACGTTAATAGTTTGGATACTGTAAAAGGAAATATTGGAAAATAAGCCTGGGGGTGACTGCAATTCTTAGTCGACCGACTATTTAGTTGCAGATTTGTAACCAATATAATTCTTATGGAGCCCTGCTCACATGCAATCAAATAGTCGGCCGATCGGCCCCATAAGTATGTATTGTTTTCGTTTTACAACTAATCTTATTTAAATAGAGATGCAAAAATATTAAATCGAAAGCAGTAAGAATTTTGAAAATATTTAAATACATTACTCGGAAACGCATAGTTCTTCCGCGCTCATAGTCACGGCATTAATTTTTGTGTTTAGAGGATGTTTGGTCATTACACTCTGTCCGACTGATTAAAAACATGTAAAAATAAGTAAAGTTCATTTACTTCTTTTAGTTACCTTTCTCACCCGGTATCTGCCAAGGTGTCCCAGGGCGAACCCCATAAACACGCCGGGATTCAAAGCACACGAGAGCACTACTGAGAGCCTAAGGTTTCATACTTGTGAAAATAAGTTATATCTGATCGCTCTGAGATCTTACTCTATAAGTTTTACTAGTAATTGTCAATATACACTGATTTCTGCCATTTATTATAATATATAAGAAAATGCTTCTTTAATGCTTAATTTTTCTATTATTCCTCTTCCGCTTGATGCAAAAAAAATAATTGAGAAAACATCTTATTAATAAAAATTCCTTTTTGGATGTTTATAACTTCTAATTTTTATACTATTAAGGACACTTCCGACTATTAAAAACTAATCTAGGGCTGAGAAAGGAAAAACGACAAATTGCCGTAACTAAATCCAAAGCCTCGGTCCGAGAGCATTAGAACTGATTATGACGGAAGCCCTGCGATGGCACACTAATTAAATCCAGTTAATTATCATCGAGAAATCGATGAGAGCCTTTGCTCGTATTTTTTTTATTTATAGTTACCAGTGCAAACTAAAAATACTATATAATTAAAGAACATTTTTATTATTATTTTGCCTTATAAAGGCGTCCTATTAAAAAAAGCCTTTCGCTTGAAGCTCTAATAAATATTATGGATATATCTACGATTTTCTCTGTGGGTATCTCCGAAACTGCTTCAGCTTGAGAGAAAAAGATATGCGCATTTCGGATTTTTGAAAAAATTTATGGCTTACTAGATATTTCGAAAAAAAAACAAATTTCGGCTATTTTAAAAATGCTCCATAATTCCGTTATAACCTATTTTAGATAAAAAGTTTTTAGAGAAAAGTTGTAAATAATCACGTCCTTAAGGGGACTGTGTTATCCGTTTCTTACTAAAGCCTGTCATTTTTGACCTATTACACAGACAATTGAACTACAACATTACACAGACAATTGAACCAGTCAATATAAATATAATTCAGTGCTATGCTCCAACTACAGATAAACACGAGAATGAAGTGAAACAATTTTACAAAGAATTAAATTAAAAGATCTCTTAAAATACACTAAAAAAAATGAAGTCACTATAATATTAGGGGATTTTAACGCTAAGATAGGGAGAGGCAGAGTCGAAAATATTGTTGGCGAGTACGGCTTAGGAGAACGCAATGAACGAGGCGATACATTAATACAATTCTGTCAGGAAGAAAGCTTCATCGTAACGAATACCTGGTTTAAACTTCCACCCCGAAGACTCTACACTTGGCAGTTACCACAACACAGCAAACCAAATATTGTCAGAAACCAAATAGATTTTATCCTTATTCACGATAGATTTAGGAATGGGGTTCATGGTGTCAGGACATATCCCGGTACTGACGTAGGCTCTGACCACAACCCCATTGTAGGAACCTTAGATGTGCGGCTCAAAAAACTTAAAACCAAACGACCTACAACAGTTGATATTACCAAGCTTCGACATTTACCTAAACAATCTGAGGTCAAAGACATAGTAAATCAGAAACTAGCAGCCATAAACACCCACGATTTTGGAAATCGTATAGAGCAAGATTGGAACACCCTGAAGAACGCAATTAGACCATAGAAAAAGAAGTTAGATAAATAAATAAGAAGTATGATTAAGGATGCAAAGGAACAATGGATGAAAACAAAATGTATGGAGGTGGAAGAACTAGAACAAAGACACGACTATTTTGCAATGTATAAGAAAGTCAAAGAATTGATAGGACAAGGAAGACAATGCTTTACAAATAAATTAGTAGGTAATAACAATCAACCTATAATGGAAGCAAATCAAGTTTGCAAGCACTGGGAACAATATGTGGAAGAACTGTTCGCACCGCAAATCCCTAGAGTTTTCAACATCAAAAATGGATTTGAAGAGGCACCTGATATCTTAACTTCAGAAGTGGAGAGAGCTATAAGAAATAGTAAAGTAGGAAAAGCCTGCGGCCCGGATGAAGTACATGTTGAAATGCTCAAACTGATAAATGAAGAAAACATCCCTATGCTAACTAGACTGTTAAACCAAATCTACAAAAGCAGTGAGATCCCACAAGATTGGCTGAAGTCAATTTTTGTCCCTATTCCAAAAAATAACACCATAAAAAGATGCGAACACTTATTATTAGATTAATAAGCCTAATGAGCCATGTTTTAAAAATACTTCTTAAAATAATTCAACACAGAATATTCAAAAAATGTGAAATTGATTTAGATGACGGCCAATTTGGCTTTCGAGAAGGAATGGGGACCAGGGAAGCAATGTTTGGCCTGTCTGTTCTCTTACAGAAATGTAGAGACCAACAAAAGACGTATACATTTGTTTCATCGACTACGAAAAGGCCTTTGATAAAGTAGAACACACAGTGCAGTTTAACATCTTGCAAGAAAAAGGTCTAGACAAGAACGATATCCAATTCTTAAAAACACTATATTGGAATCAGACAGCATACATAAGGTTAGGGCAAGACGAAACAGTCGAAATACCGGTACAACGTGGAGTTCGTCAGGGATGTGTACTGTCTCCCTTCTTGTTTAATATATACTCCGGATATATATTCGATAAGGCCCTACAAGATAAAGGCAGTGGCATAAAAATAAATGGCGTCCCAATTAACAACCTTAGGTATGCAGACGACACCGCGATTATCGCTGACAACCCTGAGGCTCTTCAAGAACTTCTAGACGACATAGTTCGGGCGGGAGATCCATTGGGCCTTAAAATAAACACCGCAAAAACCAAGATAATGATAGTTAGTAGGAGAAATATTCCACCACCCAACATACGAGTATACGGACAATGCGTAGACATGGTAAATAAGTTCAAATACCTGGGAACCTGGCTAACATCAGACCTTGACCCCGACTTAGAAGTTACATCGCGTATAGAACAAACTAGGTCAATGTTTAACAAAGTGAGAAACATATTATGTAACCGATCACTCAACATCAACATACGTCTGCGTTTTGTCCATTGTTATGTATACTCAATCCTCTTATACGGCTGTGAGACATGGACTATTAAAATAAACACCATGAGACGGTTGGAAGCTTTTGAAATGTGGAGCTACAGAAGACTTTTGAAAATACCCTGGACAGATCATGTACGCAATGAAGAGATTCTTGGGAGGCTTAACAGGGACAGGGAATTAATTGCAAATATAAAAAAACGAAAGACAGCATACCTGGGCCATGTCATGCGCAGTAGCAGAGCAAAGCTTCTGAAGTTGATTATGGAGGGAAAGGTAGAAGGAAGAAGAGGACTTGGGAGACGCAAGCACTCTTGGTTGAAAAACTTACGAGACTGGACTGGACTGAACTCACACGAACTGTTTCGAGCTGCACAGGACAGACAGTGTTTCGCCGCGATTGTTGCCAACCTTCATTAGAAGATAGTACTACAAGAAGAAGACACAGACAATGTTTTTTCGAAATATCTAGTACCATATAAACTTTCCAAAAATCCGAAAGGCGCATATGTCATAAAACTTCAATATTGCACCCAACCCAACCTCAATAGATTGAAGCTAAGAAACAATGACGAATTCAGATTTTGTATGGAAAATGGGGAAACACCAGAACACTTCGTTTCTTAAGGTGCGTTTTCACTCTCATGCAATTGGCGCAAATTGGCTTGTGCATGTCCGATTTGCACAAGTAACTTGTTGCATGAAAACCGAAATCGCAAATTTGCACAAGCCAAAAAGTTTGACTTGAGTGAATCTGGAGCGGCCAGATAATTTGCTTGTGGTTGGAGCAAATACATGAACGTATAAACGACACTCCAACTTTTTAACTCAATCGCCTACTTCCGCGCATGTCTGTAGCAGCGAATGTCTGGCCTTATTTACTTGTATCCGGCTTTTCGTTTTGAATATTTGTTGTTATTTTATTTAAAAGACGTTAAAATAATTATTAAAAAGTTCAATTTAATTAGTTAAAATTAATATGGGAATAGGTGTCCTTGTTTTCGATCCAAGATCTCTGGGCTCCGTGTTTTTTTGGCTCCTTTAATTTTTTAATTATTAAAACACCTGGTACTGCCAGTAGTTCGTCTTCTTAGTCCATTATTCTGCACACACTTCACAATAGTTGAATCGCAACTATTCAGGTCTACTCTATTAGTTCACTTGTCCATTAATTTGTGTTAATTTGTGCAGTTCAAACTGAACATTAAAACGAAGACACCAATTCAGTTCGATTTGTGCAAGTGCGTTGGGACGACAACAATTCGTGCCATAAACTTTGTATGAGTTATATCGAAAATGAAGAAATAACATCTGCAAAACTGATAGGGGGCGACATTTTTTTAATGAAAACAATTTGGAAACAAAGATATTTAAACTCAAGAGATACAATTGTTTACCTTTTTCCTTCATCGGCCATTATTCTCTCCTTATTTTCGCATCTCTCTTACACCGAAAATATTTGCCAGATTTACCTGTATATTGGTATTAGTATTCGATTAAATACCACAACCAATTATTAAGTAATAAATAATTTCGTTATATTTCTATAATATATCAAGTACATTAATTTGCTAACGTCAATTCTTTCATTTAATGCTTAACTGCTTAACTATTTTAAATTTTCTAATGGAATAAAAATATCATGATCGTGTTTCTTTTAATAATAAAAAGCAGTTTGGCAACGTCAGTTTTAGAAATATGCCGGCGTAGTACAACGGATTTCGAGAATGAATGAAAATTCCTAGATTCTCCTGTTGCGATGTTGCTATGCCGCCGATCAAGCTCCGTATTCTTTATTTGCACTATTATAGTATTTTTGCGTTATTTTGTGGACTTCTGTGGACAGTAATTTGAAAATATGGTGCATTCATGTATTGTGTACAAGAGAGTGTATCAGTTAAATCTAAATTTAACTTTTCACCGATAAATAAAAATAAGTAGTGTTAGGTATATTATTATATCCTGTTCTCTGTAGATCAGAGGTTTTAGAGAGAGAGTTAGTCTTGACCTAAAAAATAGCAGATTTCTAAATTATATTTATTTTTAGGTTTATTTTTTAAATTGTATATTTATTAATTTATTATGTTTTTTAAATTATATATTTATTAATTAAATTATTTGTAGAAAAAAGGTACATGGTACGTGCTAATTAATAACAACTTAATAACAATTTCTGTTTCCCTTTTAAGAAAGGGTATTGAATAAGTATAATCTAGGTACGCACTTGGGTTTGACAAATCATTACCTACCTTTTGTGAAAATTTTATTGGGGTGTACCAAAAATGGAATTTTGCGGCCTTACTTTTTTGTTGCCGTTACAATTTAATACGGCTTTTGTTTTAAATGTTGGTTGCTATAATGTAAATGGACATCTTTTGACATACATATAATTAATGTACTTATTACATGAATTTTATGACTACTACATTTTGTTGTATTTTTGCATTTTATTGTATTGAAATTCTTTGCACATGCACTTTTTATTATTTATAAACAATATGAATTTTCCTTTGCAAATCAGAGAAAAAAACTAAATATTTTTTAAGACTAAGGGAAGAACCGTTTACTAAACAATCTCCATTTTATTTTATTTATGATTTTCTAAAATTATCGCTAGACTTTTTTGATGATTGTATTATAATATCAAATAATTTTGTTTAGATTTGTAATAATTTCATTTAATGACATTCATTTATCTAATTTTAACTACAGAGCAGACTCCCTATTTGTTCTCATTGTTTCACTACGTTGACCATGATCATTCGACTAGGCAAGTGCATTATTTTAAAATTCCTCAACACCGAACAGCTAACTTCCAAATATTTTTCAGTTTCATAGCGCCATATTTGTGGAATAATATTTCTAATAACTTGAAATTTCAATCCTTTACAGATTATAAAAAACAAATTAAAAATAATTTACTAAATTCATAACAATAAATCATTTAAAAAATTATAATTTCTTCGACTGATTTGTGAGGTTCTTGTTCTTCTGATATGCCCGTCATTGGTTGCTGTTCCGGTTACACTGTTTCGTTATGCCTCTCTGCTTATCTCCGCTCATCCCTGATAAAATTATATCTTCAATTTTTTATCTAATTTTATTTTTTTTAATTCTGTTTATTTTTATAATTTAATTTATTTCTATTTTGTTTTTGGGGTCGCACCACTCTGGTACTTTGTATCATTGTATCGGTTTTTTAACCGCGGTGCGATCCCTTTAGACACACATTTAATAGTTGTAAAATTCATATAGGTATATAATAAATATACATATAATAATAATATTAGTATTATTAGTTTTTGGTAAAATATTGTGTTACTAGGTTAAAATAACTATTTTATTTTGTTATTGCTAATAGAGGGGGTTTCATTCACCGAAGATGAACAAGGTTTGGAACAAGATATTGAAACTGCATTTACTAATACACCCAAAATTTGATATTTTATTTAATAAAATAAAGTAAAAAACGCTTATTGATTTTTTTAATCGTTATTCTTATGTGAAAAGCCATCTTATAATAAAAAATTATGCCGGTTTTTATTTATTTCTTTATCCTCCCTCAACTTATTTTTTTCCTATTAGTATCCTCCCTCAGCTTTTTACAATGCGACAAATATGTAAGTGTTATTATTTTTTTAAATTTATTAAACAATTATTTTAATTTCCTTAAAATACTGTCGGTCGATCGGCACGCCACGGGAAATTAACCTCAACCGTCTAATCTTTGTAAACAACTACATTGTTGCCGTTGCGCCGATACCCTATTCCCTTCTTTGTCCATTCTCTCTCGCACTCGTTGATTTTCGCAAACCAATGTGTGATGAAGGTTTAGAGCGTTTTATGAATGGATCGTTGTATCTCCCGAGTTTAAATATCTTTGATTTGGAAAACAATACGCTCGAAAATAAAACATACTGCAAAAATATTATATTAGTTTAGAATTATTAAAACCAAATATTAAATACTGTTTAATAATAATCTAAGACGATTCGAACAACTGTGGCAAAGAAATGTCAAGGAAAAACCCTTCTAAAGAATATAGTTTGTAATATTTAGTTTAAATTATTATTATCCTTTTTTGTATTTTTGGGTGTTTTTATTGTGACTAATTAGTAAAATAAAACACTGAAACCGAAAAACACACCGAAAAAGTGTATTGTGGTGATTTAGTGTTTTATTTTGCTGTTGTAGCACCAAAGGTTCCAACCTGAAACTGTTAGACTAATTAGTGTTAAAAGTTGTTTTTATGGAGTTTACTTTAATCCCTTACTAATAAGGATGGACTAAATTGCCAAAAACATAAAAAAATTGATTTAATGTCTATTTATCAAGTTTCATAAATATACAGAGACCTCAAAAAAATTACACATTTTCAATTAACTTACGAAAATAAAAAAGAAAATTATTTTTTTCGTATGAATGACACGAGTGAATCAAATAAATTATTCCAATGCTGTCATTTTACTTTAGCGTCCCGCATTAAATTAAAAAATATATATGAATTTTTAGTTTCAAAGTTTGTAATTGGATGAAGAGTTACAATGAAAGTTTCATTGTATGAATATACATATGGTAATATATTTAAATAAAGGGGGCTTTTTAAATTTGCCATGACAGGTTATTTCAAAACATATGTCAATTTTTTTAAAAAAGCATCAACTTTTCTTAAAACGGAATGAAATATTTCCATTTGTTGACAATATTGTTTATCCAACGGCAGGATCCCTGAAAGTGACAGTTGTGTCTGTCATTTTAATTTACAGACAAATTGTAATTTCTGTAATTTTTAGGATGTTGTCTGTCCAAATATTCTCTAGGTCGTTGGACAGATTATATAAACACACTGTAGGAATACACATATGGTAATATATTTAAGTGAAGGGGAATTTTCTTCACAGTTATTCTATACCATATTTTTTAAAAAGCATAAATTTCTTAAAACTCAATAATCAACGAAAAATTTCCATTTGTTGACAATATTAAGTATAACAAATTTTACTTGAATTTTTGTTAGTTGAAAAGGGCGGTTGAAAAAAAGTTGAAAATGCTACCTAGGGTACATGTTCACCTTAACGCGGCCCTGCAAGTCCTTCTGTAGACCGTGCATTCGTTTCAATATTTCAAAGTAAAAGCATCAGATAACTCACGTACCAATCATCTGAATTAAAAATAAAAGTTAATAGCCATTTTATTCATAAATGCATGAGCGCAATATTAAAAGTGAAAGACTAACACCTATAAGAGCTATGTCTAGTGAATAAAATTAACTGGCCGATGAAGGGAATATTGAAGAAACCAATATTACATTCGTTATGAGAGATTAATCACAATCCGATGTCGCGTTGTTTGCATTACTGGCTAATCCTACGTGATCGACATCATAATTGTAACGTAATATGAAAGCATAATCGCTACGTATGACGAATACATCAGCGTAAATGCACCGAGCAGATCGTTAAACAGTTCATTCTGAGGTGCATGTAAATATTATGGGTAGCTTAGCTTACTGAGCTGTCTATGTATTTTCAATTTTATCCATCTAACCATTACAATTTACAGTTCAAGGAAGAATTTTAAAATGATATATATTTATTAATGTTTAAGAAACCAAATGAAGCAACTTACTAATATTTTGTCCAAGTTCTCAAAAATATTGTTAAAAACATTTTTCTATTATCTCATTTTCTGTTTTCTCTTTAGCATAATTTTGAATGTGATAATATAGGGTGGGTGTACAACTATCTTTCGGAAACTTCGGCATTCTATTCTGCAGATAATAATAAGTAAAACAGTTCGTATAAATGTATGTCCTAAAATGCCTAGTTTCGGAGATACAGGGTGTTGAAGTTTCTCATTTTTATTTCGATTTTGTCCTAAATAATTTCTGAAGTAACGTCAATATTTGGATGAAAATTGGTGTCTGGGAGTTTTTTGACATGAGAAATTTGATTGTGATGTCAATATGACTCCTACTTGTAGAGGGTGCCATCTTCATATTTTTTCACTGGTTTGAAAAGTAATAACTTTTTGTCCGTACTTGTATAAAACAACTGAGTAAAGAAATATACATTCACGAAGTTTTTTACGTAAAGAAGTCTCTTGGTAAAAATCGCTACGGGTTCTCGAGATATTTGGAATCGAAATTATCAGTACCTGACATCATTGACATAAATTAAACATGTTGACTAAATAGGTACTTTATATTGAATAGTCTAACATTTAAATGACTAGTTATTAGACTGAAATCATAAACTTTAAATGTTTTTGTGCCAAAAGTACAACAGAAACTGTTTTATCATGATTTTTTTGAAGAAAAATTTATGATTAATTTAAAAAAATCAAAAGTTCATAAATTTATCATTTCAGTCAAATAACTATCTACTCAACATATTTATTTTTAGTCAATAATGACATGTATTGACTATTTTCATTCTAAAGATCTTAAGAACGGTTACTTGTAGCGATTTGGCTAAACCCCAACCGTGGAAAGGTTGTCTACTCCTCGGAGGAAGAATATATGTTATCAGAGGAGAATGGGAAATATCCTGTCCCCCCAAAACGGGGGGGGAGGGGGAGAAGATCGCCATGTATGATGAGTTATACCTGTATGATGAGTTATATATTCAAGAAAGGGGGACATAATAGATCTTTAAGGTCGCAGTTATTGAGCATTCTATTCCAGTCTAATATGGAAAGCTGAATTTGAGATTAACAATCATAAGGTAATTAATGCGGTTGAAAGTTAGTACTGACTACACTGCTTTCCTTGTCCAGAAATTCTTACAAGATATGATCTCCTGAGTATAACCTGTGCAACCCTGGAAATTGCTAATAAACAATTTTCAGGGATGTGCAACTTCAGAATGTTTTACTATTATTTCAAATTCTTTCATGTCTTAGTGTTTAGTATGAGATTAAAAAAAATGAAATTTATTCAAGAATAATCCTCCAATTTAAATATGAAATATCATATTTAAATTCACACACGACGTTTTTCACCCTTTATTTTTGTTATTGATTTTTACATTTTGTTTAAATCACGCTATTTAAGCTTTTTTGCGACATGGAGCAAAACTCCTGGGCTACTGTACGTCATCAGTTAGTCGGACTTGTATCACGATCAGGCTGATCATTATATGATAAAACATTTTTAGTTGCGACAAGTACTGTATATGCTGCACTGCATATTTAAGTGTAAATATAAAATGTGCTTCTATAATATATTCGCTAATATATACAAAGAAGATTATAATACTAGATTATAATGATATAAAAAAAAATCCAGAGTTCTCAACTGGCAAAGAAGTACGACAGTTATACGCGATATCCCCAAAGATGTTTACAGCAACATTAGAAGAAATCTTCCGTCAACTGGACTGGACCAACAAAGGATTAAAAATAGATGGAGAATATCTTAACCATCTAAAATTCGCTGATTATTCGCTGTTAATTGCCAATAACTAAACAACAAGCACAAATTAATGAATTAAATACAGCCAGCAATAAAGTAGGTCTCGAAATGAATTTAGCAAAAACTAAAATAATGTACAGGGTGGGTCAAATTCGACGCTTTTAAATGGAAACACCCTTTTCTATAGGAGATAGACAAAAACTATTATCGGTGTCTGGAGCTCAATTTTTGTCAAAAACATGATGGTGAAAACCGCACACCGATATCTGTTACCGTTTCTAAAGTGTTTTTCAAAAATATGCATTTTTAACAAATCGCTGTATCTTTTTGCTATGGAAAATTTTATTTTTATGAAAACATTTCCACAGCACCTTTTTACTTAGAATTTAATGGTTTAAGTATAATTTTTTTTTAATTAATAATTTAAGAATTATCAACAGAATATTTGATTTTTTATATGGGACACCCTGTATATTTTTAATTTATTGAAAATAATTTAAAATTGCCTTTCCAAAAATATAACACACTTGATATTTTGCTCGATTCCTCTTCGAGATATAGAGTATATAAAAATTCGCCTACTTTAAAAAAGTAGGCTTTGAACGGCACCGGCTGTAATGCAAAAAAATTCTAGCTGTGAGCATCAATTAAAACGAAAATAATATTTGCTATGAGAGATGCAGAATTTTATAACAATTAATATATTTAACCAACATCAACACATTTAAACTATATCTAATAACAATAAAAATAATAAATAGCAAACCAAGACATGAGATTTTGCTACAGGTGTTCGACATATCGACTGTCTTCTGTTATGGACAGACGGGGCAGTTTTTGAACATTTCTCGCGGAATTCATTAACTCAGTGGGGGTGAAAGATACCCTCTCATAACTGCTAGGTATTTCTAATTCTTGTCTAGATTATAGGGAAGAATAAGGAACTTTTATTCTTCCGCAAATATATCCATAGGATTAGATCCATGGGTACTAAGTGAGGCGGCCTCGACGGCCAACGGCTGGGATCTTGGTTAGCTATTCAATTATTCTTGAAATTGGCTACAAAAATTTCAGCGTTCAGAGGCGGTGCGTCATCTTGCTGGAAAAATATGTTTTCGAGTTCCATTAAGGGCATATCATCAATAAGGGGTTCAAAGCCTACTGGTTAAAAGTGGCGAACTTTTAAAAATTCTGTATTTCGAAAGGGATTATAACAAAATATCAAGTGTGCTATATTTTTGGAAAGGTAATTTTAAATTCTTTTCAGTTAATTAAAAATATAGAGGGTGCCCCAAATAAAAAATCAATTTTTCTGTTGATAACCCTTAAATTATTAATTTTAAAAAAATTATACTTAAACCATTAAATTCTACGTAAAAAAGTGCTTTGGAAATGTTCTCATAGAAATACAAAATTTTCCATAGCAAAAAAGTTACAGCGATTTGTTAAAAATGCACATTTTTGAAAAACACCCCGTAACTCCGAAACGGTAATAGATATTGACGTGCGGTTTTCACCATCATGTTTTTGATGAAAATTGAGCCCAAGACGCCGATATTAGTTTTCGTCTATCTCCTATAGAAAAGGGTGTTTCCATTTAAAAGCGTCGAATTTGACCCACCCTGTACAACGAACTAGTAGACAGAAAAGGCATTCTAATAAATAACACATCACTGGAAATAGTAGAAGAATATTATTTGGGACAAACTAATACACAGCTCGGGATCTCTACTACCAGGAATCAAGAGAAGATTTAAGTTAGCATGGAGTACTTATGGAAGAAACTCAATCACATTCGACCAAGGTGTATTACCAGTCATGACTATGCATGCCTGGACACTTAAAACGGACATTATAAGGAATCTGCAGGTCGCACAACGCCCAATGAAACGAAATGTACTGGGAATACCCAAGAAAAACGGTAAGGAATAGAGTGGATACGATAAAAGATCCAAGTAATAGATGTCATCCACATAATCAAATCTCTCAGTTAGCAACGAGCAGGACACCTGACCAGAAGGACAGAGAGAAAAATTACAGCATGGTACCTACAAGAAATTAAGAGACCTAGAAGAAGACCAAACCTGAGGTGGAACCATGATATTAGGAAATAAGCAGGAATAACTTGGGCCTGCATAGCCAACAGTAGACTACAATGGGCAACTATAAAGAGAATATCTAAATATGTGAGGGAGGCTACATCATATTTGGAAATGGTTGAATAAGCTGAAAATTATGATGACGGTGATGATAATTTGCTTCTAAACAAAAATACTTCTAAAACATAATATTTTTATAGTTATTGTAAGACAATCATAATTTTGTCCAGGACAAAAACGTTTTTTACTAAAACTGTTTTGCCTCTGTCCTTAAGCATAAAATATTTAACGCATACTAATAATTTGGAGTAAGCTCAATCGGCCAACGCGACGCTAATGAATAATTTCTGCCGTGGAATTTCCGCGAATAACTACGGGCTGACCACAACCCCCTATACAACAATCAACCGATCGATCCGGATTATTTAATATTCGATTAGGACACGAAAGAATCGTGGCCACTGCCGCCGCCGCCAATGGCAGCCAGCTAAAACGTTAATAAGGCCCTAATCAAAGCGGGCCTTCAATAATGTAAGGAAATCTAATGTAGACCTATTTGCATTGGGGGTTGGAAAAATCGATCGTGGCAGCGGCTCATAAAAAGGGGGCGGTAATTAGATTGATTGGGACAGGTTGGGGAAAGGGAACGGAAGCAAGGGAAGAATTGACAATATGGGGCTCGGTTGAAATAAGACTCTTGTGAAGGATATTTTTAATGAGCATACTGGAAGATTTTTTCTAAATTGAATAGCCTTTATTTCAGATTTCAGCACGAATGGAGAGTAAAAGATTGAAATTAGATTTAATTTTAAAACAGAAATTAATCGTAGCATAAATCGAATCCATTAAATTTATACAGGGTGCTACAAATTCGAGGTACGAGCATTGATTGGTATCTCGGAAACCATAATAGATACGAAGATAGTTAAATTGGGGCAAATTTGCTCCTTGGCATATTCACCAAGATGCCCTCAAAAAAGTTTTAAAAATTTCAAGGATTGCTCAGTTTTTTGGAAATAAACGGATTTTTTTTGAAAATCAATATTTTTTCCAGTCGTTACTTTTTAGAAAATCAAAAAACTAATAGCACATTCTCATAGCCACTTTATTAGGGCTATCTCATGGTATTTTTAGATTTTTAAATTAGCTGATAATTTGTGAGATACAGAGGCCAACTTAATTTTTTTAAATACGGACCTACATTTTTTATATCAGGTTTTGGAAGAACTCGATCTCCTGAGTACAATGACATGCCAGACTTGATACTTTTTTTTGTTTTGGGTAACTTAACAATATCAAAACTATTTAATTGATATTTAAAATAATTTCATGTCCTTCCAAGACTCTGGTTTTTTAATTAACATTAAATAAGGAAAATCAAGCCAATTGAAAAATTCAAATAACTAATATCCAGGTCAGCAATTTAAAGATATTTTTAATAACGAAGATTCCGTATAATTTCAACTAAATTGGGACACCCTGTACATGTTATATGATAAAATTGTCACATCAAATAAATAAGGAAAAACTTTGACACTTCTTTGAGAGATGTAATAAAGATTTCAATGTGCTTCAAATTAATACTTCTAGTCTAAGAATTAGATATCCTCTTATTGCCCCCTCACTACATAATAATTCGTAACTTTTAAATATTTGCCTATGATAATGATTTTATTATAATTTAGTTTACCTAGTGTTCTTAGACGAGGTTAATATTACATAAATACTGTATAAATATAATTACAAATTATAATGCAACATCATATTTCAACTGTTTGCATATCTTTTTAGTAGCGGGCTGTGTTATTTAGCTAAAAGAATAAATATAAAAGTTCCACTACTGTCTTAACTACATATATGCTTAACTTTAAAGTCGACATATTCAGGTATAATTATAAAACCAAGGTATGTTCTAAATGATCTAATAGAAAAATTTCCGTTACAGTTAAATAATTGATAAAAATATATCAGTATATCTTTCAAAGCTAGGCTGGATTTATCAGAACATGTTTTAACATCATGGAATTAAAAAGAAATCGTAGAAAACCCTCTGTACGTAACAAGAAATCACCACTGAATATCAATAAAATATCAATAACATACGAACCAAGACACCTACATGTATGTCGATCGGTACAGAAACAAAGATGTATGGTACAGATTAGTATCGGGTACAATCTTTATGAGGATTGAAAAATATATCGTACATGTACAAATGTAGAAATAGGCGATAACATGTAACAAATTAAATAAAACAATAAGTTGAACATTTCAGATTTTTCTTAAATATTCATCAACATAGTTGGGCGTCGACTTTTATTGTCAATTTTGACACGTTTACAATACGTCGACTAAGAAATAAACGTCAACAATGTCGAGAATGTCATAGACTGATATTTTTGGTTATTTAATTTGACTTACGCATAGATAAATGCAACAAGTTTAGATTGGAAAGCCCGTAAAAATTTTGGGTCGCGAAATTATTTTGAGTCGCCAGATCGCGTTATACGCGATCTGGCGCTGCTATAGCGGTCACTAAGAACAACGGCAAACAAAAACAGAAATAATTTTCTCTTGTCAAAGTTAGAATCTTCAAAAATCATAATAATCTTTCAAAATCTAAGCCGCTCTCATTAAAGAAATTCCGAAAAGTGTTTATAGCGTCCATTTTCAAAGTAATTATTACTATCTTGTGAGTTTAATTCAAGTTTTATTTACTCCAACCGGTGATAATTGTAAAAAAGTGGCATTAAAAACTTAAAAAGCTGTGCTGTGAACTGTGAACTGCAAAAACCATCGTGGATCGTGGCATAACGTCGGTTTCCAATGTTTCATAGGTATTTCATACATGCGTCCTTATATAAAATAAAGTTTCTTGTATGCAACACACTGTATCTTATTTATAAAATTAAACGAAAATAATAATAAATTTGAATAAACAATATTTGGCGATATAATTCCGGAAAAAGCCGAACCGCTCCGAAATTTTCAAAAGTTTTGGGTCGCGACCGTTGCAAGAATAGCGCCAAATAGTGTTTACATTGTCCTTATGGGCACTTTCCAATCTAAACTTGTTTCAATTTTTTTCACTGTTCTGGAAACTTCGCAAGCGGTTATTTTGGTTTGTATTGTTGTTCAATTAATTGCTGTATCTACATTAGACTACATTAGAGTTTATGTCAATTATTAAAAATGTTGAAATGTAACAGTAGTACTACTTAATCTTTTGCATTTTTCCTTCTTGTTAAAATAAGGACTAATATTTTTTTAGGTACATTTGCAACTTTTTTTTCTCTTTTTGCAAAAAAAGGCAAAGAAGCCTTATTACTTGACTTAGCGATTATTGACAAACTGAGTGATACACGCACCTTTTTGATTCTCATTTGGACATTCAAAATGTTGGATCACTTATATTTTACTTTCCAAAGCGAGAATACTGAAAGGAATCGTGATTCTGATATTTCTGTTTCTTTGTGATTCGGCATTCAAGTCACTTAGCGATGTAGAATATCATTTTATTATATCTCTGATTGACCTCTGAAAATCACAAATCAAAATAGGCAACACATCATCTGAAAAATTCTTCGTTAATAAAGGTCTACGACGAGGATGCTATGTTTCTCTCGCATTATTTAAAATATATGTAGCAAAGGCCTTGAGACAATGGAAGAGGAAATGTTATGGGATGAAGAGGAAATGTAATGGCTCTTCCAAAATATGAATATAAACGAATGCTGTTTTTCATTGACAACAGGCTTAAATAAAAAATTATCAGGTTAATTTTGATGCACGAGTGTAATTCGGTAGAATATTTCCCGAATAAAAAACATGAAAATACAAGTGAAAATACATAGATTTTTTAAAAACATTTATTTGAGCATATTAAAAAAATCTATTTAAAAAAGAAGCAATAAAATGAAACAGAACTTATAATATTTATTACATTCTTTTTGGAATTTTTCCATTAATAGCTTGGCTGTTAGTGTTGTTACATTCCAAATAGGTTTTTACCGTAAAATGGCCGTTTTTTCCTTTTCATTAAATGCCCAATCGGTCAAAATATTGACCAGTGCCGAGATTGAGATGTTCGCATGCAAAATGTAGTTTCTATCTTTTATAAAGTCCATAAACTGTTTCCATACATACTAGTGATTAATTATAGTGTTTTTCGGCTTACTTTCGGCAACTTTTTCTTCAATTGCACTTAAAGAATCGTTTCCAAATCGAGACATTTTTAGAATACCTCAGGGGCGGGAAAGTGAAATAGCAAAAGCAGTTCCACCGCGTTTCCACGGAAATCTCAAATAAAATAGTTCCAGCCCTAGCCACCAGGTGGTAGTGCAATTCATTTTTAGGTTAAGAAGTTGCTACTAGTTATTGCCAGATGGCGTTAAATCAGAATTTTTTTGTAGTTTCCATAGTTTCCAACGGCCATTGTCATTATTGTCAAATTCTCAAAAAATATTGTCGTTGTCATAGCGCCAATCATAATATTATCAAATAAATGATTAAAATGTTTTTCAAACTATAATTTATTATATGTGTTTTAATTAGACAATTCCTTTTGTTTGTGGCCCTAAAAATATAATGTAAGTCTTTTATTTTTGCCATCATTTAAATACCTACTTATATTTACTCTATTTACAAAACTTTGGGCGTATTACGTTGGTCTTGTTTTATTATAATAAACGATGTTTAAATATTTGACTTATAAATAAAAACTTTAAATAATAAATTATATTTCACATGTTTGGCTTTAATTTTATTTAATAATTGTATAAATTATACTGTTAAATCTTATTTTTTACACATCACAACGATACTTGTTATTAGTATTGTTGAATTTGTGTAAAAAATAAGATTTAATAATCAAATTTAATTATTTTAGAGTAAAATTCAATAAATACGCTCAAAAAGCCCGCGCTTCGATCCATTTAAAACAAGCCCTACTCAATAGATGGCGCCACTTCTGTAGAACCATTTTTCAGTATGGCAGAGTCCATTCTTTTTCTAGCTAGGTATATTCTTTGGAATATCTATTAAAAATAATTTACGTTTAAGTGACAAATGTGTCATTGTCACTTAGACATTCTGCGGGAAATTTTCGCCGGGTAATTTTCGATTTTGGCGGGCAATTTTCACCGAAAACTACCCGCTTTAAATTATTAAATGGTAAATAGAAAATATACCATCTTAGAACAAGCAGAAGACGTGGCAACACCGTGAGGACTGTGCTACAGCTCGAAGACTATAGCCAGTGGTAGATAGCAAAAAGACAAAACAACTACTAGAGCACAAAAATAACCTAGTACGTATAATTGTAGGTGTCGTCACTGGAAACTGCCCCACTGGGGTAAATCTCGTGATATGGAAGATCCAACGACGACTACTGCAGAGAATGCGGAGAGGAAGAAGAAACACCAGAGCACCTGCTGTGCCACTGTCCGGCACTGGAATACCGACGCTTTAAAACTTTAGAGCAAGGTTTTTTGGAGGAAGCAGCAGAAACCAACATCAGCGACATCGGGAACTTTGCAAAGAGCTGGAAGTGCTTTAACGCAAAGAAAGAATAAGAGGAAGGTTTGGCAGAAACTTTTATGAAAATTAAATTTTTCTCAAAAATAGAATAATACAAAGTTTTTCCACTTGTAAAGAGATGATATAAATATGTAAATTTCGTGTAGTCGTAAGTAATAATCGAAAAATAAGTTTCCATTATGAAACTAGATAGTTAGGTACTCTAAAAATTATTGGGTAATTTCCTTTAGATCTATTTTTTAATTGAATATATGAAGATAATTTTGAGACGTCCACTACTCTATAAATATTGTTTTAAGATATTTATTTTCTCTTTCTAACAAATAATTACGTCTTTAAGCCCATTCGTGACCGTCGTAATAATAAAAGCAACATTTTCCCTCGCCGTACAGACAAAACCGAAAACAAGAAGCCCTTAAATCGTCATCAAACGCGGCGCCTTCCCGTCTCGGATTTCCCTGCGATTAGCACCATCAAGCCCTCCGGTTAACTGCTGCTTAATTTCCAGTCCTCGGCGTCGTTTTAAAATCTCCGAAACATTGTTTCCATTAATTTTGAGCAACGGGATAGCGCCCCCACCCCTACAAGTTGGTCGTTTTTGCCCTTAATTAACAGCAGGGAGGGAGACAAAATTGTCGTCGCTTTAGGGAATCCGCCTTTGACGAGGTTGCCAATTAAAAGTGTAAAATAGCGGTTTTGGAATAATTGAGACGAATGGGCGGCAAGATTACATTGTTTTTTATTTGCTTTTGACAAAAGAAATAGCCAAGAAGAAAGTATTTTATATTTGGTTGCTTCTGGATATAAATATATGTACATACCTATATTTCTTTCATTATGAAGTGGTTAAAAACACGTGTTTGTGGGTTTTTTGCTTGTCTTAGACAAGATTCTCTCCATTGTCTGGCCACGCACACGAACAATACAAAGTCGAAGAGTAGCAGCATAGCTTTTGGTGGGTACACCGAGTTCATTTGATTCAGAAGCTGTTGAAGTCTCAGCCTAGTGTTATTTTCGTTCCAATATCTTGTCAATGATTCTTTAGAATTATAATGAAAATTTAATATGTAGTAGATATATTTAATTATTATAAAGCTTATTATATTGAGAAATGAAAAATACTACGTCTTAATTGACACAACAATTGATAGTTAAGGGTAAGATTGAAGGAAAGAGAAGTCTCGGCAGGAAGAAACTATCTTGGTTGAGAAACATCAGAAACTGGACTCACCTAACTTTTGAAGAACTTATAAGGAAAGCCGAGAATCGTGAAGATTTTGCCAATGTGATCGCCAACCTCCACGAAAGAGATGGCACGTAAAGAAGAAGAAAGCTTATTAATATACAGGGTGGGTTTTCTACGATGTTTTCTACGGGTATCTTTGAAACTACTGGAGCTAGAGAATCGGTCAAATAGGAAAAGCGTTTCAGTTTTGTGAGGACAAACATATGCGCCTTTCGGATTTTTGAAAAAGCAGGCTTACTAGATATTTCGAAAAAACAAATTTTTGCTATTTTAAAAATTGTCCATAATTCAATTATAGTCTATTTTAGACAAAAACTTTTTAGATAAAAGTTGTAGATAATCACATCCCTAATGAGCTTGTTTCCTCCGATTTTTTCTCAATCCTGTCATTTTTGACATATGACACCAACATATGTTTTTTTTTTAAATGGAAACCATAGTTGGCCATGACTTCATGAAGAGCGCCATTTAGCTTTTTAGCGATATAAGCTATAAATATGTTTTTTTTTTTCGAAAAATTATAGTTATAGCCTAACATATGTTTGTGTCATATGTCAAAAATGACAGGCTTTAGAAAAAATCGGAGAACAGAATTTCATTAAAGGGATGTGGTTATCTACAACTTTTATCTGAAAACTTTTTTTCTAAAATAGATTATAATGGAATTAGAGACAATTTTTAAAATAGTCACAACCAAAATTTGTTTTTATTTCGAAATATTTAATAAGCCATGAAATTTTTCAAAAATCTGAAAGGTGCATATTTACGACCCCACAAAACTGCAATCCTCTCCTTATTTAACCGACTCTCTATCTCCAGTAGTTTCCGATATACCCATAGAGAACATCTTAGGAAACTCACCCTGTATAGTGCGTTTAAAAATGTTCGAGTAATAGTAATTAATGTCCGACCGAGCTCTCGGTGTCGGTCTCGGTTACAGTCATTCTTAGGCCGAGATCTCGGTCTCGTTCTCGGCATAAAAAGGCCGAGATTACCGGCCATGACCGAGACTGCTCGCGATCGTCGAATTAGCTAATTTTTGAGCGCATCACTCCACCTATCGATACGTAGTAATTCAATTATTTTCATAATAACGTAGTAACCCTTATCTATATTTTCCTGAACATCAACCAAGGAAAAACTCTTATTATCTTATACAGTGTATTTTTATGGAGTGGCCAACATCGCAATGTTTAAAATGCATCACAAATCAGTCGAAGAAATTATAATATTTACGAATTTAATAAATGATTTTTAATTTGTTTTTTATAATCTGTAAAGGATTGAAATTTAAAGTTATTAGAAATATTATTCCACAAATGTGGCGCCATGAAACTGAAAGATTTTTGGAAGTTAGCTGTTCGGTGTTGAGGAATTTTAAAATAATGCACTTGTCTAGACGAATGATCATGGTCAACCTAGTGAAACAATGAGAACAAATAGGGAGGCTGCTCTGTAGTTAAAATTCGATAAATGAATGTCATTAAATGAAATTGACGTCTGTTAGTCATGGATAAAATAGATAAATTTTTAAGATGTGGCGTTATATGATCTCTAAAAGGAATGTTAAAAGAGTTTTGAAGTATTTGGATTTTTCTAGAGAATCTAGCGTTTATGGATGTACCATAAACAACATCGCCGTAATCAATAATTAGCTAATTAATCGCAATAATTAGCTTATTAATATACAGGGTGAGTTTTCTATGATGTTTTCTACGGGTATCTTTGAAACTACTGGAGCTAGAGAATCGGTCAAATAGAAAAAGAGTTTCAGTTTTGTGAGGACAAACATATGGCGCCTTTCGGATTTTTGAAAAAGCTGGCCTTAGACAAAAACTTTTTAGATAAAAGTTGTAGATAATCACACCCCTAATGAGCTTGTGTTCTCCGATTTTTTCTCAATCCTGTCATTTTTGACATATGACACCAACATATGTTTTCTTTTTTAAATGGAAGCTATAAATATGTTTTTTTTTTTCGAAAAAATATAGTTATAGCCTAACATATGTTTGTGTCATATGTCAAAAATGACAGGCTTTAGAAAAAATCGGAGAACAGAATTTCATTAGGGATGTGGTTATCTACAACTTTTATCTGAAAACTTTTTGTCTAAAATAGATTATAATGGAATTAGAGACAATTTTTAAAATAGCCAAAATTTGTTTTTATTTCGAAATATTTAATAAGCCATGAAATTTTTCAAAAATCTGAAAGATGCATATTTACGACCCCACAAAACTGCAATTCTTTCCCCATTTAACCGACTCTCTATCCCCAGTAGTTTCCGATATACCCATAGAGAACATCGTAGGAAACTCACCCTGTATAGTGCGTTTAGAAATGTTGGAGTAATAGTAATTAATGTCCGACCGAGCTCTCGGTGTCGGTCTCGGTTACAGTCATTCTTAGGCCGAGATCTCGGTCTCGTTCTCGGCATAAAAAGGCCGAGATTACCGGCTATGGCCGAGACTGCTCGCGATCGTCGAATTAGCTTATTTTTGAGGGCATCACTCCACCTATCGATAATAATATCGTAATTCAATTATTATCATAATAACGTAGTAACCCTTATCTATATTTTCCTGAACATCAACCAAGGAAAACTCTTATTATCTTATACAGTGTATTTTTTATGGAGTGGCCAACATCGCAATGTTTAAAATGCAACATTTCTGAATATTATTTTCATTTCAATATATGTATTATTTTAATTTTAAACGCAGAATTATTAAATGAATAATTCTTGTATTTAAAATATTATATAATATGTAAAATATCAGATAAAATTCATGAGATGGCTTTGATAAGAAATAGTAAATAATTAAAATTTATATAATGTCATAATTGGTATAAAATACATAAAATACTATTATCAGCAATTATAATTTTAATACAATATATCTATTATAAATATATGTTTTTTTTTTCAGTGCATGCAATGATAGACTTAGTCTTGAAGATAACACAACAAAGTCAAGGATATCAATAAACAGGTAAGAAAAAGTAATCCGATGATTAACTGAAATGTTAGTATTGGTTAGTTATTAGTTGGTAGTTAATAGGTTTCGATAACTACAATTCAAGTTTTATTAAAATTTGTCAAAACGTTTTTTTTGCAAATTTTGGATAATATATATATTTCCCATCTAAATCTCCATCTTAAGTTATCTAATTTAATCAAAGAGGCTCTACAGAGATACCATATCATTAAGAATTTATGCGATATAGCGGGATTTGTCTTTGACGGTTTTAAAACGTTTTACGAATTATTTATCTGTCATTAGAAAAAGGCACGATTAATCAAAAAACTTTGATTATATTTAAAAATAATTATTACTTTTTATATAAAATTCCTTACTCTATGGGCTATTAAGAGTATATGCCTAACCTATCTTTCGTATAGTTAAAATAATGGAGCAGCGAAAACGAAATATTACAAAATAGCTTTCGTATTTCTAATTAACATTTAGAAAAAGAAAAGATATATTTTTGCGAGTAAATTATTCTTTAAATTTAAGATTTTTAACCGCAAAAAATCTTCATTAAATATACAGGTCCATTAATTCCATCCCGCCAAAAAAAGTCTAGAACTCTAGTCGTTTCTTCGACGTTCATTTCATTAACGAAATCGACTTTTCAGCGAGGGTGTCTTGCACATTAAACCCTCCCCCACTCCGACATCCCCCGATTACCCCATTAGAAACTTCCTTAATATCGAAAAATTAATCACATTATCAAGCGACTCAGTCAGGCTCGGCTTTGAGATTAGTAGGAATGGGTTATGGATTTACAAATTGCTCTTTCCTTATTACCACTATTATGATATAGTAGCATATCGTTACACTTAGTTAATAAAACCTCTCGCTTTTCGGATTTAATTACTCTGCTATTCTTAAATTAGTGATTTAATAATTTTCTAGGCTTTTTTTTCAAGGCAACCTCTTTTCTCATTACCACAATTATGATATAGTAGCATATCTTTATACTTAGTTCATAAAAAATGAAGCTTTTCGCATTTTTTCGTTCTGTTATTCTTAAATTAGTGATTTAATAATTTTTCAAGGCTTTTTATTAAATTCTTGCACCTGTCTTTTCTATAATTATTTCTTTTTAAGTTAATTGTATCTTTTGGAATGTAAGTTAATAGGTTTATTTTTTTGACATCGGCCAATTAGATGCCGTTTTCAGAAAATTTGAAAAGGGTGACTCATTAACTTATTTGAAAAAAAAGCATTTTTCTAAGAATAATTTGGTAACACACACTTGGTATTTGGTCAGATTGTCGTTATGAACCGCATGTTACAATTTCAAATAAACGATATGCGAAAATGTCAAAAGTTGTCATATATATGTCATTCTATTCAGAGTGTCATCTTCTATCGAATAATGTAAAAAAAATACCGAGGGTGTCATTTAAAAGTCAAAAGTTGTAGTCATTTCCGGTGAAACAGGAAGTGGCCGAAAAGAATTGAAAACGTCAATCAATCCTAATTTATGTCATATACTAACATATCAAATCTCATTTTTTTATCTGAAAAAATAAAAAAGTTATAGGGGTGGGCCACTTTTGAGACTCACCCGGTATAGAGGCATTATTTCTGAAAAATGTTGTTTTATTGGCGCTATAAGCAAAAAACACAAAAATTGCAGTTTTTTACGTTTTTTTTGCACTTTTTTCCATCTTTTGTCACGAAGTTTTGTTAGAAAATATCAGAACAAAGGTCAGCGTTCCAAAAATACATAAAGGATAAAATAAATCAGAATTTTAACTGGTAGTATATTACGCCTAAGGTATTTTTTGCGAAATTTTTCTAGTTTTAAGTTAAAAGACATAAGTTCTTGATAATATGGCAACATAGGTAGTAGTTTAAATTTGCATGAAAGAAAATCCAGAAAAGATCCAGTGGCTCTGAAATTTTAGCAAAAAATCTTTTTTTTTTTGGAAATTTTCAAAGTAAAATAAGTCGGTTATTTTGGACACATGCGAAAAACGGTAAAGAGAAAAAAAATCTTTTGACCAGATCTACCACCCCTTAAAATATTTGCGCTTATTTCTGGGACACCCTGTATTGATGCTGTCAAGTAATTTTTTGTCGTATAATGGAAGGAAACGCACAACAACAGTCAAGTTTTTGTTTTCTTATGGTCGCCATTTTGAATTTTTATACTACTAGATAGAGCAAAAAATAATCTATACGGTGGTATCTAATTTTTATTCATTATTATGTAAATTCACTAAAAAAATAGATTTTTTCATAATTGGCTGAAGATCAAGTCTGCCTTGGAAATCCAGTTGACACTTTATATGTCAGCAAGTTATTTTTTGTTTATTCTATTGTCAAATCTGGATGCACAAAAATGGTATAGTAGAGTCCAATACAGATCAATACAGAAACTAAAATTTGATTGTCAAGAATGCCAGCCCAGACGTTCAAAGAATATATTATTGTGATCTGGTTACTCTAATTAAATGAGGATTTTCTTTTGCATAATACTGTGAATTTTTTTCTGTTAAATGTACCAGAATTTGTTAATAAAGATTCATCCGTCTATAATATTTTTTTCTAGAAAAAGGGGGCTCTTCAATACTTTTCCGGAACCATTTGCAAAATTGTAATCTTCCCTCGTGATCACTAGCATGCAAAAAATGTAAATTTGGTATACATTTAAATTTAAAGTTGTGATGTTTATGTTTTTTGATAATTTCCCTACATAACAATCACTTATACAATACTCGCGAGTTATTTTACTTTGCTTCTAGAAGTTTCCGGATTTATTTCAATCTGAATGGCACATTAAAATCATTAAGCCATTTAAAATATTACCCTCTTGTTTCTTAAAGCTACCAGCAACTGCTAAATTTCTTCAAATCCTAGCGAAAATAGTACGATGAGGCTGCGTCCTTTCAGGATACAATATTCTATAACTTGCGATACTATATCGGAATTTCTATTATTTTTAAGTAAACATCATACATAGGTATCGCGTGTTTCCTCACTTGTGAACATATTGTTGACTGTTAATATATTTTACACTATTTACTATAAATTTTTGTGTCCAGATTTGACAAATAGAGCAAACAAAAATTGACTTGCTGTCATATAAAATGTCAATTGGATTTCCAAGGCAGACTTGATCTTTTGAGCGAAGTCAATCACCGTATAGATTATTTTTTGCTCTATCTAATAGTATAAAAATTCAAAATTGCGGTCATAAGAAAACAAAAACTTGACTGCTGTGGTGCGAAACCTAGAAGGGTTAGAAATTTTCTGAAAACGGCATTTAATTGGCCGAGGTTAAACATATAAAACTACCAACTTACGTTCCAATAGATACAATAGTTCTAATAGATATTGTCATTTAATACAACCGTATTATTTTCATTTTTTTGACACAAATCTTAAACTAATCAAGATACCGGGGTTTTCTTCATAGGTGTTTGTCAAACATTTAATTACGCAACTTTTATCCCATTTAACCGAATTCGTATCTCTCGTAATTTCTGAGTTGCCAATGTTGAGCATCGAAATTGTCACCACCCTATATACTTATGCCTAAATTTTAGTTCCTTAGGTTTTTAGGCAAATAGTTGCAGCAAAATATTAAAATATTGTTCGAAAATTTAACTATAGAGATAGCGTTATTATTAAACTTATTCCAAGTTTTCTCAGAACAAGCTTTTTCAGGTTAGGCCGTTTTTGCGCTGGCATGGCAGCCCCAATTGAGATTAAATTACAAGGTGATTAAAATAAACTCTACTCGACAAAACTCTAACCTCAACTCCATCGGCTAGCCTTCTCCGTATCTATCTAAAACCGTCACTTCGAGCCGTGCATAACCGTAAAACTTAACCGTTCGGGATCCATCTATTTAATGAAAACGGGGCTGGGCACCTCCGTCCACCCCCTCTTCACCCATCATTATCGGAGCGTAATCAAGCCCAAACGGGCCCATCCAGGTCCGTTTTAAATGGATCTTTGCGAGCGCGTACGTGTGTCTCGCTAATCTGGCCGTGGAGGCGATTGATAATGTGATTAATTTTTCGATATTAAGGAGGTTTCTGAGAAGGTAATTAAGGGAGAATAGGGTGGATTAGTGGGTAAGACACGGCCACTGAAAGTTCGATTTCATTAATTAACTAAACCTTGAAGGAATTTACGATTTTTAAAAAAAAAATTCTTTCTTTTCATTTTTAAAGCCTACTTTTGAAAACATTTTGAATATGATGGCATGGCAGTTTCGGAAGTAATTGAGGCAAACATGTGCTTCGATATTTAAATTGATCTTGTAGTGCCCTATATACAGAGCAATATTGACAGACAGTCATTAACAACATTAGATTTGCCGATGACACAGTTCTTATTGCCGACTCTGATGTTGGACTCCAGAGTTTAGTGGAGCGACTTGAGAAGCGACTCCTGTAAGAAATACGGGATGCAGATCAATTCCTCTAAAACGAAAGTCATAGTATTTGAAAAAAAAATCGAGATGTACCAAGTCTCATTAAAATAGAAGGCAATATCTAGGACAGGACAAATTTTTATATGATTGGAGCCTGGATTATTAACACCTTGAACAACGACGTGGATATAAAAACCAGGATAGAACAGGCCAGAAATGCATTTTTAAAAATCAAGAACATTTTCTAGATTCTCAGATTGGACTTTAAGTTTAGAATTGGTAAATCCTATTATACGGAGCAGAAACATGGACACTGAAAATCCAAGAGATGAATTGTCTCGAATCGTTTAAAACATGGATATATGGAAGAATAGGTACTTAAAATTCCATGGACATCCCATATTACAAATGCCGAAGTTTACAAAAGAATAGGTAGAGAAAGACAACTCCTCAATATGATTAAAATAAGTAAAACATTGTATTTCGGGCATCAATTGAGAAACGAAAAATGTCATGTTCTACAATTAATTGTTAAGGCAAAATTGAAGGAAAAAGAGGTATCGGCAGGAAGAAACTATCTTGGTTGAGAAACACCAAAAATTGGACTCACCTTATTTTTGAAAAACCTATAAGAAAAGCTGAGAATCGTAAAGACTCTGCCAATGTGATCGCCATCCTCCACGAAAGAGGCGGCACACAAAGAAGAAATATACGGAGCGTAGACAATGTCTCACATGTAATTCTGGTAGTCATCAGTTATTTACAAGTACAAGGGAGCTATATTTTTTTACGAATCCGAACGGCACGATTTGAAAGATTTTTCTATGCAAATATTCTTAAGGAAATTTTTCATTACTTTCATTCATGTGGCACTTTTAGAAACATAAATATTATTATTATTTCAATAAATCAAGAGACCATACCGGCTGGGCAACTGAGCCAGGGCCAACCACATTCAATTGTAACTTTAACTAGATACTTCCATTTGTTCTAATAGTTTTATATTTCCTGGTTTTATATTAAACCACTTTACAACTAAGATTGAACTTTTTGGAGAGAAATAACGTCAGCGCAAATTCATATAGCCTGAACGACAAAGTTCGATCAAGGTGGCGATCGGTCTATTACACTGCAACATTTTCAGATCTAATGTGGTCATCTTTTGATCCTTACATGGTTACATTCTTCTGTACCATCTTTTTCAAGAAGTCTAGATACTTGGAGACTGAACCATCCATATAGTTGCATCGAAAATAGCCAACCATTGCCTAGTACAAAAAACCGCAGATTTGCCAAGCTCTCGAACCCACATAAAATATCGTATCTTCTTCATATTGATAAACCCCGCATCTGTCAATCCCATTAGCTTTAAATACCTATTCAGCTTACAATGCCCTGTTAATAGACAGTAAAAAAAATATTAATATGAATTAAAATTACAGAGAGTTTATAAAAAATAGATGCAATTCGTTTTCGAAATTTGGTATTCTTTGAATTAAATATATAATCTGAAATATTTCAAGAGAGAGAAAACAGATTATAGGCATATTTATGTCAAAATATATATTATCAAAGCTCAGATAGCCGGAATAATTAACAGCATCGTATATTTCTAAATGTAAAAAGAGGCGCGAAAGCGTTAAAAGATAAACAGCTAGAGATAACGCCCGGTGGTCCTTATTACCGTCAGTTTTTTTTCCTGCTACGAAAGGCGCGAAGCATCGACGCGTCGGTCGTGTTAATGTCGTAATTAAATTATCCGTAACGGAAAGCGTAATAAAATCCCTTTATTTGCGTAAATTGACTTTATCTACGCTGATAAACGTCTACACGGTGTGCTTCAATTAAATCCCCTGCCATCCGTCCACTGTTTGAAGAGTTAATTAAATAACTACCGGGTACTTGAGAACCTCGAGTGGTACTCCGTGTAATTGGCGGGGTATATTGCAGTACTGTATTAGGATTAATTTAATATATAACAAATAAATTTATTTGTTTTGTTCTCGGTTTTTGTTCTATTTTATTAGTATTAATTTATTTTAATAATAATTGTTGAAGACTACCATATAAATTATGTTTAAAGTTGGTAAAAAATAATTAGGGATTACTAGATTGATTGTAGATTGTATGGGAGGGAGAAAGTTATTCACCGCGACCTTATAGATCCATCGTGTCCGCCTTTCTTGGTGTTATATCTCATCATACAGTCTCAGGGCTTTGACAAAAGTCAGTAGCTGAGACTGTTTTACAATAGTTAGTTCTTCATCTCCGATATCAGTCGTACCAAAGTTGTGGCACGAATGGTTGTCGTCTCAGCGCATCTTAATGATGAGATGTTCTGGTCCATTCCACAGAGAATCTGTATTCGTCGTTGTTTCTTAACTTCAATCTACTAAGGCAGTGGCGGCCCGTCAGGTGAGGCAACTGAGGGGCCGCCTCACCTCGAAATTCTATCTTTTAGTAGCACACAAATTTATTTCCAGCTAATCGTATATTTATATTATAGCAATATTAATATTGAATAATTTTATTAAAATATACCAAGCTTTTTACTTTTCGACCGGTCTAAACCAACCGATCGCGCCATATTGTTTCTGTTTTAACTGGACTACAATGCATCTTTTCGTTCTGCGTTCCTGAGGTGTAATTTTTGCCGCCTCCGCCGACCTTTTTTTATCAATGAACTAAAACGTCACACATTGAAATCAGTGGGTCGGGGAAGCGGAGGGAAAGCGTGAAATTAGCTGCTGCAGAGGCGACAGCCAAATCGCTTAAGTGCAACGCTGTTGCCAGATTCATGAAAAAAAATCCATTCTTTACAAACTTGATTGTTAAGCTCAAAAATAGTTCGTGCTTGATATGGCTGGATAATGCGATATTATAATACTCTTTGTAATTAAAATTAATCTATTAATTGATCTTCACGAAATACCCCATCAATAATTATGGAAATAATATCGTATATCGAGTTTAGAATAAATTAAGAGTAAAGAGTTTAGAATAAATTTGAATAATATGAATTCTTGGCATCCACGCAATACTGGTCAAAATTTTAGATATTTCGGGGAATTACTAAACGTCACGTCTGTTCGGTCGGTTTGTTTTATGCTTTTGTGAGTAGCAAGTAGTGTGATCTAGCCGTAATTCAGAGTTTAGTGATTTATTTTGTAATAATCAGACTTTAAAATGAATCATGTACGTGAATGAATCATGTACGTGAATATGAATCATGACATTGTGATGTCCCTTCTAGAAACCCCGTTTTCCAGAAGACGGGAGGATGAAAAGCGAGAGGTCTTACAGGAAAACAGACCTACTCCCCAGATAAGTGTTATAACAAATTATAAAAAGACAAATTAATTTCAATCCCGATTACAAGTGTTCAAGTCGAGCGGGATTTTCCTTGTCTAAAACGGATAAAATCTTACTTAAGAAATACAATGTTACAAGATAGACTTTCTGCTTTGTCTTTATTTTCAATTGAAAAGGAGCTGTTGGTTACCCTTAGTGAGAACGAAGGGAAGTTTTATGATGACATAATTGATAAATTTGCTATTCTTAAAGACAGACGAATAAACTTAACCTACAAGGAATAATTCTTATACAATTACATTTTTTAACTATTTTTTACTTGTTTGTTTCTTATTTATGTCGTCGCGTCGCGCGTCGTAGAGCTTGATGTGACAAATTCCGTCTTACTAACCGAACGAAAACCTCAAATTAGAGCTGTTATATTACGATCATTAGCTTAGTTAGCTAATACCTAATATATGTTTAAGTTATATTATTTATACTCTGAAGAAAAAAAAATAAAGAAACAGTTCCGATGATGACTTTTTTAATAAGTTATGCTTACAAACTTATTATATCTGAGGAGCAAAAAAATATCTAGCTTATTGTTGCTTAGCTGCTTAATAAAACAAAAAGAAAATAAACACATAAAAACAAAAAAAAGTTCTTATGACATTTTTAGCAGGTTAAACCTTCAAACATATTATATCTGAGGAACAAAAAAAATTATAATTATATTATTATAATCGAAATTATATGGAATAAATGGCAATTCTTTTTAGAAATAACATTGTGGGGGTGCTATGTTTTGTATTTAAGAAGGTTTTAAAGTAGTTTTCAGGTGAAAATTAAAGTATGTGCAAGAGGTCCATTGTTTTAGGACAATTCTCTTTCGGTCAAGTAGTGGATCGAAAATGTATTTTCCTAAGACCGTTATTTTGACGTGCTGAGGTGAAATTGTGTAATTTTCTGTTTTAACACCATAGATTCTAACCTAGATTATATCTGTCATCTTTTTTAAATTAAACCAAAAAAAAAATCCAACCATTCGTTCATCACGTTTTATTACAAAATCTTAGAACAAACCAATAAATATCGCAGCGAGTTGATTTATTTAATAAATTTCATTTAATTGGCAGCGTTTCGAAACAAGAGACGTATATATCGTTAAAAAAATACGCGAGCGCCCGGTCCGGTTCTGCGCTCCCTTTTTCTCCTCTGTCTTTCGCATTAAAAGCGTAACAAATTGGCCGCCAAAGGAGAACAAAACGGACAATTATACCCGAATTTCCATAAATAAACAATTTCGAGCAACGGAGTACGGGGGTACTGCCGGTACGGTAGGACGCCTTCGATCAAGATAGCGGACCGGCTACGAAATTAATGCCAGATTTGAATGGGCGAGAAATTAGTGTTGGGTGCGCTTGGCAGGAAAGGGACTGACGCGACGGCTGGGAAATCGAGACGTGTCAAAACATTGTTTTCCTGGTAATTTTTCGGCTGTTTTTAACAATGGACATGAATACTGATTTGTAATCGAGATAGTCCTTAAAAAATCCAAATGTATCATGCAGTAGTTATACTTACGAATGGTAGATTTTTTTTCAAATTTAGGAAAAACTGAAGGAAACTACTATTGAATCTAATAGTGGTATTTTACATCGAAAACCCTCCACTGTGTTTGTTTTTTTTTGCCACCACTTTAAGTGTTTCTTAGTAACATAAAACACAAATTAGATTGTTAGGCCAATCACTTTAGAATCAGAACTTTTCACGACGTTATAGTTTCTCTTTGACAAGAAGATGACAAAATCACTTTTTTGTCCATATATTTGTTACAGTACTGATTTCTATAGTCATAAAAATGTTTTTTGTCATCATTTACTCACATTTTTCGTTAATAAAATTAAGAAATATGTAACACTTCGAGCCTCATCATTATTAGGCCGGTTAAATGGAGGCAAAGTGAAGCAATTTGATGTAGAATGTTTAAGAGGGAGGTTAATCACCTCGACACTAAGACTGTAGGTAAATTTCTGGGGTTTATATCGGATTAAATGAAGGTAGAAGCAGATGATGGTGTACTAGGAGATATATATTCTGAAATATTCATATCAGATGTACTTGGAAAAGTAAGGTCGTGATAGGAGCTGGTGTTAGATGTAACGGAATATTCATTACTGAAAACTGGGGACGTTTGTAGGGGAGAGACTGTGGAAATATTATTATTTAGACATTTCGTAATTTTATTATTACATGGAGAAAACGGCTTTTCATTTTTTTTGTGCGTCATTAATATCAGTATGTTCAATACTAATTTTATTTGCAAGGTCTTAAAACGCGTTTTTTTTTGGTTTTTGAATAATATGCAGAATCTTTTACGTCCCATAATTTTTTTAAAATAGTTTTCATATTCTTGTATTAACGATAACGAAAATTCATGGGTCCACTCTGTTAAAACAACGCAAGGAACTCCACAAGGTGGAGTAACCTCCCCTTTGCTGTGGAGCTTGGTGGTGGATGAACTACTAGATGAATTAACTCTAGCGGGAATACACTGCATTGGGTATGCAGATGACATAGTCATGATCGCTCGGGGGAAACATGAAGGCACCTTGTGTGATATTATCCAAAGAGGACTCCGTATCACTGAGAGATGGTGTAGGACTGTCGGGCTGAGTATCAACTCAGAAAAAACCGCGATAGTGCCATTCACCAGAAGGCGAAGTCTGAAAACCTTGAAAAGAATCCAACTAGATGGAAAGGAAATACTGCCAACACAGGAAGTTAAATACCTGGGAATAACCCTGGACAGTAAACTCCTGTGGAACAGGCATATTAAGAACACTACCAGCAAAGCCATAAAGGCTCTCATGATATGCAGAAGACTGGCGGGAAATAGATGGGGCTGCTCCCCTAACATTTTGCGCTGGATGTATACCATGATAGTAAGACCCATGATTACTTATGGAGCAGTTGCCTGGTACACAAAACTAGAGCAACGGACGGCAAGGCTAAACCTATGCAAAGTCCAGAGACTCAGACTCCAGAGACTCTGTGTTTGCATCACAGGAGCCATGAGAACCTGTCCAACAGCAGGAATGGAGGTCATTCTAGATCTAACACCACTGCACATTGTCATTGGTAGATATGCCAATGCGACAATGATTAGAATGGTCACTAATGGAATTAGTACTGGGAGAATTGTCAGATTGTCAGGAATTGTCAGGAAGTTGGCTTGGAACACCCTCAAAAAGGAAATACCACTCCTGCAACTCCCAGTGGACGATATGCCAAGAACGTACAACTTTGACAAACATGTCAATGTAGTATTGAGCAATAAGAAGGATTGGAAGAGCGAAACGCTTGCCCAGCAGTTAAAAGACCATACCATAACTTGGTATACTGATGCTTTCAAAACCAATACGGGAACAGGGATCGGAGTGTTTGGACCGAGAGCTAAATACTCCGAACCAATGGGCACTTACCCTAGTATCCTACAGGCAGAAATCTACGCTATCGAAAGATGCGTACAACTTATCTTAGATAGCAACTATCGGAAACAAGAAACAGCCATCTTGTCTGATAGTCAAGCAGCGTTAAAAGCGATCAACTCAGTATCGATCAATTCGAAATTGGTCAAAGAATGCATAGAGAAGCTGAATAAATTAGGCAAAGAAAACAAAGTCCTCCTACTCTGGGTGCCTGCTCACCAAGGGATAGAAGGCAATGAAAAAGCAAATAATCTAGCTAGGAAAGGAGCTAACACTCCACTAACTGGACCAGAACCGTTCTGCTTTCCAAGTGGTAACCAACTCAAGGCGGAACTCAAGAACTTGGAAGATTCCATCCGCAACCTGGAATGGAAATCTTGCAATGGTCTAAGACACTCGAAGAAGTTTCTGAGGGCTTATGATCAAGAAAAATTACAGATCTTCCTGGGTCTGAGTAAGAACAATCTTCGGATTGTCACGGGGTTTTTAACAGGACACTGTCTCCTCAATGAACACCTCAGTAGATTGAAACTAAGAAGAAACGGCGAATGCAGATTCTGTGGGGAAGATGGGGAAACACCAGTACACCTCATCACTGAGTGCGCCGAGACGACAACCATTCGTGCCATGAATTTTGGGTACGCCTGATATTGGAGATGGAGAACTACCCTCTATAAAACCGTCCCAGATACTGGCTTTTGTCAAAGCCCTGGGACTGTATGATGAGTTATGATTCAAGAAAGGGGGACACAATGGATCTGTAAGGTCGAAGTGATTAACCCCCCTCCCACTCATTCTAAATTCTAAATTCTAATGGGTCCACTCCATAATTTTATTGAAGGAAACGAAAAAAAAACACACACGCATGCACGTACGCAAACAAAACAAATTCATTCATTCAACAAATATCATTCAACAATTGAAAGAAGAAATTAGGCGAATAACTCCAGATATATGTTCAGCAGTAATGGAAAATTTTAACAAAAGAGTTATGCGCTGGCCAAAGAAGTTGGGTAGCCAATTGGCAGATATTGTGTTCCACGTATTTACACTGGATTACTTACAATTATACACTCTCCAGCTACGCACTGCCATAAATAACTTTTAGGTATGTTATGAAACTTTTATTTTATTCGTTAGAATGTTTGGGAAGGAGGTTAATCACCGCCACGTTACAGATCTATTGTGTCCCCCTTTCTTGAGTTATGACGAGTTATAACTCATCATATAGTCTCAGGGTTTTGACAAAAGCCCGAATCTGAAACGGCTTACATCTTAGGACTCTACTTAGCTGGCATCCAGAGTAGGAGGACTTTATTTTCTTTGCCTAATTTGTCCTGCGTTTCTAGGTATTCTATGACCAACTTCGAATTGATGGTTACTGAGTTGATCGCTCTTCAGGCTGCTTGACTATCCGATAAGATGGCTAATTCTTATTTCCGATGGTTCCTATATAAGATAAGTTGTACGAATTTTTCGATAGCGTAGATTTCTGCCTGAAGGATGCTGGGATAGGAGCAATTTGATGCTGATCAAAATGCCGCCTTTAAATAGAGTTGCCAACTTTCATCATAGAAAATAGAGGAAGAGGGGTTAAAAAGCGTCATACGCGAAAGTTTTTTTGAAACCTCACCCAAATATTTACAGAAAAATTGATTACCAAAAAGTTAATTAAACATTATGGGCTTGATGGTCTTTCTTAACTAATAATATATTTATACCCAAAACTCATGTTACTCCAAAAGAAAAATCCTAAAACAATTGATTTTCTACAAAACATAAGCCTATAATAGTAAACATAAAAAAGCTAAACACGTTTTTTCTTTCTACAAATATTTCTTGTACGTACAAATTTCTTTTCTGTACGAACGAGTATGTGTAGCAAAAGACATTATTTGATAGACGAATATTTTTTAGATTTTGAACTTGGTGTGTAAAAAAGAGGATTTTTTGAATACGCGAGAGAAGAGGATTCTGCTCTGGAATAGAGGACGCTTGGCAACCCTACCTTTAAAGTTTAAAAATTCCGAATATTTTCAACAAAAAAATATGGCTCTATTTGAATTTGTGAAAATAGATTTTAAATTCTCATTGCTACTTTCTTCTATAAGACGGTGTTATAAGATTTTCAAGCCGACATTTTGTCTTTGAGCTGCCATTATCAAATTTCTTTTTTAAAAAACTGCCCTGCATTTTTATTACAATTTTAAGGTGGAATTTGATCAGTATCTGCAACTTTGCTTCCCATTAATCAACATCATATTTTCCGAGACCTCAATGTGGTGATTTTCAAATTTTTAACACACTGAACATATATCTAATACATAATAGTGAAGTCCGTGTCTCCTTCACTACAGGGTTTTCATATGTCCGGATTTACCTGAACATGTCCGGATTTTTAAAGTGTCCGGAGCGGTACGGCCCGGATTTGGGAAAGCGTCCGGGAAACCTAACCGCAAAAATAATTTAACTCTAACTAAGTGAGAAATTAGTTCAACTATAACTAAAATATTTTACAGTTATAGTTGAACTAATTTCTCAGTTACTTTGTTGGATATTTTAGTCTCTACGATGCTACAGCTCTATTTAACGAACGCATGTTCGAAAGTACCCATTTCTATACTTTGGCGCTCAAACTTTTCGCTTTTGGTGCACTCCTGGAAAGTGAATGTTTTTATGGTTTATACATAGTTTGATGATTCCGGGGCTATATTATTAAATAAATATATAGTTTCTTTTTGTGACGTCCGGATTTTGTCCGGATTTCTGAGTTCACTTGTCCGGAATTTCCTAAAAAGCCTTTATGGAAACCCTACACTGAAAAAAAAGGATCTCTCAGTCGAAATGAATATGACGTTGACCCAAAAAATTGGCTCTTTTCAATAGGGGCAAAAACGACGCTTCTTTGCCCAAAGCATTAACTATCTTTTCATAGGCTTTAAAAAATTACTTTAGAGAATAGAAGAATCTATCTGTCCAAAGTATTTCACTATTGACCTAAAATGAATATGCAAAGAAGTTCTTGCTACAGGAACAATATTCTCTTTGATTCATGAAAAATTCTTGATTGAAAAGGGACATTTCTTGATTAAATAGACACTTTTCTTAAACCAATAGCGAATACTATTGACTCAACTAAAATTTATTTTGTTCTAAGAGAAGTCTATACATCATATACAGGGATATACAGGCATATTACGAGGTATATTATTTTCTGATAAATTTAGGTTTTCCTGGTCTGTAGTAAGTAAAGTGATATTATTTCCCTCGATAGTAGTTATTTCTGCTTCTTGACTCCTTGGTATTTTTTTGGGTGGTTCATCAGTCTACAAATTACAAAAAAATGTTACATCACGATTAATCAAAGTAAAGCAAATAAATTATTAAAATTATAAGCTTTGGTCACATTTTGAATTTTTTAATAGGACGACTTACGTAATTATTTGCATAAAAAAAATCGATACCTATATTCTTATTCTATCTATAGTCAAGCATGCATTATCTAAACAGGTACATTAGGTAAATGTCTCTTACCTTCAAATATAGCAAATAAATGCTCTAATTTCCATTTTTTCAGAAACTCGATTAAAGAATCAATATATCCTAAAATTTGTCCGCATAAAAAATGACAAATGCATGTTAATAACGATCACTAATTTGTTATACGATATGCGTTAAAAAAGCAAATTATGCAAAATTCCAAGTGGAAAATTCCAAGCAACAAAACCCGTGCGTACTATGATGTGCGACCTATGAAATGCGACGTACGACTAATCGGACTGCCGATTGATTGTATATACCGTCCTTCGTCATCGTCTTTGCGTGTAGTTATTATTTTTCATCAAAAGAGTATTTAGCTATTGGAAAAATGGCCATGTTTCTTGAATGAAGTACTTCCTAGCGTATTTTTCTTATTATCTTAAAACAAAGTAACTTACACTTGGTTGAATAAAAATAGATTCAAGAGAAATTTTCGAATTTTTCAAGAGAACCAGTTTTCTTGAGTTAAGAGAGTTTTTCTTTAGCCAAAATATTTTCTTTTACGCTAAAATAAATTCTCTTGCCACTAAATTTTTCTTTCAAGAACGATGACGACTTTAGTTCAAGTCTATTTTTTTTATCAGTGTACCTCAGTAGGATCTTAGTTTAAAATATTGCAGTAATAAAAACAAGTTTACTAAACTTTAATTTCATTATAAATCATATTCTCAGACGATAATTTACATAGAACTTATAAACCCATTAATAATAAATAAAAGTAAATGCAAATGGTATTAACCGTAAAACAAAACATTTGCATCGAGATCTGTTTTCGATTCAAATAGGTAATGAAATTAAATAATTCCATTTCAGACGAGAAAGTTAATGATATTATTCTCTTTCATACTACAACCGGTAGTGATTAACTATTAGTAAATTACATTAGCAAATTAGATTACGCTTATTCTGTTGCACAAATGTACAGGGAAATAGGCATATTAACTTATTTTTAATCTCGCCGATAGGTAAATTTTATCGCCATGCTAATTTATAACTTCATAACAGAATGTTTTAATAGACTGTTTACGTAGCTGGTAAAGGAAACAATTTTAAAATGTTTTTCTTTGCAGTATTGGTGTTATAGGTAAATTATGACTTGTGTTTTTCTTTCAATTAAATGAAATGAGATTGTTGAGTGGTCGTAATCAATAGAAACTAATAAAAATTCGACGAGTATTATGAATGCAAGTTTTCTTGTTGGTAGTATACAACCAAATTGTCTCGTGACCGCGTAAAAAATGACTCATTTGGGGCTATCAAATCGTAAATCTAATGCTACAAAATTACACTTTAGGGGTATTTTAATATCTCACAGGGTGCTTTTGCTTATAGTCCAGGAGGCAGTGAAGATTTTCGGTACTTATTTTCCCAGGCAGCAAACACCGATAGAATTATTCGGCATCTTATTCTAAGCAAATTTCATATATATGTAGGGGGGGTTTTCCGATTTATTACAAATATACTGCATTTTTTTTCCTGCGATAAAAATAGTTTTATTAGTGAGAGATGTTGTGCAGTTAAGAAAAAAGAAATATTCTGGCTAATCTCTGAAAATGAATCTCTGAATCTCTGATTTTGAAATTGAAGAGTGTCAAAAATTTTCGCATTTAAAAATACGAAATGTACGACCTGACTTGTGAGTCTGGCGGAGCTTTCGTGATTATAAATGACAGCCTGACGTGTAGTTTCTATGAAATTATATTTTATTATAGTATAGTATTATTTATCTTTAGTATTTTTCTTTATTATTTCTTCATTTAGTTTTTTTACTAGACTTTAGTTTGCAATAACTGCCAAAAACAATAATAATATAACTTTTTTCCATAGCAACTATTAAAGTTGCCTTATATCTATCAAAAATAGTAGATAAAATAGTACTTTAACCGCAAGGTTAAATGATACTTTAACAAATACTTTAAATGATACTTTAACAGCGAGGATAGGTTAAAAACTTTATTTCTTCACGTACGTTTTTTAATTGCTTCCATATTTGAATTTTTTTGTATTCCTTTTCGGGATTTATATGGAAGTAGTTTGGATATGGCGTTTGTTGCCTGAGCCTGAATATCTGCTGGTAATTTACTTATTTCGTTTTGAGCCATTTTGGCTCCAATTCAATCAGCAATCGACACAAAAGAGAATTAAAAAATATTGACTCAAAACTGACAACTAAAGAGACAGCTTTATTTATTTGTCAATTTACATAGAAACCAACGCCAACCCAGCACAATATTTTTTCTACTCGTAATAAATTCCTTGAAATAATAATTTCTGAATATTTTTTAAAACGTAACTCGCTATGGAAAAAAAAATATTGTTTTATACACGACGATGAAATTGCATTATCGTCTCCCGAAATGATACCATATAAATAATACCTGATAATATACCATTTTAAAAAATGACTATTTCAATGACAGTGCCATTAGAAAAAAATAAACACTGTTTTATATGTGTGGATTACCCATCTAGCATTTATAGTGGCCGATACTCGGGCCGATACGTAACTGCTACTATCAAAGCCACTACAAAGTGGGCGGTGACCATCAGCGGCTACGTCGTATATTCGTAGCTGCTAAGTAACTGCGACCAAAATGGGGAAAGATTTTGAGTAGCCGGGTAGTGTCTTGGGTAGTTTTTGCCTCTAAAAGAGTTACTATGATGTGTTACTATAAAGTAGCCTACTGGTGAATGCGACTTATCCGTTACAAAGCTGCCTAATACACGACGATGAAATGCATTATCGTCTCCCGAAATGATGCCATATAAATAATACCTGATAATATACCATTTTAAAAAATAACTATTTCAATGACAGTGCCATTAGAAAAAAATGAACACTGTTTTATATGTGTGTTGATTACCCAACTAGCATTTATAGTGGCCGATACGTAACTGCTACTATCAAAGCCACTACAAAGTGGTCGGTGACCATCAGCGGCTACGTCGTATATTCGTAGCTGCTAAGTAACTGCGACCAAAATGGGGAAAGATTTTGAGTAGCCGGGTAGTGTCTTGGGTAGCTTTTGCCACTAAAAGAGTTACTATGATGTGTTACTATAAAGTAGCCTACTGGTGAATGCGACTTATCCGTTACAAAGCTGCCTAGTCGCGGGTTCGTGGCAGCCAAGTGTTATCCACAGACATGTGGAACTTTCGTTAAACAAACTGTTGAACTTTATTCGCAGCGACCTCTTCATGCAATTTCACATTTCATAAAAATAAATGTCATGATGAAAAATAATTATGGAAGCCATTATTATTTTTTCGTTATCTGTTATTTACCGTGCGATTTTAACGACTTTTTTAGGTAAATTCCAGAACGCAATCAACTAGTGGGTTTATATAACAAAATTTTCGCGCGCCTCTCAAAGTATTTCAAATTATTATATTATTTGCAATAGAAACTCATGTTTATAATTAAAAAATAATAATAATTTGCTTGAAACCGGGGTCAAACTTTATTAGTCACATATTAATCCGAAATAACAAAATAACTAAGGAAAAACGCTTTAATCTAGGTATATTTAGCTTAAAAACGCGTAATATTTGAGCCATTTGGCTGTTCGTCTAAAAATTCATGAAAAAAATATGGCCGTTTAATCCGAAAAATACTTTTTAGTTCCATATGCTTCCACAAAGTACCGGGAACAATAACATATTAGGCCAACCCTACTCGTTTGGACCTTTAAAATCTTTGGATTGATAAAGTGACAATTGTAGCTATTCAAAGGCGACTTTATAGAAACAATAACTTTTTTGGAACTACATGGTCAACGATTCTTTGGAACCATAAAGTGATTTTTCCAAGAAAGTACCCTGCGCCACCAAATTGCCACTTAATTGTGGCAATACATTCCATTGGTACCACTATAACGTTCCGCCTTGTCCTTTGAAGTTATTTTTTACTTATTGTACATTTTCTATTATTAGTGTTTCTATATTATTCAGAGCTACATGAGGTATAGGGTATTTTAACGCCCACTCTTTTAGCTCTTGTTTTATATTGTTGTTGGTTCTCAAATTAGTTCTCCTCTGAGATTCAGTTTCAGATGAACTAACACTACACTCATCTACAGAAACAGCTTCAAAAATGTCTCAGTCACTACCTGATTTATGATGTTCATCAGTAAGACTATAGAAAGATGTAGTTTTTGTTTCTGATGTTGATGCATCGGCTCGCAGTGATTCCTTTTGTTTAATTCTTCGGTAGAAAGTACTAGAATATCTAAATTTCTTTTTATTCGCATTAGCGATTTGACAAAATTTTAATAAAGCTTAAAAGCAAGTAAAAGAAAACACTAAAACAGAGCAGCACACGATGCAATCTGAGGCAATTACATTTATTAGGGTATATTAAGTTACGGTCACTATAAAGTAGTCGTTTTTGACCCCCGTGACTTTTTAGTGGCAATGGATGAGCGACAGCTACTTTATAGTAACATAGGAAGGTAGCAGTAACCATTTTGCTACTTTGAATGCTACTATAAATTAGAAGTAACTATTTGTCGTGGCCGCGACTACCCCGTAACTTAAATTGTTACTATAAAGTAACAAAAACTTAATGGAGGCATTATGGTAGCACTTGTTGGTAACCCCTACTTTGAAAAGTTACTATAAAGTTTTTGGTCTTTTATGGTGTCATATTCGAAGATTCGGGTAGTTCCAGTCACTTCTTTAAATTACATGTGTGCGACTTGCAATCGGGGTGTTTATTTTCCACTTTTATGGTAGGTAGGGACTAACCGGTCACTCTCGAAAAAAAAGTAGTCACTTCAAAGTGACTACTCCTTATAGAGTAACATTTTAAGTGGCAGAGTGGGCCTAGGAACTATACTTTAGAGGCAGTGACATTTTAAAAAGGACTGGGAACTATATTTGCTAGTTGGGTAGGACCAGAAGCAAAGGCATATTTGCTTTTAATGCTAAAATTGTTACTAATCGTTGCTGTCTTTTACAAAATAAACTATTTCAAAAAAAAAGCTATTTCACATGGAGAAAAAAAAACAACCTATCTCAATGCACCTCGAGAATAATAGTTATTTGTGTAACTAATGCAACAAGGACATATTTGTTGCACGATGCATGAGTTTGTGATCATGCTGAGTGCAACAAATAATATGCTTTTAGCACATGTTGCACACAACATTTTTTCTACGATCGAATTGAAATTCTTATTTAAATGTTTATTAAGAAGTTTTTACAGTAATTCACAGAATAATATTAACACTCTAAACAAATATTATTTCTTTTAATAACTATTTTTGAGTTTATTTTAATTTTAATATCGCAGTTTGAACTATTCACTAGGGTAATTGATGGACAAACTTCATTTCCAGTAGTTTTTTGAATTTTATTCTCATTTCTGCTCGTGGAAGTCTCGAGTTCTTGTTCTTAACTTAAAACTCTTTTCCGGAATGTTGCTACTAGGTGTCCAGTACTGGTACTTAGTTTACCTTCCACGATTTGACAATTTTTCACAAAAATTTACAAATTTTTTCTCTTTAGTTGTATAGAAAAGTGTTTTTTGCACTAGTGTAAAAAATTTGACATTTAATACAGTAGGTAGTGTAAAAAATAGCTCCTTTTTGCACTATCGTAGAAAAAGTAGTTTTTGAAATCCTTACTTTGTTAAACCATTCTTTTTGAGCACAGGGTGCTCAAAACTATCACAAAAATAACAATATTTTTATAATAGGCAGATGTAGAGTTTTTTTTTTAAGAAGCGGATAAAGAGTCAAAAATGTAGCTACAAATTGATTAGAAAATAATCAAAGTCGGTCCACTAGAACAAAATATATTGAATTTTAAAATACATGAAAATTTTAAGTTGTCCATTTTTCCTGTCGGTGTATATTATTATTCCAAACATTATAATAATTCTTAAATCAATCCAAATAACTTTAACCTAAAATAAATAAAAAATCTACTGATGCAGTACGTATCTTAAAACCCTCGTAGAAGCGGTCGAATTTCCCTGCCAAGAAAAATTCCTGTTCTTCTTCGGTTCATTAACGCCGCCGACGTCTTGGCGTTTTCTTCTATCCGACGCTAGATGCCTCCGTCAGGCGTCGCGGCGCGGCGTCCAGCGTCGTTAATCGCCGAATAAAAAATCGACGATCGGCGCCTTCGCGCTGTTGAAGCCGTCGCCACCGATGGCAGCACTTTCTTAGACGATAGTTTGATAGTTAAAAGAGGAGTTTCGGTTGGATTTTGTAAAGGGTTTAAACGGGAAGGATTTTCGGTGATTTGAGCGAGAGTTTCGAAATAGTAAATTAATTATACACACAAGAAGTTTTCTATACTGTTCTATAGACTCATAATGAATGAATTAAACAAATAATTGTATCATGCTCATACTGTAGTTTTGAAGAATCTTTAGCACAGAAAAGCATGTGTCCCACAACTTTAACTGATGAACATTGGCGCAACTACAGGGGAGCCCGGGGGTGCCGGGCCCTCCCCCAGGTACTGCTAGGCACCCCCCAGAGAAATCCTGAATTATGACTCTTGACTAGGTATTAATTTTTATTTGCTTGTGATGCAGTAAAAATGACGTTTTCTAGTTTTGTTTAGTCAATATTATTTTGTTAGAAACAGAAAATTTGTAGGTATTTAAGTAATCTAGGGGAACACAGTGTTTTTTTAAATTATTTTTCATTTTTAAAAAAACAAAAGCCCTAGGGCTCCCCTGAGCTCAACCCCAGGCCCCCCTAGGCCAACCCCAGGATAAATTGCTAGTTACGCTAATGCTGATGAAACTATGAAGAAAACAGATAATTAATCAGAAAATTGATCTACAGGGTCCGGCAATAGTGCGTCGGGTATCCTCCTTGAATAAAAAACTTCTGAATTTTGTGTAAGTGTACACCTAAAGTATGTCCTAGGTTGTATTTCAGGAAAATATTTTAACTTCTATAGGGTGGCTCAAAAAAGTATGAGTGGATCGGGATGATTTTTTTTAAAATGGAACACCCAATGGCATTTTTGGCTTCCTTTCAGATCACTTTACAGAACCCTAAGATATGAATAAATATATTTCTATAGTTTCAGAGATAATAATAAATAAATAAAAAAATTATATTTTTCAACCTTCATTAAAAATTACAAATACAAGAACTGTCCTGAAATCAAAACTAAATTAGGTATTTACTTTAGATGGTCTATACTTAACTTTGCTATAAATATCGTAATCTCAAATCATACAGGATGTTCAAAATTCTACGCCAAACTTTCTAAAATATAAAATAATTTTTTTTGTTTTTTTTTTAAATGGAACACCCTGTATATAATTTTTTTATTAGATGGATAATTAAAAATGAAATTTTTTTTGTATTTAAAGTATTTCAAAATATTTAATGGTTTCGCAGGTACACGCAGTATTATTTCATATGGCTCTCTCAACGGTAAAATACGAGAGAAAAGTCATTGGGTGTGGGGCTTTGCTAAAAATTTACTATGGAAAATGCTATATGAACTATAAAACCGTGAATATCTAACCTAACCTAACCTAACCGTTAAAAATTTTGAAATACTATAAATACAAAAAATGTTCATTTTTTAATTCTCAATCTATTGAACAAATAATATTTTCAATTTAAAAAACTTTCAATTTAAAAAAACGAAGAAAAATAATTTTATATTTTAGAAAGTTTGGCGTAAAATTTTGAACATCCTGTATGATATACGATCACCATATTTATAACAAAGTAGGTACGGACCATCTTAAATAAATATCTAATATAGTTTTGATTTCAGGGCAGTTCTTGTATTTTTAATAATTTTTTTAAGAAATCTTATCTTCTCATTTATGCGCATATACGGGAGGGGTAACGGGGGTAATTACCCCTCCCAGGAAGAAATTTATAAATAAAAAAAATCTCGTATAAAATAAAATTGTCACAAAATGAATTAATAATGTCAATCAAAATAGAAATCCAGAACAATCTAAGTTTATTTTATTCAATATAGTCACAATACCTTCGAGCGAAAATTTAATTTAAACCTATTACTTTATTTAAACATTGTCACTACCCCTCCCAGACTCAATCTCTGGATGCGCCACTATAAGAAGGCAAAATCACACTAAATAAGAAATTGATTTTATGGAATTTATGCGTCTTCAAGTGGCGTCTTTATCGTTATTTTTTATGACGGGAAAGGATTTCGTTTTTGTATCAATTTATGCATGAAAAAAAATTGTCCTGATGATATGCTGCTATAAATATACGATCGGTCTGTAAATATAGTAAATACAGATACATATACAGGGTGAGTTTCCTACGATGTTCTCTATGGGTATCTCGGAAACTACTGAAGATAGAGAGTTGGTTAAATGGGGAAAGAATTGCAGTTTTGTGGGGTCATAAATATGCGCCTTTTCGATTTTTGAAAAAGTTCATGGCTTACTAGATATTGCGGAAAAAACAAATATTGTCTATTTTAAAAATTGTCCTTCCATTATAATTATTATAATTTTAGACAAAAAGTTTTCAGATAAAAGTTGTAGATAATCACATCGCTAATGAGTTTGTGTTCTTCGATTTTCTAAAACCTGTAACTTTTGACATATGACACAAACATCCGTTTTTTTAATGGAAATCATAGTTGTCCATAACTTCATAAAAAGCGCCATTTTTTAAGCTTTTCAGCGATATAAGAGATAATAAATTTTTTTCACAAAATTACTGAATTATAGCCAATTCTTATCTTTCTTGACTAATTTCACTTAGTTACCCATGGAAACAAGTTCAATCCTCGTTGCTTTCAGAAATGTGAAACTGTCACATCCAAACTATGTAAATTAAAATGAACAAAAATTGTAAATATGAATTTTTGAAATAAAGAAAAGCGTGTAGGATTATTGGTTCAACTTTTCTTGGCCATACACTTTCGAGGATACGTTGACCGGTGAACGTTATTTACGTTTTTTAGAGAACAGTTTTCAAGACATGTTAGAAAAGTTAAATTTAGATACTCGTGCCTTAATAGAGTGGTTCCAACATGACTTTCATTATGACACACCACCCCCCCCCTCAAAATGAAGGAAATGTTAAAAATTATTTATATCATAGTTATGTAGACCCAGGGATAGAAAGAGGTGGATAAATTGCATGGGCCTCCTCGATCACCTGACCTATCAATTTCAGATTTTTTTATGCGGTGTGGTTAACAACAAAGTTTACAAAAGAACTTATGAATTAAGAGAGGCACTCGAAGAGGCGGTACAGGAGAAGTTTAATTAAGTCGACCGGTCGTTCTGTGAGAATAGCTAGAAATTCAGTTTTAAAAAGATGCATTTATGTACTCAAAACAATGGCAGATTTTTTGAACATTTTCTAAAATAACTTAAAGTGTATGTAGTGATATTATTTTTTTAAGGTATAGTTTGTGTAATGTAAATTGTAATAAGCCCTTTAATAATATATTTTGTCTTTTATAAGTTATAAATCATAACAAAATAAGAACATCATGCCAACTAAGTGAGATTAGTCAAGAAAGATAAGAATTGGCTATAACTCAGTAATTTTGTGAAAAAACATATTATAGCTTATATCGCTGAAAAGCTTAAAAAATGGCGCTTTTTATGAAGTCATGGCCAACTATGGTTTCCATTTCAAAAAAAATATGTTTGTGTCATATGTCAAAAATGACAGGCTTTAGAAAAAAGCGGAGAACACACGTTCATTAGGACTGTGATTATCTACAACTTTTTGTCTAAAATAGATTATAATGGAATTATGGACAATTTTTAAAATAGCGAAAATTTGTTTTTTTTTCGAAATATCTAGTAAGCCATGAATTTTTTCAAAAATCTGAAAGGAGCATATTATTTATGACCTCACAAAACTGCAATTCTTTCCCCATTTAACCGACTATCTCCAGTAGTTTCCGAGAGAACATCATAGGAAACTCACTCTGTATATGTGATCTCTAACAGCGCTTTCAGATGGAGCGGAGCGTCCGGGCGGACCGTCCGCGACTTCGAGCAAGTACTATGAGTTTATTATAAACAATTTCACATGGGTCGCGTATGCTCCGTCCTGATGACGGCCATATACTTAAACAAATTAATATAATAATTAATAACACGAGGACGGTCCGCGCGGACGGTAAGCTCCATCTGAAAGCGCTGTAATTCGTTTTGATTAGTTTATATAAACCCATCTATAGTTAACTTAAAAAAATATTATCAAAACAAATGAATTGGTATAGACGTCATTTGTTTTTTTTTCTGTCATCGTCTGTTATAATTTTCACTGACGTAAAACAGTCAAAGTTAGTCCTAGAAGAAAGTTCACCATGGTCTACAACAATCTCAACAACTGATTTACTCATACTATACAGAAAATAACACACAGTAAGCAAGAAGAACTTTTCAATAAGTAAAAGCTTTATAGACAGGCGAGATTAAGGAGACACACGGCGCTCCGTGCTAACGATATAGTAACAGGAGATAAGAGGAGACGAGAGAATAAGGGAACTGTCGACCCCGAGTACCGAGCCCTTGCACGATCATTATTTAGAGAAATGGCAGGATTCCGATCATTCTGTACATCTTCCATACGTTAATGCGCCGACATTCGCGAATAATAATATATTCCGGCGCTGAATTCCGACGTACAAAAGCGAAATTTATATGGAAACAGTGAAAGAGAGAGGGAGTGAGGAAAACACGGTTGAGATAGAGAATTCTGAGAAAAGCCGTGAAGCTAGAGCATGTTGCTGTTCTTTATACATAATCTTTTGTTATTTCCATAACTCAATTTTGCCAGTTTTCTATTATCTATAAAAATATGGTATACTTAGGTATTTTTTATTCGTTATTATTTCTTTTTATTATCTCTTTGATACGTTGCATTGTGTAACTATTGAGCTTTAATATATTTTTTTAAATATATACCTTTTTTCTGTTTTCATTTTATATAGTCCTACTTTTAACAGACTATAACTTTTTATTTTTTGATTTTTTGAGATAGGACGCGTTTTGGAAAAATTGGTCATAACGTTTTTAGTAAAACTTTATTACGTATATTATTAGAGATGAGCAAAACTGCGATTCTCCAATAGCTATTGAAACTCCAATTGCGGTTTTGAAATCGCTGCGGCTGTAACCTGTGATTGCGATTGTAATATTTAAATATTGTACTAGGTACCTATATAATTGTCTGTGTATGTACCTATAGCTTAACAGTTAAAAAAAGTTAATAAAAATCAGTTGTTTAGTTTTTAAGTTTTTTTAACATCTGCAACACATAGTATAGGTATTTAAACTTTATAATATAACTACGCATAACTAATACCTACTCTTTCTAGGGTTGTCATTTATATAATTCTTTATAACAATAATAGCTCTTGTATATAGCGTTTAACGCCTTGAGAGTAGGCAAGGTACAGATTGCCACTTGTCATGCTAGAGCCGTTCGGCATACAAGGAAGGTAATGTGGCTAGCATTACGTTTTAACCGCCTATTATTACCTTAGGATTGTGAATCCCAAGTACTCATAGGCTGTGTCGACCTAGGTATCCAAACTATTTTTATTTTATTAAAAATAGTCGGCTGATGAAATGCCGGCTCTGGGATTCGAACCTAAAACCTTCGTATTGGTAGACGAGAGCTGTAGATACCTCTACGCCACCAGGCACCATCTAATTCTTTATCCAATTCTTAAAACATCTTAAAGAACTATTTTTTAAGGTGGCTCACCTCTAACTTTTTTTATTCTTTCATATTATAAAGAAACGAGATTTGGTACGTTAGTATATGACATAAATCAGACGTATTGATAGACGTATTTAATTGATTTGCATTGAATCCTGTTTCACCCTAAATAACTCCAACTTTTGATTTTTTAATGACACCCTCGGTATTTTTATTACTTTATTTGATAGAAAATGACACTTTGCATAGTATAATATATCATATATCAACTTTCGACATTTTCGCATATGGTTTAACTGAAAATTGTAACATGCGGTTCATAACGACAATTTGACTCGAAATACCAAATGTGAGGTACCAATTATTCCTAAATAAGTGTTTTTTCTAAAGATGCCAATGAGCCACCCTCATTCCATTTGAATACATTGAGATATGATTAAAAATACGATTTAGGCACCTTTTAATCGGCAAGGACAACACACGAAGGATCCTTGATTAAACATTAGTATTTTTAACACAACCATGGCAAGATTTTTTAAGCGTAAATGTCAAGTGTTGACGTATGATATGCCATTCGATTCAGAGTGTCATTTTCTATCGAATAAAGTAAAAAAATAAAAATCAAAAGTTGTAGTCATTTCCGGTGAAACAGGAAGTGATCGAAATGAATTCAATACGCCAATCAATCCTAATTTATGTCATATGCTATCATACCAAATCTCGTTTTTTATCAGTAAAAATAAAAAAGTTATGGGGGCGAACCACTCTTGAGAAACACCCAATATTATTGATGTTGGGCCTAGAAAATAATACCTACCTTCTCTATAAATAAATAAAATCAGAGAAAAAATTCAATTGCAGTTTACTATAAAATAGTCCAATGGACCACAAAATTACGTTCGCAACATAATCATAAACCGCAACTCCTAAACATTCACACTCGCAGATGGAAGATTATCACGGTCCTAGCAGTTTACAGAACCACAATCGCAGCAAACTCGCAAATCGCAGCAAAATCGCAACTCGTAACAAAATCGCAACTCGCAACTATAGTAATATTGGTTGCAATAGAAGTTTCCAAATAGATGAAATCGCAAATCGCAGTAAAATTGCAAATCGCAAATCTATTAATATTGGTTGCCCAAATTGAAGCTAGCAAATATAGGTAAGAAATCGCAGTCGCAGTTTCCTATATGAGAGCCAATCGCAGGTTGCGATTGCGATTTTAAAATCGCTGCAATTGAATCCCAGTTTGCGATATGTTGTTCATCTCTACGTATTATCAACAATGTCATATACTGTTAACTGTCACAGTTGTTAGTATAAAATGTATTTTTAAATGGTACATGATACACCCTGTATATTAGTTACTATTACAATAATTGACAGCGTATAACATTTTGGTAATACGTATGACAATTTACGCTACTGATGTTATTTCAAAAAATTCCTTAAGATCGCTCGCAGAGTCGCCAAACAGCAACTGGTAATAACTTTGCATTTCAAGATATCAGTGTGCCCTCTGAGGCAAAAATTTTCGCTAAACTTCACGAGTTCATCGATAGCGTTCGCACCGAAACACGGAAACGTGTTATACCAATAAATATAACTGCCATCTCGCGGTGGTTTAATACATTATGCATCTCGAACTCCTCAGCCAACGCGCGAGCAGTAACGTGCCGTATAAATAAATTAATTCAATTCAACAACGATTCTTTGCAGATTGTTGACCGAAGAACGTATAAACAATGGGGATTTTGATTGAAAATTTTCACATAGTTAGTGGTGGCATACCTGTATCTTTATCAGTTTTATAATTAGATACACATATACAGGGTGTCCCAGTTCAAACGAAACAAGGCAATTTAACGGCATTTCTGGTGTTTAAAGGACAAAACAGTGAACCACGCCAGGTCCGATTCTGCTTTGTTTCGTAGCTACAGGGTGTTAAATTCTTAATATTTTTTCCATTTATTATAATCTTCTTAAAAGTACTTTTAGCTCTTTTCGATTTAGAAATTTTCAGGGAAGTTACTATAAGCTATATATTTTAATGCTAAAAAAGTGTCGATACATTCATCAGGGACGTGTATATGGATTATCACTGGAATATTTTTCAAAAAAAAACATGCGCGCCACTGACTTTTTTCTTTTGGTATCAAAATTGTGTAGGCCGTTTAATACCAATTAAAAGTTAACTCTTGATGAATTCGGCCTCCTTGATAAGATAAACGTAATTTTATTAGTCACAATACAATTAAAATTAATAAATTATATATTTTACCTAATTTCTTATTAAATATTATTACTATCAGTTATTATTACTATTAGTCCAACCTACAGCAATTTCAAATAAAAAAATAATGGTATTTAAGATAATTACAAAAAACCTATTTTTAAAATTTTTTTAAATCCTGTAAATTTAAAACTATGCATTTCCATACCCATGTTTATAGGATTTTTTTTTTCATATTTTTTGATGAGAAATCAATGAGTACTTGTTTATAACTTTCGCAAGTTAATGATATTAAAAATTTATAAAGGTTGCTATTACGAGTAGACTTGGATCAAGATAAATTAATAAAATTGCGTTTATATCACCAAAGAGGCCGAAATCGACAAAATATCAAGAGGCAACTTTTAATCGGCATTTCTGCGTACACTATTTCGCTAACAAGAGAAAAAAGTCAGTGGCGTACATACTCATATCACTCATATCAGAAAAATATTTCTGTGATAACCCATATGCACATCCCTGGTAAATATGTCGATACTTTTTTAGCTTTAAAGTATGTCGTATTTATAGTAACTTTTACCCTAAAAATTTCCATTCATCATCAAAACGATAAAACTACTTGGAAGAAAATTATAATAAATAAAAAAAAATATTAAAACTTTCTTTGTTATTAAACACCCTCTAACTACGAAACAAAGCAGAATTGGACCTATGTTGATATGAAAAATAAATCTTATTTTTACGTGAGGAATCTTCCCACGAGAGACGTTTTTTGACACAGCCGGTATATAAAATGACAAATAATAATAATGACACTAGATATAAAAAAAATAATTTAATAATACTAGGTATATAGAAGGTATATACAATATAGGTACTCTGTCGACAAGAGTGAGTCTTAGGCCGTGATTTACATAATATATTGTCCATTGTTGTTTTTAACCTAGCAATAGTTAACTAATTGGCAGTTAACTAATTTACGGAAATTTTAATTCTTCCAAAAATAATAAGATTCAAATTGAAAAAATTCAAGCAAATTAATTAGGTGCAAAATATTATGTACGAAAAGCTTGCCTCAAATATTTTCTAATGAAGATCGGTGCAGAATTCCCTATAATACAACCACACGAGTAAATATTTTTTACGGTTGTCTATAACCTTAACAACTGGTTGGTTTTAGGACAGCCAATATGTATTTTCCAGAAATTTTGACAATTCCTAAAAATATAAGAGGACAGAAAAGTCAAAAATCTAAAAAGAAATAAATGTACAAGAAACTATTATTGACACATTAAACATAATCTAGAAAAAGGTGATGTATCTATCGAAGAATACCATGAAATTGAATGCGCTGGATGCCAGAATATTAAAAAAATAGATATGGATAAATTTAATCTCTCTATATTTGTATAAAGCTCGGTAGATTTTTCCTTCAATTATCTTAATTGGATCACTTAGCCAGAATCTCCTCGATTTTTTGATCGTACTCATGGGCGTCCAATGTAACTGTTACCTTACCTTTGTCCGCTGGTCAAATCTTAATAATGTCGTCCTTCCATAGCTCTATAATCTCAGCTTGTTCTTCCTTGGTGATGTTGGATGTCCGCTTTTCTGGCTTTTCCAGGCCTGTTCTTATTTTCTGCCTCAGTTCATCTGCATCTGGACCCCCAACCCTCAATGTTTATATTGAACTTATAATATCCAGGGTGGGTCTCTTTTTTGAAGCAAGGGCAAAGTTGATGGGCCCCTAACTCAAGATTTGTTATTCAGAACTGGAAAGAACCCTAGAGGATAAATTGACGATTGTCTTTTTTTACCTCTTCATTTGTTTTGGTTCTGGAAGTTGCCAGCTTTCGAATTTATTTGGCAAGTTTTCTTTTATGAGTCTTCTGGATGTTTTCTTTAACTCTATAACATGTCCTATCAATTTTTCTTCCAAAGTTAAGTTCTTTAATTTCTTCAACTTAACAACCTTTGCTGGGTGTCATTTAACAGTTGTTTTTCTTCCATTTGTGGTAATATATTTGAGATCGAATCAATGCTCCACTAGCTTTGTCTAATATACGTCACTTCTTGTGAAATAGAATATTGAACCGTACAACGGCAGAATAACAATTAATTTTTAATAGATTAAACCAAATATATTAGACCTTTACTACTATTTTTTTTAGTAAATTAAAATTTCGTAACAAGTAATTTTCCTAACTAGCCGAATAAAAGAGAATTCATAATCGAAATGAAAGGAGAAACTAACAATAACAAAAGAAAACAAATGACGTTCTACGTCAACGGGCTCTTTGTTAATTATTACATAAATTAGAATTTCACCTTTAAATTATCTAAATGAAATAAAAAGCTGGATTTTTTATTAATTTATTTATTCACCATATGCCTACTTCCTTACTGGTTGATAATAAACCAAGATTAATAACTTAATAATATTCTTCAATAATTAATAATTTAGTATTTATAAATAATGGTGATTTGTGTGTCATTATTATTCATAAATCATTTAATTATGATGAACAAATAATAATTTGACTTATAAGCAGCCATCTTCGCGTGGTTGTATACGTCCATGTAGGTGTTTACTTATGTGTCATAAATTACTTTAGGCACGCATTATTTATTACATACTACGTTTTCATGTTTTGAATTCGTTCGGTATATGGTTTTGGTATTGACACCACCAAGAAAACAGATTGGTAAATTTAAATTATTTTAAATTTCAATGTCGGTAAAATGGCTGGTTGATAGAGATGTTGAAAAAGTAACTAATCGTTACTCGAGTACTCGTTTTAAAACTATACAGTTACTTTGATTACTATTACTACTTATAGTATTTAGCATTTATCATGGGTCGTACATACACGTAATGTGTATAGTATGGCATTGTAAAAATGTTGACAAAATTGAGCACTGAGGAGCGATTTCTGGAAATTTACACCATAAGGGGTAAAACTGGTGGTGAAATTTTGTATACAGGGTGGTCCGAACTGTATTCCGGAAACTTCGGTAACATATTCTGCAGATAAAAATAAGTAAAAAAGTTCGTATAAATGTATGTCCTAAAATGCTTAGTTTCGGAGATACAGGGTGTAGAAGTTTCATTTTTATCTCGATTTTTTCCAAATAATTTCTGAAGTAACGTCAATATTTGGATGAAAATTGGTCTCTGGGAGATTTTTGACATGAGAAATTTGATTTTGATGTCAATATGACTCCTACTAGTAGAGGGCGCCACCTACATATTTTTTAACTGGTTTGAAGAGTAATAACTTTTTGTCTGTACCTGTATAAAACTACTGAGTAAAAAAATAAACATTTACGACGTTTTTTACGTGAAAAAGGTTTTCGAAATATTTGGAATAGAAATTATCAATACCTGTCATCATTGAAATAAATTAAACATGTTGACACTAAATAGTTATTAGACTCAAATCATAAATTAGAAATGTTTTTGTGCCAAATATTCAACAGGAATTGTTTCATCATCATTTTTTGCAGAAAAATTTATGATTAATTTAAAAAAAATTAAAATTTCCCTAATTTATTATTTCAGTGAAATAACTATCTACTCTCAACGTGTGTGTATTTTTTGTCAATAATGACATGTACTTACTATTTCCATTCTAAATATCTTAAGAACGGTTGCTCGTAGCGATTTTTATAAAGAGATATTTTTTACGTAAATCACAGAGATGTATATTTTTTCGCTCGGTAGTTTTATACAGGTACGGACAAAAAGTTATTACGTTTCAAAACAGTTAAAACACACGTAGGTGGCACCCTCTACTAGTAGGAGTCATATTGACCTCAAAATCAAATTTCTCATGTCAAAAAATTCCCAGACACTAATTTTCATCCAAATATTGACGTTATTTCAGAAATTATTTAGAAAAAATCGAAATAAAAATGAAAGTTCTACACCCTGTATCTCTAAAACTAAGCATTTTAGGACATACGTTTATACGAAGTTTTTTACTTATTTTTATCTGCAGAATATACTGGCGAAGTTTCCGGAATACAGTTCGGACCACCCTGTATATATTTTTTTAAATTAATCCTAGGGGTATGATATTTTTATAGAGGTTTCTTAAATGGCGAAAGTGAGTATCTAGAAGCGATTTATTTTGGAAATTCACCTCCTAAGAGGTGAAAAAGTGGGTGAAAGTTGTCTCAAAAATTTCTTAAATTGGGTTTTAGAAGTATGAAATTTTAGTAGATGTTCTTTAGGTAACGTAATTGAACACTAAGGAGCAATTTTTAGAAATTCGCTTTTTAAGGGTGTGAGATGAGGGATGAAAAAAAAATTCAGAAAAAAAATCTTTTTTAAGAGTATGAAAATTTGCACTGAATATTGTGCCTTTAAGTGATGAAAGTAAGAAGTAAGTACTCAGAAACGATTTTTAAAATTCATCCCCTAAAAGTGTGAAATTAGTGGTGAAATTTTGTACAGTTGTACAAATATAGGAAGAGACTTGGGGATAGCACCGGTCGCGTGTTATTTTATATTTCTTACGTCTCTAGCTATACTTGTTAAGTTGTACATGTAAACTTTTGAATATTTGTCTAAAAATTGTAATTGTTCTAGAAGTATTAAATTAACACACAGAGTCTCCAGTCTCCAGTCCATTAAATCAAACGTGGGTACCTACTAAAGGTCTATTTTTGAAAATGTATCCCTTAAGCAGGTGAAATTAAACACAAAGGTTGACAGCAGTTGACAAAATTCACAACAGTACCAAAATCAATAAAAAGTAATCATAGTAATCAAAGTAACGAATATTTGAAATTATTACTTAGTAATCGAGTAACGATTAGTAAGCGTTAATCAAAAGTAACGAAAATCAACATCACTTGTTGTTGAACGTTCACAATCATTATGCGGAAACGTTCCATTACGAGAGCATGTATGAGCACAAATGAGCGCATGTATAACCACAAATGAGACCGTTCCCTACCAAAAGTAATTCGTTATTCTTGAGTCTAAATAGCATATTTTTTCAAAAATAATGTTTTCTCCAGTGGGGAGTCTCAAAACAAAAATTTCGAGTATTTATTTTTAAAATATTAGGACGATGTCTATATTTCTCAGTTATAATTTTTATTATTAGTTAATAGCTGGCCATTTACTCGGAAGAATGTTAGTCTTGTAGCCATGCATGAAGATGTTAGCGAATGCGTGGTTTCAAACAAGTTTCCTAGCACGTTTGGGGTGAAGTTTTTTTACTTGAAATCACTTATAAAAAAAACAACAAAACATCCAGTATATAGAATCTTCCCCAAATACAAAATCATAAAAATTTCTCTACGGAAATGTATCATTTTTTTCCGACTTCAGAATAACAGATCAGTTACTTGAAAACGTGTTCCTGCTTTACATCCTAAACACTTTTCTTGTGGAGGTATGAACTTAACCTAGTAGATACTGTAATTTAGACATCAATTTCGTACCGAGAAAAAACGAAAATGAACAAAAACTGCCTAGTAGTTTTAATATCTTGCTATATTTTACAACATTTTATTAATAAATGAAAATGGTACACTTCCGCAAGAAGTTTTTTTATGTGTCTATGTCTAGAAACATTTCTAGAATGAAAATCAAAAACGTGTTTTTATGTAACTGGTTTCAGCTATTCTATTAAAAATTATGCATTTCCACGGAAAAGTTCTGCTGACATACTATATATTCAGAAAGGCTTCCAAATACTAAATAAACTAAACTGGAATAGCCCTAATGTCAGCTATTCTAAAGTTGAAAAACTCGAAAAAGATGCATTTTTCCAGAACATTTTTTATGACATACTATTCGAAAAGGCTTGTATAAATACTAAATAAATAAAATATTTCTTACATAATAACTGATTTCGAGTAAACGAGAGTAGCCTTGATTTCAGCTATTCTAATGTTGAAAAACTCGAAAAGGATGCATTTCCGCAGAAAATTTTTTATAACAACGATTTGAAAAGGCTTCCAAATACTAAATAAACAAATATTTCTTACATAACTGATTTCAAGTAAACGAAACTTGAGCCAGTGTTTGTTGGTTGATCAACATATTGCTCTATGTGGCATATGGTATATGTTGGTTCATCAACATATTGCTAAGCATGTTGGTCAGTATGCTCCCTCGTAAGTGGCTTCCAAGTACCTGCATATAGTTATTGAACAAAAACACCAAAGAAGGAGTCTAATACAAGTTTTATATTCATGTAGGTATTATGAACGTCATGGAGAAATTATTTTAATATAACATACTAAAATATACAGTCCGCTTACTCAAATGACCCCACTTGTTCAGTCTAGCTCTTCTCAAAACTTCGCAATTATCCGAAAAACAATAATTTACCATTATAACCAGATTTATTTATCCGAAAAGATATGCTAATTGACCCGCGTTAGTAATCTCCATCCCGGAAAAAAACGACGACGAAATAAAACCGAAACGAAATCGCTCTTCTCTCCTAGTTGAAAATTCTACCCTCGGCGCGCACTCCTCTCGCGCCCTGCCCCCCACCTCTCGCCCACCCCTCCCACCACGCCTCTCCGTTCGCAATTAGAGCGCCCGCTTCTTCTCCTTCTATCTGTCTTCGTTGCAATTCAATAATCACATTCCTCCAATTTAAAAGAGAAACAACGCACACACGCTCGATCCTTATTTCGCGGCATCGTCTCTCGCGCGCGCGAGATATTCCGCCCCACCCCGCCGACGGGAGCCGCGCCCCTCGCCCCGCCACACCCCCTCCGCGGCCCGCGTATCCAGCCCAGGTGCGCGCGGTGGTGGGGCGCCCATCCCCACCATCGCTCCGCCCCTACGAGCGACGACCGTTCCTCCGCGGAAAGCAGTCGAAGCCCAAATAGCAGCGAGTGACGATGTTATACGGTGTTGCGCGCCGCACCGGCAATTTTTTGTTTTAGTTTTAATCATTCCTATTGTATTCGTTGAGATCTCTCGCTGTAGTATCGTTGTTGATTGGCCGCGCGACAAGATCGATCTGCAACGAACTGAAAATATAGTGTTTCGAGGGTGTTTTATTTATTTGTTGTGCCAGAAGGACTGTGTGACAGTTTGCTTTAGTGCGGCTTCGTTGTTGTTGACGAGTGATATACATACATATTGTATACTTGTTGTGACTGAGGTGGCTAAACTTTACGGATTACTGTTGTTAATGTGTCAGGAATGTGCAAAGGTAATCGTTGTTAAGTGTAATGAAGTGGCAAGTTCTCCAACAATATGTACACTAAAACGCAAAGAACTATAAAGATCGTGTATACATGTTCAAAATTCATGTTTTCAAACACCAGGCAGATAAAACAGACCCATCAAACTTGTAATGAGAGATTTAGTATTTTGAAACCAAGACTGGTGATTGGCCAAAAAGTGTCAAATATAGAATAATCTAATATTAAACACAATCAGAGCAAATCATTGTTTAATTTCACACACACAATATTTTCATATTTGGTGTTACCATACAGCTAATTGTGTAATTACCAAAATTCCCCTTAAACGTCAAAAAATATTGCTAAAAATCATCGTATTCAAAGTAGTCTACCATTAAATCAATAGACGGAACATCTGCTCATTTTTATCAATCCCGTGTTCTCAACTTCGTTCCATGAAAGTAAAACTAAACTGTATTGTCACAGCTTTCAAAAATATTACATCATTATCTTAAACGAATCAAGATCAGTGTTTCTTTTCTTGCTAACATATTCTCCAGATGGTCATGATTCAAATGTTTGGAAGCCACAGGGATTATGTTATCGAAATCCGAGTCAAAATCCTATTAATACCAAACAATTCGTCACCTTTTTATTCCGTGAAATTGAAGAACAATTAGAATTCGAAATCCTGATATGTTTAAATAGGTATCCAAATACCTTCAGTCATTTCATCAAGTTGTTTTCCGAGAAAAGTTCTAATGTACAACTCATATTGATTCTAAATAATAGTTTTATCTAGTAAATTGTTTTTGGTTAATCTCCTAGGAAACTCGAACTACAAGATTATTTATAAATCTTAAAATTACCCAAGCTTTTAATAAGTAATCATTTGCAATCTTCAAATCTGACACTTAAAGGAAGAATTTTTGAAACAAAGATCAAATTCAATTAGAAATTAAATTTGTCTTTCCTTGTAAGGGAGAACTTTGTTGGAGTCATGAAGTTAGTTTTCTTAAAATATACCTAAAATCATCAACAGATCCATTGTTCAAAGTCCTTGTGTAATCTTGCAAAGATGAAGTTTTTTGGAGTTATGAAGTTAGTTTTCTTAAAATATACCCAAAATCATCAACAGATCCATTGTTTAGAGTTCTATTATATTCTTGCAAGGATGTGGTTTTTTAAAGTAATGAAGTTAGTTTTCCTAAAATTTACCCAAAATCATCAACAGAGCCATTGTTTCAAGTTCTATGGTAATCTATTTATCTATTAATGTGTGCTAACAAGTTTTGATTGTATTTTCGGATAAGTGATTTCAGCGATTCGATAAAAACAATTGTAAGGTAAATCCCATCATGTCCTTAAAAATTCTACTTAAGCTAATTCGAGATTATATGATTTGATTTTGAAAATGTTGTACATTAATCTCGATCAATTCGTTTCAAAATTATTTCAGATTTGGAGAACTAGAAAAAGGTAATCAATCTTCTTGACAACCTTAATTACAAACTTCACTCAACTGATTTACATATTCAATCAATAAACTGAAAATCAATAAAAAGTTTTAATTTTTTTAGTTTCCTTTTTTTTATCACTTTACACTTTTCAACCACTTTTTTTTCATCACTTTTCAACCACCATTCTGGAAGTTTCTAAATTTTTGACACCACTCTTGGACTAAATTTTATTTATGTACATTAGAGACACCATCTGCTTCTACCAGCAATCCACGAATTTTGAAATTGTCATTTATATAAGTGTTTTTTTACTTATGTAAAGTACCTACTCCAACATAATTACTACCCTCAATCTGATACATGATGTATTTAGCATATCAATTCAAAAAAGTGGTTGAATATGGTTAATCTCCTTCGCTAACGTTTTCTATTAATGTTATTCCAGGTGATCTTCCAGTAAATTATATTCACTGCTAACTCCATTCAATAATGGTCGCACTTTTTTCTTTATTCGTTTTTTATAATGTTTACCGTCCACACGCGCCTGACAAACTTCCTACCCCCATATCATTTACTAACTAACCCTTTCCTCATTTCCATAATACTTAAGTCTATGTCACACCCGTTTTGCATACGAAATCTAGAAAAATACCGCCCCGAAATAGCTGGATATACTCACAGCACACGTGGCTCACGCGTTCCGCTCTTTTGTGCGTACCTTCTCTAACTTTGTATATATTTGCATGTGCAATGAGTATCTTAAAGCGATAAAATATAGAACTGAAAATAGAAATATCCGCAAGGTATGAGCCAAGTTCTGCAATAATAATATTTAGACAAAGCATCATATTTTAATCATCTATTTTTATTTTAATAACGCCGTTAATAAAAAATGGCAATTAATTATCAAACGGAGCATAAAACTAAAAATAAGACACAAATAAAGTCAAATCTTATAAAGATAATGAGACTAATGAGATATTGTATATACTTATATCGTTGTATATACTTATATCGATACTTATATACTTATATTCAAGTTGATATTAGAAGATTTCTCACTTTTGTTGTAATGACATTCATAGTCAAAAAACTTAACTCACATAAATATGATGTTGCAAATGGTATCAAACAGGGTTTTCCAAAATTCATCTTTTTCCAAAATTCATCCACATTCTGAGAAAAAAATTAGATCTTAAACATTCCATCACTTGATATTTTAATAAGTGCTTCTTTCGTGTTTATTAGAATTTGCTGAAAGGAATCAGCTAAAAGGGGATTCAGTATTTGCAGCTGGATTAACTATCTGCAAGTGTCGCAACTGCTATTAATATCTTCAGGGAAACAATCAAAGAACTGTTGTTTAGAACACTGATCTAAAACATAGTACGTACTTCCAAACAATTCTTCATCTTTATTATTCTGTAGTACCTACTTATCATTTTTTTTTAAATCGTGACATTTTCATCTTTAGATCTAATAATTGGTTTTCTAAAAACTTGTCTATTATTGATATAAGTCATAATAATTGCAAATAATTCATCATCCTCATATCTCAGTTATCATTTTACTGCTTTGGATTTTTTCTAAAATTCTCTTTGAGTAACATCCAATCATAATAAGCAACTTTAGTTTAAAATTTATGTTATGTATAAATGTTACATAGAAATGAAGCATGAAATGTTAATGCTTTCATAAAATATTTTTCCAAACTCGAGTCAAAACTGTGCTCTAAGTCTACTAACAGATCTTTAACTATATCCCTAAATACAGAGTACGATGTTATTAATATTATTTGGAAACCTGTTATATAATTTTAAACACATAGAGTGAAGACTATCTTCAAAAACGCTAAACTTGTGTGTGCAGCATTAAATTGATCCCTGTTCCTAAAGGAAAAACTCATTTCATAAAGTTCCTAAAGGAGAAACTTACGCATTCAATATATAGAACCCAAAATCAGTCAGCATTTATCGGTTCTAAACCTATTCTTGCAAGACATTCTATTTAAAATTCTTAATATACGTTTTTCTATGACAAGTGTATGCTTCACATTTGAATTTCTTCTCCAGAATTAATAACATGTGTCAAAACCGATTCCAAATTGTCATAGTATAAAATTTTTAATGTATTTTTATCCATATAGTTAACTAGAATTCTACTACTGACGCAGATTGAGTTTAATTTCTTTAGTAAATTGTTTATTGTTAAAGTCCAGTCCAAAAATTCATTAATATAGACCCCAAGAAACTTTGAATCATTGGTTAAAGTAACTTGTAAGTCACTAATTCGAATACTGTTTGGTTTCTCTGTCCTGGTATGTTTTGTTCCAAAATAGAAAACAGCAGTTTTTTCAATATAGAATAGCATTCTACAGAGAATACCTACTTATAACATCCTGGACACGTCATCTGCTTGGTCTGTATTTTAATACATGGGACAGAGATAAATATAAATGACAGAGAGAAAAAATAAAAAGCGGCATACAGTATTGCCGGTTTTTACATGCTTAGGAAAATATGTGTAGAAGAAAATTAACTATTTTAAAAAATTTCATTAATGCTACTGAAATAAAGATTAAATATAATCTATTACAGCTGTAGAAAAAATGAGTAACTAATTGTGAGAAATAAAGTTCCAACCCTATAGGCAACTTTTCGTAACTCGAAATGCAATTTTTCGTAAACGTCTACTTGTGCGGTTTGAAATTTTTATGCAAAATCCGGCAATACCGCATAGAAGAAATGTATCAACTCAACTTTTATCTCTTTTTAATATATTTCTTTTTCTCATTAAGATGTCTACATCACGTTAAAATCCATACCACGCAGTTTCGATGACAAGATGGGTATAAACGTAATTATATTTTGTATTATTATACTCAAATATTTAACCAATACATATTTGGAGGCAACAGATTTGGATACACATAGAGCAAGTTTTGTCAAACAAAGATCTAATCCAGTTAGAAATTAAATCTGTGTTTTTAATGTAAAACATCATTTGCAAAGGTGGCTGAGGCGTTCCGACCTTTTCTGTTCTTATACCTTCTCTATTTTCGTATATATTTGCATTTGCAATGAGCTTGGCGAAGCGATAAAAATATAGAGCTGAAAATAAAGCGATTCGGGCGAATGAGAAAACTTCGCCAATTACAGCCGTTTACTTGTGGAAAGTCGTGAAAGTTTTGATTAAAACACCAAGTTTGATGTCTTGTTTCTCGAAAAGTATCGTTCTGTTCTGTGCTGGCCATCTGATTAATTTTCTTTTATTTCGGAGTTAAAGTTCTCTGTTTTATTTGAAAATTTAGTTATTTTCAGTTAAAAAACTAGTTATTTAATAAGTTTTAGATAGTTATTCTTCAAAAAAAGAATTACATTTTCCATTTAATTGTATTGGTGGCTATAGGTCATTGTCAATTTTGAAAATGAAAAATCCTTTAAGAGGAACTGAAATTTTTCTCTATATTAAAATTTGTTAAGATATGAACTAATTTTATCAAAGTAATATTTATAATTTATTATAAATTTAAATATTTTAAAACAAATCATTTTTTCTGTTTTATGCTAAAGAAAATAAGATGATATCTGTTTTCGTACGATTATTTAAATCTCCTATATATTTAAATTTGTATTATGTTTGCATGACATTCATTTTTCATCAGTATATTCATATTAAGTTGAAATTAATGATTTATATACAGTTAAAAAACATTCAATATTTTAATTTATTTTACTTATAGACGTCTTAGAACACACGTAAAAGTTGAATACAAAGAATTATTTATATTTCAATACATATCATAAATTATTCTTAACACAAGAAATTAAGTTAAAAGTCCTGACGATCTATTTCTGTAAAATACTAGATTAGATTTATGTGCATAATATGTAAATGCACGATACGCACGTTATATTTCACTAATATACCAGAAAACTTTTCAAAAGTTTCGTTCGTCGTTTATTTTAAAAAGAAATAGAAGAAAATAAAGGTATTTAATAAGAATGTTAATAACTACGCTAAGGATTGATAAACTATATTAAAAAAACTGCGTATATTAGGAAATACGAAATATCAAAATAAAGCAATTAAAAAAAGTTTTTTTTTAGTTCCTTGACGTAATTTTTAAATAGATATTTAATGATGAATGTCATTAAAAGTTGCCCTGAATGAATTAGTATAATACTACAGACATTATAATGATTTAATACAGAAAAACCGGATATGGTCTAAAATGAGTTTAATTTTAGGAAAAGCTGAGATAGGTGACACATTTAACAACATAAGTTTATATTGTACAAAGATATTACTTTTGTGGAATCAAAAAATGTAGTAAGAATAAAAATAAATCAATAAAATAGTGTCAAAAGTGTTTTAAAAAGTTACATATTGTTGGAGAATTTCAATTAATATAATATTAATTGTCGGTAAATTGATAACAAACCTTCATTTATATAAAAAGTGTACCTACCCCTCGACCTACCCTATGCTTTTTAGGAGATTTGGTTTTATGGAGTGGTCAATGCTCTTCTGTACAATAATTCTTATAATTAGATTTGTATCTTAAAATAATTAATTGATGATTTATAATATTATAACCACCAATAATTTAGAATTTAAAATATAGCCAAAAGGTGTCCGGTGGCGATGGCGTAGAGGTACAGCTCTCGTCTACCAATCCAAAGGTTGTAGGTTCGAATCCCACAGCCGGTATTTCATCAACCGACTATTTTTAATAAAATAAAAATAGTTTGGGTACCTGACTCAGCCTTAAATGAATAATTGGGATTCACAATCTTGGGGTAATAATAGGCGTTTGAAGCGTAATGCCACATTACCTTCCTTGTATACTGAACGGCTCTAGCATGGCAAGCTGTACCTTGCCTACTCCCAAGGTGTTAAACGTTATAGGAGCTATTATTATATTATTATAATTATAAAATATAGCCTAACATTAGACAGTTAAAAATATCAATATCATAGACTAAATTGAAGATTACTGACTTACCATCGAGCTTACAATAGATAAATAGTTAAGATATGTAATCAAGATAAATTTAAAAATTAAAACTGATAAATTTACAAAAATAATAAATACTGAAAGTGATATTTTCAACAGAATTTTTCATGGTATTGACAATAAAAATGAATTGGAAAATACTTTTAAATGTTCTGTAAATGGATTGGATTTTTTATACGAAAATTATAATCTGAAAATACTTTAAATTGTTTTTATAAGAATGTATTATAATTTTAGCGTTAACAAGTAGCAAAAGATATATTTACAAGTAAAAATTATGATTTTCCATATTTTACCGAAAAATAAAAAGAACCCAAACAAAATAATCCATGTTTATAAAGTAAATGGTGTGTTATTTTTAACTTTTTCTATTCTAACGTAGCCTTTTCAGGGCTTGATAGAAAATCGATAAAACCAAAACAGCTTTGATGTATGGCGCGTGGCTTCGAGTGAGTTCAAGTATTTTTTGTCCCATTTCCCCTAACAATTTATTTGTTTGAACTATTATTTATTTGCTTTAACTTTAAAACAACGCACGGGAATAGCGTAGGGAAAAGCATGAATGATTTGTTTCAAGCAGAGTTGCTTGTTTGTGTATATTTTGCGATAACGATAGTTTTGTTTACTTTAATCAAGGATGTGTAATGATTTATTAACCTTTTGTTTTATTTCATCTATTCGATATCACGGTTAATATATATTTTATTCAGATTTTACGAAATTCTCTTTAGGTACTGTAAATAGATATATTACGGAGCGATCAACAATGAAATAGTTGGCAGTACCGTATTAGAGGATTAGTGATTGGTACTGATTGAGGTTTTGAAATCCTGGGTTAAGAACTGATAATCTCGGGATCCCGGGATAGACTATCAAAATGAGAAATTGAATATAAGGAAATACCTAATAAAACTGCAGCTATATATATAATATATCTCAAAGAAAATGAGAAAAGAGCTTTATTAAAATAGACAAAAAAAAGTCACATTTATATTTAGTAAGTAAAAAAATGCAATGTTTGTTCCAAAAAAAATATATAGCAAACACCGAAATACGTCTTTTAGATATCGACGTTCTGTTACGTTAGTATAAATGAAATATGATCCTTTAAAGACTAAACTATATAAACTCAAATCATTTTATATTGGACATTTAAATTTTTCGAGATTTTCGGGATCCCGGGATTTAATATCGAAATTAAAGCGATAAACATACACTGGAATCCCGAATCCCGGGATCCCAGTTTGGAAACCCTCGTTATAACCCTTAGGAGTTGAAAGAATGTTCGTGTGATGAATGTAGGCAAATATTAACATATTGTTGTCTATATGATTTATTGCAAAAAAATAGAATAAAGAGCTTATAGCTGTATTTTTTTAGACTCATGTAAACACAGACATTAAAGTAGTAAAAAATAGGACTTTTCCAGTACGGCGCGTCAGAGAAAAGAGGACTAACTAATAGAGGATAGTTGGCTACCCTAGTCAAGAGAAAATAACAAAATCAATATGGATTTAATTTTGGATAAAAACTAAACAATAAAGCTTCATTCAGAAGCTCGCAATTAGTGGAATAAATTAGTGGTTTCAATTATACTTTATATTTTTTGGTTTACGATCTTTCAAAATGTCTAAAAAGCACAATTAAAGTTAATAGAATATCCTAGCAACAGCTTTCAATAGTCAGTTGTATCCATAGAGAAAGCCTAATATTTAGCTTATAAAACAATAAACTTTTGATGTCTAACCAAATTTTGTTTTGACGGATGATAATCAAAGGCCAAAATGAAATTCGCAAATTTTGAAGTATAATTAGTGTTAAATTTAAAAGTTTGTAAACTGATTGAAAATTCCTACCACTAATTTTGAAGTTTTGAAGCTTACATTCAAATCACAGGAACACACTTCTGCGCTAATTGAAACCACTAATTGGGAAGTTCTGAATGCGAAGCTTTAAGTTGCAACATAGATCAATAAACAAAAACGATTTGAATGGAAAAAACTAAATATTTTTTACAGTAATATAACTGCGTAGTAATTCGTACGATTCACTACGGGACCCAACCCTGGTTCAAGTAGCACTGGCAAAACACACTGCCAACGCTTCAAACAAGCAATAATAATCCGTTTCTAAACATCTCGCTTATCGCTTTGTATTATTTTTCTATTATTTATCTGTAATTATACGAATTAGCGCTGTTATTAAAAGCTTACGTACCGATTTAGTAGTTTGATTACTGTTTTTTCTCTCATTAATGGCCGGGTTTTTTTTTATCAACGTTCAATCGTCGACGTACGTACGTTTGCAGCAGCGTCTATCACCGACCTGCGTGTGTTTGCGTCGCGTGTTTTCGGGTAATTACCGTAGTCGCGATCATTTCGTATTACCTTTTCAGTAAATTAAAATTGTGCGATTTTGCTGAAAGCGGTCGATATGTCTTCTATTTTCCTCCGAGTAAAATTAATTTCCTTTCGGGCAATTACCGGGAAAAGAGGGTTTTAATAATAATGTTACATGGGAAAATCGTTTTCGGAAAATGTGTCGCCCGTAAGAATCGGAAATTGTTGAAATGCATTGGCAACTATTCATAAAGAAATTGGTATTAAAAGCTTGTTTCGCAAAATTCCTTATAGTAAATATGATGACAAGAATAAATGTCACTTTTATTGTAGAAATAAAAAGTATTGTTTTAGTTTGGTTTGGTTAAAAAGAAATAGAGTTAGTATAAAACGGTATACTATTCTAGCTTTATAATTTTATTTTTTTTATTAAAAAACGATAATTCTATCACTCGGCCGGATAGCCTGGCAGCTGTGGCCATTATACCAAAATACTATTACATCTATGTCTCTGACTACTACTAACTTCTACTAACCAACAATTTGTTTTGTGTGGTCTGTGGTCTGTTTTTCTGTAAATGTTTTGTTCATTATTTATGTTGGGTATTTATTTTTAAATTAATGTTAATCGTTAGGAAACCAGTATTTCTTTTGCATAATCAAAATTGTCGCTCTAAATTTTAGATAACCAAATTGTCACTCTAAATCTCTGTCTTTTTAGACAGATGTCACTTCTCTTGTCATTATTCAATTCATTATTCGAATTCTAAGAATTTTGTTAACAAAAGTTTAATCTTAAAATAAAATTTTAACCAATCACAATTATTTATCTCTATCATTTACCGGATTAATAATACAGAAATTACAGTTTAATTACAAACAATTCAATATTTAAAGTGATTTACAGTAATTTTATTAAATTATACTAATATCCTCGTTGATAATTGGTTTGAAATAAATATGACAGCGTCCTCCAATGAAAATACGAGTTACTAACTCTAAATTCTAATTCTGAGCTGGCAAATGAGCTAGATACTTTACCTAGGCCCTTATTCAGAAGCTATAAACCTATCGATGAAAAAATGCATGAAAATTTACTTCCTAGCACACAAGGTTGGTACAATATCAAGTTTATTATAGTGATTTTACTTACCCAGTGTTGCCACAAGCTTATTTTTCATCGGGGTAGATTATCACGAGAGGTCTAGGGGTTAAATTGTTTTACAAAGGGGTAGCTGAGGCAACACTCCGCTATCACTTTTCCTCACGCGCGTCACGGCCGTCTCGGACGTCATTCACGGCTTTGAATTTTTACTCCCAACGCGCGTAAAGAACCCTTCTTTGAAACAATAATGCCACAAATGTTTCTAAATAGTTCGACTATTTAGAATCAATGAACGTTGGAATACAAATGGAAACCTGCTTGTCAATTGGCGTTTACTCGTAAAAAATTGCCTAAAAACAAAAAATGCAGCGTAAACAATATATCATTGAAATAGAATTGTAATGTTGAATATCAATCTTTTTTATCTTCTGATTTAAACAACTCTGATGTTTCAAATAGTTATATTACTATCGGTTTCAAGCTACCGAAACTAAATTGTCTATATACTATAAGAAAGATAAACAATTCATTTAGATGAACTAGCAAAAAATTTAGTTTTACCAAGGTTTGCAGAACACATTTTACTTTATTTTTTAAAGTTTTTACTAGGAAAAATGTCCTATTTTATTCACCTGTCGCTACTGTTACACGGCCAACTCGCAGGTAGAGCCCGGACCACAAATTTTAATGTTTTTTTTTTCGTTCGGCCCTGTTCTGGGGTCCTTCTGACGCGTCATTTGTTTTAACTAGGGCGTGGCAGCGGCCCGACACCATCTGTGTGGGTAGTCGGTAGCACCAAAAAGCTGTTATAGCGGAGAAATATCGACAAAATATTATAATAACACGATATCGGGAGATCGAGATGTGTTTTTACCAGCCAGCTGTGTATATGATCTTTGGTCATCGTAAGCTTGGAAAATTAAAATATCTTTTGAGAATTTTAATTTGAAAACTTAATTATTGATTATAACCTTAATTTTGTTAGTTAGAGTTCTATTTATCTATAGTCCAAATAAGTAGTTAAATACATGGTTTGCAGGAACAAAGTAATCGGTTAAATTCGTACGAATCATTTCCTACGAATTCGTAAGGACCAGTGTTGTTACACTGAACGCTTTTGTTTACCAAAAATACAGACTTGAAAGTTCATAGCAATATAGTTTATTTCTTTAAAAAACTTTTTGTTTTTTTGCCACTAGAAAAAATCTATAAAATAAATAGTTATTTTCTGTAAACATCACTGTGTTGATCCAGTGAAGAGCAATTTTGTCAATGTTATTTTACCTATACTATTATAACCCGTTAACGTTTTGTTAAAATCACGTTATATGAAGTCACATTTTAAACTAACAATTAAGGGCAAAGGCCTAGCTACGTCGAAACACCAGTTCCCATTAGAACACCGAAGTTAAGCGACGTAAGGCGATACTAGTGAATGGACGGGTGACCGGTTCGAAACTCTGTATCGTGCTGTTGTCCAATAAAGGCAAAAGTGTAAAATCTATTGAAACACATTGCTCATTCACGCCGGTTCGAGGCCGGATGAGATCGGATCTCTCGTGAGTAAGAGTTGATTTAGACACTTGCCAAGTCGGTAGGCCATTGACCATGATATGGCCGAGGACCGCGGTTCGGATTCCGCGTAAACAAAGTAGGCCCCGTCCAGATTAGCCCTGGCAGTAAAAAGGAGACGTTAACTGAAATCTTCACTTTACTATAAAACTAACAATTACTACCTGATATCAGCTGTTTCTTAATTAGGTAAAACCAAAAAGCTTCAAACTTTCTGTATAAATATGTTGTAATAATAGTCGTAAGGAATGAATGTAACCACAAACATATCTAAGTCTGTATGTAGGTATTTGTTTTCTTCTGACTTAACGATTTTACATCCAGTGTAGACCACTGTAACATTATTGGGATAGAAATTTTTTCATGAAATTTTAAAGACACAACGAAAACTTTGATAATTATTTGATAAATGCATGAACTGAAATATTGGTCTTAAAGAAATTATTAAAAACTTAGGGGTCCTAAAACTAGTAGGGATAACATTGGTTTTTAGCTTCATTTCTAGCCAATTGAGATAGAAAGTTATCAAGGAAACCGAGAAGGAAACATTAAAAAATCAAAAACATAGATTGTGTATGGTCCTGGTATCCGAAATAATTTTCTTCTTTTAATGTGATGTCACTATTGTTGTCGGCATTGTTTCATCGATATATTATATTCGTAGTCATAAACCTACGACATTGTTTGTCATCTAACTTTATAAACAATAAGAACTTGTTCAAAATTTAACTGTTTTCCTCGTATTCATATACTTCCACTATAGAAAACAGTTTAAGGGATGTCAACGATTTCAATACTAAAATATTTAGATCATTCGCATACGTTTTAAAAGACTCATAAAATAATGCTGCTCAGAATTTATACGACGAACGTTTATGACTCTTGGGGATATTTACGAGATTCATACTCAAAAATCCTGCCCATTTTGAGGTTAGGATACATCCAAGTAATTCAATTTTCTTACCGTGTACAGTGCTCTATCTAGAGGGAAAACGTATTATAATGTAACACGTTTTTGAATGTAAGTGTTTTATTGAACGGTTACAGAAATAGAGAAGAATATTTAGGGTTTAATAATAACTTCGGTTTTTATTTGATTTTCTATGAATATTTTTATACAGTGTTATGTGGTGTGTGGTGATATACAGATTTGGTCATTGTAGAAGCGTTTTTTTGATTTCAGCGTGTAAGAGAGTGTATATATATATATATATAAATAATAATAATTACTCCTTTCAAAATTATACGTTTGTGCTCGATGGTTTGAAGCACCACAGAGGATGGAAATCTTCGACAGTGGCCGAGGAATACGTCGAGGATTTTGTCAACACTAAAATTCAAATATCAAATAAAATTTTAGAGTATCAAATACCGGGATCAAGTACCTCTACATTAAAATTGGATAGTGTCTCAAGTCCCAAAACCCCCATATCTCAAGCAAACTCAGAACTATCTAGTTTGGGATTAAATATTGGTTCGTGGACTGGTTGTACTACTAATGTTAATATTGTAAATAATAACTAGAATATGCATTAGTGTTAAGTTTGATATTTGTTATTTGTTTATTCTTGAATATTTCGAAATAAATAATTTGTTATGATTTAGTTCTTCATTTTCCAAAAATCAAAATTCCAAAATCCCATATAATTTACATGCATAGGAAAATGAATAAAAAGTGCCACTTCGCACATTGCTATCAATTCTCGAACCTTATCAGTTTGGTTAGGTTATGTTATGTTGTAGAAAAATGTATTTTGTTTAGTAAATCATTCATCATTAAAGAAAAATCGTTTTAATTGTTTTAGTAATTTTTTAAAAACCCTCTAATTCTTTCAGCTAATTTCCAGCCATTAAAGTAATTAAAGAAATTACATTACCTTAGACAAACAGACGGTGTTAAACGCGACGCCAACTAACCTTCTCCAGGTGGCAGCGCTTAATCCGACCCGTCATAAATTAGGGAAAACCTCCTTTCAACAGCGACGCGACGACTTAATGGCGTTTTCCTAACGACTTTCCCCTAATTATGACAAATTGTGATTAAAATATCAACAAGACTGATGAGCAGCGTTCGGTTCCTTCATTTTTCTCAATTTAAAACCGGATACCCGAAGTGGAGAGAGCGGAGCATCAGATGCTCGATCCTCAAAAACTCGAACTAATTATCTCTAAATCGTTTTGCTTCTGAAACTTATTTAATTATTTTGTTCGTTTTTCTTCGTTATTTTATTTTAAATTGCATCGGATGAAAAATTATGATGTATTGTTGGGTCCAAAATACGGATTAATAATATTGTAACCTGTAGCTAAAACAGCAGTAAGGTTATTTTAAATGAAGTAGTAAGGCAACTAAATAAATTTATACATTATTTTGGTTGTAATGTAACCAAAACAAATAAAAATACTGGAAAACTGATCCTACTTTGTAGGGGTATTTATAGTGAGTATGAACAGCAAAGCATCAAACACATCGGCACATCAAATGAAGATGAAATTTGATTGCGTTTACTCTTGAGAAATTCGTTTTGCTTTTGAAACTTATTTAATTAGTTTGTTCTTCATATTTTCAATGAAGAGATTAGATTGGATGGGAATGCAACCCAAATAAACAATAACCAGTGTTGACAATTCTTCGCTCATCGTCCTAGAAAATCTGATTAAAAACCCTACTAGAATCCTACTAAATCCCAAAATTTTTTCAAATATTTCAAAAAAAAATCTATATGATTAAACAAAAAAAAACAGGAAACCAAACCTAACATAGTAGAGCTTGACCGTGGCAGTATATTTATTGATGGGAAATACAGTGTGTAAATCCCTGGCTAGGGGCTTTAAAGATGGCATGGTTAGGTTTATCTATTTATAAAAATTTGAAGTTAGAAAATGACGTTTTATTCCCCGAAATTATTGCAAAACCAAAACTAGCAATAACCCTACTAACGATAAAACATCCTTCCGAAGCTTCTGCGAAACCTACTAGATTTAGTAGAGAGTTTCGAACCGGTCACCCCTACTTATGTTCTTAGTGAATCGGAGTAGCAAACTACTGTGTCATCTACGAAGATGATTACGTTTATACAGTGAATCACTTTTGCCAATAATTGAAGTAAATCATTTTGTTCTATTTTGTGACAGGTTAAAAACATATAATTTATGCTGAATAAAAAGTAGTTTCTCTTACAGCATACTATAACATGTCAAAATGAATGTTTACTATATGCCTTGTTGACCTTTTGAAGTGATTTCCTATTGCTAAGAAAGTCTGAAACTGCTTTAAGTGTAGCATCTATTTGCAATAAAGTCTGTCAAAAACAACTCTATTGGCACAGTTCTAGTATTGCTACAGCTTTTTGTCTAGAATTTTTTTTAAATTATTATGTTAAATTTTAACAGCATTTTTTTGGAGCTAATAGAATCTTAATTCTATTTAATTCTTTGAATTTTGTAGGACGAAACCTAACAACCTGCAACACATAGTACTAATGACATGGTAATTTATTTAGATTGCCAATAGAATATAAAATAAAAAATACTCCTCTGACTTAAAAATCCCTGATTGAAAATATAACTGCACTAGCTTCAATATAACACCTATAGCTTCACTTGAAAATAAGACTTCTTCACTTCCGCTTAAAGCCGAAGTAATCAGTTCTTTATTAATGGTAAATATGAGTTTTGGCAAATTTTAAACTAACTTTCAAAATAAAAAATAGAGGACGCGAGGGTAAAAAAGCGCCAGAGGCAATATGTTTTACTCCTAATTTACCCAAAAGATATGTAAACATTATGCGGTTGATCCCCTACCTTTAAAATTAAAGATTGTTTAAGAATACTTTCAAAACATTTTGGAAAGAAATGAATATTTGCGATTTTATTTTTATTTTTTTGTGACTATTTGAAATTGTGAAAACAAATTTTACATTCTCATTGCCACTTTTTTCTACAAGATGGTGTTTTCAGATTTTAAAACCGACATTTTCCTTTTGAGCTGCCAGCATCCTCTTTAATTTAAAAAACACTACCCTGGAAAGTTACTACAGATTCGGAAGAGCTTCTATGGTCTCAAAACCAGGAAATAAACCACGATCAAAAAGAGGACTGTCCTCTAGAATAGAGGACAGTTGGCCACTCTTCTTTAAACCTTTTCTTCATGTTTATTATTGTCATTATATGAAATGAAAAATGTATTGTTTATTTCCAAGTAAACTTGTTGAACATATCGGGGTTTCAATCGCCGGTGTAAACGCACCCATTCCTGAATCGGATTTAATCGGCTCGGTCTTTGCGAACCGCAAGGCGAATTTCGGGTAATTATTGCCGCCTGCTCCGCGTCAGGAATCTGGAGAAACAGGTTGCCGCCGGCCAGCACCAGGAGAACGATGGATGAGAAAAATGATGCTGTTCGGGCCGCTGGGGTCAACAATGAGGGGATTTGGGGGGCGAAGGGGGGTGGGATAAAGGTGAAGACGGACGTGGCGGGTTATTTAAACACGGTCGGGGAGGGCGTTTGAATGCGAATATTTACTAAATAGGTGGAGGAATTAATGGATGCATAAAGTAACCGCGACTGTAAGCAGTGAAAATGCGAGTTGTTATACAATACGGATTAAGAAATAAGTGATTTATACTTAATTATGACAAAAATGTTCAATGACAAGATCATGTTGTAGATAAAAACTCCCTTGGTCTTGCAGTCTAATAGGTAGTCTTTGTCTTGTTTCTGGATTTGCAGGGTTTGGTCTCGGTCTTGCTGCTTCGTTTGGCTGCAAGACTGTTGCAATCTTGCAGTCAAACGAAGCACACAAGACTACACTCTTGCTCTCTTTAAATAAATCGTGTTTTAAGAAGTTAATGCCAATTATATTTTAAAGAAAGAAACAATGTTTTCCTGATGAGAATTTCGGTATGTTTTCACAAAAAAGCTTTTACATGTCTTATTGTTGACAACTACCATAAATCATTTATTCGCTGGAAATAGTCTCGGAGAATTCTTCCTTTATTATCGTTAATTTAATAAATTATAGTTTTTTACTAATTAAGTATATTATGAGAAATGAAATGCTAATAAAAAACGTGAAAAAAATGCCAGTCCATCGTCGCCAAAATATTGGTCTTGTTCTTGCTTTTCAGACTGCAAGACCAAGACTAGTCTTACTCATCTCTAAATCTTGGTATAAAGGCATTTTATAAGTAACTAATTCCTACTTAATCTAAGCATTTTTTTGGTTCATTTATTGAATGGGTAACTGATATATTCTTCTTCAGTCTTGTTTTTAAGATTGTTTTTTTTCAAATATACTTGCTCAGAACTGCGTGTGTTGATCTTAATTTATTACAAATCCTTATTTAAATTTAATGGTTGTTGCAAATTTTGACTCTTCTATTCTACCGTCTTTCCTACAAGGTATTTTTTAATCTAATTTAAACCAAACATTGTGTTGTACCTAAATTTACGTTCCTTTCATTTGTATATTTGGTTTAATAATGTTGAAATAAAGTCAAGCAAAATTCTTTTCAATCAATATATTTTTCAAAATAAAGAACCATTAAAAATATGTTAGGATGGATTTGAACTCTAGTAGCCTTTTTACATAAATTATATAATTTCGTTTAAAATAGTTTTTCTAATAACGATATATCTAGAAAATTGTTATATTCCTAGTAGTATTGACTTAAACTTCTTTGGCGTTTGCGATAGCAAAATAAAATTAAATATATGATCGTTCTCGAATAAAAACGTAAAATTACGGTTCAATACGACCATCCCGACCAGAAATAAACTTAATATCTTCTCGACTGACCAGTATATTTTCCTTAAGTACCTCGTAATACACGGAATTACAATCTAACATCTCTAGGTAGTCCCGGGCCGGCCGTGCGTCATTAGCCCGAGGCGGTACCACAAAATCTCGAATTCCTTCATTCATTCAGTGGAATACCGTTCGTTCGGTCCACCTGGGTCGCCGGTCGACAGATCGCCCACAATCAATAACTGAAAATGTCAAAATATCCGGTTGGTTCGGTACCGTTTTTTCGACAGCCGGAGAAAACCAAAAAGTACTATTATACACACACCGGATGTTCTTTTATTATATTAAAACCTGATTTTTATGCGAAACTATTTTTGGAAAATAATGTACAAGTTTTAATTTCTTTTATAACATAATATTATATAGTAAGTGCTGGCAAAGGGTCGAGATTTCCGTATGTAAGAAGAGTACATTGCGTTTATAATGTACTGAACAAAGAGAGAACAGTAAACTCGTTGCCAAACGTATGAAATAAACCGAGAAACTGTACACATTGCTAAGAGACGTGGAAGGGGATAAGCAGATTTGTCGTAGTCGACCGGTCGACCCAATCAGTACCTCTGTCAGTACTTAAAGTTCTAGGTAGAGGTGTACATCAAGCTTCACGATTTTATTACGTCTCGTTATACTTTATTTATTAACGAGTCGTTCTAATTTTCCCTATAGCTTGCAGATTTTTTAAGTGCAAGTTAGAAACACTTGAATTTTTGGTAAAAATAAGTGGAATTGAGTAGGTGTTCGACAATAGTCGCGCTATTAGAACTCTGAATTCAAAAATCGATATCTCGAAATCTATTGGAAATAATTGATTGTAGTTTTTTCAAAAACTTTCTTAATATTTCTGCTATATTTTCTTCGCAGACAGTATGTGAATCTTTATAAATAAAAGGGCTACACGATTGCTGAAAATTGCTATGCATTAAAAGTAAATGGATGGGTTGTTTTTGAATGGAAAAAGACAACCTTATCGAATTTTTCTTACTTAAACATATTGTAAAGACCTGATCAAAATAAAAAAAAGTTTCAATATATAAAGGGGTTCTTAAGTTCTTAGGTTATGGCGTGTTATGTGTTAAAAGGTTAGGGTTTTTAAATTGTCATGGTTACTGCCGTTTTCTCCTAATAAAAAAATTAACGATATCCTTATAATTCCATTTCAGATGCTCAGAAACATATCTAATGATTTTATCTAGTTAACTTTTCGAAAAAAAAATCTTTTAAAAATAAACGGTTTGCGATCGTGATTTTATTTTACTTCATAGGGATTTCTCTCACTCCGACTTAATAAGATCCCTATGCGATTTACACATGTAAATACCGACCCAAAAGTAACAGTTGCCAGCAGGGTATAATATTTAAACAAAATCATTTAAATAAACAATATTTTTAGATTTAAACAGGTATGCAGTAATAACATGAATAATTTTTTACATTGTATATTATTTTGTTCTTAAGTTGGCAATTAGGTGTAAAACTAGAATGCAGTCAAATGTCAAATGTCAATAGGATATTTGAATAATCAAAACATATATCAAGGATTAGCATATTTTAATATGCTTAATATTGATTATTAGATTATTTTTACTTATATATAAAAATATGTAACACTAACTTGACAGTTATTCTGCTTAAAAAATTCTCAACTATCAAAAATACTCCTTTTCGCTCGTATTTTACCGTTGAAAGAGTCATATGAAATATAACTGCGTGTATCTGCGAAACCATTTGAAATTTTGAAATACTTTAAATACAAAAAATTTCCATTTTTAAACTCTCCATCTAATAAAAAAATAAAATACAGGGTGTTCAATTTAAAAAAAAACAAAATAAAAAATTATTTTATATTTTAGAAAGTTTGGCGTAGAATTGTGAACATCCTGTATGATTTACGATTACCATACTTATAGCAAAGTAAGTACAGACCATCTAAAGTAAATACCTAATATAGTTTTGATTTTGGGACAGTTCTTGTATTTTTAATAATTTCTTTAAGAAATGCTGAAAAATATATATTTTTATTTATTTATTAATTACTGCGAAACTATCGAAATATAATTACTCATATCTTGCGATTATAGTATATAAAGTGATCGGAAAGGAAGACAAAAATGCAATAGTATACAGGGTGTCTATTTAAAAAAAAATCATCCCGATCCACTCACACTTTTTTGGGCCAACCTATAGAAGTTTAAATATTTTCCTAAAAAACATCCTCGTACATACTTTAGGTGCTTTAGGTTTACACTTTCAAAACAAAATTCTCAAATTTTTTATTCTAGGAGCTACAGATGCCCGACGCACATTGCTGGACCCTGTATATAATTTTAAAATTTTATTGGAAAGAACATATGTTCTGAATTTTCATTGTTCGTTTCAGGGGCGATAATCTGAAAACACTAAATGCACTACAATTAATCTGCCACAACAAATTCCGTAGTTCTCTGCATGTTATGTATTACCCACCTTATTATTTATATTTATGAAAGTTAAACGCTCTAAAATAACTGTCCGGCAACAATAAAATAAGATAATTACTAAAAATACACGCTTGTGTATGATATATAATTTATAACATTCTTACAAAAGAATTTTTAAACAATTCAAATGCCTTCACGACTAGAATCGTTGGTAATAATTTAACATTAACATTATCTGCGGTTAATTGGAGAGTTCTTTATTGTTTTCAATAAACGAGAGAGGCTATATTTAAAACTTTCTCCGCGTTAAAATCATTTAAACATTTAAATTTTAAAATCGTAAGACCGAATTCGTGTTGGTTTAATGGTGGACACCGTCAGATATCTCTTCTTTTTGTTTTTAATGCATACCGGCTTAACCACACGCAAATTTAATAGATGATCGTTTCTTATATGATCGTGACTTGACGATTATTGTCTTTTATTTTACTTGTTCAAACAAGATAGGTATGCTATATGAAGCTTAAACATTAATTAGGGCATTTTATTATTGAGAAGTCATAAGAATGAAGAATACAGTTGGGGTTGGAACCTTTAGTAATACAACAGCAAAATACCAAACGATTGAAAAAAAGGGTTAAAAACGGCTGGGGAATGACAATCGATAATAATTTTGGCGAGGTCAAGCCCTAGACGTCATCACTTGGCCTGTACTAATATTTTCTAATGGTGCTTACTGCCAGTTGGATTTAAGAAGGTTGTAATTTATTTTTATATTGAGTAAAAATTATTTTTAAATGATGTGGTTTAAAATTCGAGAATTTTTTTTTGCAAATAGATTTGTGTCAGATTGTTATTCCCCAGCCGTCTTTGACGCCGTTTTTTTTTTCGATTATACGGTATAACACTAATTCGCTAAAATACAATACAACACTTTACTTTAACAGTAAATGCGCGTTTGACACAAAAGTTGGAATGGTTTATTGTCAACTGTCAGTTTCGTAAATTCATAATTCTCAAATATATGATTCACTTTTTGTTGAAAAATGTTATTTTAAGTTTTAGTATGCTCAGCTAGTAATTTTTTTAACTTTATTTATGATTATATTTAGTGATGGGCTATACTGATCTTGCTCTGGGTGCAACACTTTATGATAATATGAGGAATTACTTATTTGTTCAAAATTATTGTTTTCATTTTACAAATTATCCTCGGCAGAGGTAGATGTCCATGGGAAATACGTTGACCCCCCTACAACAGGAAAATCCCCATTAGTTTAGTCTAATTATTTCTTTCTTTAGTGTTTAATATAATATAATAAATAATAAAAATAGATACTATTTATTTAAAGATTTTCTATGTAGAAAGAGCCTCTAGTAAAAATCTATTAAAAAATCCAAGGCTTGTAAGAGTCTTGCAGCAAGACCAATACTGACCCTAGTTATTAACTGGAAAAAAAGAGGAGCCAAGGAAGTCTTGATCTTGGTCTTGCATTTGGTCATCACTAATTATATTAGATTATTGAAAGGTTTTATTTTTAAGATAGGTAATTTATTTTTTTTCTAAAACTATTAATTTTTTAAAATCATATATTTTGATTTTAAAATATTGAATTTCTGTGCAATGGACTGCTTTGAAAAATTATACATAAATTTGTTTGGAAGTCTAGAAAATATAAAAATAGAGTGAGATTTTATAAGGTGTCAAAAACTAAATAGGTTTGAATTGTTTAATATTTTAGAATTCTATTAATAAATTTAAGAAAATATAAATAAATGAAGTAATTTTAAGTATACTTCTATCTTCTGGATTTTTCAAAATTTTTTTGCTTGATCTTTCTAAAAATAGGTAAACCAAAAACGGCACAGTTCATCAACGCCAGTTTCCAATTGAACATCGAAGTTAAGTTATGTTAGACGATGTGGGTATTTGGACTGGTGGACTTCTGGAAAACTCCGTCATACAATTGTTCCAAAGCAAGAGTGTAAAATCGATTCAGAGGCACTGCTCATTTACGCCGGTTAGAGACCGGATGAGATCGGATATCTCCTGAGTATGAGTCGATTTAGACACTCGTTAAGTCGGTATAGGCAATTATATGGCTGAAAACAGCGATTTGAAATCAGAATAATCATATTAGCAAAAAAGAGACGTTTAAAGGTTTTACTTTCAATAAACTCACAATAATGGAAATGTTTTGCTAAAAAGTAATAAAATTATATTCTATTAATATTCATGTAACTTATGCTTTTACAAAACTATTCGAGACTGTGGTGGGCGTATTCATAAGTAATAAACAACAGCTTTTCTATACTAATAGAAATGTTAATATTAACTTTCTTTTATATCCGATAAAAGGAAGCGTCTTAATACCTTTTAAGCTCCTTTACTTTTCAAAGTAAAAATAAATAATCTAATCAAGTGTATTAAATTAATTTTGTAGCCATAAAAATGCATTAATATACTAAAGATTAGTATCGTTTTGTCTGCTAAGTATCCCATTTATACTTTCTCAGGTTGTAGTAGAAATTAGAGATATCATATAGCATTATTATTTCTAATCTTCAAGTATCGAATTGTCTTATCTAAAATAAATCCTCGATTTATAAGAACCTAGCAAATAAATAATTTAGAGCTTCTAGTTAATATACATCACTTTTAGTTGATATATACTACCAGTACATTTAAAAAAAAATCAGTATCTATTGTACGTTGAGGTTTTATAAAAATGGTTAGTTGCAAGTATATGACTTTTTAGAATAAGATTTTTTATACATTAAATAGTATTATTTCACAATATATGTTGATGCCTTCAGCTCATTTGAAGGATCTTTAGTAACTAGGTGTAGGTATTACCAGATGTTTGCATTTGAAATGACAATATTTATTTTTATTAAATGAAGCAAAATTTAATTGTTGATATTTGTTTTTTCAATAGGAATAACAAAACAAGGCCAGTGGCCATATCCATCATTCATATCGTGAATATGAGTATTGTTTACCATTTTCCACAACTACAGGCTGGCAACTGTAGGCTGCTATCTTATGAACTGCAGGGTGACCCCTTTTGTCGTATCCACTCTATCTCCAGGTTTCGCATGCTTAGGTTTTCCGACTGGTAGTACACATTGGTCGAATATTTTCTTCATTAGATAGAGTGGCATTCTAGACTTAAATATGATTGAGTTTCTTCCATAAGTACTCCATGCTAACTTAATTCTTCTGTTGATTTCTGGTAGTAGAGATCCCGCGCTATAAATAAATGCAAATAGTTTTAATGGTAGTATATTTATTAAAACGGTAAAGAGAAAATATGTTTATTTTATCGAGATCTACCAGCCCTGAAAATATTTGCATTTATTTAAGACTCACCCTGTATACTGAGCATATGAAAGTCAATTTTTAATCTTTTCCAATAAAAAAAAGAGACTGTTATTGAGTTTCACAACCAAACCAAACCAAACCAATCATAATTGTTATTTTTTACTCAATTAGGTAGTGTTCATAAATTTGACACCAATAAAACACCTACAATTCTTTTGACATAGAAAAAAATCTATTGTCATTATTGATTATCACAAAATGAATCATTTCATTCATTAAAACATCCGCTGTAAATTAATAAATCTAATAAATAACAAGAGAGAAAAAAAACACATTACTACAAACAAATGACAAAATCGTTCTGACTGGTTATATTAATATTAGTACTATTATGCTACGCCGACCAGAAAATATGTAAATCAACCTTTTATAATCTTTTCCAATAATAAGACGTGAATAAATTCAAAGTAAGGCTATAAATTAGACACCTCTCCTGTTTAATTAATGGGCCATAAAGCTGCCCCCGCCTAGGTGAACGATCTGAAGTCGGATAAAATTGGAAATTGGTCCCATTGATCGCCGGAAAAAAGAAGAATACAACGAACTTGTCAAAATATTCGATTTTTCATCGTCGCTTATTTATTATTGGGCTTATTGTTTTCTTTAAACGTTTTGGATCGTTGGTGTAGCTTTCTTTGTGTGGGAACGGTACAATTAGATTTTTTGTTAAGATAAGAATAAGCGTGCTCTAGAAAAGATTTTAAATATTATATATTCAAAGAGATTCAAAGTATTTACATTGCTTTCAATCATCATCATCGTCATTTTCAGCTTATTCCACCATTTCCAATTACGGTGTAGCCTCCCTCGAATATTTAGATGCTCTCTTTGTAGTTGGGTTCATTGTTTTCTATTGTTGGCTATGCGGGTCTAAGTTATCCCTGCTAATTTCCTAATATTATGATCTCATCTCAGGTTCAGTCTTCTTCTAGGTCTCTTAATCCTCATGGGTACCATGCTGTAATTTTTGTGGTCCATCTGTTGTCCGTTATTCTTGCCAAGTGTCCTGCCCATTGCCATTTGAGGTATTTGACTCTGTGGATGACATCTAGTACCTGGGTCTTTTGTTGTATCTCCAGGTTTCGCATGAATAGGTTTTCCGACTGGTACTACATATTGGTCGAATGTTTTATTCTTTAGATAGAGTGGCATTCTAGATTTAAATATGATTGAGTTTCTTCCATAAGTTCTCCATGCTTACTTAATTCTTCTGTTGATTTCTGGTAGTAGAAATCCCGAGCTAAAATTTTTATGAAGAATGCATTTACCCAAAATGTCAATAATAAAAAAGTTTTTCCTCTTGTAAAGGCCATCCGGAGACATACTGTAGAAAGATTTTTATCTACTATTTTTAAATTCAAATATTATATTTTGTTTATAAAAAAATGTATCTACTTTATATTTAAACTACTTTTGATAAAGCATTATTATTTGATTTACATTTTCACTGAATTTTTTCAGAGCGAACATTAATCACACCATCTAGAACTAAAAATCTTAAAAATTGCAAAAAGCTGATGAGTTATTATGTATGAAAATTCGTTAATACCAACTTATCTAATAAATAATAAAAGTCAATATATAAACAGTGTTCTCTAGTTTTAATTCATTTTATAGTAATAAGTTAAAAGTTATATTGTTTTTTTTTTGTTTCGGACGGTTTAATAATCTGGAGACGTTAATATTCTTCGACGTTTTTTTGTGCTAAATTGCTAAAAAGTTTTCTTTGTTGGATAATATTTTTGTTGCCAGCTTCTTTTGGTTCTTTATTACATTGTGTCAAAGGTGGTATATCTGTACACTGCAGAGCTTTTAGTGTTGATCCAATAGAAGTAGCAATTTTTTCTATTGCTTTAAATTGGTTTATGTTTTCGATGCTGAAAATTTCTTTATAGTGCGTTACAAAAAATATATTTTCCACCAGTTGGTTGTAACCTTTCTTCTTATTACAAAGATCATTGTCATCAAGTATATGAGTAATATTACTAGTTATCTGATTAAATACTTTTTCTGATTCATCTTTTTGTTTAGTTTGTTCAAATGTCTGTGATTCCATTGTGCCAATATTTTCTAAAATAATACATTTTATATACATTCATAGTACTTCAGTAGTTCTATTACTTTCAAACAGTCGTAAGGTCTATGATATCATACAAATTTTTTAACAGTGTTTCTGAAGCACACTAAAACACACATAACTGCGATTACATTCGCAGCAAACACTGCTATTAGAAATACTGGTATTCATTTCACTTATTTATTAACCAAATAAATTATATGGGGAATTTCATCGATGTTCATTTCCAAGATCATATACGGTATATGTCTTGTATATATGTAAACCGTTCATAAAAAAAGGCGACAGCAACATTGTTGTGTCTGCGAGTTGACTAGTGGGACGTAGAAGCTAGTTCTCATCACTGAGTGCGGCGAAATGACCATTTGTGCCACAAATTTTAGTACAACTCATATCGGAGATGGAGAATTAACCTCTATAAAATCAGCTGAGATACTGGTTTTTGTCAAAACCCTGAGGCTGTATGATGAGTTATAACTCAAGAAAGATCCAAGCGGAACTGAAGAATCTGGAAGAGTTCATCCGTAACCTGGAATGGGTGTCTTCCAACAGTGTAAGACACTCGAAAAAGTTCCTCAGAACTTACGAGAAAACTTACGAAAAAACAATCTTCGAATTGTCACGTGGTTTCTAACAGGACATTGTCTCCTCAACGAACCTCAGTAGGCTGAAGCTGAGAAACAACGGCGAATGGCTGATTCTGTGGGGAAAATGGGGAAATACCAGAACACCTTATCACTGAGTGTGCCGAGACGACGACCGTTCGTGCCATGAACTTTGGTACGGCTGATGTCGAGGATGGAGAGCTGGCCTCTGTGGAGCCGTCTCAGATACTGGCTTTTGTTAAAGCCCTGAGGCTGTTATAACTCAAGAAAGGGGAACACACAATGTCGCGGTGATTAACTCCCCTCCTAAACATTCTACATTCTACAACTTAAGAAAGGGGGACACAATAGACTTATGAGTTTCATAAAATCATATCGTCGAAATATGTGTGGGCGTTCCTCAGACTCGAACCATCAACCTCGATCCGTCTGACGAAAATGCGCGTCGATCCTTACGCGCGGCTAAAGCGCCGGCCGCTTTACGGAACTTTCACCTACACCGTAAAAATAGTTTTATTGTTTCAATCGTTTCGGTGCCGTTCAAGGTTATGCCATCGTAAATTTATACGGTCGTTTCTCGTTTTACTACGGTAAACGACGATCGGAAATCGATATTTATCGGCCGGCGGGAGGATGGCCCGCCAGGGGGCGTCCTTTACGTCTGTTTACGTTTTTTTGTATATCCATTTTTTCTAGTTTTTACGAAAACTACAGCAGAGTGCATATTTGCGCAAATTGACTTGTTTACAACTGGTTTTGTTTACAAACGAAGAAACAGAAACAGTTCTTCATGAAAAGAGGAAACAAAAACAAAACATGTTTCTGTTTGTGTTCTACTATTCACTACCATCACTGGATTGAGTAGCAGTGCGTCAAGAAACACTGCTAGTCAATCGATGTACAAGTACTTATAGTTGATTTATATAGGTTCATTTTTGTTAGTCTTGCCAAGATCCTTAATCGTAATAAATGTTGTATTGCGTAGAAGCCTTTATTTCCTTGTGATATATGCGCTGTCTTATATCTGTTTTATATTCTGTTATTCATTGATTTAAGTAAGAACAATCTTCGGATTGTCACGGGGTTTCTAAACAGGACACTGTCTTCTCAATTAACACCTCAATAGATTGAAGTCAAGAAATAACGACGAATGCAGATTCTGTGGGGAAAATGGGGAAACACCAGAACGCCTCATCACTGAGTGCGCTGAAACGACAACTGTTCGTACCATAAATTTTGGTGCGGCTGATGCCGGAGATGGAGAGCTGGCTTCTGTGAAGCCGTCTTCACAGAATTATTTATTACTGGCTTTTGTCAAAGCCCTGAGACTGTATGATGAGTTATAACTCAAGAAAGAGGTACATACAACTGATCTGTAAAGTCGCGGTGACTAACCCCCCTCCAAACATTTTATAATTCTATTATAATGTCTCCAGGTATTGAAAAGACTTCACGTGCTTAAAGTTATGCTCATCTATAGTAATAACCAACTATATCTCAAGATTTGTATAGAGAGTGAATTTGGTTTAATGAGATTGAGTCGCGATAGTTTATAATAAGGGTCTACATAGTGAAGTCCTCTCTTAGTAAAAATAGCATTTTCAGCAAATGTTCAAAGAACTTCCAATCTCCAATAAGCAAATATTTATAAAACGCCAAAATCTCCCGCCATCAAGATACCCCACTTATCTTTAAACCTTTTTAAATATACGCTCCGATACCGTGAAACAATATTATCTTTTATTTTCGTCCTCCGGTCAGCGCTATCGATTATTTAATTCGATTTGTGCTCACGTAAACAATCGAGAGCCGGCCGCCCGCCACCACCACCACGCCACGCCACGCTGCTGCCGTTTTCGTGTCCCATCAGATAAAAACAAAAGGCAAATCGAGACACAATGGACAGGACAAAGCCGCTGTGTTCGCGCCGTGTTGTAGCGCTTTCTTTTGTCCAGCTGGTGTGCGAGCGAGGGCGGGGGAGAAGAGAGACCGAAAGGAAAAAACGGAGGGAAAAAAGGCGACACGTTTATCTCCGAATCTCGGAAACGATCTTGGCGCGAACTAGAGACACGACGGCTTATCGCGCCATCTATCTATCGGGCTGGAAAAGAATTAGCTCGATACGGTAGTCGCTTTTTTAACTTTTATTGCCTTTTGTTTTTGTTTTGCTATTGACCCTTTGGACTGACCAAAAATTTTTTCTCTGCTAAAGCTCTATATTCATAACACTATAGATTGTAGATTGTATGGGGGGGGGGAGTTAATTAACACAACCTTATAGATCTATAGCCCTTCTTTGAGTTATAACTAATCATATAGTCTCAGGGCTTTGATAAAAGCCAGCATTTGAGACGGTTTTACAGAGGTTAGTTCTTCGTCTTCGATATTAGTTGTACCAATGTTTATAGCACAAATGGTTGTTGTCTCGGTGCACTCAGAGATGAGGTATTCTGGTATTTCCCCATTTTCCCCACAGAATCTGCATTGGCCGTTGTTTCTTACCTTCAATCTACTGAGTTGTTTAATGAGGAGACAGTGTCCTGTTAAAAGCCCCGTGACAATCCGAACATTGTTCTTACTTAAATCGAGGAAAATCTTTGATTTTTCTCGGTCTAAGAAATTTCTTTGAGTGTCTTAGACCGTTGGGGGATTCCCAGCCCGGTTCTAGGTTCTTGAGTTCTGCTTTAATTTGGTTTCGACTTGGGAAGCAAAACGGTTCTGGTCCAGTTAGTGGAGTGTTCGCTCCTTGTCTAGCTAGTTTGCCTAATTTGATCAGCTTCTCTAGGCATTCTTTGACCAACTTCGAATTGATGGTTACTGAATTGATCGCTTTTAATGCTACTTGACTATCGGATAAGATGGTTATTTCTTGTTTCCGATAGTTCCTATCCTGAGACAAGTTGTACGTATCTATGGCGTAGACTTCTGTCTGAACGATATTTCATAACATCTTAAGGTATTTAAGGTTAATATTATTTACTCTATAACATGAAAATGAAGCTTATATGTTGTTATCGCAGTTATGTCTTAACAATTTTGTTATAATCCATTATTTAACTTGAAGCTAAACTTGGACAGCTTCATTAGCAGCCCTTTGCGAATATGGAGGGGATGTTTCCAAAATATAAAGTTGTTGTATTGTTAAAAAGTTTATTAACGATAAACAGACCAAATAATATATCCTAAAATAGATTAAATAATAAATTAAATGTAGTGTCCACAATAGCTCAGGATTATGTCCAATGTATATTATGTTTAAACCTTAGTTTTACCTTTTTACATATTAAATGTTCGAAATAAAGTAAAACACCTTCTTTGGATAATAATTTACTTTTTAAAAAGTGTCTTTTTTGTGTTCCCATAAAAATATTAAAGTTTTTGGTGGCAAAACATCTACCAAAGCTGTAATTATCCTCTATAATTATACCGGGAGATTATGAAAAACCTTTTTTGTTTGTCACCGGGACCGCTAGGCGTAATTTTGGTCGAAAAAATTATATTATATTATACCTCGACGGTGGCATCCTGTAATTATTTCAGTAATTATCTCTGAAATGAAAATATGAAAAAAAAAACATAATTATTTGTGTCGCTAACCGTAAAATAATTACCAAAGTGATAGTTTTGGCTGTTATTTGATGGAAATCTATTATACAATTAAAATTATATTAATATTTTTTCTATGAGTAAGGTAGGTTGCACAAATTGGTTTGCCCTGATTTCATTTTGTATGATATATATATTATAACTCAAATAAAAAATTACAATATTTTATAATCTTCAAAAATTTACCAATAAAAATAAAATAAATAGTTTTACATTGATCTAACTAGTCTATCTGAAGCCTAGCATATCTGAACGCAATATGTAAAATTATTTTCGCCATGTAAAATATTATACCGGGTGCGTCTCAAAAGTGACTCTGTAATGACTTCTATAACTTTTTTATTTTCGCAGGTAAAAAAACCTCAAAAAAAACAGTAATTGGTATGTTAGTATACGACATAAATTAGGATTGATTGACGTATTCAATTGCTTTTGGTCACTTCTTGTTTCACCGGAGATGACTACAACTTTTGATTTTTAAATGGCACCCTCGGTATATTTTTACTTTATTCGATAGAAAATGACTCTCTGAATATAATGACATATCATATGTCAACTTTTGGCATTTTCGCTTAAAAAATTGTATTTTAAATTTCAATCTAGAGTGCCATGGCTGTGTTAACTAACACTAATTTTTAATTATCGAGCCTTGGAAAAATAGATTTGACCATTAAATATTTTTCGTGTCTTGTCCTGGTTGGTTAAAAGATGCCCAAATCGTTTTTTAATCATAACTCAATTTTTTAAATGGAACAAGAGTGGCTTATTAGCATATATGGAAAAAGCATTTTTTAAGAATAATTTGGTACACTTGACACACTTGGTATTTCGAGTCAAATAATTGTCGTTATGAACCGCATGTTACAATTATTTCAAATAAACCATATGAGAAAATGTCAAAAGTTGACATATTATATATCATTCTATTCAGAGTGTCATTTTTTATCGAATAAAGTAAAAAATACCGAGGGTGTCATTTAAAAATCAAAAATATAATGGTTAAAAAAATGTAATGGTTTTTGTTTCAATATTTTGCTCTTGTTACTAAATCTACTGTTTTTAGCTATTTAACACATAAAAAAAACATTTTTAGCAACAGTAGTTTTATATAACGTTAAATTTAATTATTTTCTTATTAATAATTTCGAATAATAATAGTTTTTCGTTTTTAGCTAAGTAGCTTTTCAAATTTTAAACGCACCTACTGTCGAAATGTTAGTTACTTTTTTCTTCTAGTTTGGTTGCCTGGCGTTACGCACTGTTTTGATTTTTACGGAACCTTGCACAAACCAATCTTAACCGAATTAATTTTTTTTATTATTAAATTAATCTGAATTTTCCCAACGATGTGGTTTGAGAAAACGAAGTTTTTGAAGAAAAATGATCACCAGAAATTTAATGATTAGAGATTATAATATATATGATTGAGATTTTTAGGAAAAATATACTACACATTATTCAAGCCAGGCTTGAAAATGAAATCTAAACGAATTGATAGGTACTGAGCTTTTAGCTCTGTTTGATTATCAGATAAGATGTTAAATAAACAATATAAAATATAGGTTTTAAGATTTTTTCTTTAAACACAAAACTTAGCTCCTTATTAGTTCTAATAAAACTTGGTCATTATTTAATCACTTTTAGACCTCTTTCAGACGAGGACGCTGTATCCCAGACGCGCGTATCTCAGATACAGAAAAAGCATGTAGTTAAATTGTACCTTACACATGGCATTCGGCGACGCATACAGTATCGCGCGGCCGAATTTTTGAATGTGGTATTTTCAGCCGCCCGGCGACGAAGGAGTATCCGGGATACAGAATTATCATAGTAGCTTGTGGACCTGTTCAGACTAGCATACTTTTGCGATACAAAAAGTTCGATTTCAGAGGCGAACAGAATATTTATTGTAGGTTTATTATAGTAAAATAATAATTCAGTAGTGAGAGTGAGTTCGAACATATATAAGAGATCCATGGATCGTGCCGCTTTCGACAATGAAAAATTTATAAACTTTGTATTATTATATATATGCCACAGCAGAACGCACTCTTCAGTATTTATTTTATAATACAATAATACGACTGCACCGCACTGATATTTGTTCTAAACTAGAATATTATTTTGTACCTAAAAAAAAGTATGCCAAAAGAGTATCTCGATAGTATTCGACTGTAATTCTTTATCCCGTATACAGAATCTCGCATACAGTATCCTCCTCTGAAAGAGCTCTATGTTAACTCTTATAGTTATTTTTTACTTCGACCCAAAAAATTGCGAGTGAATTAATTTCGAGAGACGATTATGCAATTTTATCGTCGTGTATAAAACAATATTTTCTTCCATAGCGAGTTACGTTTTAAAAAATATTTAGAAATTATTATTTCAAGGAATTTATTACGAGTAGAAAAAATATTTCGTGCTGGGTTGGCGTTGGTTTCTATGTAATTTGACAAATAAATAAAGCTGCCTCTTTAGTTGTCAGTTAATATTTTTTAATTCTCTTTCGTGTCGATTGCTGACTGAATTGGAGCCAGAAATGGCTCAAAACGAAATAAAGTAAAGTAGCAACAGATATTCAGGCTGAGGCGACAAACGCCATATCCAAACTACTTCCATTTAAAGCCCGAATAGCTTATGAAAACGAATACAAAAATTTTCAAAAAAAGTGCCAGAAGAAATAAAGTTTTTAACCTATCCTCGCTGTTAAAGTATCATTTAATCTACAGGTAGTGTCATCATAGGAAGACAATTTTGTGACAACATTCCACAACACAAGACTGTTAACAAGCCTATGCATGTCAGTTTTATATGTATTAATATGGAACAAACCAAGAAATGTTTTTATTATTTATTGTGTTCTACAATTTTTATGAGAAATATTTTGGTTTCCTTTTTTTATCTTAATTACCTACCTATACAATGCAACATATGAATAAAAGGCCTGATACAATTGAAAATCATAGCTCACTGTAACAAACATATTAAAGCCTTTATTAATTCAAATCTTATTCATTTTTAACACATTTTTGCTAATGAATTTGGTAATGGTTAAATTTAAACCCACTAATTGATCAAATGGAATAATTTTTGTTCAAAGGTACAAATACTTTTTCAATTATTATTGTCCCATTATGAGTTTTTTTCGAGATTCTGACAAAAAATACGTATAACTTTAAAAACATCAAGTACCTAGTGTTTGTTTTAACGATTATACTGTTTGATTTTATTGTTGACAAAGATATTAAGGTGAGCATGGGTAATTCAAATATTAACTCTAAAAATGTACACCGCACTTCATATTAACGACATCCATACTCGAGAATTATAGTTTCTGAACACTCAAACACAGACTGATATTGTTAATCGTCTAGTGTGTTTATTTTAATTAAGTAAATTATTACGAAATAATCATGTTCCTTACGCGAAAATGAATGAACCGCTTTAGTATAGTTATTGAGAATATCATTCATGTGTATATTACTATAACAGATAAAATATTACAACATGTGGTTTATGATATATTTTGTTTGATTAGTATAATTTTTATTTAAATATATATATTTTTTGTTATTTTGTTCGATTCTGACCAAAGGGATTTCTGACCAATTACTTGGTATATCGAATGAGTATTAAATGTAGAGTGTTTTAGTTAATTAGTCAATTTTGTTATCATGAAAAGAGTCATCAAGAAGTCTCGACACAATTGCCCTCTATATACAGGATAATTCAAATGTAACCTCCATTACTGTGATCTCGAAAACTATTGCAGATACGAGGGTGGTTAAATTAGGGCAAATATTTGTAATAAAGATTTAACGCGTTATTCTTTCAAACAACAAAAGCAGCCAATTTGAAAAAAACGATTTTTGCAAAAACCCCACTGTCAAGCACCCATTAATAGCATAGATATACAGGGTTGTTCACCATATACGACACAGAGTATTGTAGCTAAACGATTAGATTTTTGCAAATTTTAAATTTTGGTTTCGTTGAAGGGCTATTGTGTCCCAAGTAAATAAAAAAATATCAAAGTTGTATTTTTTAAATGGAACACCCTGTATATTATTATATTTTTAGTTTCTACGACTAAAATAAAGTAAATTTTATTAAGGGGTACCGCATTTTAATCTTACCTTTTTTGAAATATTTATGTTTTAGTCGAAATACAGTAATAATTTTAATGCTTCATTTCTCTAAGCTTATTTAATTTTTTAATATTAATTGGCCCTCTTTAACAAATATTTAAAGAATTTTTTTCAATCAAACTTCAGTAAATATTTAGTATTAAAAAGTTTGATACCCTTGGACAAACCAAGCCTTAAAACTTTGAGTGCAATTTCACAAAATTAGAAATATTTCAAAAACGGTAAGGTTTAAGTGTGATAAACCTTAATCAAATTTACCTTTGATTTAATCGTAGAAACTAGAAATGTAATATTATACAGGGTGTTCCATATAAAAAATACTACTTTGATATTTTTTGTTTGTTTGGGACACCCTGTATCTTGTAAAAATATTTTTGTAGCTCTAATAGTCCTTCAATGAACCTAAAACTTCCAATTTGTACAAATCTAATCATTTAGTTACAATACTTAGTGTCGTATGTGGTGAACAACCCTATATAAAGAAAGTAGCTGTTGGTACTTATTATTAGGTTAAATAATTATTCTTATTTTTTTAAACTCTATCACTAAAATAACACATAATTCAAGATTGTTATAGATAAATATCAGGTTTAATTAATTATGATTTCTTTAATTCTAAGTCAGAGTACCTACCTACTTGACAATTACAAAGTTCTTACTCGAGTGTGAAAATTGACATACTTCAAATATAATTAAAGAAGTAAGAGTATTGTTTTGTTGGTATTTATTTACACAAGCTTTGTTAAACAAAGTGAACAGAAACTAATTAGATTTGGACAAATAATAAATTTGACGCGTAGAACATGAATTGTGTAACATACTGTATATTGTCGTATATTGTCATGAAATTAATTAATACCTTTTGTAACAAGACGCACGATCTCCAGAGATTATATAAAGTTTATTAAAAAAAATAATTTAATTTTCTGAAACAATTTTATAGATATTGTATAGAATCGTGAGAATTTGGTGAAAGTTGATATTTGAAAGTCAGATGATCAGTTAACTATATAAAAACATTTTTTTTAGAAGATTGAAAGTTAGAAGATACATTACTAAATATTCAAATTCTTATATCACCTTTAGTCATTAAAACAAAAGAAGTCATCATCATCATCATTTTCTGCTTATCCAACCATTTCCAATTATGGCGTAGCCTCCTTTACTTACATATTTAGATACTAGTCTTTGTAGTTGGACCAAGTTATCCCTGCTAATTTTCTGATATCATGGTCCCATCTCAAGTTCTAAAAAAACTAGTCTTTTCTTCTAGGTCTCTTAATGAATGCTGTAATTTTTGTGCATCTGTTGTCCGTTCTTCTTGCCAGGTATCCTACCCATTGTCATTTGAGGGATTTGACTCTGTGGATGACATCTATTACCTGGTCTTTTGTCGTATCCACTCTATTCTTTTACGGTCTCTCTTGGTTATTCCCAGCATATTTTGTTCTATTGAGCGTTGTGCGACCTGCAGTTTCCTTATCCATGCATAGGTATTAGGTATGAGTGGTATGCATAGGTCATGAGTGTTAGTACACATTGGTCGAATGTCTTCTTCTTTAGATGGTACTTGAGTAATCCATGCTAACTTAATTCTTCTGTTGATTTGTGGTAGTAGAGATCCCGAGCTGTGTATCAGTTGTTGTGCCAGATATACATATATATTTTCTTCTACTATTTCCAGTGTTGTGTTATTTATTAGAATGTCTGTTCTTTCTTTTCTTTCCACCACAAAAGAACTATAAATCAATGTATCTAATTGATATAAGAAGTTTCTAGGTTAAGATTATTGACAAGATTTAACGGATCAGTGACATTTTACTTAACATACCAACGCCCATCTCTCCTAGAGCTCAGAATTACCTAAGGCCGGGTTCAGACCAAGACAGAAACAGCCACAAACAGAAACATTCGTGTTTTACGACAAAGTTGGGACAAATCCAATACATTTCTGCGACATTCTTGTCTCATTTTTGTTTTGATTCCAAATTCGGAGACTTTTCAATGTCCCGTCTCGAGTCGGTAAAGTTCAAAGAGTCTCTGTTTTGTCGTGTATTTTACGAGAAGTTGTGGGTGCAGTGAACTAATGAAATCACACAAATTTAGTACTGTGGAGTACTGATACTGCTAATATATGATTTTAGTATATGGTGGACTGCTCTATCTTTATAAAAAAATGCCAGAAGAGAGAAAGTGAAACACAAAAAATGCCTACAAACTAATAGAGCTTTATAGAGCGCATTTATTATTTTGGGAGGTTAAAAACAAGGACTACAAAAATTGTTACAAGAAAGCTGGTGCATTAGAGGAGATTTATTTAGCATTAAATATAAACTCGGTTGATGCTGTTAAGAAGAAAATAAGAAATATTAATAGCTATATAGTATACGAGAGAAATAAAAACACAAACATTATTTAGGGTTTCTTTTTGCAACATGGGATGGCGAGTCAAAGACAACGCTACTGGCTGCTAGTAATATATCTTTATTTTCTTTCTGGTGGAAAAAAACTGATTCGCATATACTGAACTTTGTTGTAATTTTGTCCTCGCGGTATAGACACTTTGTAACAAATTTGTGTCTGAATTTCTCATTTTTGTTGCAGGTTTGTCTTGTTTTTGTCTCAAATCGTGTTCACTTTCTGTCTGGATCCGGCATAAAAGTCACATCTTGAAAAAATATATTAAATTACTGGAAATCAAAAGCTAATAAATAATACACTGATTTGGCTTACATGTATAGCCGAAATCAAATAATGTCGACTAGGGTTCACTAAAACTAGTTTTAGTTTAGTTTCTTCAATTTTGTCATAAAACAGTGGCGTATCATTAATTCGATCATTAATTTATGAATAATTAATTTTAATTATTGAAAATGTGTACTTGTTCCCACACTACCCAAGAGGTAAAGTATATGGCGCGTTTATTTTAACGTGATGGTCACCCCGGAGGCCTACTCCACTAGATAAATTGAAAACTTTAACTTATCTGCACAAGCCCGACGGCTCATTGATGTCAAAGTCGATCGTGTCTGCTGTGCTGGGCTCATCAGGGTGGTCTCACAATACGTCCAACTCTTCATCTTCAGCCGCCAGAGGGATATCTACAGGCAAGTCCAACTCCTCTTCATCAGATTCGTCGAGTGACACTTCAGTGACGTTGTCACAGGATTTCCCACTGCAGTATGCACAAATCATTGAACATTTCAATCCTGCTTTTCTGCATCCGCAGGCTTTACCATAGTTGTTGGTTTTGCATTTACAGGATAAAAATGACAACAGGGATTTTGGAGCTGGATGTTTCAACGTTGTGACTGGAGTAATGCGTGTTTTTGTTTTCTTCCAACCCCATTCTTCGGCATCTTTGGTACAAACAGACCAATGCTGAACTTGGTGGTAAGTTCACAATGAATGCTGTCCAGCACGACAATTAATTATTCATAAATTAATCAGCGAATTAATGATAGGCCACTGTTTCATGACAAATTTGAAAAAACTAAACTAAAACTAGTTTTAGTAAACCCTAATCGACATTTGATTTCGGAAAATCGACTATACATAATATATCATATTTTACGCAAAATTTCCAGGGATTTTGTGCCTAAACGGTTGACTTAAGCGAAAATTTTCATAAAACCTTTTTTATAGGAAATTTTATTCTCTTTAATTCGTGTTCACTTTCTGTCTGGATCCGGCATAAAATTCACATCTTGAAAAAATATATTAAATTACTGGAAATCAAAAGCTAATAAATAATACACTGATTTGGCTTACAGACACCATACTTAGAAGACACATCGATAGCCTTCATTGCATAAAATTTTGATAAACTAAATTCAAATTATAACTAACAAAGCATCTAGCATTCCATCGTCCATCTCCCCCGGAGCTCAGATTTAACAGACCATTAGAACAACGGCGTCGTTTAACTGTGACAACATTCCACGGTGCAATAGCAGCACCTGAACTTTAATGCTGTTGCAAATATGCATTTTTGCGCGGCCTGCAACCGCGCGCTGTGATACTCTCCAGTCCGCTCGAACCGAACGTGATCATTAAATTTAATAACAATTACGTGTTTATCTATAATCGTAGTATTTTCTTTACTATTTTAATTATAATTCTGTCTATTATAAGAGCCGTGTGCTGTTTGGACATATGTTTTAATAAGCACAAATTGCATTATTATTTTCCCGGTATTTAAGGTATGAATATTCAAAGTTTCTTTGGCGAGGTGGTTCGAGTGTTTAAGCAGTATAATTTCTGAAATTACGAATAGGTGATTTGTGATTACGTCTTTATGTAATCAGAATATTTGAAATGAGCAAGTACATAGTTTGTATAATTATTTTTTGCAACTGGTAAAATTGCTTTATATCAATCAAAAATAGTAGATAAAATAGTACTTTAACCGCAAGGGTAGATTAAATAATACTTTAGCAGCGAGGATAGGTTAAAAACTTTATTTCTTCTCGCACCATTTTTGAAAATTTTTGTATTCTTTTTCATAAGTTATTCGGGATTTAAATGGAAGTAGTTTGGATATGGCGTTTGTCACCTCAGCCTGAATATCTGTTGTTAATTTACTTATTTCGTTTTGAGCCATTTCTGACTCCAGTTCAATCAGCAATCGACACGAAAGAGAATTAAAAAAATATTGATTCAAAACTGACAACTAAAGAGACAGCTTTATTTATTTGTCAAATTACTTAGAAACCATCAACGCCAACGCCAACCCAACACAACATGTTTTCTACTCGTAATAAATTCCTTGAAATATTAATTTCTGAATATTTTTAAAACGTAACTCGCTATGGAAAAAATATTATTTTATACACGACGATAAAATTGCAGTATCGTCTCCCGAAATTAATTCACTCGCGATTTCCTCTCTCGTGAATTAATCTTCGGTCGACGATAAAATATCATTTTATCGTCTTGTATAAAAAATAGCTATTATAGAAATGTTTGCGCCATGCTTTATAAATTTACCAAATATTTTGGATGGTTGTGATTATGGCGAAAAGAATTCGTGTTTTCTTTTTACTTCTTATATATTTTTCAGATTATTTATTAGCATTACTATGATGGTGTAATCACCACCTGTTGTCCGTTTTTCTTGACAGGTTGACACTTGACGGATTTGATTCTGTGGATGACATCTACTACCTGGGTCTTTTGTCGTATCCACTCTATTCTTTTACGCTCTCTTGGTTAATCCCAACATATTTCGTACCATTGAGCGTTGTGCGACTTGCAGTTTCCTTATAATGTCCGTTTTAAGTGTCCAGGTTTCGCACGCATAGGTCATGACGGGCAGTACACATTGGTCGAATGTTTTATTTTTAAAACAGAGTGGCATTCTAGATTTAAATATGTTTGAGTTTCTTTCATTCTACTCCATGCTAACTTAATTCTACTGTTGATCTCCCGCACTCGATGTTTCGAACCGATGCCTCTAAATGGACGAAATCATCAGGATTTTTTAATTATGGGTCGATTGGAACCAAACTCGGCCTTTCAAACATATCCTTTAAATCCTTCAATTTAATAGCGGTTAGTAAGAAGTTTCACTTCAAATATGCGCACATAGTGTACACACAATTTTTTATACAGAAATTTTGTACGGGCAGGTTGCTTTTTAGGGTTCCGTACTTAAAGGATAAATACGGGAACCCTATTACTAAGACTTCGCTGTCCGTCCGTCCGTCAGTTTGTCACAAAGGTCTATCTTATGAACCGTTGTAGCTTCTTCTTCTTCGGGTTCCATCTCCTAATGGAGGTTGGAAATCATCATGGCAATTCTAACTTTGTTAACGGCTGCTCTGAATAACTGGTTTGAAGTCATTCTAAACCATTCTCTCAAATTCTTGAGCTATGATGTTCTTCTTCTCCTTGGCTCCTTCTATTATGTTCTGCAGCAGGGCATATTTAGGTCCTCTCATTATGTGTCCAAAGTACTCAAGTTTTCTCTTTTTAAGGGTGTTAATCACATCTTCGTCCTCTCTTCTGAATTCTGCGTCGCAGTTCTACATTTGTAACCTTGTCAGTCCATGCAATCCTCAGCATACGCCGATAACACCATCTGTCGAATGCCTCAAGCTTCTCCATTTCGGTCTTTTTAAGTGTCCCAGCCTCTGAACCATAGAGTTAGAGTTGCAAATATGTAACCCCTTAGCATTCTTAATCTAAGCTTTAAGTTGATGTGTGTCCACTGCACTGCAGAGGCATTTTTTGAGTTTTACAAAGGCTGCTCTGACTATTTCTATTCGAGCTTTTATTTCTGCTGATTGATCCAAGTTTTCGGTCAACCAACTGCCTAGTTGGTTGGTTGACAGTTGTAGCTAGACAGTTGAAATTTTTACAGATAATGTATCTATGTTGCCGCTATAAGAACAAATAGTAAAAACAGAATTAAATAAATGTTTATAAATAAAAAAGTACTTTCACTAAACATTATCTTTTAAGTAAGAATTTTACATAGAATCTTTCAAGTCCTCGGTGGCCGCGTGGTTAAAGCGTTAGGACTTTACGCTGCTATGACGTTGGAGCCGTAGTAAGGCAGGTTCGAATCCTAGTCAAGGCGACTTTTTTTTAATCGTTTTTTTTTAATTTTTACATATTTTTACATATATATGTTTACTTTTTACATATTTATTATTGATTAATACAATTTTTAGTAATGTGTTTCTTAATTTTTTTTATATTACCTATACGCGCATTCAAAATTTCAGCTAAATCGGAAAAAAAGTTTATAATAATATAGTGTCTAATGTTGTATAGATAATGAATGGTACGGAACACTTCGTGCGTGAGTCCGATTCGCACTTGACCAATTTTTCTATCATAACTAAATAATAAATAAATGTGTAAAGCTATTGCTGGCATATAGTTTAACTTTAGAACACTAAGTTCATGAGGTTAAGACTGAGCTTACTCACATTAAAATTGTAAAATATCTATCATAGAAGTTATAGTTAGATATTTGTCATAAATTTATTTTTATTTTATTAACAAATGGCATTAGTAATGTTAACGTAAAATCGATTTATTTTTACAAACACATAAAATCTGTTATTAAATTTCAGAACTACTATATTTTACAACCGGTTCAACTTTATTTTATTTTTTAATTTTATCCACATTTACCAGAAATAATATAAAATATTAATTAATTTTTTTACGCAAAATAATTTTATGATAATCTAAATAAACCGTTTTTGTCGTCGAACAATTGATCGCGTCTATTAGGAAACGCAATTTAATCACTGCGATATTGTGTAGATTTTCTTGCTACTTTGTAAATATAAATAATAAATTAATATTTCGTTACGTTTATTCGAGTTTTTGCGTAAATGGTTACGACGAGGTGCACGCGCTAATAACGTAGCGCAAAAAAAAACAACGTCCAATAATAAGGAAACAATTCCGTTAAAAGATATTTCGGCAATCGATTTCGACTAATATTGAAAAATTAATTGAAAATGTGTAGGGGAAATGCGAGTAAAATTAACAGCAGTGAAATACTTAGTGTATAAACATTTAAAATATCTAAGATGGCAGCAATTTTGCAACGAGAAATAAATAAATAAATGCCTTTATTGTCAAAAAATGTTTCAATTTGTAGACAAAGGTAAACGAAACAAACAAAGTAAACAAACAAGGTACACAAGTAAGTGACGATTACAAAAACCATCCAAAAAATTGACATAAAAGTAATTTACCTATGAATTGACAGGGAAAATGACAGACAACTGTCCCTGTTATGTATTCACAAGGCGGACAAACTTGAGTCTCTATTTATTTTTAGTTACTGTGTCAAAAGACATTCTATGTTCCAAACCTTTTGGTTTTTTCTCCAGGAACTTTTACTTATAAAAAATATAACTCTGGAGATTTTGGTAGCAGATTTTGAATTATTACGTACTGAAAGATCAAGCAAAGCAGCACATGAGATGAGAGCATGATAGGAGGTGCCCAGAGCACCTGGAGAACTATTAAGTTAGGAACTATTAAGTCTTGAGAACTATTAGAGAACTAAAATCAGATACAAAGAGAGAGAGAGAGAGATATGTGTTAAAGACGCATCGACTGTAGAGTCTTTTAGCGTCATTTTATCCCATTATTTATATATTTATGTCTAAACTAAACGTTTTCCGTAAATATTTATATATGTTTATATATGTCGATGTCCTTTATATAATCCAACATACCCTTGTTATTTTGGAAGGAAAGGGCTACCTCTGGGTTATCCACGATACCGTGTTGTCTTCGTTTTAACGCGTTCTTTGGGCATTCAAAGATAATGTGTTTGACAGATATTGGAAGATTACATGTTTCACAAATGGGCTGATTCTGTCCTTTAAGGAGGTGTTCATGGGTAAGTTTCGTGTGTCCTAAACGAATTCTAGTGAGCACAACAAAATCTCTTCTAGGTAAGTTAACTACATTATTTTCAAAATAGTCCCTTTTTATTTCATGAAGCTTATTCTCATTCATGTCTAAGTCCCATTCTAGTTAGATTATATTATCGATCATATGTTTGCCATAATTCTTTAGATCTTGCACGGAGAAAACAAGGTTGGTTTTATGAGGGTTGGAAGTTTTTGCAGCCAAGTAGTCAGCTCTGTCATTGCCAGGAATTCCTATGTGGCTCGGAAGCCAAAGGAAAGTGACGCTGTAGTGGTTGATATTGGCCTTCTGTAGAAGCATTTTGATTGCTATAACTAGTGGATGGTTGGAGTAGAAAGAGGAGATACTTGAAATGGAACTCAATGAATCGGTAGCTACGACCCATTTCTTATAGCTGGAGGTCAATATATGTTGAATGGCTTTAAATATTGCAAAAAGCTCTTCTGAGAATATTCCCGTTATGGGCAGATACAAAGAGAAAGATCAACATATGGATTGACCTAAAAACCTGGACATCTCACTACAAGGCACTATTAATTGAAAGTAGGCAAGAGGACATAGCAGAAGGCTTAGCCAATATAAGAGGACATAGTAGAAGAACATCTAGAAACATAACTAAATATATCAGTTGAAGAAGTAAAAAAAGAACTTAATAAGATGGAAAATAAAAGATCTCCAGGTAATATCCTAGCTGAATTACGAAAATGTGGGGGATGAACGCTTGGTAGTCCTTATGACGAAATGCCTAGTAATAAATAGAATACCCCAAGAATGGAAAATGTCTCATTTAGTATCCATATTCAAAAAGGGGAATCGGAGAGACCCTGGATGCTACAGAGGACTAATGCCCACTTGCACCGTTTCTATAAACTTTGTTTAAAGGCTAAACAGTGATTAACTATACATATTTTATTATAGTTAATCACTGTTTAGCCTTTAAACAAAGTTTATACAGACGGTGCAAGTGGGCATAAGTATCAATTGTACGATGGGCTGGTTGTTTAGTAAAATTCTACAATCAAAACTAGGAGCAAACAATATTGGCCATAAAATTGGAGAGGACCAAAGTGGATTTAGACCGGGCAGATATTGTGTGGACAACCTTTTCATACCTCAGCATCTTCTGGAAAAACCAATATCCGTAGAAGAGAAAGTGCACTTGGCTTTTGTAGGTCTTGAAAAGGCTACGATATATTATTATATACCCCATCAAAAATTCTGGAAGGCTCTCGAACGGCTAGATGTCGATAAGGATCTAGTAAGAATAATTAAAGAACTGTATAATAACAATGTCTCGCTCATAAATAATCTATAATAACCACAAATGTCTTTCTTGGTTATTCCCAGCATATTTCGTTCCATTGAGCGTTGTGCGACCTGCAATTTTCTAATGATGCCCGTTTTACGTGTCCAGGTTTCGCATGCATAGGTCACGACTGGGAGTACACACTGGTCAAATGTTTTCTTCTTTAGATAGAGTGGCATTCTAGACTTGAATATGATTGAGTTTCTTCTAAAAGTATTCCATGCTAACTTAATCCTTTTGTTGTTTTTTGGTAGTAGAGATCCCGAGATGTGTATTAGTTGTTCCAAATATTCTTCTACTATTTCCAGTGTTGTGTTATTTATTAGAATGTATTTTTTTTCCACTAATTCGTTATACATTACTTTAGTTTTTGCTAAATTCATTTTAAGACCCACTTTATTGCTGGCTGTATTTAGTTCATTAATTTGTGCTTGTAGTTCTTCAGGACTATTGGCAATTAGGACTATGACATCAGCGAATCTTAGACTGTTAAGATATTATTTATCTATTTTTAATCCTCTGTTCTTCCAGTCCAGTTAACGAAAGATTTCTTCTAATGTTGTTGTTCTTGTTTTGCTATTGGCTTGTTTCAATTGTTTCTTCTAATCTTTCTCAAATTCTATAACGGCTATGGCTTGTGGAAGCTCGTATTCTTTTGTTCGGCTGATAGTTTCCCTTAGTGTATGTATGTGATCAAGCGTGTTGGTTTGGGTTATTTTTGTGAATATCTTGTATATTACTGGTAGAAGACTTTTTTGTCTATACCTATAATTAAACGGGTTATGCAGTTTAAACCAGTAAATTTTAGTTTGCTTTGTACCAATATACACCGTTTCTTTTTAAACGTTAAAAGAATATATTGGGATGATTAATGAAATCACTTTACTCTCACTTTACTCGCCAATCCCCTACCAGACGAATTCCCAAAAACAAGAATTAAAACAACAATGCGGCGTTTGGTCCACTTCCTGGACAATGGGTGACGTTGCCATCTCTCTCTCTCTCTCTCACACTCACCCATTCGGTTGATCTATTAACGTTTTTCGTTAAAAATGCCGGTAAAAAAGCGCGTCCGAGCGACCGGCTGCCTTTTCTAATTAGTTATAATTAAAATCGGTTTTTGTCCGTTCCAAAACCAATTCCTATCTGACCATGAAATTAAAAATCGGCCCCGTTTCCTTATATAAAATAATTAGCAAAAACGGTTATCGCTGTTGTGTTTAATTATTTTTCGACCGATTCATTAGCCTTTCATCTTTGGAGAGATCTGTATTTTCCCTTACTTTGTTTACTGTTTTTTTGGGTATCTATTTGTTCCTACTGCTCCGTTTTACTGTTACCGAATCTCCATTTCAACAGAATCTGATTTAGTATTTTCTTAACAATTAAACGAGAGAACACTCAGGAATCAATGCTGAATGGGTATTTACAATATTATGAAATAAAGGAGAATGCTAAAAAACATGCCTTTGGAGAAGCATCTTTCGATGTAGATTAGAAATAGAGGCTTTTAATAGTTTTCAACATGGTCACATTATTTAGATAGAATGTGAACTTCATTCTTAGTAATATAGTTGATTGAAAGAATTGGGAAGATACGCAACCTAATGGACGAATTCGTGACGAGGCTCATTTGATTTCCCCTTGCGTTTCAAGTGCTGTACGGTGGAGACACCAATTGTTCAGCAGCCAACGCATAAAACACTTATTTTCTCTAATTCGGCCAGCGAAGGCATATAACGTTGTAGAACTGAAAGCGACAGTGTTGCCATATTAAAATGTGTAATATCTGTAATACGTTCGACGAAAATATCTTTGGATGAAAAATCCACGTATATGTATTGAAAATTTATTCGTGTGAAACATAGAATAAACAACAAAAATAAAAATTCTTTTATAGGTACTGAATATTTCGTATGATCGAAAAAAGTCGTTTAATTGGCTTGGAAATGACGATTATTGACATTTACCATTATATTTTATATATGAAATATCAGCGATCTTCATTTCCAAGCTAACTCTGACGCCGTTCGTTGTTTAATCATATAATATTATATTAAATTGTTTAATGATAAAAAAAATCCGTATTATTAACGTACTGTACCCAAAATCGGTGTAAATCTACGAATTAATCAGTAGTTCTGGCAACACTGTCTCCGGCAACCGCTCACTCTGTCGACTGAAAGCAGAACTACGGTACAGCATTCTTCAAATACGTTTAAATAAAATATACGACGGCCTCCCCATAAGAGCAATGAGAGGATTTACGTCCCAGTATTGAAGGAGGACAGAAAATCCAGTCGAATGTTCAAGACAGGTTCATCCTTGTTTAGTCAAACCTCCTACAAACCAAGGATAGACTTATGTAGGAAATGCATTGAAATTCTATAGCCATCCTTCAATATCGGGACAGGAATTTAAGCGGTACCCTCCGTATACTTTATTTTAAACGTATTTGGCATTCTTTATCAGCTGCGCTGTAAACGAGCGCAGCGGCACAGAGCTAAACTAATTCTCGGAATTCTCGGACAGGCTAACGGCGCGGCGCATGTTCTTATTTTTCCAATCAACGGTAATATAGGTACTTAATATCCAACTAGTTTATTGGTACAATGTAATCTAACCAATTTGTATGGTCAATTTATACGAAATGTGATTATATTTTATATCTATTTTTGTGTTTTTTAATAACTATAGTTATAAATTTTAGCTGTTGAGGCTATAGACCATGATGCGTTACTTTTGTGTAGCTACTCTGAGATTTGTTCTTATAAAAGGTAACTGAATATAAAAATAACTAAAACAGCTACTATTTAGAAATATTTTATTTATTCATTATTTTAGTTAAAAAAAGTTATACCTAAAGTTTAAATGATTGTAAAAACAGGAGTATATTATTTGGAGTAACAAACTGTCTCTATCATTAGTTCACTTAATGTTAAGAGTAATTATATAAAAATTACAGACATATTTAGTCTATATTTCTGTAGCCAATTATTACTAAACAGCTATTAGAAATATATTAGTGTTCATATAATTTCTCATACGTCAGGTTAAGTTAGGTTAGTTATTGCTGACTACTGCCTTGCAGTCACGTACAAAATTATCATTCGTGTAAACAACATTTTCATATGTTGTACATTCAGGGTGTTCCTTATTGACATGTTAATATTTAAGGAGCTATTCTAAGAGAAAAACTTCATATGAATGTTTGTCCCAAAACATAATTTCTGAGATACAGGGTGGTAAAATTTTTTTTCATAATAACTCTGATTTTATTATACATATCTTTATGGAACTTGATACACGTCTTCTATGCAACAAAATACCTATGTATTGGTGTACAAAGAATTTTATTTATTTCAACCAGTGCCGTCCGTACATCCATTTGAATATTTTTGGAGAAAAAAGTGGTACAGCACTGACTTCTCTTAAAATACAATTTATTTTCAAAATCTTCTTTAATTTCTAAACATTTTTTATCTCTTGATTTTTCTCGTCCGACACACAGTTTTTGCTTAAAAAAATAAAGTCGGTTTACTTCAGGGCCAAATCGCTGAAAATCTGATTCGGTGACTGTTGTGTGGAAATCATTTCTGCATCGGCTGGAAGGAAATTAAGAAATAAAACAAATTTTGTATATCAAAAGAACCATTTTGATGCGTGGGCAACGTGCATCAAATATAATATCAGAGATATTTTGAAAAAAAATAGAAAATTTTACCACCCTGTACCTGAAAAGTTAAGATGTTTAGGACATATTCATATGAAGTTTATTTCTTGGAATAGGCTCAAGAATCACCTCCTTAAGTATTAGCATTTAATTAGGGAATACCCTGTATTATATTAAATCAAACTGGCCCTATATGGATAAATTATAAATTATTATTTGTTAAAGGAATGATTGTAAATCCGAGTATAAATCGTTTAAAACCAATCTCTCACCGGCCGTACCCATCCCAGCGGCGTGCGGCGACTAAATCACACTAAATCCTCCCGGTGCGCGACTCGCGCACGCAATCTTTCCACTTTTTATCTCTCACTATTCCCCGCGTTTATTTTTTCCTCTCTTATTTTTCGTTTCTGGTCTTTTTTAAACGTCGACCGGTGTCGAACTCGGTGTTAAACATTATGTATCCTCGCGCCACGGCCTCAATTACAATAATTCAGCGGTTGGGGCAGCGCGCCCGACGGGACGCCGCTGCCCTCCGTCCCCCACTGGCGGCGGCTTGTTTATGCGACATCCAGGGGCGTTTTACGAGATTATTTCGACCGGTGACGGCGCACGTGGTGTCGCAGTGGCGTTCGTGGTGTTGTGACGTTAAGTCTACATCTAGGAGATGATAACAAGAACCCCAAAACTTGAAATTTTCCCATTTTAATTTCATTCTCCTTTTTTTATGTGCCATGCTCTATACAGAGTATAAGCATAGTAGAAGGAAAAGAGTAGTTTTACTCCCCCAAATATTTTCTGCCAGTTTTTACAAACTGTCGAATATCGGCAGATTGCAAAGCGTTTCAGTTGAGTTCCGTCCGTCGACCTGCGAGGTTCGAGCGTTGCCTCCCAGCACAGAGATTGACAGAAAATGATAACAAAAATATTTTTTGTTACATGCGAAAGTCCATTGATACTTTCTAGCGGTCAAAATCAACTCTTGTAAATAAGAAGTGATCCCTTATTGATCTTGCTTCTGAAGTTCCTATAATGTTTATTAGCAATTACTAAAGTTTAAAAATGGTAATTAATGGCCAAACGTACTTGACATTTAGAAGAAGCTTATTCCAGGTCTGGAAATTTTATTCCCCGATCATCTATAGAACAATTCTGTAGAAATATCTGCTTTCTATAGAAATGTTTTTTTTTATGTAAGAATATGAGCAAGTTAAAAATAATTCACGTGTCCAACCGGAATAATTTAATCGTTTAATTTTTTTGTTTAATATACCACATTGCAAGATGTATAAAGAAATAAATCGTTCCAAATTTTTATGCACAGCGAAGTATGCATTTTTATCAGGTAGTTTAGTATAATTTTGCTCAATGTATTAGTTATATTTTATGTTATGTTTTTATAGGCATTTGCATTTTTAATTCAAAATGTAAGGCTTGTTTTCAAATTTAGTTAAGTTGGTTTATGTTGTTCGGTGTAAATTTTAAGTTACCTATTTTTTTTTCATTTCTTTTCTTCATTTGTGATCATGTTTGTGTTCAGGTTATTTTTCTCATGACTGATTACTACTTATAATTTGATATTATTTTCATTTAAACCTCAATTTTTTATCGATTTTACTTTTGACAACCATCCCTTGCTTGCTGTTTAACGAACTGCACCATCATTGAACAAAAATTTGCTAGTTCCGAAAGTACCGAAAAAAAAAATTGGAAATCCCGGTTCTTTAGAGGCATGGTACCGAAATTACCGATTCCGAAAAACAACTCCGGCTGCGGAAACGCTATAACGTACCATAACCGTGAATCACCCTATACAGGGTGAGTCTTAAATAAGTGCGAATATTTTTAGGGGTTGTATATTTTGACCTCAGAAATATGAGGATTTTTCTGCGCAATTTTTTTTTTGAAAAAAAATCAGGAAATTTTTTTAGTTTTTAGTTAAAAAAAATAATTTTTAAAATCGTAATCGTAAATCGTACAGGATGTTCAAAATTCTACGCCAAACTTTCTAAAATATAAAATAATTTTCTTCGTTTTTTTTTAAATGAAACATCCTGTACATTATTTTTTGTTAGATGGAGAATTAAAAAAATAAACAATTTTTGTGTTTAAAGTATTTTAAAAATTTAACGGTTTCGCAAGTATTCGCAGAGTTATTACATAATATATGGCTCTTTCTATTTGTGTTTAAATTATTAATATTAATTAAATAATGACACTAGGCGTCTACCAACATGATTATTAACTTTGATTTGATTACGTTTCTGGAAAAATCGGTAATATTGTGTTACCTTAAAAAAAATATTTTTAATCACCTTCTAACTTTTTTGTCACCTATTCATTTACGCCCTGTATAATTTCCAACGACGTGAGCTTGATACCTCTTGCATAAAGGTATAAAATGGAAACTCGCACATGATATTGACCAACCGCGAAAATATGTTAAAGGAATTCCTTAATATACGTTTGCCCCTGGTTTTGTACGTACGTTTTTGTTTGTTTCGTCCATGTCGTGGTTTTCGCGTTTATAATTCCGGTTTCGTGTCGTCGTCCACGATGCCGTGCCGAATCGGCTCGCCAATTAGCTAATGAAACCGTAATGCCGAAACGACAATAAACCTCAATTTGTCTTTTAATAGACGAATTTAAATGATTTTATCATTAGGGCCGCAATTATCGTCGTGTAATGAGCGGGAAAATTGGAAAATTGCGGTTCGCCAGGGACCCTCTCCGATCTCCCTGCTCTCCTCCACCGCGAAGTCCCCTCTCGACTTCGAGGAGGAGGGTTTTTCTCTCTCCCGGTACATTCGAGAGGACGTAGACGATGTGGTTTGATAATTGCTCGTTTATTGCTTTTTGTTCTTTTAACAGAATTATTCAGATTTTAATCTTTCTAGTAGTGTAGGCAATATTTTGTATATTACGGTATACAGTATATCCCCGGATTGTCGTCACCAGAGCAAAAACTTTTGTATTATTGACATTTTGAGAAAAATGCATTCTTCATAAAAATTTTGGCTTGTTCCAAATTGGCTAATCCCCTTTACAGTTTTCCAAATTTCCATACCGTTTTAAAAAAAATTAAAAAAAAAAACATGAAAATATGGTTCTAAAAATAAATGATCTCTCTAAAAATCAAAAGGCGTTTCTAATTCTGATTAACTGTTGTTTAAGTTGTTGGCTGTTGATTAAGTATCAGATTTTCCGATAACTATTATCACCCTTTCCGTAGCATTGAACTAAATAAATTTTGTGCTTCTAACATCAAAATATGACGTTAATTAAAATATGGATTGGATGGAGTTGGAAAATACTTTATTTCCACCAGAATTTATGTAGGAATGGGGTACTCTTCCAGTACTTTTTCTTGATTTTTGTGAAACTCAAATGTTAAAGCGCTTAGCAAAACCCAAATCTCATTCAAATCGGAATATCGGTTCTTAAAATATCTTAGAAAAAATGTGTTTCTCTTTTGTAAGTTTGATCCCCCTGACGGACAAACGATGTACTTTTGTATAGAGGTAAATTGTGTCCAATGACCTTAATTTGATTCCAAAAATACGTAGTATCTCTATGTCCACGGAATATTATTCCCTGTATATAAAGAAATAATTCACTTAAAAAGGTAACATATTTTATTTTGTGCTCTAGTTCATAACTACTAGCTATCTCAGCTTTAACAATTTTAATACGTTGGCCTGTCGAATATTGTTTTTGTTTTGGGTTTCTCCAAATCTCCAATTGTAAGGACTTTAAACAAATCAGATCAGTGTCCAATTACCCAGTGATCAACTTGATCACTGGGTAATTGGACACACAAACTAAGTAGTTACTTTATTCAAATAAATCTCTATACATTAAAGGAATTTGAGATTTTGAAGATTATTTTGCTTTTGTTTTATTTAACTAGAATTTAGAAGTTAACATTCATATTTCTGTACCTCAGAAGCAGTTGGGCTTAAGTCCACTTTTCTACTAAATATATTTATGGAACTTTTGAATATACCATTATCATGACTTTCTGTAGCAGAAAAGGCTGGAGTCGAATATATGATAAGGAAACTGCACTTCAGCCCAAGTGGTTCTGAGGTACAGATTTATTTCTAATAATAATGACTGACCAAATTTCTATAGTTTTATTTTTCTATACTAGTACATCTATTTTACTCTGTTGTACATAATTTTATGGAAGTACTACTTATGTTGTTCCGAACGATAAATTATTTACGATCAAAGTAAATCGTGTTCTATACGAATTTCAAGAACTTTACGCACACGTCATGAAACAATGAAAGTATGTGTAAAGGTCAGTGTTACAAAAATTGCAAATGTCATTGTCATAACATGTAGAAAATAGGACCAACCCTAACATATTTCTTCTATTTCGATATCAACATAAACTGAAGTGGAATTCCAACACTAAACCTATAACGAAATAATCGTGAATACAAATTTTTATTATAGTCTTAAAGTTTATTTTTTTGTCAATATTCCATTTTTCGGTTTATTCATTTTTGCTCAAAATTTCAAAAATGTTTAAAGTAATAGCTGAGAGCTTTTTTATTAGTTTAATAATTTCTTTTGTGGTGTGTCTTTTGAAAAATCGTTCGAAAATTTCAAATCAAGCTATATTTTAATCTTCCAAATACATACTATAAAAGAAACAATTATAGCTAGTTAACAATATACTATAATATAAAATAATAATGTTAAACTTTATACTAAAAGAAAATAGACTTGTACTTATCAAGATTTGAAATTAAAACAGACTGTAAAAGACTTCTCTCTAACAGATAAATTAAATAATCTAAAATAATTAAAAGCGTCAATCAACAATATCAACAACACAGTAATATTAAAGCTGCTAAACCTGTTTCTAGAGCCAGCGCTAAAAACGGAAATTTTTGCTATCATCGAATGATTCACAAAACCTTGTCTGATACACTTTAGATTTTACGGGGAATTAGAACTTATAATGGAAGGTGGTTTTACTATTTAATTTATTTTATTTGTACAACCAATGAAAACAATTAAAACCCGCAATATTTCAGTGATATTAGAATTCCCTGAAAATATTGTAATAAGTTAAATAGGTGGTAAGTTATGTTTTTGTATGTAGAAATTTTTATAAAACTGCATACGAAATTTATTTAAATTTGAACTAAAAAATTAGTAGATATTTTTAACCGCCATTATAATTAGGTATCGTCAATACGTAAATACGAAATAAATAATTAATAATAATCACCTACTTGCAACATACTCATTTAAATAATGGTGATGAAATTACCATAAGATTGTCTTTGACTTCTTCTTGCTGTGCACTTAGGCTGTGTACACATTGTAGGCGTCTCTCGCATGTTCTTTTAATGTATGCCATCAGTTTTCCACAAGTACGCAGTTTAGTAGCACATTAGTACTACAGCTTTTGGCCGAATCCGAATTCCATTATTATAGAGACTGTATAGCCGAATATAACGCCATTGACTAAGTTGGTTTAATTGTTTTCACTTAGTGAATGTCATTAAGAAGATATGTTGCTCTTTTTAGGGTTCCGTACCCAAAGCGTAAAAACGGGAACCCTATTACTAAGACTTCGCTGTCCGTCCGTCTGTCACAAAGATCTTATGAACCGTTATAGCTAGACAGTTGAAATTTTTACAAATAATGTATCTATGTTGCCGCTATAAGAACAAATACTAACAGCAGAATTAAATAAATGTTTATAAATAAAAAAGTACTTTCATTAAACATTATCTTTTAAGTAAGAATTTTACATAGAATCTTTCAAGTCCTCCGTGACCGCGTGGTTACAGCATTAGGACTTTACGCTGCTATGACGTTGGAGCCGTAGTAAAGCCGGTTCGAATCCTAGGCAAGGCGACTTTTTTTTAATCTTTTTTTTTATTTTTTTACATATTTTTACATATTTATTTTTACTTTTTACATATATATTATTGATTAATACAATTTTTAGTAATGTGTTCCTTCATTTTTTTTAAATTACTTATAGGCGCCTTCAAAATTTCAGCTAAATCGAAAAAAAAGTTTATAATAATATAGTGTCTAATGTTGTATAGATAATGAATGGTACGGAACCCTTCGTGCGCGAGTCCGACTCGCACTTGACCAAATTTTTGTATTTCTTGTGCTTTTGTATATTTGGTGCATTCATAAAATAATTAAGAAAAAGCCTCATTATCCTCTAATACTTTTGTATGTGCAAGGAGCTGATCCCGGACAGTTACGGTTAGGTGTGTCATATCTATCATATCTTCTCAGGTAACTATTTGAGAAGCTACTTTAGGTAAATATACATGCAGCTTTTGACTAATATTCTCTAATTACTTTTATATACTGAGTTACATTTATAAATATCTGAGTCCACTTTTGTACTATTTTGTATATGAAACAGGTCTATGCGGTTTTTTTCGCAAAAAAAAATTAAAAATTTTTTGAAAAAAATTTTGGAACTTTTTTTTACTTTTTAGTTACAAAACATAATTTCTTGATAATACGGCAACATAGGCAGTAGATTAAATTTACAAGAAAGAAGATCCAGAAAAGATCCAGTGGTTCTCAAAATTTGAGTAAAAAATATTTTTTTTTGAAATACTCAAAGTAAAATGACTCCGTTATTTTAGGCTTATTTGAAAAACGATAAAGAGAAAATAGGTATGTTTCTTTTATCGAGATCTACCACCCCTTAAAATACTTGCACTTATTTCTGGGACACCCTGTATGTCATCACAAGCTGTTTGGTCTATTAAACTTCAGCCTCACTACAACAGAGAATGGACTTTACACTCGCTACAGATTTTCTAGGGAAAGCTTTCATTAAGCTTTCATCATTAAACAGTCAAATTTTGTATCCGTATCTTCATTTTTGAAGCTTTTATTGAAGCACTCTGTTCTTGCATGGTGGGGCATCGAGCCCTTCAAAATAAAGTTGCTAAGTTAAGTCCAAGTACTCGTATAAAGAATTTATTGATTAAGTACTAAAAACTGGTTATTTTAACGAGGAATATAGTATCTAACATAACATTGATTTTACTGATCATATTTAAGATAAGAACACACCTAACTGTATATAAAAGAGTGTCTCACTGAGATTTTCAGCCATATCATGCAGCAGCCAAAGATAAATCAGAAACAGTTAATTTCATTATATGTGACTCTAAGCTACCGATTTGTAGAATACATATGATATACTTGTAACAAGTAGAATGTATGTACAATGTATGAGAGGGAGGTTAATCACCGCGACCTTACAGATCTATTGCCCCCCCTTTCTTGAGTTAAAACGAGTTATAACTCTTCATACAGTCTCAGTGCTTTGATAAAGACCAGTAGCTAAGACGGTTTTACAGAGATTAGTTCTTCATCTCCGATATCAGTCGGATCAAACTTCATCGCACGAATGGTTGTCGCTTCGGAGCACTCAGTGATGAGGGGTTCTGGTGTTTCCCTATTTTCTCCACAGAGTCTGCCTTCGCCGCTGTTTCTTAGCTTCAATCCACTGAGGTGTTTGTCGAGGAGACAGTGTCCTGTTAAAAATACCGTGACAATCCTTGTCATAAACGTAGGAATTAATTGTTACCAAGCTAAGAACATGAATAAATCTTGGTGCGATTCTAATCTCCTATGCCTCAAACTTTCAAAAACTAAAGTTTTGTCATATAAAAGTACTATAAAACCTTTTGTACTTAATAACACCACTATTGACGTCGTGGACTCTGTGAGATTCTTAGGACTTGTTGTGGACAACTCTTTAAAATGGGACTTGCACATCGAAGCCTTATCAAAGAAACTAAGCTCTGCCTGTTTTGCGCTAAGATCAGTGTCTAAGGAACTTAACTCATCAACCTCTAGAATGGTCTATTATCCCCTTTTTGAGTCGCATCTTCGTTATGCCCTTCCATTCTGGGGTACTTGCTGCAAAACTTGATCGTATTTTCAAACTTCAAAAGAGAGCAGTTCGATACTTATTGAGACTAAACAGTAGAACTCACTGCCAGAATTTCTTTAAAAATTTCAAAATACTGACTCTTCCTTCCTTATTCATTTTTGAATCCATTTGCTTAATCCGCAAGCACATATTCTCTATTCCGGAAAGGCCTTCTCACAACTATCCACTTAGGAATGCGGAGCACGATATTTATCTGCCAACCCCGAGCTCAGAACTAGTTAAGGGCTCAATACTGTACAATGCCAAGAAAATGTACAATCATTTGCCTTCGAATATCAAGTCACTTTCATTCTTTCCCGCATTTCGCAAAGCTCTGAAATCATACTTACTGGAGAGAACCCTATATGCGTTAAACGACTTTTTTGTTGATGTTTAATCATGAACAATTTAGAGTTTTAATTTTAATATTTTGATAATCTCACACACTGGTTAAAGGTCTAGTATTTAATAATTTATAACTCTTGATTTTATGTTATTATAACATGATTTTATCCATTTACAGTTTTCCTTTTGTAAAATTTTCTAGATACGCCTGTGGTCTGCAATGTCCATATATGTTTTATTTGTAATTTTATGACGTACATTTTTTTTTTTGATGTATATTTAATATTAAAATCCTGAGACTGTAAAGATGCAGTCCAAATGTAAAGCTTCATTCAGAACCTCGCAATTAGTGGAATAAATTAGTGGTTATACTTTATATTTTTTTAGTGTACAATCAATCACAATGTCTAAAAACACAATTAAAATTAATAGAATATCCTAGCAACACCTTGCGGTAGTCAGTTGTATCGATAGAGAAAGACAAACATTTAGCTTATAAAACAATAAACTTTTGATTTCTAACCACAATTTCTCTTGACGGATGATAATCAAATGTGAAAATGACATTCTCCGCAAATTTTGAAGTATAATTAGTGGAAAAGTCAAAAGTTTGTTAACTTTTTCTACTAATTGATAATGACTACCACTAATATAGACGTTCGGAATGCTTACATTGAAATTAAAGAAACAAACTTCTACGCTAATTGAAACCACTAATTTATTTCAGTTATTGCAAGGTTCTGAATGAAGCTTAAGGCTTTAAGTTTTCAGGCAAATAACTTCGTTTAACCACTCTTAGATTTTATAAAATTGATGTAATTGAAATAAAAGTGTTGTATTGGTTCTCAAGTACTATACAAGAGACTGGACAAAATACCTGAAGAAACGTCAAAAGCCGGCCAATTACCGATTGATCGATCGCCTTCGGGCGACATCTAACGATACTCGAACGTGCGAATCATAATTTGCGATATCTCTTCGGTAATTACGTCATTTTTTAGCTTGTTTGACATTTAATATCGTCACGATACCGAATCTATTCGCTCGTTTTCCTTAGCCACATAGCTGAATCGGACGGCGATAGAAATTGCGGAAAACGTTTGCACAGGAAATGTATCGATTAATTTATTGATTTAACTTTAAATATCGTTAATTCTTAATACGTAGCCGGTTTGATGTTTGAGGAGTTGCAGCGAGTTTCCACTAATTTCTGTAATTATTTCCAATTTGTCAAATTAAGATAGATAATATTTAAAATATCATATTGTATAATTGTATATTTTTTTATTAATTTAATGCACCAGGGAAATAATAATCATGCAGAGTAGCGCAGCTCCAGTTACACTACTGTTCATGATAATCATTTTTCGCATTAATTTAAAGGTAGTTAACAGGGGCGAATACAGGAATTAAATAATAGGAATAAAAAAAGTTATGTAGAATATGCATTTTAGAGCGCCATTATTGACCAAAAGCCGAACATATAACCCAATCTATAGATTTCAGGGGCCCCATGGGCCCCCTCTGTATCAGCCACTGGTAATTAATGTGGTATATATTTTAAATATTATCTACATTTTAATGCAGACAATACTATGCTGGACATATACTCTGGATGCCAACCCATTAAGGGATAGAAGGCAATGAGAAGGAAACGATCTAGCTAAAAAAGGAGCGAACGCTCCACTATCTTAACCAGAACCGTTCTGCTCCCCCTGTGGAAACCAACTTAAAGCGGAACTTAAGAACTTGGAAGACTCCATCCGTAACCTGGAATGGGAATCCTCCAACGGCCTAAGGCACCCGAAGAAATTTCTCAGAAATTACGACCGAGAAAAATTAAAGATTTTTCTAGATTTACGTAAATCTTCGGATTGTTACAGGGTTTTTAACAGGACACTGTCTCCTCAACGAACATTAGATTGAAGCTTATAAACAACGGCAGAATGCAGATCTTGTAGGGAAAATGGGGAAACATCAAAACCCCTCATCACTGAGTGCGCCTAGACGACAACCATTCGTTACATCATGAAGTTCGACTGATATCGTAGATGGAGAATTAACTTCTTTAAAACCGTCTCAGATAATGGCTTTTATACCTTACTATTACTTATTTATAATCTTCTTTTAAATGCTTGACATATTGAACCTTGTAAACAAATTACCTAAATGTGACCACTCTTATCAATTTAAACATTAGGGGTGTATTTTAACTCTGAATCTGAGTCATAATAGGCTCTTAGAGTGAAGAGATGTGCTCATAATTAAAAATCAAAATACAGAGTCTCCAAGACTTACATTGGCTTTCCTTGAAGATTCCTATTACTCTTTGAAATGCTTATGGAATGTCAGGATAGTGTAGTAAAAATATGTATATCATAGTTAGTCTAATAAAATTTCAGGTGTTAAATGCAAGGCCTATCAACAACCTCGAGACGTTTATGCATTATCGCTCATGCTTCTACAAGTTACATCTACCAACACAATGCTGTATTTCCGAGTGTATTTCGAATTCTCTATTACCATTTGAACAACTGAGATGGTCTAAGATTCTCTAAAGAGCCGGTAAGATGCAAACTGGTTGTAGAAAACAAAATTATTAAGCAAGTATCACAGTTCAGATACCTACGAATAGATATGTCGTACTACCATTATCCAGACAAAGATCTGAGAAGCCAGATAAACAGAGCAACGGCCATGTCAGAATATCTGTGGCAAATAGTGTGGACAAACCTCTTCATGCGAACAGACAGCAACATTAAAATTTAGAGACCTGCATCAGACAAATAATAAAATATGGCATAGAAATCCGAGAGGAAACAAACAAGACCAAAAGCATGTTAAGAGTCGCTGAAATGAAGAACCTAAAAACCGTAATGGGGAAGACTAGAAGAGACAGAATTATAAACACAAATATCAGACAACAATGTGGAATACAGGACGTAGTGAGATGGGGTAGGCAAAGAAAAAGACAATGGTTCGCACACGTAAAACGCATGGCTCTTGAAGGGAAGGAGACAGCCGGGAAGACCTCCAAAAAGATGGAAAGACAGTAGGTTTAATCGCAAGAACTCCTACAGAGACAACCTTAAAACTAACAGATCGACTAGATCTCAAATAAGTAAAAGAAGAAGAAGAAAATAAAGTGGCATTCTAGATTTGAATATGATTGAATTTCTTCCATAAGTACTCGATGATAACTTAATTCTTCAGTTGATTTCTGCTCTAAGAGTTCTAGCCAAGAACATTTGCAGAATATATTTGAGCCATGCTTTTCCAACCATGAACAAAAACTTGATTTTTTGTATTGGGTCTTTTCTGTGTGGGGTTTCCTTTGTTATAAATAATAAGTCTACATTATAAAAGCTTTGTCCGTGGAATATTTTCGCTAAAATAACGCCAATTTTGCTGCGGCCGGATCACCGCCAGCCACGTCGCTCGTAATTACAGATTCCGGACGCTCGTCTCTCTCGCAGCTCAAAGCTTTTCAGCTCAAAAATCGGTAATGCGCACGAATTATCGATGCTAATCTTCGATTTGGGCCCCTGGGGCGCGAACCCTCCGTAATAACTCGCGTGTTTTACGTTATAATTTTCGGTTTTAATATTGTGTCGGCCAAGATGCCAGTACCGCTTTCGATCTCCCCTCCCCCCTTCTGCCTCTATCTCTCTCTCTTTGACTTTGAAAATTTTAAAATACAATGTGCCGCGCTGCCCAGAACTCACTTAAAGCAAATATGAAAAATGTAGGGAGGTATAGGGTACATCGATATATCAAAATATCGATAACTTTGGAATGTTTGACAAATATGAGAAAAAGCTACCCCGTTCGGGGTAGATCTGTCCTTTTGTAAAACAATTTAACCCCGCTATCTCGTGATAATCTACCTCGATGAAAAATAAGCTTGTGGTAACACTGGGTAACGATCTGTGCAATACGCGGCTCAGAAAATCACTATAATGAACTTGATACAGTACATGTGTACTAATATCCTCTAGTTGTGTGCTAGGAAGTAAATTTTCATGCATATTTTCATCGATAGGTTTGTAGCTTCTGAATAACCGTCTAGGTGAAGCATCTAGCTCATTTGCCATCTCAGAATTAGAATTTAAAGTTAGTAACTCGCATTTCATTGGAGGACACTGTCATATTTATTTCAAACCAATAATCAACGAGAATATTCCTATAGTTTAATAAAATTCCTGTAAATCACTATAAATAATGGATTGTTTGTAATTGAACTGTAATTTCTGTATTATCCGGTAAATTATGAAGAGAAACAATCGTGATTAGTGTTGTAAATGGAAATATTGGAAATTTCCAAACGTGTCTCGGAAATATTGGAAATATTGGGAATATTGGCAATATTTTTAAAAATACTTAAATCTTGTCATTAACGATTCAAACCCGATGTTTATTAATATATCTTTCATATTTTGTAACCCTATAAACATTAATCTTACTATAGAACAATTTTACAAACATATAATATGGTGAATATATCGGGTTTGAGGATTCACCAACTTATTTGCAACCTCGTATTTCTACAGGGAAGTCCCGAGCTCGTAAGTCGTAGCGTAGTAAAAACTCGCTGGTCTTCAATTTTGACCAATTTAAAAAGTGTATACAATACTAGGCTCAGTTTACAAGGAGTTGCAGTTAGTCAAGAAGCAACACAAATGATTGATAAAAATGTTAAGCAGTGGATATTAGATGACGAAGTATTTGGGCCCAAATTTCCAACGTAATTACCATTTTTGAACCTATTGGCAAATGTTTAAAAATCGTAGAAGGAGATTATAGCACTATTCATTTTGCTGTAAAAGCATTTTGTGATATTAGAAGGGTAATTCAGAGTAATCTTGCATTGTCCTCACTTGACGACAAAGAAAAATCCGAATTGTTGGAGTTTGTTGACAAAAGAGAAAAATTTGCTATTAAACCCATTCATTATGCTGCAGAATTATTAAATCTACAATCACAAGGTCCTGAACTTGATGAAACCCAAATTCTTTCTGCCATAGAATGCATACTTAATATATCAAAAAATAAACTCAATATAAAGGAGCAAGAAATAATAGATGAAATAGCAGATTACCGTTATAGAAGTGGCAACTTATTTGGAAATAACTTCATATGGAAAAGTAGTTTTGATAACCCAGTCTCCTGGTGGAAAGGACTGTGTTCTTCATCTTCATTATCACAAGTAGCTTCACGAATGTTGATGATGCCAGCATCTTCGGCTGCCACGGAACGCAGTTTTAGCGTTTATAGTCATATTCATTCAAAAAAGAGAAACAGGTTTACTAATGATAGAGCCGCTAAGCTACTCTATGTATCCCACAATGAAAACTTGCTGAAGAAAATAGGAAACGGCAATAGATCAATTTTTATCTCCGATACTATTGAATATTTTGAGGAAGTAGACTGGCAAGAAGATGTTATTGAGTGTGATACTGATGACAGCGATAAAGATATGCCTCTTGCTCGACTAGTGTGTCAAAAACAACAGTTTTTTTGTACAAATTTTAACCTTAATTTATTTTTTAATTTGAAGAATAACTCTTTGTTTGTGTTTATGTATCAGCATTTTGTGTTTTGAAATGTTTTGTTATGATTTTTATAAATAAATATTTCAGTTTTTCTTATTTTTTAAAATATTTCATATATTTCCAATATTTCCATATATTTCCAATATTTCAGGAAATATTTCCGAAAATATATTTCTGGAAATTTTACATCACTAATCGTGATTGATTAAAATTTTATGTTAAGATGAAACTTTTGTTAGCAACATTCTGAGAATTCGAATAATGAATTGAATTATGACAAAGCAAGTGACATCTGTCTAAAAAAGACAGCGATTTAGAATGACAATTTGGTTATGTAAAATTTAGGGTGATAATTTTGATTATACAAAAGAAATACATATTCTATAAGTTTACTGGTTGCCTAACGATTAACATTAATTTAAAAATAAATCCTCAACATGAATAATGAACAGAAGATTTAAACAAACACAGACCACAGACCACACAAAACAAATTGTTGGTTAGTAGCAGTTAGTGTAGTCAGAGATATAGATGTAGGAGTATTTCAGTTTAATGTATAAAGATTATGTATATGTATATAAAATATGTATCCTTCAATTTAATACCTGTTAGTAAGAAGTCTCACTTCAAATATGTGCACATAGTGCACACACAATTTTTTTGTTTTGTAGATTTCTTTTCCAGTGGCGAAAAACCTAGACATTTTTTAAGAAATGAACCAAGAAAAATGAAAAAAGATATTTGATGTGTGACATCGATAAAATCAAAATATCGATATATTCATAAATACACACATCTCTACTATAGGAACGGCAACAACGTGGTCCGGCCGTACTGCCCTAGGATATCAATTACATAGATCGCCGGTATCGTCTCTGTCTATGTGTGTTGTTGTTCCTCTTGCGCTCGTCGGTTCTTGCATTAAATTCATGCACTTGCGTGGACGTCGGCGAACTTGTCCAATTTATATATTAGCCACTCTTGACATTTCGTATATATGCATATCTAAATGAACATTTACCGATATTACTGTATGTACTTAGGGGGGGGAGGGAACATACCTGATAATAAAAATATATAAAGAATAAAACTTCCTCTGCATCAAGATCCCTTTATTACTAGCATTAGAGGAAAATAAATGTATTTTGAGAAATGTTAATTTATTAACAATGAATGAAAATATACATAGCATAAAGAAAAAAAATATATAGAAAATAATGATACATATTATTAGCAATAATGCAACTATATAAAAGAAAATTATTTTATTTGATCAACTTTACAACTTCTTTTATCTTTTAGGACAATAAATTAATTTAAATAGAATGCCATACTGTTGTTTCATGCAGTTGACTCAATAAATCATGAAAGATATCAGATAATATATCGAGTTAATATTTTATAGCATTATAACATTCTGTTTTTTTTTTTCAGGTATGGACAAATGATCCAAGCGTATGGATTCTTGTATGTAAGTGGAATTGTATGTATTTAGATTCTATTGATATATTTATCTCATTTCCATGAATGATTTCATTTCTAAATATATTTAGATATGGTTTAAACAGTTATAATTAACACGGTTAGATATCAAGTAACACAGTAGTGACAAAAAACAGTAAGATACTCAATATCTATTATTATTATGCCATGTACTGTTAAAAATGAGATATGAATACTTTCAGTATTTACCAGTATTTAAATAGTATGATTTAAAAAATATTATTCAATTATATTTAACTAATAAGGAAGTGATGTTTTACTGTTATTAATTTTAAACAATACAATCGCAATTTCATAATTTTGATACATTTATTTTTCAATGACATTGTCTCCGAAATTATCTTTAGTTATAATGAGTTTAATAGTTTTATAGTATTAAATTAGTTTATAATTTGTACTTATTCTTCTTGTAATTAAATTTAATTTATACTTATGAAATTAAGGAGATAATACTGGGGAATTCCAAAGGGCAATTCACTTAGTTGTTTAATTAATTTTCGAAATTTTTTTGTTATAAACATTTTCATTATTTGAATTACATTTTTTCAATTTTTAATACGAGTTTGTTCTTAAAAGAAATGATAAATTATAATATTAATTAATAATGTGACTCATTATCATAATTTTTATATTGGTACAATTATAAAAATAATTGTAAATTTATTAGAATTTTAATGTTAAAAGAAGTTCAAAAAAATCTCGTCTAACATCCACATTGCAATTTCGTTAGGTATTATCAACTTATACACTGTTAAGGCTTTTGAGCATGGTTTCTTTTTCTATCCTGTTTTAAATGGATTTGATGAAAATAATATATTAATTTTATGTAATACCACTAGATTTAGAATATTCAACTTTTCTAATACATAACGCCACAAATATCTAGAGGTATTTTAAGTGCAATTCTATGATTTTGAAGTTTGAATTTTTTTATAGTTTTCTAATCCAAATAGAACTTAGTCTGTTGTTATATACAACCTTTAGACGGTGGTAATTATAGATTTATATTAACTAATATTGTTAAAAAAAATTCGAATTCTCAATTTTTTTTTCGCCAAAAAAACCTCATAGGCGTGTTTCTGCGGTTGAACTAGACTACCAGTTAAAATATTTGCACTTATTTCTGGGACACCCTGTATAATAGGCCTCGTTTCTTGGTCTTCATTCCACAAGTCTCTTTTTCCACTGTCTATCTGCCATCATAGCCACATGCTGTGCTTATTACTTCTGTGGTACATTTTAGTGAATGTGTTCTACTATAAACTCTTTCATCTTCCTCTATCCTGATGGGTATTTCCGCCATTTTAGAGATTTGCTTCTAGCTATTGTTGGCATTGATGATTTTTGTTGCCATCCTTTAATAATTTATTTAAAGGACCTATTAATTTTGATGAAACAACACAATGATTTTAGCAGTTTGTCGTTGATTTCTTCTGGACCGATTCGGCCGTGTCCGTTCGTTCAACAAAGGAATTCCGATGCCCGTCTCTTAAGCGTAATTATTATTAATTGGATTAAAAATCTGGGCGACGAGGTGGCCGCGTTCGACCGCAGATGCTGTTACTGCTGCCCGCTCCCTGCTTTGCTCCTCTTACTACCATGCTGGTCCGTCCAGCAGCTCCGTTAAGTTTTGACTGCGAGGCGGTCGGTGCCGAGAGATAGCAGGAAGCTTGCCATATCTTGAGCGACCGTGTTTGTACAAGAGCCTTTCGACACCGTACGCTCCAGATTTGATACCGTGTGACGAATAATTTCGTTACGGTTTTATCATTATGAGAGATTAAGATCGTACCGATAATATACTGGGAATGCGATATTGGTTGATGATGGTTTGACATCTTATGTTAAACCAGCACAAAATGGGCTTAGAAGTCCATTACAATTCTGAACAATTATATGTCGTTTGCGTCTTTTTTTTAAGTTCTATACCTATTTATATTAAGTTCTTCGACATCTTTATGGAAATGTTTTATTTTTTTTAGAATATGTAGGTATGGTAATCGCAAAACATTTTCCGATGCCCGTCATCAATCATATCGAAATTGACACTACAGCCTATAATCCTGACTAAATGAAATTTTGGCAAAAATAAATGTTTAAATTTGTTGTATAATTTAAAATACCGAGTAGCTCTCATTTTACTTCATAGAGCAAATGATTGTAATATATATTTTATTTAGATTAAAGCTGCAAAAATTAGTTTAAAGCGATTTTTATTATTGCCATGTTGGTTACATATCGCCGCGATCAGCAACGTTGTCGTTTGTTATTTGACAATTATCATAATGTCAGTCATTATTTTGTATAATATCGTGTTATTGTTGAATATTTGGGAGTAATTCTCGTTTTTTGCCGATTTTCATAGTCTTTATAAAAATTGTACTGTTAAGCACAAACAGTTCTCTTAAGAACTAAATTTTCGGGTTTTTGTATTGCATTTCTTGAAATTGTGTGTCGAAAATATGCCGAACCATTTAAACAGTCGAAGCAAAGAGCTTGTAGCTTTTCTGATAAACTATTTTGAACAAGAACGTGACAATAAAAGTCCTTTATTACCCCTGACTGCAGGCAGAGTAGTAGGTAAGTTTGATTGGTAAGCACATTATAGGACTTTCAAAGTTATTTCTATTTATTTCGATTTGTAGCGAGTAACTGCTGCCTTAAATTTATAGATTGCTACTGTGAGTGTTAGCGACTACTATATTGTTTCCCAATTTTACATTAAGATTCATCTCATAAATCCATCACAATCTGGCAGCGCTGTGGCCATCACTTGTCACTTAAAGTTGATCACGTGTATCGGAAATTGTTTTGGGATTACTTTATATTAGACTGTATGGAGGGGAAGTGTGAATCACCGCGACCTTATAGATCCATTTTCTCCTCCTTTCTTGAGTTACATTGCATCGTACAGTCTCAGAGCTTTGACAAAAGCCAGTATTTGAGACGGTTTAATAAAGGTTTGTTCTCCATCTCCGTTATCAGTCGCACCAAAGTTTATGACACGAATGGTAGTCGCCTCGGCGCACTCAGTGATGAGGTTGTGTTGTTCCACTTTTTCCCCAGAAAATCCGCATTTTGTTTCTTAGCTTTAATTTACTGAGCTGTTCATTGAGGAGATAGTGTCTTGTTAAAAATTCCGTGACAATCCGAAGATTGTTCTTACTTAAATCAATGATATCAAGGTTTCCACTTCTCCTGAACAGTTCTGGTCCAATTAATGGAGTGTTCCCTCCTTTTCTAGCTAGATCATTTGATTTTTCATTACCTACTATCCCTTGGTAGGCTGGCAATCAGAGTAGGAGGACTGTATTTTCTTTACTCAAATCGTTCAGCATCTCTAGGCGTTCTTTCAACTTCGAATTTACAGTTACTGAGTTGATCGCTCTTAAGGCTGCTTGACTATCAGATAAGATGGCTATTTCTTCTCCAAGATAGCGTAAATTTCTGCCTGAAGGATGCTGGGGAGTATATAGGCATCAACAACTTTATACAAAGTTACATTTATTTTTGACGACAAATAAATCACACAAAAATGAACGAATCCTGAATTTCTATCATATCGTCCAAGAAACATATACTTTTAAAAACCTGTAACGTTTATAGTAGATACGTCTATTCTATCCAGATAGAACTGTACTACGGTAGGAAAATTGAATTATTTGGCTGTATCGTAACTTTAAAATGAGCGGGATTTTTGAGTATGAATCTCGTAAAAATCCCCAAGAGTCATAAACGTTCGTCGTATAAATTCTGAGCGGCATTATTTTATGAGTCTTTTAAAGAGTATGCGAATGATCTACATATTTTTAGTATTGAAATCGTTGACATTCTTTAAACTGTTTTCCATAGTGGAAGTATATGAATACGAGGGAAATAGTTAAATTTTAAGAAAGCTCTTATTGTTTTTAAGTTTAGATCATAGACAATGTTGTAGGTTTATGAAGTACCAATACGGTAGGTTACGAATGTATACTTTATGAAGCAATATTATATACCACACTCAAAAAAATTATAATACTACAACATTGTACTTAGATTTTTATAAACATATGACACACAATTGAACATATCGAAATTAATTAAATCAGACTGTTTAAGTGATATTTTCAAAAGTCAATAACTCGGAAACGGTTGGTTTGCGGTACATTTTGCTTAGAATATTTTGATTTTTGCTTAGAATTGAAGGAAGAATCAAAATATGCAATAATATAGAGGGGGTTCCATTTAAAAAAATGAAACTTTGATGTGCCACGACTTTATGACCGAACCTGTATATTTAAATTTATTACCCGCTAATAGATAGTTATAAACCAATAACTCAACTTTTATATTTAACTTTTGCGGTACCTCCTATATTTTACCTAATAATCGACCGTTTCGAACCGAATTCTATACATAACAGCGACCCTGTATATTCGTTTGTAGTTTTTTGTTCCTAGAATACCTATATTGAATAAATGTGACAATATTGATCAAATTCCACTATAAATATGCGAGCTTTATTGTGCTTTTTAGGCTGCCACAACTTAGGATATATTAATATTGTTGGTTTTATTTTTTGATAAAGTTATTAGCTAAACTAATAAACTATATATATAGCGAATATTTGTTTAACATAGAAAAAAACACGTATTGTTTACGTACATTCATTGTCAGAAAGAAAATTGCTTTTCATTGTTAAAACTTTCTTTTTGTCGCCCTGGAGGCATTCTCTTTTCGTTTATTAGATATACTTTTACCGTCAAATATTTAAATTATAGTTCCAACAATAAAGAGATAAAAAAGAATCATTATTTAAAATTAAATTTCTCTATTAACATAACTTCATTTTGTAAGAACTGTTAAAGACACAGAGAGTAAGACGCGAATTTATAAGACCTGTATAAGGTCCATACATACTTCTTCCCCTTAGATTAGAACTAGTCTGTGTCCATTCTCTTTAAAATTCAAGTTTTCAGGCAGAACTATGTAATAAGGCCTTGTGGATTGAATGCAGAACTAATATGAGTCCTGTCGGCATATTAACCACGTACGAGCTACCCCGACAGGTTCTGCATTTAATTCACAAAGTCACATTACATAGTTCTGCCTGAAAATCTCAATTTTGAAGAAAATAGACATAGACTAGTTCTAATCTAAGAGTACGACTTACGGCGCTGAAACAAGAGCAGAAACAAAAAGGAAAAATGAAAGGGATCACCCCTGCACGAGAGAATGCGCAACGCAGACACACTAAGCGAATTAGGAGTACAGGACGTTGTCAGATGGGTCTCTTACCGATCTGACAACCGTCAACCATACCTCAAGGCGCAGCTTTTGGAAAGACCACGTAGAATGTAGAATATTTAGAAGGGGAGTTAATCACCGCAACCTTACAGATCTATTGTGCGTTTCCCTTTCTTGAGTTATAATAATTTATGACTCGTCATACAGTCACAGTTTTAACAAAAGCCAGTATCTGAGACGGTTCCACAGAGGCCAGTTCTTCATCCTCGACATCAGCCGTACCAAAGTTCATGGCACGAACGGTCGTCGTCTCGGCGCATTCAGTGAAAAGATATTCTGGTGTTTCTTCTTTTACCCCACATAATTCGCCCTTGTTTCTCAGCTTCAGCCTACTGAGGTGTTCGTTGAGGAGACAGTGTCCTGTTAGAAACCCGAAAACTGTTTTTACTGAAATCACCTAACTAGCATTTATAGTGGCAGATACGTAACTGCTACTATCAAAGCCACTACAAAGTGAACGGAAAATCTTTGATTTTTCTCGGTCGTAAGTTCTGAGGAACTTTTTCGAGTGTCTTAGACAGTCGGGGGACTCCCATTCCGGGTTACGGATGAAGTCTTCCAGGTTCTTCAGTTCCGCTTTTAGTTGGTTTCCACTTGGAAAACAAAACACTCATGATCCAGTTAGTGGAGTGTTTGCTCCTTTTCTAGCTAGATCATTTACTTTTTCATTGCCTTCTATCCCTTGGTGAGCGGGCACCCATAGTAGGAGGACTTTAATTTTCTTTGCCTAATTTGTTCAGTTTCTCTATGTATTCTTTGATCAACTTTGAATTGATGGTTACTAAGTTGATGGCATTTAGTGCTTCTTCATTATCGGAGAAGATGGCTATTTCCTGTTTTCGATAGTTCCTATCTAAGATAAATTGTACGCATATCTTTCGATAGCGTAGAGGATGCTAATAAAATAAATAAAATCGCCTAAAGGATGCTGGGGTTGGTGCCCATTGATTTGGAGTATTTAGTTTTCGGCCTAAATACTCCTATCCTTGTCCCTGCTTTGCTTTTGGAAGCATCAGTATACCACATTATGGTATAGTCTTTGTAGACAAGTATAAGACCACGCAGAAAGTATGCCTCCAGATATTTTGCCAAGTTACCCAAAACACAAAAACCCTTGCAGAAACCAGTAACAAGACGTCCAATTGGTAGGCCCCCAAAACGTAGACACCAACGTCACAAGAAGACAGTGGAACAGAATTGACAGTACCTCGTTCTGTTACAAGAAGAAGAAGAATGTCTATTTGTTTAATTAATCTATAATGAAAGTTTAATTTTTAAAATAGGAAATAAATTTAAAAAAAAACTCCTGATTACGCCACTGTATATTATAATCTTCTTTTAAAAAGAACAAGAAATTAGTTGAAAACAAACAAAAAGCGTGACTTGTAATGGAGAAATTCACGGAAAGAACGGATCCGGAACAGATCGGGAACGCGGACAAAATAACTAATTAATCTACATTGACTTTGCGACATTTTTTTCCAGCACCACCGCAACCGTCGTCGGTTTGATTAACTAATTTGCGGTAAAAGACAAAGAAACGACAAGGAAAACGTCAGCAAACTGCGCAAAGAACAAAAGAGACGGAAAATAATAAGGAGAAACCTTTATTGATGTCGGCGATTCGTCGTCTCGAGCGCCCGTTTCTTTTCAGCGAAACAATAAGAGGTGCAGAAGAGGCGAGTGGAAGGAAGTTCCGGTGGGTACGACTCTCCAAGAGCAAACAAGAGAACTAACGAGATCGACATTTTAAATACGCCACACGTCGTACTGTATGCGATGGAAGAGAGAGAGATAAAATCGCGTGTGTTGCGTCTGGCGTACCGGGGAGATCGAAGAAATTGCAAGCGACCATTTGTCATCTCGGGAGGAGATGGACAGATAAAGGTGTAATATTCAATAAACGAAATGTGTTTACTTTGAATTGGATGGAATTCTGCGAAACTGTTTGTTAAAGATGTACACAAATCTCTTTTAATAAACTTACGTTGTTATTTAGTGTCAAGAATTAAAGTATCTTGGCTTCATATTGATCACGTCCAGTGTTTCTTGCTTCTTCTTCTTCTTTTAATGTTATCCATTAATAGATGTGTGCGATAATAGTTTCCAGTGCTTATACCCTGTGCTGGTCATCCAATTTATGTGGTCTGGTTTTTAATGCGTGTGACAGAGAATAATATAATTGGCCGGTTGACAGACAGAGAGACAAAATCAAAAGCGTCATACAGTGTTTCCGGTTTTTTACGTTTGTAGGAAAATGTGCATAGAAAAATATAAGCTATTTTAAAAACTTTCATGTGTACCTACTACTGAAATGATGATAATATTACTAAACTAAATATAATCTATTACAGCTGTAGTAAAATGAGTAACTAATAGTGAAAAATACAGTTCCAACCCTAGATGCAACATTTTTCGTAAACGCCTACTTGTGCGGTTAGAAATTTTAATGCAAAATCCGGCAATAACGCATAGAAGAAATGTGTCCATCCAAATTTTATCTCTTTTTAATAAATTTGATTTTTCATTAAGCTGTCTACATCACTGTCTTACACGTTGAAATCCAAACCGCACAGTATTCGATGACCAAATCGGTATATCCCTGTGGCAGTGTGTATTAACGACTGTACAGGGTGAGCCAAATTGGACGCTTTTAAAGAGAAACATCATTTTCTATGGGAGATAAACGAAAACTAATATCGGTATATTTTAATCAAAAATCTGATGGTGAAAACCGCACATCGATATCTGTTACTGTTTCGGAGCTACGGGGTGTTTTTTAAAAATGTGCATTTTTAACAAATCGCTGTAACTTTTTTGCTATGGAAAATTTTGTGTATTTGTGAAAACATTTCCAAGGCCACCTTTTTACGTAGAATTTAATTGTTTATATAAAAATATATACTATTTTTTAAATTAATAATTTAAGATTTATCAACAGAAATTTGTTTTTTATATAGGACACCCTGTATATTTTTAATTCATTGAAAATAATTTAAAATTACCTTTCCATAAATATAGCATACTTGATATTTTGCTCGATTCCTGTTCGAGATATAGAGTTTTTAAAAATTCTACTACTTTGAATAAGTAGGCTTTGAACGGCGCCGGCTACAATGCAAAAAAATTCTAGCTGTGAGCATCAATTAAAACAAAAATAATATTTGCAATGAGAGATGCAGAATTTCATAACAATTTAAACTGTATCTAATAACAATAAAAATTAATAACAAACCAAGGCATGAGATTTTACTACATGTGTTGGACATGTCCACCGTCTTCTGTTATACAGACGGGACCGTTTTTGAACATTTCTCGCGGAATTCATTAACTCAGTGGGGATGAAAGATACCCTCGCATAACCGCTAAGTACTTCTAATTCTTGTCTAGATTATACGGACAATTTAAAAATAAGAACCGTTATTCTTCTGCAAAGATAAAAATCCATAGGCACTAAGTCCGGCGGCCTCGACGGCCAACGGTTGGGATCTTGGTTAGCTATTCAATTATTCTCGAAATTGGCTGCAAAAATTTGCTGATAACTTCAGCGTTCTGAGGCGGTGCCTCGTCTTGCTGGAAAATATGTTTGAGAGTTCCATTAGTGGCAGATCATCAATAATGGGTCCAAAGTCTACTAGTTACACTACTAGTTCGCCTTAAAGTGGCGAACTTATAAAAATTCTGTATTTCAAAGGGGACTATCACAAAATATCAAGTGTGCTATATTTTTGGACAGGTAATTTTAACTTCTTTTCGCTTAATTAAAAATATACAGGGTGTCCCAAATAAAAAATCAATATTTCTGTTGATAACTCTTAAATTACTAATTAAAAAAAATATACTTAAACCATTAAATTCTAAGTAAAAAAGGTGCTTTTGAAATTTCTTCATAAAAATACAAATTTTCCATGGAAAAAAGCTACAGCGATTTGTTAAAAATGCACATTTTTGGAAAACTCCGAAACGGTAACAGATATCGATGGGCGGTTTTCACTATCATGTTTTTGATAAAAATCATTTAGCTTGATTTGTTAAGGAAGTTATCAATTACAAAAAAAAAATGACAAAAAAAATCTTCTTGCCAGAAAAATAAAACAACGTCTATTCCCTCCTTAGATTCTACAATACCAAACGCTTTATTTAATATAATTTATTGTTTTTCCTACAGTACTTTTGACATTTGGAGCTGCTAAGTACCGATAATTAATTTAAGTAGGCTTTAATGCTTCGTAATTACAGCTGGGCCATCTAAAACCCGAGAGAGGCGCCAACGAACTGAAAACCTAATAATGGAAATTATGAGTAATTAGGACCATTTTTTTCTCTTCCTCGTCGGTACCTTTCCGAAATTGGTACCTTGTCTATCTACCTCGTCTCGATCGATACATATGGTCAAAAATCTAAGTTTTAATGACCCAAAATTCTATTTAATAAGCGGCTATGTAATTGTTTTAGGATGATAATTATTTTGAGCCGAAAAGATAATTCTTCTATTATTAAGATAATAAGATAATTACTTTAGACATGAATGAATATGTATATAAAATCACTCACAATCACACGAACGAATTTTAGCCACTTTGCATTTTAAGTTGATACTTCCTTGTTAGTTTCCTGTGACTTCTGTCCTAATAAATTTCAATTTTTGCGAGGTTGGTACGCTTTTTATGTTTGTTTTTATATGATTTCTACTTTTATTTTCTCTCTCTAACTTTTTTCTTTGAAATTGCATTTTTTGTTGTTTTTTTTTCATTGATTTGTTTTTCCTTTTTATTATTTATTTATTTGCTGTACTTAACTCGAAGTTAAATGGAAGAGCAGAAGAATTATGCTTCTGCATTTCCACTCCAAAATTAGTTTTTGATTATTTATTATACTATTATTTATTTTTCTTACTATATATCTACTTTCTTAATTTATAGGGTGATTTCCTACTACTTTTAATGTTAACCATGTATTGTTTTCGTACTTTTTTTGAAAATAAAGGCATTATTATTATTATTGTTTTTTTTGTATAAGCGTTTTTATACAAAGTGTATAAATCTGAAGAGTCAGTCTGTCAGTGTTAGAATTATATCAAAATTAGTGTGAATCTCCGTAAGGAACTTCAAAAATTGTGACTTGTGCGGCTTGCAATAATTCCCAGTGTAACATGAGAAATAATACATGACTTTTCAACAGTATTTTATAATATACAGGGTGGCCAGAATTGAAATTTTAATTAAATCAAGTTGAAGTTCCTATAAATTTACGGCCTAATGTAATTCTTTTATGATCAATGAAGTTCGTATACATTTATGTCCTAAAATGTTTCATTTTGGAGATACAGGGTTTAGAAGTTTCATTTTTCTAAATAATTTTTGAACTATAGTCAATATTTGGATAAAAAATCGCGTCTGGGGTTTTTTTGACATGAGGAAATTGATTTCGATGTCAATATGACTCCTACTTTTGTTGGAGGATCACCTACACGCGTTTTAACTGTTTAGAAGAGTAATAACTTTTCGTCCGTACCTGTATAAAACTACTGAGTGAAAGAATATGCATTTTTGTCATTTTATACGTCAAAATGTGTCTTTGTAAAAATCGCTATGAGCAACCGTTCTCAAAATATTAAAATTGGAATTAGTCAATACATGTAATTATTGACAAAAAATAATATGTTGAGTAGATAATTATTTGACTGAAATGATAAATTTGGGAACTTTTTATTTCTTTAAATTAATCATAAATTTTCCTTAGAAAAAAATATTATAAAATAGTTTGTGTTGAACTTTTGGCCCAAAACATTTCAAATTTATTATTTCAGTCTAATAACTATTTAGTCAGCGTATTCAATTTTTGTCAATGATGACAGGTACTGATAAATGCGATTTCAAATAACTCGAGAACCATTACTCGTAGCGATTTTTACCAAAAGACCTTTTTTACATAAAAAAACATCGTAAATATATTTTTTTTCTCACTATACACACTTCTCACACACTTATACAGTTACGGACGAAAAGTTATTACTCTTCAAACCAGTTAAAAAATATGTAAGTGGCGCCCTCTACAAGTAGGAGTTGGTATCATCATTGACATCAAAATCCAATTTTCCTAGTCAAAAAACTCCCAGACACAAATTTTCATCCAAATATCGACGTTAGTTCAGAATTATTTGGAAAAAGTCGAAATAAGAATGAAAATATTACACCCTGTATATCCGAAACTAAGTATTTTAGGACGTACATTTATACGGGCTTTTTTACTTATTTTTATCTGCACAATATGCTGGCGAACTTTCCCGAAAACGATTCGGACCACCCTGTATATTATGAGCAGTAAATCAATCAATTATGGAGTTTGTTTCGATTAACTAATTATGTTTTAATTGTCACTATTTGATTAAAAAAGTAATTAATCTTCAATTTTATTGAAATAATTTATCCAAGACATGTTTGTGTCTATTAGTTTAGTCAAATAAATCTAAACTATTACCTACTTAATTAAGAAAATTTATTAGAATATACCAATTTTTATTTCATAGTTTTGAAATGATCTGGAAAATGATCCAATAAAGTATTAATTCCAAAAAAATCTATTTATATTTCAATTTGTAAACCTTCTATGCCTAAAAAGGTATAACATTAATTTTTAATTGCATATTTTGCTATAAATATTCAATATTAACCTAGAAATGAAACCGAAAACCAGTATAATAACATTTACGTCGCTTTCATACTTTACTAAATCAGCTTTTTCTAAGCAGTCGGTAACGTAATATACATATACATTATCTCAAAGATAATTATCAATTAGTTCTGTTCATATGACACAATAATGTTTGATAATGTGAAGTCTAACAACTTTATTTTCTTGGCCAAAGTTGCATATAAATGTCGTATAATTTAAATACGTTTATATTTTATTATCTTATTAACTAAAATAAATAATAATTAATTAATGAAAATATAAATTAAAAAACTTAAGAAAGGTTTATAGTCTCACGTCCCGTTGATGTCTCTCGTTTAATTTTAAATTGATACTTTGAAAAACTGTGTTATTTTTTTTTATGAAACTATTTTTCGAGTGAAACTTCTAATAGTAAAAATTCACGGTCGTGACACACCACGGCCTTGACACGACATGACCTTGGCCATGCCTTGACGCACTGATAAGGAAAAATGCTTTACCGGCGACCTAACCTCAAAATGACAAGTTGCCTAATTTCGGGTAGAGTCAGTTGCATAATTTCGGATATCTGAAATTGTTAGACCAGATTTCAGTAGGTATTTTATTGGTGTGTTTTTAGTTACAGAAATGCCTGGAAGAAATAAAAAACATAAAACCTGGTTTTCAGAAAGCATGCAGAACGCTATCGATGCCGTAAAAAAACAAAGAAACGGGATACTTGAAAGCTTCGCGCACTTTTAATGTTCCAAAATCAACTTTAGAAGACTATGTCAAGCGTGGCAGTTCTCCAGCCGGAAGAAGACCTGGCCTTTCGCTAGACTTGGAGAAGATGTTAGGTTGTGGTGTTGATTGATTATTGTTTGGAATCGTTCTTTATATTACTTTTACTCTACATCCGAAATTAGGAACCATGTCATCCGAAATTAGGAACCATGTTATCCGAAATTAGGCAACTTTTTTTTCAAATCACAGAAACGCATATTTTTGGTTTTTTAGTTTTTTCAGTATTTTTGTATTAAAATTAAACTTATTTGACTGTGTATATCTTTTTACTATACCCCTATAATTATATTTACCTGTATACCCAAAGTCCAATTTAATTTTTTCTTTTATTATAAATAAAAACAAAAAGCTATCCGAAATATGGCACCTTTCCTCTATACGTGTTAGATATTCAACTGACTGTGAGACTGAATCTTAATATTCTGTTGTTAAAATTCTTGTTATAATTTCCTTTTAAACTTTTGTTGTCTTCATACTGATTTAATAGTTTCATTTTGTAGCGTTACCTAAACCAGTTTTCCATGCCATTTCTTCAAATTGATAACTACTGTAGTTGAATATTATTACAGTCATAATTTTCATTGCTTTGATATATTTACGATAATAAATATATCTTTATTATCATTTGGATTCATAATTTTATCTATGAGCCATTCATCTATAAACCTATACTTGTACTAACGTTTTCAATAATTGTAAAAATATTCCTATTTATAGAATATTTTATAGACAAGTACTGTTTATGGTATAGATATGCAACGGAAACTCCACGATATTGATACCTTATTAATATACACACTTTTAGTATTGATCTGACTGAAATTATCACGTTATAAATCGGTGATAGACGATGCTATCTAACGACTTCAGCTTAAAGCACACATCCGGTATCTTACTGAACATAAAGAAAAGTTGTTGTTTTGACGGCCTGTCTAGTTAGTTGTTGATGGATATGGTCTTTGTTATAAAGTGTATATCCTATTTTATAACTTATTTTAATAAAGTTGTTGAAAGTAAATAGAATATATAAAAAATTTAGCATAATAAATAAGATCAAAATTGTTTTAGAAATGCTACAAAATTAATAACTTTATTTTGTTCTTCTAGTGACCACAAAATTATGCGTGATCTGTTTTAGTTTGGTTGGAATTATTTAAAAATAAACATTTTATCAGGCAAATATTGTTTCTTTCTTTAAAGTTTCATTTGCATTAACTTACTTAAAGTAATATTTAATTGTGTCAAGAATAATGGCAGAAAATAGATGTGTAAACGCACAACAGAGAAATTAAGTGTATAGGAACATCTCTAGAAACGTGGACGTTTAATGCATCGGAAAATTCGAGGCTAGAGATTTGCGAAAGGAAAAAATTGAGTAAGGTTTTTGAAAGGAAAGAAGATGTGGACAATATTTGGACCAGGAGAACAAACGAAGAAATAAAGCAACTATATCGTGTACTGAGTATAACGGGAGTAACAAAAGCACAAAGACTGAGATGGCTAGAATATATTGAAAGAATGGCTGAAAAAATAGTTCCTAAAATGATACTGAGACTTGTAATAGATCGATAGATAAGGAGAGGTAGACCGAGAACCAGATGGAAAGGGTGTAGAAGAGGATTTGAGAGGGACAAAAGTTAATGGGTAGACAATAAAGCCGATGGGCAGAAATAACTGGAAAATATAACTAATCAAGCCATGAGGCTTTTAAGCGTTGAGAGCTTTTTGTTATACCAAAGTTTATGGTACGAATGGAATTGTCGATGTGCACTCAGTGATGAAGTTTTCTAGTGTTTTCCCATAGAATCTGTATTCGCCGTTGTTTCTTAGCTTCATTCTACTGATTGATTGTCCTTCGGACCTTCTAAGTTCTGAGAAATTTATTCGAGTGTCTTAGACCGTTGGAGGTCAATTCCCATTGCATGTTACGGATGGAGTCTTTCAGGTTGGTGAGTTTCGCTTTAGGTTGGTTTCCACTTGGAAAGCAGAACGTTTCTGGTCCAGTTAGTGGGTGTGCTCCTTTTCCAGCTAGATCGTTTGCTTTTTCATTACCTTCATCTCTTGGTGGGATGGCACCCAGAGTAGGAAGACTTTATTTCCTTCCGGCCTAATTTGTTCAGCTTCTCTAGGCATTCTGTGACCAGCATCGAATTGATAGTTACTGAGTTCATCGCTTTTAGTGCTGCTTGACTATCGGATAAAATTGCTATTTCTGTTTCGAACTTTGTTAATTAGAGGTAATATTCAACGAGCCCGGCGGACACCGTACCGGCCAAATCTAACCCCGGGCGACTCCGCAGCGCCTCTATCGCCTCTTCTCGCATAATCGCGCGCGCTCGCGGCCAAGACCAAAAGGTATTTAAATGACGTTCGGGCGGGATTCCTCGTTAGAATCTCCCGACGAGATTTCGCGAAAGAACGCCGATCGTCCGCATTTTTCCGCGCCGTAATAAATATTTAATCAAGCCGCGGAGGATAGGTATAAATCTTCTCGCGCTACCTTCGTATCGGGTTTCTTTTCTTTACATTTTGTTCCTGATGCTTTTTCTTTGGTTCTTTCGCTCTTCATTCACGCGTTTTTAATTATTCCTCGCTTAGTAATCGGGATGTTAATCTTGTCTGTGTATATTTATATCCGCTATAAGAGCCTCTACAATAAAACTGTTAAGAATAAAAAAATATGGTTTAAGTATAAAAAAAAACTACTAAAAGTAGTAATAAATATCAAAATGCAAAAATAACAACATATTTTAGTAAATGCCAAATGGATTTGATTGCATGTTGGTGTGCTGATGTTATTTATTAGGCAGTGAAACATTTTTCATAGATAGTACACTGCACAAGTAACTATTATATACAGGGTCCGGCAATAGTGCGTCGGGCATCTGTAGCTCCTAGAATAAAAAACTTAAGAATTTTGTATAAGTTCAAACCTAAAGTATGTATCAGGATGTATTTCAGGAAAACATTTTAACTTCTATAGGGTGGCTCAAAAAAGTGTGAACGGACCTGGATGATTTTTTTTTAAATGGAACAACCTGTATATTATTGCATTTTTGGATTCCTTTCAGATCACTTTACATAACCCTAAGATATGAATAAATATATTTCGATAGTTTCAGAGATATTAAAAAATAAATCAAAAATATATATATTTTCAGCCCTTCTTAAAAGAATTATTAATAATACAAGAACTGTGTTCTGAAATCAAAACTATATTAGGTATTTACTTTAGATGGTCTGTTCTTACTTTGCTATAAATATGGTAATCGTAAATCATACAGGATGTTCAATACTCTACGCCAAACATTCTAAAATATAAAATATTTTTTCTTTGTTTTTTTAAATGGAACACCCTGTATATTATTTTTTTATTAGATGGGGAGTTAAAAAATGAACATTTTTTGTATTTAGAGTATTTCAAAATTTTTAATAGTTTCGCAAATACACGCAGAATTATTTCATATGGCACTTTCAATGGTAAAATACGAGAGAAAAATCATTGGGTGGCTTTGATAAAAATTTACTGTAGAAAATGCCATATGAAATATAAAACCGCAAATATCTGCGAAACCGTTCAAAATTTTGATATACTCTAAATATAAAAAATGTTCATTTTTTAACTCTCCATCTAATAAAAAAATAATATACAGGATGTTCCATTTAAAAAAACGAAGAAAAATTATTTTATATTTTAGAAAGTTTGTCGTAGAATACTGAAAATCCTGTATGATTTTCGATTACCATATTTATAGCAAAGTAAGAACAGACCATCTAAAGTAAATATCTAATATAGTTTTGATTTCAGAACAGTTCTTGTATTATTAATAATACTTTTAAGAAGGGCCGAAAAATATTTATTTTTGATTTATATTTTAATATCTCTGAAACTATCGAAATCTATTTATTCATATCTTAGAGTTATGTAAAGTGATCTGAAAGGAATCCAAAAATGCAATAATATACAGGGTGTTCCATTTAAAAAAAATCATCCAGGTCAGCTCACACTTTTTTGAGCCACCCTATAGAAGTTAAAATATTTTCCTGAAATATATCCTGATACATACTTTAGGTTTGCACTTAAACAAAATTCCCAAGTTTTTTATTCTAGGAGCTACAGATGCCCTACGCACTATTGCCGGACCCTGTATATTTTAGTTCTTGCTAAATTCAGTTTGAGGCCCACTTATATGACCACAATATGACTAATATTACCTAATATTTCCCATGGTCATTATCCCCAAATCTCATTCCAAACACACATATCGTTAAGCCTCGACCACACCAAACAATACCGGCCGTGACCCCCAAAAATTAAATCCTTAACTTCCCTTGTCGCATTACCGACGTCTATCCCACCCTGCGTCCGTGTATACTCGTATGTGTCCAATCCGAATCAATTATCGACACCATCTCCAACCGCCATGGCGAGCAACATCGCTCTTCCCCTCTGGCTGGACGTTTTCGTGGCATTTTCACACGTTTCTGACCCAAAAACAGGGGCAGTTACTCAAACACTTACAATCTCAGAGAAATAAGTAAACTTAGAGGGATTCTAAAATGTTAGTTGAATTATCTTTGTTATTACTTCATAACAGTATATTTTACCATTATATTATCCTTCTTCTTTAATTGCTGCGAGCCCTAACAACTATATGTTGGAACAAGCAGTTACTTTGCGAATAAAATGCCAGTTTACCGAAATTATTTTATTTATTTCTTTTTTAATTGTAAATTTGAAATTAACAAAATTTTTTATGATGTATGGAATAATTTTAAGGGTTTAATTACATATTTTATGTTGATTACTACTTAATCAATTGTTTGATAATCGAAAAATGCTAACAACTAAATATTGGAACAAGTGGCTTTTAACAAATTAAAATAACAATTAATATCGTCGCCCTTAGCTCGAATAACAGCCTGAACTCTATTAGGCATTGTACCAACTAGGCCGTCACAGAATTCAGGGGTGAAACTATCCCATATTTGTTGCAATTTAGCACGTAGTTGTGGTAAAGTACGCTGAGGATCATTTCTTAGGCGTTGTTTCATTTTGTGCCAAAATGTCTCTATTAGATTAAGATCCGGGCTGCTAGAGGGACATGACAAAACTTTAATATCATGTTCTCCCATCCATTTTTTGATAGATTTAGCCGTATGGCATGAGGCTCCGTCCTGTTGAAAAAAATAAAATCTCCGGATGGATGTAACCTTGCTGCACTTGGTAAAAGCGAATGTTCAAGATTATCTTGATATTTGGCTCCGTTTACTGTGCCTTCAATAAAGTGTAAAGTTCCCAATCCTTTGGCCGACATACAACCCCATACCATGTTGCCTTGTGGAAACTTTACAGTTCTTTTCAGACAATCCTTATGGAATGCTTCTGTTTTTTTCCCGAATCACACGCTTTCGATAATATACATCAAATCTGCTTTCGTGACTATAGATAACTTTGTCCCAGTTATGTTTGGTCCACGAAAGTTTTGATTTCACCCAAATGTAACGATTCCTTTTTTGAGTTTCCGTTAACAATGGTTTTTCTTTGGCCTACTCATATAAGTCAAAAAATAGAAAATATATACCGTAAAGAAATACCTATCAAGCATACCTTATAAAAACTAAGACTGCTCTTGTGGATATATTGGCGACAGCATTCTCTGGAAACATTCATCCCAGTTTCTCTATTCCATCTTGCGGTTACTTCTCGTAGTGTATTTCTTCTTCCCGACTTACATATTCTAATTAAATGCCTTACACTTCTTTGAGAAACAGCTTTTGGTCAGCCTGAGCTTTTACCACGACCATCAATACTGGCAGTTTCACCATATTTCTTAATTATATTAAAGACAGTAGTTGTTGTTACAGTCAATGCAGTAGAAATTTCACGCATTCTTTTCCCGTTATGGTACTGATGAACAATAATTTCTCGCACTTTTGTATCAGTAGGTTTTCCACGTACCATTATTGTATTTTACTCGTAATAAAATTGACAGTTGTTAATTATTAATACTCAAATGACGGGTGAAAATTCTTCTTGACAACACACTACTTACTCGTATGTTTCATTTCAAACCCCCCCTTCGTGTCAGGTTGATAAAACTCAAGAAACGCGAGGAAAAGCAAACCATGTTCCAATATTTAATTGTCAGCATTTTTCGATTATCAAACAATTAATTAAATAGTAATCAACATAAAATATATAATTAAACCGTAAAAATAATTCCATATATCATAAAAAATATTGTTAATACCAAATTTACAAATAAAAAAAAAATAAATTAAATAATTTCGGTAAATTAGCATTTTATTTGCAAAGTAACTGCTTGTTCCAACATATAGTTGTTAGGGCTCGTACAAGGTCAGCTCATTCTTTTTTAATTTTAATTAAAGTCCATTTCTGATATATTAGTATTTTAATAAAACATTCTTATCTCTTCAATGTTTCGGCTTTTTAGGCCTTTTTCAAGAGTTCTTTTAAACAAACCGTCTGACTACATTCTCAGGATATATACCTATTTGCTATGGTGATGGATTTAAGGAGTTTACACTAGAGGTAATAAAAAAGTGTTTAATAATCCTTGTTGGTCGTTTATATTATTGTCGTATTTTTAGCAGATTTTAATATTTCCAATTGCAATTTGTTCAAGGTAATTTAAGCTTCCATTTTTGACTCTGCTCTTATTTCATATCTTAAAGAGTCATGGTTATATGCTTTTCGTTCATGTTATGTAATAGTTATTTTTCTCCTTTTGTGTCTTGAAGCTAATTTTTTGAAGAACGCTGTTGTTCTGGTCTTTTTCATCTTCCTTTTTACCAGTTTTTCTCAATTATCGTATTTTTTGCACTCGTGCACTTAAGTAGATTTAGTTTTCTAATAATTTTAATGAATATTGTTTAGTTTTGTAAAAGCTGTTTTTTTCTTTAATATTAATAGTATTTTCCGAGTATACTATAGTCATTTGTATGGTAAGTAATTGATAATGGTTAAAACTAGAGAGTGTTGCATAATTTGAAATGAACGTTCTTATACAGAGCGAGTGCTAAATAAGAGCAAATATTTTTAGGGATAGTATATTTCGACCCCAAAAACACGATTATGAGGTTTTTTCGCAATGAAAAAAAATTGTAAATTTTGGAATTTTTTTAGTTTTTAGTTAAAAAACATAATTTCTTGATAATATGGCAACATAGGTAGTAAATTAAGAGTACAACATTTCAGAAAAACATCTTTTTTTTGGAAATTTTTAAAGCAAATTAACTCAATTATTTTGGACTTATTTGAAAAACGGCAAAGAGAAAATATGTTTCTTTTAGCGGGATCTATACCAGCCCTGAAAATATTTACACATATTTAAGACTGTATATTAAGACACCCTGTATAGTCTATACTATCAGTACTTGTTTTTTAGTTATCCTTTGCTGTCCGTTATTTGTTGTTTCGTACGCTTTAATACAGGACACCCAGGATGCGTGTCAAATACTCGTCAGCGAGTAATGGCAGTAGTAGTAGTAACACAGGACGTGGCAATTTATTGCAAACCATTTTTATTCATATACTCCAATACGCTTCTATATTTACCTATTTCTCTGAGCGTACAAACGTACACGCAAGAAGGGCAGACCGTGTGTAAACTGGGGTGCGAATGGCCGGCAGAATGAATGGTCAGTTTCGGTCAATGGAGGGTAGAAAAGCGGTCATCGGATCAACGGGGGGTTTCTCGCACCCTTTCTCGAGATTTTCGGCAAGAAACAAGTCCAGGTGTCTTGTTTTGTGTCTTCTATACGCTCGTTGAAATGTCCCACTTTAAAATTGTCTGTAAGTATTTTAAATAATTCAATTCGGTCTAATTATAGTACTTACTATTTCATTAGTTTTGTAAAGTACGCGTTTAGGATTAGAACATATTGTAAAAGAAACAAAATTGATTTTTAGAAAAAAAAATCCAATGGAAGACCAAGCAAAATTTTGTCAAAAATCAAAATGTCTGAGATTGTCATCTAAAATATTTTCCATCTTGACTAATTTGAGAAAATATACAAAACAAACCGATATATTTCGCCTTCTAACATTTCACATAAAGTATCTCAGAAAAAAACAGTGTTGTAGTGTTGAAGAGGTACTATTTTGGCCAACTGTATAACAAATAATTTAAATGAAATAAAGGAACCTACGTTGTGTTAAAAATATTTTTTTTATCGTGATTACCTCAAAAATGCGCAAAAACAATATTTTGGGAAATTTGAGGAGAATAGGTTATGTTAATAAAACGCTAAATTGGTAAATAGCCCTACTTATTTTATTAAATGAAATGAAAGGAGTGCTGTACTCTGCCTGGAATTCACAAGAGCACGGCGATATATTCGATTTATTGTTTTTGTTTGCCGTTTTGCGATCTAAGATATTCGCCCATGCACGGTCGAAAAGTGTTAGTACATTCAACAAGGCCCTTATTGTCACACTAAATCACCAACATCGGCACGAATGGATAGTAAAGGATTTTATTTAGATTACTTTTAAACTTAAATTATTCACAGCATAATCGATTCCATTAAGTACATAACCATGTTACATAATATTATCTTTGTCAGATCAAATGTCAAATAAATAAAGAAAAGCTTTAGAACAGATTCACAACAGGAATAATGAAATATATTCTTTAGTTAGCACTAGTTAATTAATGAGAAAACATTTACTTTACCTTTAATAACATTCTTTGCCACCAAAATAACATCAATGCGTCACGAATGGTAGTCTAAAAGCTATTATTTAACAACTATTATTATATCTCTGGTCGTCGCCTGATTTCCCTCTCCCTAGTTTGCGACTAATGTTTTAAAAATCATTAATTTTATTTATGTATACAGAGTGTCCTAAAATTGAATGTTTTGAATTTAAAGAAATAAATAAATCTCAAAAACGAAAAATTTTTTTTGCATGATAATATACTGTTAACTATGACAACTATAATTAGGACTGCATACTCGAGACCCGCCACTGACATCTATAGTGTGAACCAGACGTTAGGAGCTTATATGTATGCAAGATGGTGCTTCTCGAGAATCGTCCCCAGACGCAATTATGTTTTCCCACAGCTCCAAATTGACTCATCATCGTCTTCTTCCCGCCATATTAATCGATTTTAGTGTGGAAATCGGCCGATTTCATTTTTTTTCGCGTCATTTCATCGACAATGTCATTTAAGAAGAGATATAATAGCATTCAAGTTAAAAATATTAAGTGTTACATTAACCTTTTATTAATCAAACCCTGCGATGCAACAATTCTGATACTGTGACATTATTTAACAGAAGCTCTTAACAAATAAGAGACTTTTTATTTTTTCTTTAATTTTTATAATGATAATCCTGATAGTAAAATGGGATTTAAAAAGATGCCCAAGTTAGAAAGGAAAATGTTTGATAATAAAATATTGAAAACATTCGTGTACTATATATTCGGTTATTAAGAGTCCATTTCACTAGTCAAAAAGTAGCAAAATAAGCGTTCGGCATTTAACGTTTTATGTAAAACTGGAAACTGGAAAATGAAGAAGAAAATTAAAGGTAAAAGATTATACTATATCCGTATTGTAGCACATTTTTAAACAACTTCTTTATTTTTAAGATTTTGATGGTCAAACATCAATAAAGTGTTCCTTATGTTTGGACTAAATTTTCTGGAAATTAAAGATTTAATTTAAAATTCCGTCACAATACGGGAATAGATTGAAGTTTTGTGATTACAGTGATATATAATTTATATGGTTTTGTAATAAATTGCTCGCTATTTTATGGCAAATGCTGAAGCTCTGCAAACCTTAATCAAGCCTTAATCAAAGCACGTGTGTGTGGAATGTTGGGCGTGGCTTAACACGACAGGATCGGGCTACGCCTTAGGCAGATTTCTTCTTCTTCTTCTTCTTCTTTTAGAAGGCGTATCGCCTGTTTAGTTCCGATTTCCTCCTCGTCTAAGCAACTCTTGCGAGGTTGACTGCCAACTGTCTTGCCAACGTTTAGGTGGTCGTCCAGTAGGTCTTCTGCCATGGGGTACGTTGTTACGAATTATTCCAAAAATTGCCATTCTGTCGAGACCCATTCTATTGACATGCTGGTTCCATTCTCTTCTTCTCTGCCTTATCCATCTGACAACGTCGTTTGTTTGGCACTTTTCTCTTATGTCTACATTTCTCTGTGGGTGGATTGAGTAGCTCACAGTTGTCACTGCCGGTCCCAAGCCCGGATAAAGGAGGAGGGTTCTTAGGTAAGGCTAGCAACCTGCCTAAGGTAAAAACACTCACATGCTCAAAGCACCGGTAATACAGCCTCGGAACCAGGCAGATTTCTGAAATATAATATATATTTTCTTCGGCCACACATCCGCTTTACCTGACCCATAAGAACGACCCGAACAGTACAGCGTAATAGACTCATAAGTTTTGAACTCTAAGTAAGTCCTTCATTTTTTTGCTTTTTTTATTAGACCTTTAAAACACATTCAATTTATTATCTTATTATACCGTTTGATCGAAAAAAACGGCGTAAAAGACGACTACCACTTTCAGATTCAAATAAACATTTTTACTGTATTACTAGCAAATTAGGTAATACATTCATTTATTTAATTACATTCATTTGACGACTGCTAATTTTCTGAATTTTATTTTCTGTTAGTTAGTTCTGTTAGTTATAGACATATTTAGTGTTCCTAGAAAAAAAATCACAGTCCTTTACAAAGATGCAACCGGGGGGGCATTGAAAATGATGAATAAAAACGTAAAAATATGATTAGTGTTAATATGAGTGTATTACATACTTATGTTTAAATAACGAACTTAACAAAAAACAACAGATTTAAAGATTCACTGAAAAAGTAGTAGTGTTAACATTAAATAAAACATTATCAATAATAATTATGCGATCGCACCTTATCCGTAAAACAAGCAAGCAAAAAAACCTCGAAAAAAACTAACATACAAAACATCAGGTTAACATGATGACAGATTATGATCAATGACAGATAAAGAATTCTTACGGAAAGTTACACTTTACGATATAATTTTTTAACTGTTAAAGGCAAACCCCATTTAAACACAAAACTTTTTAATACCTACTACTGTATCTGAAAGACTTTTTTTAAATTACTAATTTTTTAGCCACGCTTCTGTTTTTCTTGGCTGTTGTGCGTCACGTCACAGATTAACAGGCCCACGTTTGCACCACAAGGCGATGCTGCAGCCCACTAGGTAGACCGGTCGTAGAAATTTATGTTATACAACTTGTAGTCAATCTACACAAATATTATCAAAAAAAAATTTTCTTTTAAAATGTGTTCAGATTTTGTAAAAAGTATAAGTCAAAATCACAAAACTTAAATTTGATATGAGTTTCTTAGTTTTTAACTAATATAGTGGCGAATTACAAAAATTCCTTTTCAATGAAAATTAATGAGTTAAATAAAATAATTTAATAAATTACTAGCTTTTTCTCGCGACTACGTTCGCGTTACACCTCGAATCGTTCATGCATTGATTTAAATGATTTTTTACTTCTTTATAGAGAGCTAGTGAGCATAGATGTTTTTAATTTTTCATCTTTTTTTTTATCTATTAAGAGCACTAATACTCTTTTTATAGGTTATTTTTTATTCTTTGAAGGATAATTGAGGAAGATATATTTCGTTATGATGTCACTAAATAAACCCTTGTATAAAATTTTATACTGTCTGGTTTATAATGTTATAGTATTGCATTTTCGTACAGCAAACTTTCATTCCCTATTCTACTCCCTAAGGGTATAAATTTCATAAATTCGCTTTACCTTTATGCCAATTTTTATGTGTATAATCCAGAGGTCACCAAGTTTTATATAAATTTTTACTAACTTTACCCATTTGGTTGATGAATTTCAAAAATTTCTTCTAATTATTTTTGTAGGATTTCATTCTTCTAGACCAAATAGTAAGGAATTTTCATACAACAAACTGTTCCGAGATAATTTTACTCTCTAAGAGGATGAATTTCCTAAAATCGCTTTGTGTAGCTAATTCAGTAATGTCGTTTAAACGAACCTTTGTGCTAATATTAATGTATCTAAAGCTGGCGGCATGAACTCACTCTAAAATATCTAAAAACGTAATATATAATCTAACTGATACACCACTGACAATGACATATTTCTGGAGGTATTGTGTGTAGGTGTTTTTCAGGTATGTTTTAGTATTTAGTCGTTTTACACAAAGAAATAGCCATTAAGTACTATAAAAATACTTCATAACAAATCTACACATTTAAAAAAAGAATCATCAAGATTGGATAAAGATTAAAGCGGTTTCGGCGGGATGGATGCAACAAAAAAACCCTTTGAGCTTTTACATATGTATGGATTAATTATTTTTCCAACATATTTTACTTTTCAAATTTTTATAAATATTCAGACTCGCCAATATCGTACTCCACCGTGTCCAGCCTGTTTAGCCAAACGTAGGCCGATTCCTCTTCGGCGGCGTCGTGACCCTGGCCGAAGGAAGAGTCTTGAAGACGCTCATCCGCGCATAGGAATAAGTTGACTGCGTAGCGTATTGCGTATTAATCGATTCTGAAACTTTCTATCTCATGTATAACATGTTACGCAAGTTTATTATTTTAATCTCGATTTTAATGGATAAATGTGTGAAATGCCACCTGAATATCTCCGCCATGACATGTTTTTACTCTTTTGTTATGGTAAAGTGATTTGTATAAACTTTATTCAATAACGTATATTTTCCTCCATTTGTGATTTTTTAATTTAAGCGAAAATTAAGTATAACATTTTAGGAAAAAGAAACACTGTAATATTTAAAAAGAATAAGAAGAAATTAGTCTTATTTTGAAAGGAAAATATAGAAAAAACTCTTTTTATAGAAAAAGTCTTTATGCTAACCAGAATCTGGTGACATATACGCGGTCTCACCGGAAACATTACTCACGAAATATCCTCCTTGGAGTGTTTGGGTTAAGGGGTGTATAATAAATTAATCCTTGTTTTATAATAAAAACCATAAAACATTTATTTGTGAGTAAAATAATGCAATGGTTGGATATCTCTCCTTTATAATTAGGTGACTAAAAATACACTAAAATAATTAGAAAAAAATCTTGTACTTATTTAGTAATTACGTCAATATTAATTAATTGACTTTCTAATCTATTCTATTTTATGTACAAATATATTATTAAATTTTAAGCATTAAGTAATAAAACACTTTGTGCCCTCTTATATCGTAAGAGGTTACGAAATATACTCCTGGTTACACCCCTTACAGAAAACAGTGTAAGGGGTGTAAATAAATTGTATAATCACTGTTTTTTAAAATAAAAACTATAAAACATTTCTTATTTGTGAGATTAAAAAAACAAAACAATGCATTGGTTAAAATAAGTACATTCAATACATATGTGTTATAACATAATATGTGTTATAACATAATATAGCCATTACTATTATACTATTATTATTAAAATAATATGTGTGTAACATATTTCTTTAACGAATTAACCTGTAACATTTATATGCCCAGTATATTTTTGTTTAACAAACCAATCAGGAAAAATCCAAAACCTATCGTTATAGGAGGTATAAGATGATTAAACTTATATAATGACAACTACTTAACGGATAACAAATTAATTACTACTGTCAGCTAGTTCAGCTACTGTCTAGGTAGAATATACCTAGAGTTACCTACACCTACCTATGATGTAGGTAGATTAAAGCTTATTTTGACGTTACCTCTCACTTCGGTGTCACAAGCTGAATTTTTCAGGGATGGAAGTACAGTACATGATATGGGGACCCTTATTCCGAAAGTAGTACAAAATTAGACCGGATAAAAGGGCACTATCATCAAAAATCGATATATTAATACCACCGTATAGAGAAAACAAATACTTATTTTTTGATCCAGTACACAATAAAGTCTTCATAGGGAGTAATTTTTTATAATTATTTACAAAAAAACATTTCCATTAGCGCTTATGACCAAAAAAACTTTAAACATGAATAATCATTTCAATCATGCGAAAATTTGGTTTAAAAATAGATTTTTTTTAATATAACTTTCATTTAACGAAAAACGAAGGCCTAAATGAAAAAAAAGAAACAATTTAAAAGTTTCGCTTATGTCTTGGCAAGGTATCAAAGCAAACCCCATATTTTTGCTTTTAAACTAATAAAGATATATCAATAAACAATTAGCGATGTAATGGTTTTTGCGCGCGCTGGCCGACTGCCGCCGTTGCGCCGAGATTTCCTATACCCTTGTATATATGACGTCATGGTGTGGCAAATGTAGCATTTTAATTCGATTTGGGCTCCCTTATATAGGATAACAGAAACATTTTCAATGTTAAAAAACAAGCGTTAAACAGGCAGATCGAAAGAATTAAAATATAAAAATAAAATATAATAGGAACTCTTAAAAGATTAATTGGAATAAGAAATATTTAAAAATAAACTAGACATTACTAATGTTATTTATTTATAATTTAAAACTAGCTATTGTCTTTTAAAAGCAATTTAGTGTCATTGATTTAGTCATCGACAGTTTAATTTGTTAGAAAATTAATAAACACAATTAGGGAACGCCTTCTTAAAACAAATAAACAAAATAACTATGAATTAAAGGTACAATTAGTGTTTCATATGATGTAAGTACTATTTTAATGGATTATTAAATACCTAATATATCCAATTTGTAACTAATTGTTTTGATTTCTTTAAGTGCTGCTACGTACTGATATAAAACGTTTTAATTGAATAGTTACTGTACATATACATCGATTACACGATCAACACTAGACAGTGTCAGACTTGTCTTGAAAATGCGGATAGATAACATTAACCATAAAATTTTGCACACAAAATATCATCCATTGTCATTTGCAAGGCAACTGTGACGTAATTTTTTTTGTTATACGGAATACCAATGTATGAATATTAATCTAACCTCTTATATTCTGGTACATGGTACATACAGAGTATCCCATACTGAGCGTGCATGAGAAGTTTCTAGAGAACTACAATATCTAGATCGGAGATTTTTTGCACATCATTGTTTCACAACGAGATCTATCGATTAAGAATATTTTCAATATGGCGGCGCTTCTAGAAAGTTGGCGGCAAGAAAAATATACGCTTTAAAACTAAATCTTAAATAGCTTAAAAACGATTTGTTTTAGGTATAGGAACATGTATGTATAATCAAAAAGTAAAGAATTGAAAAACCTTTTTAATAATGAAATAAATAAAGTAGGTTTCTATTTGACATTCGAATAATTTAATTTATGAAATAGATAGCCAGTTGTCTTCCCTTTATGTCACAACGGCTGTGGGAATCACTAAATTTGACGTTTAGGCTATACATATTTTTTTGACAGGTAGTTTTTTTCGTCCAAAAATTTTAAATATTTTTTTCTCAAAAAGGGTTAATATTAGGTATAGAGTGTTTGACATCAAAATTCATAAAATTTTACGGAGAATTTAAGTATACAATAAAAAAATGGAGGTACCCATTTAAAATAAGAAAGTTGCTGTCAACATCCGGTGTTTTCGGAAGTGTTGTCATATTGAAAATATCTTTAATCGATAGATCTCGTTATGAAATAATAATGTGCAAATATCTCAGATCTAGATATGCACGCTCAGCCTGGGACACCCTGTATAGTACAACCTCTTTACTAAAATTATTTTTTAATATTTACTTTTGATATTTATACTTACGTATATTGCATAATTATTGCAAATTCAATTCATGATAAGTAATTTTATAATAATATTTAACTTAAAAAAGCGAAAAAATTCAGTAATGGTGAAAAAATTCAGTAATGTTCAAAAATGTAACAAATCTTTTATTATTTATATTTAGTCATGGATAATTCGATCAAAATAAACATAAATTTATGTAGAGACAGTATGTGTTTCTGCCAACTAATCAAACAAAAAACCGTTTATGAATAATTATATTATTATCTAATCTACGTACTCATTTTCGTAGCAGATTCAGATGCAATTTCTACTACGCTTAAAACCAAATTAAACAACACAAGAATTTTGCATGTAATCCTATACGCAATTCATTCACGTTCCATCCAAATCTTATCTAAATAATTTCTTAATGACTGAACTTTATTGCTGTGCAATTGATAATGTTACCGGTTTTAAATCGCAGTAGCTTAATAAATTATAAACAGAACAATAATGATAATAATAACAAATCGATAGGTATCGATATTTTTACCGGGTCGTCCGTGTGATCCGTGGAGTGTTTGACTTCACACATTGATAAGAAGGAGATTCTAAAGACGCCTTGTTTCAAATGATAAACGAATTTACGTTGGAGATTAGGGCGAGAAAAGTGTGAACAGGGTGTTAGATAATTGTAGAACATCATACTAAGACTTAATTTATTTACTAAAATATATACCTGGAGATTAGGGATGTAGTTTTTTTTTTAATTTGCATTAAAGAATATAGAGATTGGTCCAAACTGTATTCCCGAAACTTCAGCAGCATATTCTGCAGGGTGTACAAGTTTCATATTTATTTAATTTTTTTCTAAATAATTTATGAAGTAACGTCAATATTTGGATGACAATTGGTATCTGGGATTTTTTTCACATGAGTAATTTGATTTTGATGTCAATATGACTCCTACTTGTAGAGGGCGCCACCTACATATTTTTAACTGGTTTAAAGAGTAATAACTTTTCGTTCGTACCTGTATGAAACTACTGAGTATAAAAATGTAAATTTATGACGTTCTGTACGTAAAAAAGGTCTCTTGGTAAAAATCGCTAGGGGTAATGATTCTCGAGATATTTGGAATTGAAATTATCAATACCTGTCTTCATTGACATATATTAAATATGTTGACGACTGATGAATTAAAGATAATAAAAAGTTCCTAAATATATCATTTCAGTCATAAATCACGGAAATGTATATTTTTTCTCTCAGTACTTTTATATAGGTACGGACAAAAAATTATTATTCTTCAAACAGTTAAAACACATGTAGGTGGCGCTCCCTACAAATAGCAGTCATATTGACATCAAAATCAAATTTCTCATGTCAAAAGACACCAATTTTCATCCAAATATTGACGTTACTTCATAAATTATTTGGAAAAAATCGAAATAACAATGAAACTTCTACATCCTGCATCTCCGAAACTAAGCATTTTAGGACATACGTTTATACGAGCTTTTTTACTTATTTTTATCTGCAGAATATGCCGCCGAAATTTCAGGAATACAGTTCTGACGGCCCTGTACATTTATACAACTTTGACATTCGATTATAAATTGACAGATGCCATAATTTTGCGAGATTACTGCACTATTAGATTACGGTATCTTACAGGAGTACAGTATTATTTGTTGTATTGATTTTTATAATAGTTGAGCTTTTTAGTATTTTTTTAGGAAACACAGCAGTTTGGTTTTTTATTTTTTTTTAGTGTCAAATTTTTTTTTCAGTCTTACTGTGCTTATTGTTAGCGATAGACACCTCGTACAGAAATGATATTTCTGTTTTACTATGATGTGATTTTATTACATACTTAAAGTCGTGCACAGAAACTGAAACACTCCATAGAAAGGAGAAAGGACTATAGTAGGAATATCCCTCAAAAATAGAAGAACAAACGCATGGATAAGGGATAAAACAAAATTAACAGATGTGGTAGATGTAGTTAGAAATGACACTAACAAGTGACAGATCAATTTTAAGATGAAGACAATATAAATATAAATAACCAGGAGGTATGCCACCTATGCGATAGACAGATGATCTGAAACTAAAGCCGAGCAAAACTGGCCACTAATAGCTTATTACAAGTGCAAAATTGAAAATAGAGAGTATTTTTAAAAATGAACAGTAGAAGGGGGGCGCTAGATAAGGGAGAAGAAATAGTGTTTTCATTTGAGCATATTGTAGGTATGTATTGCGTCTCACTCAAGGTCAACAGGGTCACAATCCACTAACTGGGCCAGAACCGTTCTGGTTCCGAAGTGGAAACCAACTTAAAGCAGGATTCAAGAACTTTGGAAGCCTCCATCCGTAACCTGGAATGGGAATCCTCCAACAGTCTAAGACACTCAAAGAAATTTCTCAGGACTTATGACCAAGAAAAATCAGAGATTTTGCTTCTTTTTCCTTGCCCAACTAGCAAATATAGTTCCCACTCCTTTTTAAAACGTCACTGCCCTAATGTATATGCCCTAGGCCCACCCTTCCACTTAAAATGTTACTCTATAAGGAATAGTCACTTTGAAGTATATTTCGAGAGTGACCGGTTAGTGCCTACCTACCATAAATGTGGAAAATAAACACCCCTATTGCAAGTCGCAAACATATAATTTAAAGAAGTAGCCGGAACTACCCGAATCTTCGAATATGACACCATAAAAGACCAAATACTTTCTAGTAACTTTTCAAAGTAGGGGTTACTAACAAGTGCTACCATAATGCCTCCATTAAGTTTTGTTACTTTATAGTAACAATTTAAGTTACGGGGTAGTCGCGGCCACGACACTTAGTTACTTCTAATTTATAGTAGCATTGAAAGTAGCAAAATGGTTACTGCTACCTTCCTAGGTCACTATAAAGTACTCACTCAAGCCCTCACTCATCCATTGCCACTAAAAAGTCACGGGGATCAAAAACGGTTATGACATTTATTTTTATGAAATGTGAAATTGCATGACGCGGTCGCTGCGAATAAAGTTTAACGAAAGTTCCACATGTCGGTGGATAACACTTGGTTGTCACGAACCCGCGATTAGGCCGCTTCGTAACAGATAAGTCGCATTCACCAGTAGGCTACTTTATAGTAACACATCATAGTACCTCTTTTAGTGGCAAAAACTACCCAAGACACTACCCGGCTACTCAAAATCTTTCCCCATTTTGGTCGCAGTTACTTAGCAGCTACGAATATACGACGTAGCCGCCGATGGTCACCGTTCACTTTGTAGTGGCTTTGATAGTAGCAGTTACGTATCTGCCACTATAAATGCTAGTTGGGTGATTTCAGTAAAAACAATTTTCGGATTGCTACGGGGTTTCTAACAGAACACTGGCTCGTCAATGAACACCTCAGTAGATTGCAGCTAAAAAACAACGGCGAATGCAGATTCTGTGGGGAAAATGGGCAAACAAATATTCGTGCCATAAACTTTGGTACGACTGATATCGGAGATGGAGAAATTACCTCAGTAAAACCGTCCCAGATACTGGCTTTCGTCAAAGCCCTTAAACTGTATGATGAGTTTATAATTCAAGAAAGGGGGACACAATAGATCTATAAGGTTTTAGTGATAACTTCCTCTCTCCCATACAATCTACAATCTCCAATACATTGCGTGTGTATTTGATGGTAATTTTTGCCCTTAAGCAAACCGAAAGAAAGCTTTTTCCAACATATAAACAATACTTAAAATTAATAATATTGTTCTTGTACAATTGTTAGCCGGCAAAGCGGATTTCGTTCTTCTTCGTTCTCGCCCGCAACGCCAATTTACCGATACCACACCATCCGACCATTATCTCTGGCTTAGAAACACATACAATAGGCTGGCCGGCCGCGGGGTATTGCTCGAATTAACATATGTCGAGAGAAGGAAAGTTTATAATTTCCCGAAAAAAAGCACAATGGCGTCGGATGTTAAAAGCGGTAATTTCGCTCACCTAGCCACCACGGTGCACAAAGCTCCGTGCGAAAAACGAAAAGAATCAGTGTCGACTCGGCAGGATGGGATGGTATCATGCCCAGGTAAAAAAAACATTTTTTTAATTTTTTAACAAAAAATGTGTTTTTATTAGTTTAAAACAGATTTTATTGATTTAAACACGATTTTAACTCGAGATTATGTTTAAAACACTTGTTTTAAACTACAGAGAGTGTAGATAATATTCAAAATTATGACGTATAAGGCGACAAAACTTATTTCGATTTTTGGAGAACTTAATAGTACACTGTAAAAAAAAATGAGTGAAATTTCACTCAGATTTCACTCAATACTTTCTCAGTTTCTGTCCACACCCGATTGAGTGAAATTTCCACTCTACAGAAGTGAGTGAATCTTCAATTCTCAGAGTGAAAAGGACTGAGTCTTTCGCTCAATCGGGATTGGACGAAAGACTCCTTTTTTACTCATTATGGTTCACCTTGAGTAGGATTTTGATCGATTTTGATAATTTATTCACTTTAAAATGAGTGAACTAAGTGTTGAGTTCAAGTACACCTTCTATTGAGTGACTTTTACTCAAATTTGTGTTACACTTAACTTGATTAGTACTCATATCTGAGTATTAATTTCACTCAGTATTGAGAAATATATTCTAAATGATTTTTTTTAAAAGCAGCGATGACTAACTTGTTACTTTATAACAGGTGGGCAAGTGCCTTTCAAAGGTAAGTTTCAGTTTCGAACATGTCCATTTCCTAAAGTTCACTTTTGGGAGGCATCTGTGCACTTGTAATAAAATAACAAGTTAGCTTACATATCGCTTTTAAAACAATCATTTAGAATATTTCGTTTTTTTAACAAACCAAATGAAAAACTGTAAAACCCCTAGGTAAAACCTTTTTTTTTAAATATTTTTATTTGTCATTTTTATTTGACAAAAACAAATAAAACCAAAAAATATAACACTATTATTATAATATCAAAAACATTTTAAAAAGTTTTCAACTCTTTTCGGAAAAAATACAGGAACTTTTTAAGCTAGACGTCTAGAAAAGTTGCATTTAACAATGTCTCCGAATTTCAGTTTGAAAATCATTCTAATTATTAACTTGGGTTATTGTTTTTTTTTGGTTATTTACCTTTACATATGTCTCTGGCATTCGTATTCGCTTCACCACGCCACGCGGCCACAGTCACACTTTACATCACACTTTACACACACACTATGGGCTTGTGACATTGGCACCTTCGAAGGGACAAGACAACCTACGACTCGAAGAGATAATTAAAAACTGAGGAATAGGGGAATAGCTTATACGGTATCGAAGAAGCGCGTATGAAGTATGATTAGTAATGAGCGAAAACACTCTAAACTGGGAGATTTCACTCAAATTTTTATTGTGTTAAACTATAACATGAGTTTTTAAGTGAATTTTTCTATTTCATTACTCAAAGATAGGAGTTATAACTCGAACATGAGCTTATTCAATCGTTATTGATTAAATAGAGATACTTGAGTAAAATGATGAATTTACTCTATTTTAGATGAAAGTGTACTCAATTATTTCACTCAAAAAATTCACTTCCTGAGAAATATGTGTTCACTCAGGCTGTTTTTTACAGTGTACTCCTCCGAGTTGTAGCACAGAATAATTGGATTAAGTGATTAAGTACCATATTTTTTATTAGTTTTGTTAGAGTTAGGTACTATCTTTTATTATCACGAGTTCAATGCTTTTTTCTAGACAATATTAGGTCGAGATCGTTACTTTGTTTTTTGTTAAATAATTGAAGGAAAGAGGTTCTTACATTTTTATTGAAAAAAAATTGTGTGTGTACTATGTGAGCTTATTTGAAGTGAAACTTCTTACTAACAGCTATTAAATTGAAGGATTTGAAGGACATGTTTGAAAAAGTGTATTTTGAAATGTTGAAAAAGCAACAAATTAAAAATTAATAAATAAATTGATTCACTCTCACAAAATTTGAATTAAAATGACCATCTGTCCGTCTGAGGACTCCATTCGAGTACCTCTATCCACGTGCCGAGTTTGGTTCCCATCGATCCATAATTAAGAGAAAAATTCTGATGATTTCGTCCATTTTGAGGCATCGGTTCGAAACGTCGAGGGCGTCATCTTATGACCTGTCCCAAATTATGCTGAAATCGACCCACATTTTTCTTCAATATCAAATCCTTAGTCCCACCCTGATGAAGATGTAAACGAAACATCTTATCCAATTTTGCAGGATGGGACCGTATACAACGTCGCTCACATAGCCTACCCACCAAATTTGTTCGAGATTAGACATCAACTTTTGACGTTTCTTACGTCAAATCTAACTGTCACAATAACACGTGTCAAGTTCGCATTGGTCCAACCTGTGGACATACTAAATTTCGTTTAAATCGGACGATTTTTTCGTCATTGATGATGGGGTTTTATGGTGCACGAAACGTCGTCAAAATAATGTCATTAAAAGAAATGTATGCGAACATTCTACAAAATTCAACGTTCGAAATAATGTAATAAGTAAATCAGTTTGGGTAAACCAAACAAATAAATCTAAATGAGTTATAATTTTTAAGCTAACCAAGTCTTGCAATTATATCAATTGTATTTATTGTAATCAGCACTTCAATTGGATATTTGGATATATGTATATCAAAAAAATCGAAACGTTACTAGAAAATAATTAACATTTAAAACCTTTTTTATTTTTTTTGTATTTTTAAGTTAACATCCACAATCTTTTATATAATTTGTTTAAACAACAAATTAATATCTGGTAAATACCATTAAAAAATACCACTAGACGAAAATCTTTAAAATTAAAGTTATTTTTTGTAAACACGATTGGCATTGATCCAACGGAGAAAAAAAAACAAAATGAACATAAAGATTATTTAAAAAATGGTGATTTTTGCAAAGATTTGTCAGCATTCATGGGTCATAGGACACAGAGTAGATTTTACCAACGCAAAAACTATGATGAAAGAAGCGACAGCCTCTAAAAGAAAAATAAAAGAGTTTTTTTAATCCAATCCAATAAATAAATGTATTCCTCATTGCTCAAGCATCTGTAGAGGTTAGTATAATGTATGGCTATCGATTCTTTGATTTTAATAAATACAACATAAGTGAAAATTAAAAACAAACTAAAAATAATCATATAGATACAGAAAGTATAAAGCTTTTTGGTTTTACCTCATTAAGTAATTGTTGTCAGGTAGTAATTTTTAGACTAATTTGACTTCATATATCATTTTTGTCAACGGTTTATAATAGAAGTATTTGCTAAAGAAACCAAAGTGTTCTTGAATGGTTGTATTTAGGTCTTTTAAATAGTTTTTTTCTTTGTTTTTTATGTTTTTGTGCTTCTGGTAGGAGATATACTTCAGAGAAACGGTTAAGCATTTTTTTATCGGCTAGGCAAAATTGTTTTACTACTAAAAAACCACTGAAAAATTGGTTTCTGTTTGATCAACGTAGTTGCGTTCTTAAAAATTTTTTTTATTTTTTATATTAGTACCGAAAAATACAGAATTCTTTTCAAGAAATGAACCCGCCATAAAGGTATATTAGCTATTGTTAACAAATTAATTTTCGCATTTGCGACTGTTTAAAAATTGATATTTCGTTACATCAGAACTACCTACCACCCAGAAGCGCCGCCGCTGTCAAGCAAAGGCGCTGAACATAGGGCTTCGTGCGAGCGAATGAAAAGAACGTGGAAAATTATAAAAGAGCGACTTAGCCTAAAGGCTCATAAGCAACCAAAAGATTAAATATAACGATAGTGATTAAACTGGGACCTTTTATTCTGCACTTCGTCGCGATCGGGCATCGCCTCGGGTGTGGACATGGGCCGCAATTGCATCGGCACGCAACGGCCCGTAACATTTGCTCGCCCGATAGCTAAGGCCCCCTTCACACTGTGCAAGTACTTGAAGCCGGTTAAGTACGTGCAAAAGCTTAATAGTTAATCCTTATTGAAGTTCCATTACTTTCTGGGCTGTTGGAAATTATCATGGGAATTCAAGTTATTTTTAAAAATTATCTACCTACAGTACTTTTATTTTAACTGTGAACATACAGTTTATATTTATGTGCTAGTGCTATTCTGTTTTGTTCACTCTATGGAGGTTAGAGCTAAGGAAAATTTATCTTTGTGTAATTGAAAAGTGGTCATCAAAGAGGGAACACTTACGAGTCTATTACGCTGTACTTTCGGGTCGCTCTCAGGGGTCGGGTACAGCGGGTGTGTGGCCGAAGGAAATATATATTACTTATATTTCAGAAATCTGCCTAAGGTTTAGCCTGATCCTGTCGTATTAAGCCACACCCAAAACTCCAAACACACATGCTTTGATTAAGGCTTGATTAAGGTTTGCAGAGCTTCAGCATTTGCCATAAAATAGCGAGCAATTTGTTACAAAACCATATAAATTATATATCACTGTAATCACAAAACTTCAATCTATTTCCGTATTGTGACGGAATTTTAAATTATATCTTTATTTTGGAGAAAATTTAGTCCAAACATAAGGAATACTTTGCTGTTGTTTGACCATCAAAATCTTTAAAATAAAGACGTTGTCTCAAAATGTGCTACAATACGGATATAGTATAATCCTTTATCTTTAATTTCTTTCTTCATTTGTGTAAAAATGCCTAGCCAGTTTTACATAAAACGTTAAAGCCGAACGCTTATTTTGCTACTTTTTCGGACTAGTGAAATATACTCTTAATAAGTAATCTTCTCATAATGAGTTACTTTTCATCATCTGTCATTTTTATTTAGTGAAAAAAAATTAATAGATTCTCTGGAATAATTCAACAAACTAAAAAACGTCAAAGTGCATCTTTTCTCAATATTTTTTTATTCATCTCAATGGCTTTTTTGTTGGAGATATTCGTTTTAGAAGGAGACCCTATATATACAACAATTCTAGCATTAAAAACATGCATTTTCTTTTGGTCTTAATCAAGACAAAACCATGAAATAGAGTGTTGACAGTTTCTTGACAGTTCCTCTAGCAGAGATGGTTTTAAGGTTCCAGAAGTAGTATCAGCGATTGATATTTCTAAATATTTACAATCTATTGTAAAGCAACGTTTTTTTTTACAAAAATACAGTCCTACATTTTCAGTTGTTTGCAATATATTTATATCAAACACATCAATTTATTCACACCCGAGTTTATAGATTTTAGAATTACAAATGTAATCGTATAGATAAAAACATATTGCAATCCAAGCCATCAAGTACAATCTCTAAACGATCTATATATGTCAATAAACTAAACGTAAAATTCACCATCATTTTATTTATTACTAATCCAATAAAAGTGTCTATTTATTCATTCCGACATTATAAATATTGGCTAGGCTATGTTAATATCTATAAATAATTCATTTTGGAAAAAGAAAATTAGACGCGAAATGAATTACAACTTGACAGTGATGCACCGACCGGTGTGAACAGGCTCTTAGTTGCAATTCAATCATGCATTCTTGGGCGAGATGCAGCACCGGACGATATTAAAGCCAAGTGCTGGATAACTCTGACCGCTCTAAATATGGACTAAATACCGAGATTGTTTCAGCCAAGTAATTATACTTGTATGAATATTAATATCTACTATATCTATGGTATATATACAGGTATTTTGTTATTTCGTGACACGTTAATATTAGAATAAAGTTCAATTAATTTATGTATATTATGCTTTTACCTCATTCATATCAAAAAAATACACTTCAATTTAAAAATGCCGTCAAATTTATTTTTAATATTTTTCAAGCCTTGGTTGGCTTGAAGTTCTTTTTTGTTATTCTTTTTCTTTCTTGAGCACAATGACTATGCGTCTTTGAAACATCAGTCAAGTTATAGTAATTGCAATCTATCTTTTAAAAAATTAATCTAAATTCAGAGACACAACATGGATGTTCTGCTCCAGTGGTTATTTTTTGATATTTAAACTTAGACGTATTTAGCATTACATTTATTAGACATAACAATATTGTATTGTCATTTTGTTCTACAGGGTGCTTTTTAAATAAATGGAAATATTTTTAGAGGTAGTATATTCATTAGCGTAACTAGCAATTCATCCATGGGAACCTAGGGCTTTTGTTTTTTAACAAAATGAAGAATAATAATTAAAAAAACACATTTTTGAATAAAACGTTTACATGAATTTCTCTATCAATAAATTCCATAGACTTGGTTATCAAACCGTGTTCCCGTAGATTACTTAAATACCTACAAATTTTCTAAGAAAATAAAAATGAACACATTTTTTGAACACAACAAGATAATATTAAATAAACAAAACTAGAAAACGTCATTCTTACTACGTTACAAGCAAAAAAAATTAATACGTAGCCAAGAGTCATAGACCGTGTAATAGATTTATAAACTGTGTAATATTTTATAATATATTTCTTATTTCGCCTTTAAATAAATAGTTAAATATGCCCAAAAAAATTGTGAATGGGATATATTTGTTTACATCTATTTTTTTGTTTCAGGGCGTCCCACTGTCTGCCATGTGATGCCCCGCAATGCCCACGTTGTCCGCGGCTCCTGAGCCGACGACGCGGCCCGCTGCCGCCATGAGCCCCGAGCAAGAGGCCTCCCCGCCCCCGGCAGCTCCGGGGGCGTCACCACCGCCGCCGCCCACGCGTCTGCCGTCCCCCACGGAGTCCACGTCGGACGTGGAGCAGTTCGCTGGCAAGATTGTCTACAACCCCGACGGCTCGGCCTACATCATCGAGGACTCGGAGAGCGACTGCGAGGCCCAAGCCCCCGCCGCCCCCGAGAACGGGCCGCCCCTGCAGGCCGTCTACGTGTCGCGGATGCTACGGCAACCCACCCGACCATCCGAACTGCCCGCCGTGCACAGCTACCGCGTCGTGGCTCTGAGGGACGCTAGACCGCCGCGACCCGCGTCCTTGCCCATCAAGCCCATCCTCATGTGTTTCGTGTGCCGGTTGTCGTTCGGGTTCGCGAGGTCCTTCGCCAGCCATGCCAGTGCTGAACACGGAGTCGCGTTGCAGGACGCCGAGCGAGAGGTACTGGCGCAGGACTGCGGAGCGATCCTGCAGTGCGTGGGAGCCGAAAAGAGGCCAGTAGTTTCCTTGTTAGAGCCTCTCGGAGGTCATATGACGCCCGAACCTCAATCCATGCAACAACAGACCACCGTACCTGGCAGAGACGGACACCCTTCGTCGCAGCCTCAACAAGCCCAAGGCCAAGTTCCTGGAAAGTCGCCTAGTCCGCCTTTTGCCTCGCCTCCAGCCTTTATGACTGGTACGACTATTGGGGTGTGTCCTGAACACCTTCAGGGCAGACCTTCTGGCGTGGAGTGTGCCCGATGTGAGATGATACTCGCATCAGGTCGGTTGGGCCCGGCAGGCCTTGCCAACGTTCACAGTCGTAATTCCTGTAAGACGCTCAAATGTCCTAAGTGCAATTGGCACTACAAATACCAAGAGACGTTAGAAATCCATATGAAAGAGAAACATCCTGAAGCGGAGACGAGCTGCATCTACTGCATCGCCCAGCAACCTCATCCACGATTGGCGCGAGGCGAAACCTACACGTGCGGCTACAAACCTTACCGATGCGAGGTATGCAATTATTCAACGACTACGAAGGGCAACCTCAGTATACACATGCAATCTGACAAGCATTTGAACAACATGCAAGAGCTCCAAAACGGCGGAGGACCAAACGGCGAGACGCGTCAAGCATCGCCTAAAGCGCCAATGCATCATTCGCCGGTCAGCGCAGGCCATAAACCCAAACCTAGCTTCCGATGCGACGTGTGTAACTACGAGACGAACGTCGCGCGCAATCTACGCATTCACATGACTTCGGAAAAGCACACGCACAACATGTTGGTGCTACAGCAGAACGTCAAGCACATGCAAACTCTGAGCGCGTTGCATCACCAGCAACAACACCCGCCGCAGCACGTCGAGAGTTTGTACGGTATGTACCCGAGCCTCGGTGAGAAACCAGAAGCGGCCTTGGCCGATATGGCGTACAATCAGGCGCTGCTCATTCAGATGATGACGGGCGGGCAGTTACCTGGACACGCGGGACCCGCTGACCTGGCGGCTCATGCGGATTTAGGACTGAACCCTGAAACGATGGAACCTCCACCTGAACCCGCCGATCCTGATCCGGAGAGAATCTACCAGTGTTGCGTGTGCAACGTGTTCCAAACGGATTCGTTGGAAGAGTTGGGACGACATCTGGCACTGGACAGAACGAGACTGAGAGAGCAGGAGATTCTGGCCGTGGTGGCCGGTCACTATATCTGCAAGTTGTGCACTTACAAAACGAACCTCAAAGCCAATTTCCAGCTCCACTGCAAGACTGATAAGCATTTACAACGGCTGCAACACGTCAACCATGTGAAAGAGGGCGGGCCTCGAAACGAGTGGAAGTTGAAGTACGCTTCTGCGCCTGGTGGTGTTCAAATCCGGTGTAACGCGTGTGACTATTATACCAATTCCGCGCATAAGTTGCAATTGCACGCGGCCGCGGGCAGGCACGACGCGGGGGTGGCTCTGTTGAAGCATCTCCACGAGAGGTGTTCGTGTCTCCAACCTAACCAACCTCGAGTGTTCCACTGTTCGCTTTGCGGGTTCTCCGCAACCAACCGACTGCCGTTACTACAACACGTCAAATCGCTGAAACATCTTCACATGGAGCAGCTCCATCAGCTCCAAAGGAGGGCCGAGGGCAAGGAAACGTCTCCGGAGATCGGGGAGGTGTTCCACGTGGTACCCGGACCAGTAGACCAAAGCCAACAACAAATTCACACACCCGGTAGGTGTTTATTTTATTTAATATACTATGTTTCTAAATACAATGTAAAACAATTTAGGAATTCCCAAAAAACTCTTTGACAAACAATGGAGAATTAAAAAAAAATACAGCTTTGAGAAAAATATCAATTAATTGTTTTAACCTTTCTCGAAAATAACTTAATCAAACGAGATAGGTTAATATACGATATTAAGTTCGTAATCGTTAACCACAATGTTTAAAAATGATAGGATTATGATTATAGGTATTGAAATTAATATTATTTATTTTTATATACACACAATATTACGGATGTACATACATTTTGATATAAGTTATTATTTCGAAAAAATGGCAAAAATAACCGGAAGTATTTTATGATAGCGTCTTCTTCACTTCTTAACTAATCCCACCAAAATAGGCTAAATTACTTGATATAGGTATACGAGGTGACTGAAAACTATATATACTTTTTTTATGGAGAAATTATGACATTATGGTATTATGGTTAAAATGGCAATTTTATGGAATATTTTGTGATCAAAATACACAATATACAGTATTTTATTTAAAAAAAATACAGCTTTGTCTATAAATATGTTTCACTTACCCTGTATATTCATTAAAAGCTTAGAATAAAAAAATTAAATATAAAACATGATGTGGAGGATTTCTTTTCATGTTTACCTGTAAATACAGCAATAAAAAATAAATGTGTGAATGTATAATGTATACAGGGTGGGTCTTAAATAAGTGCAAATATTTTTAGGGGTAGTATATTTCGACCCCAGAGAAACACGATTATGAGGTTTTTTTCGCGAAATATGTTTTTGAAAATTTGGATTTTTTTTAGGTTTTAGTTAAAAAACATAATTTCTTGATAATATGGCAACGCAGGTACCTAGTAAATTAAATTTACAAGTAAGAAATCCCAGAAAAGATTCAGTGGTTCTCAAAATGTAAGCAAAATATCATTTTTTTGGAAAATTTTCAAAGTAGAATAAGTCGGTTGTTTTGGACTTATTTGAAAATCACTGTCACTGGAAATGTGTGTACACTCTGTATATTTAGAAATAAATATAATAATAAATAATAATAATAATAAATCGTCTTTATTGTACTAAAAAAAAGATAGTGACACTGAGCGAAGTTTAGCTAATAGCTATTCTACCACCTAACCCAAAAATATGTTTTATAAAAAACAATATTTATAAACAATTTTTAAAGAAAATATTAATTTTTATGAGGTAAAAAAATTAAAAAAATATGGAGGCAGTTTAATAAATTTTATTATTTAATTACTTTTTGTTTTCTTTCTAAAGTGTTTTAATGTAAAAAAAATAAAAATATCTACTTTAAATCCTTCCATTTATAACAAAGTTAACTTGCCAAACTATTAACTTTAAATCAACAATAATTTTTAATCTCAGTTCCACAGGCAACGCCAGTCTCTAATTGATTGGCCGTTTTTTTGGTACCCTAAAAATAATAAGGCGGAGTCCAAATAACTAGCAAAAAAACACTTTATCAGCACTGTTTCTTTAAATTTGCTTGAAAATTTCATTAGTCGGATCTGTCGACCGTGGTGTAGTGTCTCCTTGTGTGTGTTCTCCCTATATAGTGGTACTTAAGGTATGATACAGATACATTTCATTAAGAGTCCACTTCACTACTCCGAAATAGGTAGCAAAATAAGCGTTCGGCATTTAACGTTTTATGTAGAACTGGCCTAGGTATTTTTACACAAATAAAGAAGGAAATTAAAGATAAAGGATTATACTATATATTCATATTGTAGCACATTTTTAGACAACTTCTTTATTTTTAAGATTTTGATGGTTAATCATTAACAAAGTATTCCTTATGTTTGGACTCAATTTTCTCGAAAATAAAGACATAATTTAAAATTCCGTTAGAATACAGAAATAGATTGAAGTTTTGTGATTAGAGTGATATATATTTTATATGGTTTTGTAACAAATTGCTCGCTATTTTATGGCAAATGCTAAAGCTCTGCAAACCTTAATCAAGCCTTAATCAAAGCACATGTGTTTGGAATTTTGGATGTGACTTAACACGACAGGATCGGGCTAAGCCTTGGGGCAGATTTCTGAAATATAATCTATATAAATTTCCATCGGCCACACACCCGGTTTACCCGACCCCTGAGAGCGACCCGAAAGTACAGCGTAATAGACGTTTTTCGAAGTGAATTTGCCATTTTTTTTTTCGTATTTTGATCGATTTGTGTACGTCTATAAACCATACCAAATAAGGAAAAGCAATAATTCAAGCTGTTAACGAATTCCTAGACTGTCATTAAACGTTTTAACCGGAGCGATGCTGGTTAAATAAATACTCGAACAGTTAAAAGTAGGCTGCCGGTGGTGTAATTAATAAATGCCTTAAATATGTGCATAATATTTAATATGTCGTTAGTTCTAAATGGCGAAAATAACAGGCCGTTTAATGATTATTTAACTGCATTTGAATAAATGCCGGTAATAGTGGTATTTTTGTTTGCATCTTTTACTCTATTAGTTGAACGGTTTTGTTCTCTCAATTAAACAACTGTTATGTTTGTTACACGATTATTGTGTAACCGGACTGTTGTTCAGAATCTAAGTTCTACGATAATTGTATATATTTTCTAATGTCTAATTAACGATTGATAAAAAGTATTGGTCTAAAAAGGAAATAAAACAAGATTTAATCATTATTAAATTTGTTATTAAAAGATGGAATAGATTATTTGCGTTTTTATTTATTCATTTAGATATACAGGGTGGCGCCTCTCATACGCCGCGGCTCCAAGGAGAACGATAGTTTGTATTAAAATGAAATTTTGTGAGCGTATGTAAGTTAATTCAGAGCACTTTTTTAAAATATAGAGAGTGCTATAGGGTGTCCCCCAAAAAAGTTACATATCAAAGTTGTGTTTTTTGTAATGGAACACCCTATATATTAATTGATTTTAGGATTTTGGGAGAAAAATAAAGGTGAGTTTTATAAGGAAGTATATGACTAAAATGTAGTTTTTGACATATTTAACATTTTCTGGAAATAAAGAACAATTTTTAAATTACAATAAAAGTTACCGAAATTCGTATAAATGTATATCCTAAAATGCTTAGTTTCGGAGATACAGGATGTAGAAGTTTCATTTTTATTTCGATTTTTTCCAAACAATTTATGAAGTAACGTCAATAATTGGATACAAATTGGTGTCTAGGAGTTTTTTGACATGAGAAATTTGATTTTGATGTCAATATCACTCTTACTTGTAAAGGGCGCCACCTACATACTTTTTAACTGGTTTGAAGAGTAATGACTTTTCGTCCGTACCTGTATAAGACTACTGAGTAAAAAAATATACATTTACGGCGTTTTTTACATAAAAAAAGGTCTCTTGGTAAAAATCGCTACGAGTAATGATCCTCGAGATATTTGGAATCAAAATTATCAATACCTGTCATCATTGACATAAATTAAATATGTTGACTAAATAGTTATTAGATTGAAATCATAAATTTGAAACTTTTTGTGCCAAAAGTTCAACAAAAAATGTTTAATCAACATTTTTTCGCAGAAAAAATTATGATTAATTTAAAAAAATAAAAATGTATTATTTCAATCAAATAACAAATAACCATACTCAAAGTGTGCTTATTTTTGGTCAATAATGACATGTATTGACTATTTCCATTTTAAATATCTTGAGAGCGGTTGTTCGTAGCAATTTTTACCAAGAGGCATTTGTTACGTAGAAAGTCATCGAAATGTATATTTTTTGTGTCAGTAGTTTTATACAGGTACGGACGTTAAGTTATTACCCTTCAAAACAGTTAAAACACGTGTAGGTGGCGCCCTCTACAAATAGGAGTAATTTTGACATCAAAATCAAATTTCTCGTGTCACAAAACCCCAGGCACCAATTTTCATCCAAATATTGACGTTACTTCAGAAATTATTTGGAAAAAATCGAAATAAAAATGAAACTTTGACACCCTGTATCTCCGAAACTAAGCATTTTAGGACATACATTTATACGACCTTTTTTTACTTATTTTTATCGGCAGAATATGCTGCCGAAGTTTCCGGAATACAATTCGGACTACTCTGTATATTTATTTCCTCCTATACAAAAACGTTTATTAATACCAGGTATATTATATATAGTAATAATATTTAAAAGCACAAACATTTTTTTCTGAAATTTTATTGAAATATTTTTGTAAATTAACTCATTTTCGATCATTTTATACAAAGAACAATAATGATGATCGACAGGAATATTAAACAAAAACGAAATGTAAATATTGGATTTATTTAAATTAATATTAGTAGAATTTGGCAAACACATTATTTTTTAAGACTTCATACTAAGCAAATAAGAAGGTATGTACTAAAATCATTAAAAACTATTTAACTTTTTATAAATGGATGTTGTCAATTATACCTAGCTGAATACGAAAAAAAATGATATTGCTTTTATTATTAATTCTTAATTTTTTTAACAACTATATACATATTTGCGTTTTTATAAATAATAAGGAATTTATTTTTATAAACTAGTGTTTTTTAATTAGTATAATGTTCTTAATTCTTAAATGTCCTTGTTTGGGTTAAAATATAAAACTTTTATATCGTTTAAACAAATAATTATTACATATACCGGGTACGTCTCAAAAGTGGCTCACCCCTATAACTTTTTTATTTTTTCAGATAAAAAAACGAGATTTGGTATGTTAGTATATGACATAAATTGGGATTGATTGGCGTATTCAATTGTTTTTGGTCACTTCCTGTTTCACCGGAAATGACTACTACTTTTGATTTTTAAATGGCACCCCCGGTATATTTTTACTTTATTCGATAAAAAATGATATTCTGAATAGAATGACGTATCATATGTCAACTTTTGACATTCTTGCTTAATAAAAAGTCGAATTTTCAATTTCAATTTAGAGTGCGATGGCTATGTTAGAATTTAGAATTAGAATAAGTGGGAGGGGGGTTAATCTCTGCGACCTTAGAGATCTATTGTGTTTTAGAATTTAGAATGAGTGGGAGGGTTAATCACTGCGACCTTACAGATCCATTGTGTCCCACTGCTTGAGTCATAACTCATCATACAGTCGTTTTATAGAGGTAGTTCTCCATCTCTCAATATCAGTCGTACCAAAATTCGCTAGGCACGAATAGTTGTCGTCTCCGGCGCACTCAGTGATGAAGGGGTGTACTGGTGTTTCCCATCTTCCCCCACAGAATCTGCATTCGCCGTTTCTTCTTAGTTTCAATCTACCGAGGTGTTCATTGAGGAGACAGTGTCCTCTTAAAACCCCCGTGACAATCCGAAGATTGTTCCTACTTAAACCCAGGAAGATCTGTGATTTTTCTTGATCATAAGCCCTCAGAAACTTCTTCGAGTGTCTTAGACCGTTGCAAGATTTCCATTTCAGGTTGCGGATTGAATCTTCCAAGTTCTTGAGTTCCGCCTTGAGTTGAGATCTATTGTGTCCCCCTTTCTTGAGTTATAACTCATCATACAGTCCCAGGACTTCCTACGGAGGCCCGTGTCCCTCACAGTCGAGGAGCTACGACCCAGGCCGGGTAGACGAAACGGTAGCTTGTGTCGCCTGTTGGGTTTAGAGGTAGGAGGTAGGCTCCGTGTCGCCTGTTGGGTTTAGAGGTAGGAGGTAGGCTCCCGACCCTTGAAGGAGGTGGTAGCTTGTATGCCACTTGCGGAGGATGGTCTCACGCAAGTGTCAGCCACCTCTCCTGTAGTTCTCTTTGGGTTTGGCCCCTTGGAACTTTCATTGTTACTGTTCCCAGTGTTGCTAGGGGTTTCCCACAGCTTCACCGGTGTTGTTTTTATTACTATTATTACCAGATCTCATAGTGTTCCTATGAGTCGCTAGGGACAATCGGTCCACTTCTACAGAGCCCCGCATGTAGAAGTAAGGGTAAATACAATGGGGTGCCCCCCGGTGCCCCAAGGTTGAGGCTGTCCGTAGCCCCGCCCGGTATCGTTATATGTCTTGGTGCAATTACCTGGCCACGACACTACAGTCAGGGACAAGACGATGAGTGAGATGCTTCTTAGACCAAGCCAAGAGCTAGGGGGGATTCCCCCCAGCACCTGATCAAGAGCTTCCCGAATAAAGATAAGGTCTTGCATCTCCTAGGGGAAGAATGTACATGTACTGATTTCTTTCGAAAATCCACAACTATGTAACTATGATCCCTTCCCCGACACAAACGGTACATTGTGAAACAGGAAATTGTAGAGAGAAACAAGCCCTATAATATAGGATACAACATTTTAATGAACAGTTCTTTTCATAAAATCAATAAAATGAAAAATATACGAAATAATATACATGTACTGATTTCTTTCGAAAATCGACATCTATGAAACTATGAACCCTTCCCGGACACAAACGGTACATTGTAAAACAGGAAATTGTAGAGAGAAACAAGCCCTATAATATAGGATACATTTTAATGAACAGTTCTTTTCATAAAATAAAGAAAATAAAAAATATACGAAATAATATACATGTACTGATTTCTTTCGAAAATCGACAACTATGAAACTATGATCCCTTCCCCGACACAAACGGTACATTGTGAAACAGGAAACTGTAGAGAGAAACAAGCCATGTAACATAGGATACAACATTTTAATGAACAGTGCTTTCCATAAAATCAAAAAATGGAAAATATACGAAATAATATACATGTACTGATTTCTTTCGAAAATCGACAACTATGAAACTATGATCCCTTCCCCGACACAAACGGTACATTGTGAAACAGGAAATTGTAGAGAGAAACAAGCCCTGGCTATGTTAAAAACACTAATTCTTAATCAAGGAGCCTTGGCAAAATAGATTTGATCGTCTAATGTTTTTAGTGTCTTGTCCTGGCCAATTAGAAAATGCTCAAATCGTATTTTTAATAATATCTCAATTTTTTCAAATGGAACGAGGGTGGCTCATTAGCATATTTGAAAAAAGCATTTTTTTACGAATAATTTGATACCACACACTTGATATTTTGAGTCAAATTTTCGTTACAAACCACAAGGTATAATTTCAAATAAACAATACGCAAAAATGTCAAAATTGACATATGATAAGTCATTCTATTCAGAATCTCATTTCCTAACGAATAAAGTAAAACAATATCGAGTATGCCATTTAAAAATCAAAAGTTGTAGTCATTTCCGGTGAAACGCTCAATTCTAACTTATGTCATATACTTGTATGTTAGTATTAGTGGTATTATTATCTCGTTTTTTTAACTGAAAAAATAAAAAAGTTATTGGGGTGAGCCACTTTTGAGACGCACCCGGTATAGGGTTGTCCAACTAAATATGCATGCATATTATATTTCATTTTTCAATATGTAAAGTATATGAAGGTTGGTATCAAGGTACCAAAATTATTTTACATTTTATCTGGCTTTTTATTGACTAAAATACATGACGTTTGCTTTTTGAATTGAATAACAATAAAATTCGGGTTAATATTTCTATTCCTTCTTTCCAAATTAGTGAAAACTATTTAAGTTTTGAAAGTATGTACTTTTTTAGTAAAATAATATTTACTAACAAAGAGGCAATGCAATAGAAAATTATTTGACAAATAAAGTCACCTATTATACAGGGTGTGAATGAATAAATGCGAAAAAATTAACTTGGTATCTGTTCTTGGTATCTGATAATTTTAATAATATGCTGACGGATGTTAACATGGTTAATGATTAGGGAAATGCACGTCCAGTGAATGTAGTGTTTTATTTTACTAAAGAAGGCTTTTCATTTTTTTTTAATTTGACGATTCCTTTAAAAAATATTTGCTTGTACAAGGTGAACTCTATAATAAGTCATATCACATTACTAAGTCAATAATTATTATAGTCGAAAATGTTTACAGACATTTATATGGTATTTCTAACTGTAGTATAATAAGTTATATGAAATTTTACGTTTTTCCTCAAAAACCGCAAGGAATAAACAAAATAGTTTCTGAATTGAATGTTATATACTAGAATATTTGTTTATTATTTCAAAACTAGACGGCAGATTAAAAAAATATAGTAAAATATTGCTAAGTTAATATCGTAGATAGTGTAAACATCCTAAATTATTTGGCACTTAGACCTTTAGACCCTGTCTAGGCAACCAACAATACGCTTAAATAGCATTGCGTTATAAACATTTATGCTGCAATTATTAAAGTGTAAGCATTTCAAACAGCAGCCAGCACTGTATAGGTATAGTCTATCCAGGCGAAATAATAATCACAAGACAAGATATTATCTGTCATTTTTAATTCAAAACTAAACATTGTTTCTTCTGCCAGTTTTTAAATGTCGTCTATTCATACAGGGTATTCGAAAAATGTATGGCCAAATTTTAGGGTGTCATTCTTCATCAAGAAAATATGTAAAAAAGATTCTACAAAAAAAGTGTTTGTAGAATCTGTGGACGATTTTCTTGGAATTTGTCACTGTTGTTTCTAGTAGTAGTTAAGGGCCTAATTTAGATCTAATTAAAATTATTAAATCCAGTGGTATCCCAGGGGAATACCATATCGAAAATAATTGCGAAAAAAATACATACCACTGACTTTTTTGCAATTTTTGTATATTTTTTAGAATAATTAAGTCACTACATGAATAGAACTTTTTTCTTCTCGTATCATGGTCTTATCAAAACCACTGAAAAAAATAATTTGTTGCCCACTGGACTCCGTTGAAAAAAAAAATATAAAAATTATTTTTTTTGTTACATTTTTTTAAATTTATCTAACATCCTAAATCTGTAAAACTATGCATTTTCTGACCTAAGTTTATAGAATTATTGAACTTTTTTTTCATATTATTTGATGAGATGATTTTTCGGACACTCTGTATATACCTAATTTTTCGCCGGACAGAGTATACAGAACTATGTTTTCTGGAATTTTACCAATACATATTTAAAATCTCTCATTTAGGTGTCGTAAGCTTTATTTGTATTAAAAAAATAATATTGATACAACTTACAATATTATAAGTTTATTAATAGATTAACATCAATATAATACCAATATAGCGGAATTGTCATAAAAATTGAATGTAAATATTTTTATCTTTCTCTTTCACGTGAGAATCGATGAACTTTCTAGAATGTATATAGATTTAAAACAGTAATTTATTTCATCATGAATCCTATTTTTAATTATGTTACACTTGGTTGGTCAATTGCTTGATCTTCAGTCATTTAATGTCAAATATTTAAATTACAAGATAAATTTAATATTTTCAATTTTAATATTTATTTATAAGTTGTTTACTTTGAAAATATTATAGTATATATTTATTTGATTGCATAGTTTAAGAAATATATAAATTGGAACTGTAAAAAAGTCAGTCTTGAGACAGATTACAGGTGAGGGTTGGAACCTTTGGTGTTATACAGCAAAATAAAACACTAAATCACCACAATACACCAAAATACTTTTATTTTTGCACTGGACGCGCGTTTCGCTAACCATGTTAGCATCATCTGTTGATGGATTATAATCTCCTTGAGTTTATAATCATCTGCTGATCACCACAATACACCAAAACACTTTTACTTTTACACTGGACGCGCGTTTCGCTAACCATAGTGTAAAAGTAAAAGTGTTTTGGTGTATTGTGATGATTTAGTGTTTTATCTTGAGACAGAGTTTATGTCTAGACTAAATAGACATGTGTTAGGGAATAGATACTTAATACGTCTGTCTGTCTGTCTGTCTGTCTGTCTGTCTGTCTGTCTGTCTGTCTGTCTGTCTGTCTGTCTGTCTGTCTGTCTGTCTGTCTGTCTGTCTGTCTGTCTGTCTGTCTGTCTGTCTGTCTGTCTGTCTGTCTGTCTGTCTGTCTGTCTGTCTGTCTGTCTGTCTGTCTGTCTGTCTGTCTGTCTGTCTGTCTGTCTGTCTGTCTGTCTGCCTGCCTGCCTGCCTGCCTGCCTGCCTGCCTGCCTGCCTGCCTGCCTGCCTGCCTGTCTGTCTGCCTGCCTGCCTGCCTGCCTGCCTGCCTGCCTGCCTGCCTGCCTGCCTGCCTGCCTGCCTGCCTGCCTGCCTGCCTGCCTGCCTGCCTGCCTGCCTGCCTGCCTGCCTGCTGTCTGCCTGCCTGCCTGCCTGTCTGCCTGCCTGCCTGCCTGCCTGCCTGCCTGCCTGCCTGTCTGCCTGTCTGCCTGTCTGCCTGTCTGCCTGTCTGCCTGTCTGTCTGTCTGCCTGTCTGCCTGTCTGCCTGTCTGCCTGTCTGCCTGTCTGTCTGTCTGTCTGTCTGTCTGTCTGCCTGTCTGCCTGGCTGCCTGTCTACCCCTAAAAATATTTGCACTTATTTAAGACTCATCCTGTAGTTATATTTACCTAGAGCACCTAGATATTCCAGGCAAATTTACTGGGTAGTTGAGTTAGCCTTTTTTAAATCACTCAGAAGAAAATGTGGATAATAAAATAAAAAAAAAATTGTAACGGGGAAAGTATTTTGATACCCACTATCAAAATTTACTATACAGGGTGGTCCGAATTGTATTCGGGAAGTTTTCGGCAGCATATTCTGCAGACAAACATAAGTAACAAGGTTCTTATAAATTTTAGGTCCTAAAATGCTTCGTTTCGGAGATATAGAGTGTAGAATTTTCAATTCTATTTCAATTTTTTCCTAATAATTTCTAAGCTAATGCAGGTATTTGGATGAAAATTGATTCTGGGTTTTTTTGACATGAGTTCATTTTTTTGTTCTACATTTTCTAATATTAAAGAAAATATCATGTTAATATAAAAATAATTATTCTACTGTCTACTGTACACGCAGATATGCGAGAGGTCCTGTCGGTCTTAATCGGAACTAGAATGTTTTTATTTTCAATTTCATAAAATTATTCCAGAAAAAAATTGACAAATATTATTACGTTTTCAGTCATATCGCATATCCTGTGTTGTGGCGATACGGCCATATCAATTTCAAAGCTCAACTGTTTTTTTTCGCGATTAAAAACTGTTTAAATTCTCGAGCATTTAATTAGTGGAAGAATGATCGCCGGATAATGTGTAATTATTCAAATCAGCAGTAACAACGGTGTAATGATTGTTTATGAGCACTGGCGCAGCAGGATACTGGTTTAATTGCGGCATTTGATGTGACAATCGACGTCAGCGTCGGGCGACAAGTAAATTTCACTTATTACTCGTTTTGTGTTTAATCTTTTTTATTAATAATGGTTTCTAATTGGGTGGTACACATCTCTCTGATGATTATAACCTGTCCAATGACAGCAATCAAAGTTTTGTTTGAACCTGTAAGAAATGCTTAACGATTTAGTGATGTCTTTGGCGAAAGAAAAATATAATTAACATCCCAAATTTAAAAATAACCTAATTTTGAAATATTGGAACAATATTATACATGGTGGTCCGAATATAAGTTTCATTTTTATTTGGATTTTTTCCAAATAATTTCTGAAGTAACGTCAATAATAGGATGAAAATTGGTGTGTGGGAGTTTTTTGACATGAGAAATTTGATTTTGACTTTGAATAAGAAGACTAAGGAAGGAGCGTATCAAAAATCTTAGGTACACCGCGATGGACCTCAAATATGGCCGACTTAAATTCCGGTTTATCAGTGCCGTTCTAATTTTATTTAAAAAATGTAAAACTATGATGTAGGGTAGACGTGGGGTAGACTCAATAATTTGTTATTTTATTTTACGTTGTGAATAAACGTTGGATAGTTATTAAAATTGTTATAAAAATATATAATTCTAATAAAAATAGATAAGTTATAATAAGTATTTATTAACACAAACATCCGATACGCTACTGAAGCAGGTAAGTCAAATTAACGTATCAAAATTCTTTGACATCTGATCTTTGACAAGTAGAAAATAAAAGCTAAAATGCAAGAAAATATATAATTTAGTTAATTTAAGTGAATTTCATAAATGATCGGTTTACTACACGTATGTATATTATATAGTCGCTTATTAGCGAAAAGTTGTTCCATTATTTCACTCAATTTTTGCCGAGATCTACCGCACGCTACACAACCAACTATTTTAGAGTCTTTTTCGATAAATCGCGATGTCACTGTTAATTTAAGTTCTGCCACAATTTCCATCTACTTTTACTACCTTTATACAACTATCAGTAGTAGAATAAATAATAAATAACATAAAATAAGCTCCGTAAAGACTGACAAATCCACAAAATTTCAAATCAAATTCAAATGTGTCAAATGAATCGTCAAACAGGACTGTCAAGGATCCCCACCCTAGAGAGCTTTTTCCGCCCACCATGCATGAATACATGGATAGCATTATGCTCCATTATTCTTTAGTCTTCTTATTCAAAGGATTTTGATGTCAATATGACTCCTATTTGTAGGGGGCGCCACCTACATGTATTTTAACTTTTTTGAAGAGTAATAACTTTTCGTCCGTACCTGTATAAAGCTACTGAATGAGAAAATATACATTTCCATGATTTTTTACGTAAAAGATGTCTCTTGGTAAAATCGCTACGAACCTTTCTCAAGATATTTAAAATGAAAAGAGGCGATACATGTCATTATTAACAAAAAATAAACACGTTGAGTAGATAGTTATTTGACTGAAATAATAAATTGTTATTGACTGAAATAATAAATTTCTCTGCGAAAAAATGACGATAAAAGTTTCTGTTGAACTTTTGGCTCAAAAAAACATTTCAAATTTATGATTTCATTCTAATAACTATTTAGTCAACATGTTGAATGTATGCCAATGATGACATGTATTCATAATTTCAATTGCAAATATCTCGTAGCGATTTTCTTTTTTATGTAAAGAACGTCGTAGATGTATATTTTTTTTTACTCAGTAGTTTTATAACAGGTACATAAAAAATATTTAGGTGACGCCCTCTACAAGTAGAAGTCATATTGACATCAAAATCAAATTTATCATGTCAAAAAACTAACAGACACCAATTTTCATCCAAGTATTGACGTTACTTCAGAAATTATTCGGAAAAAATCGAAATAAAAATTAAACTTCTACACCCTGTATATCCGAAACTAAACATTTTAGGAGATACATTTATCCGAAATTTTTTACTTATTTTTATCTGCAGAATATGCTGCCGAAGTTTCCGGAATACAGTTCGGACCACCCTGTATTTTAAATAATGTGTATACTTTTGTGGTGGGTTCCCTTCTTGAAAAAACTCTGAGTTTTTTGCCACTACCTAATCTACAATACAGTATTTAAAAAAATGTCCTTGGCAAACAATATTTTTGGAATCTGAATCCAAATTTTAACCAGCTTGACAGTGGCAAGTTTTTAGTTTTTTATTTATTTCTCTGTTTATTAATTTTTTTCTAGAGTAAAGCTTCATTCAGAACCTCGATATTAATGGAATAAGTTAGTGGTTTAAATTGACATAGAAGTTTAATCCTCTAATTTAAATTTAAACATTCAGAACGCCAAAATTAGTGGTGGTAATTTTCAATTAGTAGGAAAAGTTAACAAGCTTTTAACTTTTGCCACTAATTATACTTCAAAATTTGCAAGTAATGTCATTTTGGGGTTTTTGATTATCATCAGTCAAGAGAAATTGTGGTTAGAAATGAATAGTTTATTATTTATAAGCTAATTATTAGGCTTTTTTCTATGGATGCAACTGACTACCAGAAACTGTTGCTAGGATATTCTATTAATTTTAATAGTATTTTTGTCAAATGTTACACAGTATTCATTTTTGCGACGTGACTGACGAATATAAAAAAGTCATTTTAACGTCTAGGCATAAAAGTGAAGCACTTAAGAAGCCTCAGCATAAAAGTACGAAAATATATTATTAAACTGACATAAAGTGTAAAATTCAACGAGAGTAACCATAGTTTCTCGATATATAATTACATACATGGTATTACTTTTAAATCATTTTATATTATTTGGAACCCTTGAAATTGTTTAAAAAATTATTTGTGGCATTTGAAAAAAAATAGGATGTTCTATTCGGAGTAAAATAACTTTTTGTGCCTCGCCTGTATCTACATTTTTGTGCCTCGCCTGCACAGTTAGCCTGTGCCAAGATGTCAAGAAAAAAAATATATAAACTTTGAGTACTTTATTTTTTAAATGCCTATATCACTGGCTTCAAAAAAATATAAAAATTAAAATCGCCGACGTACAATTGGGGTCTCTACACAAATTTAAAAAAAAACTTTTTCTACCAAAGTAAAAAGCGCGCAAAAAGTTTTGTTAATAATAAATAATGACCATCATCACCATGCTTACTGTTGCCCCCCTCCCTGTTTCTAAATCCAGGAGGTTGGGTCTTGGCACAAATTTAAATAAAAATAGACTTTAATCTAATAGAAAAAGCAAAAAAAATATTTTTTTTTCTAATATTTTAGTGATAAAATTTTACTTTATGATCATAAGTATTAGTAAACAAATAAAACTACAAACTAACAATTAAGGAAGTACAATTAATAACTTTAACACATACTGAATTTAGACTAAAAAAGAAGAAAACAATTAGGTACTAGCTATAAGTAAATAAATAAATTTTAAACATGGTTACTGTTGCAGGAAGCAACACTCCTAAGGAGATTTTTTTGATAGTTTTTTGTGATCTCGGATTTGAATTAAAGTTTTTTGAGAACAACTTAAAATAATGATGCATCTGCTCTGAGGCTTGCTCAGAGTAAAAGCCCAATACTTTCTGTGAAATACTAACAAAATCCAGTATATGGTGAACAACAGTGTGAATTTTTGGAGTAAAACTGATTTTCGTATCTCTTATTTTTTTAACCAGCTGGCTACCACATCATTGATGGCACAAAATACCTCTATGTATTTGTTGTCTAAAAAAAATAAGCAAAGGGCTTAGTGTCCAAACAACAATAATAAAATAAAGTTTTGTTACAAAGTAAGTACCAGGATCTAGTGCTTTAAGGACGTCAACACTTCAAGTGTCTGGGATTATTTCCATTAAATCTGCTGTAATGGTCTAATTGTATCCCAGAACTTCTTAGCCAGCTTTCAGCAATTTCCGGAAAGTCCTTTTTTAGACAATCGTATATTTTTTGTACAATTCCCATCTAAATAAATATATAGTTGATAATTGGAAGATTGTCATCACCAGTTATTAAAGGAATGTTGACGCAATTCTCTAAAAATTTTAATTAAAATTTGCAAAAAATAACTATTAAAAAAGTCAATAAAGTAAACTTAGCAGTACACTTACTGTACTTTTTTGTTTCTTTTAAATTTCCACCTGTCTCCTCGTTCTATAATGTACTCCATTTGGAAATATCTTTTATGGATCTTAGTTCTCCCTTAGACTGTAAATTTTTTGAGTTAACGTCACACTAGGCACATGGATGGTATGATGATAAAGATTGAAGGGCCCAATATAATCATTATCAACTTTAGATCTGCGGCAAATGTGTAAGAACTGACTCCACAAATAGTATGGTGTTGCAAAATCTTAAACATTGCTCTGATATTTTTGTAGGTTTCTATTATTTTGGGAGCCAATCCTATTATAATGCGTTTGTTTATTCCGGTACTTTTATGTTTTTCTTGTTTTATTTCCGGATTTTCGTAACAACATAAAGACAGACAAATTTTTAAAGATCCACTTCCACTATCTATGCTCAGTTTTAAATGGAAATCATCAGTAAGTTCACGTTTTTTAAACAAATGGTATTTCCGCCTGGCCAGGCAGACAAATTGGTCAAAAAAATCTCCTTAGGAGTGTTGCTTCCTACAACAGTAACCATGTTTAAAATTTATTTATTTACTTATAGCTAGTACCAAGTTGTTTTCTTCCTTTTTAGACTAAATTCAGTGTGGTGTTAAAGTTATTAATTGTACTTCCTTAATTGTTAGTTTGTAGTTTTACTTGTTTAATAATACTTATGATCATAAAATAAAATTTTATCACTAAAATCTTAGAAAAAAAATTTTTTTTTGTTTATTTTTATTTCAATTTGTGCAGAGACCCAACCTCTTGGATTTAGAAACAGGGAGGGGGGCAAAAGTAAGCATACCTTTTGGTGATGATGGTCGTTATTTATTATTAACAAAACTTTTTGCGCGCTTTTTACTATGGTTGAATTTTTTTTTTAAATTTGTGTAGAGACCCAAATTGTACGTCGGCGATTTTAATTTTTATATTTTTTTGAAGCCAGTGGTATCGGCATTTAAAAAATAGAGTACTCAAAGTTTATATATTTTTTTTCTTGACATCTTGGCCCAGGCTAACTGTGCCTGTAAAACGTACAGCCTCGCCACAGAAAGTGTCATTTTTATTCCTTATAAAAAATATACTATTTTTTAGCCCTTGTGAATGATCGTAAACCCATAAGTATAAAGTATAATAACTACCACTAATTTATCAACTATATTTCAGGTTCAAAATGAAGCTTAACATACATATAACATAAATAAACATAACATTATAACATAAGAAAGAAATTAAAACAATCAAAAAATCATATGCGAAAGTTTAAAGGCTTTTTGGTTTTACCTCATTAATTAATTGTGATTGGAATTTTTAATTTGAAGTTTTACTTCATGTAATGTCCATTTAAACAAAACGCCAATGGTTTAATAATAGACATATCTGCTAAAATCTAAAGTGTTCTTGAATAATAGTTGTATTTATTTAGATATTTTAAATATATTTTTTATTATTTTCTTTGCGTTTTTAGGGATCTTTAGGTTTCTTTTCCTGTAGCGAAAAAGCAGTCTTTTTCAAGGAATATTATATTTCTCACAACTTTTTCTGTCATGGGTCATATCATAGCGAAACGCAACCCATAAAATCAATCAAAATGTGTATTTTTTTGCAATAAAAGTAAATAACAAACCTGAAACAGAAACAGACAGAGACTTTTGTAACAACAATTCTATAAGAAAACAAGCCTGAAAGTATAATAGACAATAAAGAAATCTGAAGATTAAAACTACTAATAAAATACTGCAATTTTCCGAATAATTTGTTTACAGATCATTAGCAATTCACAAGCATTATATACTTTGCTTTGGTAACTGTGTATTGAGTAAATGTGAAATAAAAAAAACACTAACAAACAAAAATAATGATACTAATAAAACTGATGAACTAAAAATAAATATAGCAATAAAAAAAACTTTCTAGAAAATAAAACACTTATTTTTTATTATAACTATAAAGTTTTTTTGGTAGCTTTTTTATAGGCTTTATCGGTTGCCCGTTGAAATCGATGAAAAAGTGTCATTAAAAAATATAGTTTTTTGGATTCGATAAATTAGATCAAAAGTACCGAATGAAAAATTCTATTAACTATAAACTATCAGTAATTTTCTGCGTCTTTTTATATTTCTGGTTGAATTTTTACCGACTCAAGCAAGTAATGTAAAATTTAATCTTGTCGACACATGTTGAGAATATTTACTCCATAATATTTATAAACCTTGATAAACACGTGGTATTTTGGCGTTTAGAGGTTAGAAGACATTGAGAAATTTATCTATTTCATATCGGCTGTATTGAAATTTCGTCAGAATTTTTAGCCGACCATACCAATAGGTATGGTAGGCTATTAAGATCGGCAAAAAAAAAGTTTTTTTAATTTCACTCAAAATGAGTTATTTGGGTCATAAATGACCGAAATACAAAATATCTGTCCGTCTGTAACAAGATAACTCAAAAACCGCTAAACCGATTTTAGTCAAATTTGGCACAAAAATACTGTAACACCCGAGAATCTGGCTAATAGTTTTTGGTGGGGGTGGGGGGCTGGTAAGGGGATATGGGAGGGGATTAAAAATTTTAAAAAATCGTACAGTAGCTAGCGAAACGCGGTTTTCAATTTAATATTAGGAATAATATTTGCAACAAAATTTGTAATAACATCAAAATCAGTCAAGTAACATCAAAAAAAAAGTCGCAGTTTTTGAGATAAAAAAAAATTGAAAAAATTCCTTTACTTTGAAACTAAAAGAACTGCCTACCAACTTTTTATTAACAAATTTTAGTATGGGTGGCTATACGTGCCTCCCGGTGACATTTTTTTTATATAATATTCAGTAGGTTTTTGATGAAGCAAATAAAAAAATATTTAACTTTCTGGATTGGCCTCCCATCCATATCTACAGGATGTCTCAGGATTATCTTTACAAGAGGAAAAACATTTTTATTGTTGACATTTTGAAAAAAATCCATTCTTCATAAAATTTTTAAGTCCTTAAAATTAAAACGCGTTTCTGTCGTAGGTAATATAATTTCGATTTCATTCTTTGATAGATGAAACTTCATGATTGAAAATTCAACCATATTTTCATTTTTTTTTTAATTTTCTCTAAAAATTTTCTCTTTTCTCTCTCATTTTAAAACAAGCAAATTTTTTTATGAAGAATGCATTTTTTTCAGAATGCCCATAATAAAAAACATCTCCTCTTGTTAAGACAATTCGGGAACACACTGTATATATTATTCATGAAAAGTGTGATGTTACCTGAAAATGTCAATTACTTCATAACTTATTTAGCTTGTTTGTGGTTTTATAATACAAAAACTTTATTTATTGACGTAATAAATTACTTAAATATAAATGTGGTGTAGTTATCTTTTGTTAAGGTGTTGTACTGGTATATAAACCAGTCCCTAATCCATAAAAAAATATAATTCTATTGTATAATTTCAAGGAACATTGCAAGTATTGATTAAGTAATTTAGGAAGAATAACACCTTAAACTTTATTAGCCCTATGTACTGTGAAGTAACAACAGTATAACTTTTTGATGGGTTGGTTTGTGGATCGTATTATAGGTTGTCCAAAATTCTCGTTTATATGGCAAAATTATTTTATTATTATTATTTATTTTATTCATATAATAACAATAAAATACCGACTGTCCATTACCTGTAGAACCATTGCTAATAAAACTGCGACATTCCGACTGTAGTAGTGTAGCTTAATTTATAAATTAAAGAACGTGTATTTTAGTTTCTTTTAAGTTCTTAAAATTTTTGTACTGACATTAATGACTTAGAAATCTCGCAATATTCAAAAAATAATAATAAATGGTGCTTTATGTGCCACCAGTGAGTATATTTTAGTTTTTCAGTTATAATATTCAATAATTTCAATTTCATTCTATATTTTTTTCTTAATTTTTTGTTACTCTTGGTTAGTTTACAATTATTATTGTAATCAAATATACAGCGTGTGTCAAAAAGTTAATAAAAAATAGAATGTAAATATGTATTAAGTTATCGGTTTATGCGGAATTAATTAAACATTAACTGTCATGGAGACAAATTAAAGCTGCAGTTCATTGTAAAACCAAGTTAACCAGCCTGGTAAATTACGTTTACGTTAAAGATCGGATCCTGAAAAGTATTAATTAAATAATATGAATGCTTTGCTAAAATACACTCCAGGACAAAATTATCGAATATTTTAAATTTTCAATTTTTTTTTCATGTATATAAATTTTAATGAATAATATGCAACAAACAAGAAAAAGTACAATATATTTTACACATTTTAAATAAGGAGTATTAAATTATTATTGACAGTAAATCGTAAAAAAATAATGTTAAATTTATGAAAATGAATGACACTTAGTTTCAACTTAAATGCTTCAGAAGTAAGTAAGTTAAACCTTTTGAATGGAAAAATAGGAAATAGTTAATAACGAGTATTCCCACCTCGAGCTCTAATTACTCGGCATACTACTAATTAAAGTTTGAATATATTTTTGAGGAATTGCATACCACTCGTGTTGTATCGCACAACGAAGCTCTTCTAGTGTATTTGGAACAGGATTTTTTTGTCGTATGCGAAGTTTTAGCTCATCCCACAAATGCTCAATGGGATTTAAGTCTGGGCTATATGGTGGCCAATCTAATCTTTGAATCTGAACTACATCAAGATAATTAGGCACTATGTCAGCTGCATGTGGTCGAGCATTATCGTGCATAAATACGAATCTGTCGTATCCAATGAGACCTACATATGGCAAAACATGATCTTGGAGGATATTTTCAATATACCAGTAACTGGTCATTCGTCCAATAATTTCTATGAGTTCGGTACGCCCGCCCCTCGCAACGAATGCCTCCCCAAACCATTATACCGCCATCTCCAAAACTAACAGTCTGTATTAGGTTGCAGCTTCTGTATCGTTCCCCGACTCTTGTATAGACATGATTTCGTCCATCTGGCGTCCATCATTGTATTCTACTCTCATCAGTGAATAGAACTTTTTTCCAGTCCTCGATATTCCACTGAATATGCGTTCTGGCAAATTGCAATCGACGAGTTTTGTGATTTTGGAGAAGACGTGGAACTTTGGCAGGTCGTCTTGACTTCCTTTAATCTTCTTCCTTAAATCTTTACCCACTTCCTTTAATCTTCTTCTAACTGTTCTCGAACTAACATTAACTTGTCTTACATTTAGTAACTCATTTTTGAGGTATGTGGATGTCAATGTGCGATTTTGAGTAGAATTAAGTACCACAAAACGGTCATCAATTGCCGATGTACACCTTTTGCGTCCTTGGCCGCGTCTTCGTACAAAATCTTGATATCTTTTTAAAACATTTGATATGGTAGACTGACCTCTTCTAAGAAGCCGAGCGATTTCTGTTTGTCTATACCCTTCCTCATACATAGTTACAATTTGTGCCGCTTCAGCCTCATTGCAATACCTCACTGGTGGCATATTTCTTTTAAATAGAGAAAACAACAAATAAAGAGGTCACTAACAAATTACTTAAATTCACTACTAATAACTTAATTCAATATAATTCTTGATTTATGTAAAGAATAAATTATTGTTTTTATTCAATATCAAATCCTTAGTCGCGCACTGATGAAGTTGTAAACGAAACGTCGTATCTAACTTTGCAGGGAGGGGCCGTGGGCACCATCACTCACATAGCCCACCCACAAAATTTGGTCGCGATCGGACGACATCAGCTTTGACATTTCTTACGTCAAAACTAACTGTCACAGTGACACGTTTCGTACACGGTCAAGTTGGTCTTGGTCTAATCTATCGACGAATTTCATTTAAATCGGACGATTTCTTGTGCACGAAACGTCGTCAAAATATCATGAAAAGACTCTTCCTCTCCGAGTTTCAGACCCATTTCAACTGCTCCTTGATTTATCACTTTTTTCTCAGTAGCTCGTGTTTCAAGGTCGTGTCGTGTCAAGGCTATTTGGTGTCACGACCTTGAATTTTTACTCCCATTGCGCAAAATATTAATATGTCTAAAGGTACTACTTAAAAAACACTTTAATTCTTTAGGAGACAAGTTTATTAAAATCGTTAACAGGTAAAATCAAACACTTCGAAATAACAATTACTACATCATGACAGTTATCTAATAAGGTATGTCAAAGAAGCTTAAAATTTCTGTATATGAATTATTATTTTATTTTTCTTAAGATTTATGATATGTAGGTGTTTTTTCAATTTGTCAATATTTCGTTTAGAGGCTTTATTTTGATCAGTTCTTTCATTGTGTGTAGAATCTTTAAAATGGTAGTTTCTTTTAACAAATTTATCAATCCAGACTCAGCCTTGTTATTCCAAGTAGCCTATAAATTAATCTCTTTCTATTATTCCCTCAAACACTCACGCTCCTCAATGCAAGAAACCCCGTAAATTGTTGATTAACATCTTTAGAACTAACAGTGTATAATTTGATCGATTTTTCCTGAAATATACACCGGCAAAACAACCCCTTATTTATCGGCAGAACCGACCCTTATTTGAAATATCCCGCCATTAGGGTAGTGTTCTATCTGGGTTAGTTGAAAATCGTTCTTGTAATTATTGTGGGCTAGGTAAACGGCTCTGTTTCTATTTTTTTCCCATGGAACAACCTATGGTTAAAGAGATTGGATTCGGATTGTTAGTTTGTCTTAGTCGAGTTTTTTTTTCTTTGCAGAAATAAACGGCAATTTTATCTTCCTATTATTCCAACATGACGTTTATTTATCAATATTTTGCATGGGATTAGTGCCTTGATTAGTTAACCCTTTATAGATTGATGGTCGCTAAATCTACCACTTTAATTTAACCAGTCGCGTGGAAGTGTTTTATCGCCCAGTTTGTTTACTATTTTTATTTCTATGCGCGCCATGGCCATTTAATCAACCATATCTATACGTTGGCCGAATTGGCGCGAAAAGTTAACCTAAACGGTTGAATATGCGACCAGTAATCATTGACCAGACACTGAGTTCGCTGTGTATCATATAGGTCATAATTGTTGTTTAAGCATGTTCTGAGCAAATTTCGTACTATAAAAATTTAACAATATAGAAACAAGTGCATCTGTAACGTTTATTTATTTTTATTTCGTGCACCAAATTTACGGCTCGGATGATATTTTCTAAAATCTTTAACATATCCTATATATTTCGATCATTTCTCATAGGATGCGAGTTTCTCGAAAAACGAAATTTGATTTATTTGATATATATTTTTGAGTTTTATTTGATTATCTCTGTTAGCTCTCTAGCTAACAGAGATAATCAAAATGAACTTACTCTTTTTTCTTACATTGGATGATACATTATACCGGGTGCGTCTCAAAAGTGGCTCACCCCCTATAACTTTTTTATTTTTTCAGATAAAACAACGAGATTTGGTATGTTAGTATATGACATAAATCTGGATTGATTGACATATTCAATTGTTTTCGGTCACTTCCGGTTTCATCGGAAATGACTACAACTTTTGATTTTTAAATTGCACCCTCGGTATTTTTTTACTTTATTCGATAGAAAATGACACGCTGAATGACATATCATATGTCAACTTTTGACATTGAAAGTGACCGAAAACAATTGAATATGTCAATCAATCCTAATTTATGTCATATACTAACATACCAGATCTCGTTTTTTTTTATGTGAAAAAAATAAAAAAGTTATGGGGGTGAACCACTTTTGATACGCACATATTAGATCATTGCATATTATTTATTTGCTTTAAAAGTGTCTGGTTGAAAAATCGACCACCACCACCCACTCCCTTATTTGTTAACTTTTTTGAAAAATGCTCCCTTTGTGCTAGTTTATATATTTTTGAAGTCAGATTGATGAAACTAGAAAATAATAATTAGTACTGCCCTATAAAGGGTTAAAATAGTACCCAGTTTTATTTCTTTTGCATGCACAGGTAATTGTAACAAAGTATCCAACACAACTTACAGTGTAATTTATATATCAGAAATAAGTAAATTTAGTGAAATATAAAATGTGCAGTAGGTATATTACTCATACACTTTTGTAATTATTTTTAAATAATTTTTCAAATATACCTTCTCCGAGTTTTCATGTCCAGCCTTGTGTCTATCCTTTTATTTAATAATAGTTATAATTAGTAATACTAGGTAATTATTGTTAACTGGCTCCTGATTTTTTGAGTCTGGACTTTTTTTATGGGGATTTGTTAAAGACAGTGTTTACAAAACTCGACCTACTCTTGCCGACAACATGAGAGAAATTATTGTGGCTGCTTTTCAAACTCCACATATGCCTTTTAACATGAAAACATCTTTTGAAAAGAGAATCATTTCATTCAATGAACAGGATAGGAAGCATTTTGATCATTTGAGTTCATCTAGCTAATTTTTGTCACCTAATTGTACATATATATCTAGTTTTAATTCGTGGCAGTGCTTAAGAAATTTTAAACGTATATATTTTGTATTACTGTTGAATATTTTACTCTACATTCTTTAATTTTTGTTAAATTAACAAAAGGTATATCACAGCCACCTATATTTTATCCAGTAAGATCTACTGACGCAAAATCATAAAAATGAAAATATCTAGGAAAATCTTTGTCTAGGAAAATCTTGTCTTAAAGTGTATTTTGAAGATATATGAATTCTCTATTAAATATCGGAACAATATACTGGGCGTTCCATTTAAAAAGAAGTAACTTGCTTTTAAAAGTGACCAATTTCTGTCTCACTTTGTATAACTTTTCGTGTCAAACCCTGTATAACTTTTCGTGTCAAATTTTAATTTGGTTTAACATACAATGGATATTTTAAATAAATATCAGATAACACAGGGTAAATTACAATTCAGGTAGCTGTTATTGAAATTTAAAGTTTATTCTTCAGTTTTACAAAATGTGGAATATGTCAAAATTCTTACATTTTAGGCATATACTTCTATAATGAAACTCCCCTTTATTTTTTCCCTAAAATCCGAACATCAATTAATATATACGGTGTTCCATTACAAAAAAAAACAACTTTGAAGCGTAACTTTTTTTGGGGACACCCTGTTGAACTATATATAGTTTTATAAAATGCTCTAAATTAAACTACATATGCTCACAAAATTTTATTTCAATACAAACTGTCGTTCTCCTTGGAGCCTCCAAGTCCGAGTCGTATGATAGGCGCTACCCTATATCAAAAATTTACACTTATTTAAGGCTCACCCTATATCCTGTATAGTTCTATTATCAGGAAAAAAATACTTAAGTACTTGAGTCTGTACTAGAGGATACCTATCCGTAAAAAAATTGTGGTCTGTCATTTCAATTTACAAGTAAATTGAATTTTCTGTCTAAATTTTCCCTGGCTCGTTGAACCAGACTCTATCTATACATTTTAGCGTATCTTCGCGCCGATATTCTAAGTACCAATTTTTGGCGTTTGGAAGGGCCTCGTCATCAAAACTCCGAAACTCCTCTTTCTCCGAAAAAACGAAACAAAAGCCGGCGCCTTACCTGCTGTTCGCTTTTTCGTGAAAATTATACGGTTCCGTAGGAAAATTATATCACGATTCCAGGTGGAAATTTAAGTGGCAGTTTACTTTGAATAATTCCGTAAATGGCGGTGGAAGGGAGAAAAGTACACGGCATAGGGCAGAGGGATAACGGTATAGAGCCCCAAAATTATCAAGAGATAATTTCTCGGTTTTTGATATGGCACGGTATCGAGGTAGAATTTTGGATAGATGTAGAACAGGTATTATTAATTTTGTGAAATAATAATACCTGGTTGGTTTAGACGATAAAATCTTCAAACGGACCAAAAATATATTCTTAGCTAACAAAAATGAACAAAACAAACTATGTTAAGTCAAAATTAACAATATTTTGACTAAAAATGTTAAGTTACTTAATATACAGGGTGGCGCCTCTCATACGCCGCGGAGGCCCCAAAGAGAACGACAGTTTGTAATGAAATGAAATTATGTGAGTATGTTAATTCAGAGTACTTTTTAAAAATATAGAGAGGGTGTTCACAGCGTTCTGCAGGGTGCTCCCAAAAAAAGTTATATATTGAAGTTTTGTTTTTTGTAATGGAACACCCTATATATTAATTGATTTTCGGATTCTGGGAGAAAAATAAAGGTTAGTTTTATAAGAGAAGTATATGACTAAAATGTAAGGTTTTTGACATATTTAACATTTTCTAAAAATAAAGAACAATGTTTAAATTACAATAAAAACTACCTAAATTGGAATTTACCCGGTATAGCCCAATATGTAGTTAAATTAACTATTGTACAAATCAAATTAAAACTTACGTTCTTTTAGAATTCTACCTACTTCTATAATATATTCTTCTATTTTTAAAACATACGACTTTACAGTTTGAATAATTTTAGAGGATCGTGTTCTATCGCATTAAAATTATCTTAAAGGGCTTTAAATTCTAACTTAAAATTATCTAAATCTAACAATTTATTTTCAAGTACCTTAATATTAGTTCTTCGATCTTGCCTCTCTTTTTTCAAATTCCTATGAAGCACAACAATTTCTTCTAAAGGATATTTAAAATTTTCCATTAAACTCCATTATTAATATCCTAGCATATTTTTTTTATAATTACTCCAATTTTGTTATCCATTTAGCCAAGTATTACTTGGTATTTTTTTTTGTCCTAGAATCCTAAAAACAACATTTATACAGGGTGAGTGCAAATCTTTTTAGGAGTAGTATATACGATTATTACTATTTTGGATTTTTTTTAGTTTTTAGTTAAAAAATATAATTTGTTGATAATATGGCAACATAGCTAGTAGATTAAATTTACAAGAAAAAAAATTCAGAAAAAATATTTTTTTTTGGAAATTTTCAAAGTAAAATTTCTTGGTTACTTTAGATTTATTTGCAAAGCGGTAAAGAGAAAATATGTTTCTTTTATCGAGATCTACCAGCACTAAAAATATTTGCACTTATTTAAGAATCACCCTGTATACCGGGTGCGTCTCAAAAGTAGCTCACCCCTATAACTTTTTTATTTTTTCAGTTAAAAAACGATATTTGGTATGTTAGTATTTGGCATAAATTAGGATTGATTGACGTATTCAGTTGTTTTCGATCACTTCCTGTTTCACCGGAAATACCTACAACTTTTGATTTTTAAATGGTACCCCCAGTATTTTTTTACTTTAATCGATAGAAATTAACTCTCTGAATAGAGTGACATATCATATGTCAACTTTTGACATTTTCTCATATGGTTATTTGAGTTACTCATATGGTTATTTGAGTATTTTATTTTATTTTTTTTACGTTTATTTGAAATCATAACTTGCGGTTCGTAACGAAAATTTGACTCGAAATACCAAGTGTGTGGTATCAAATTATTCGTAAAAAAATGCTTTTTCCAAATATGTTAATGAGCCACCCTCATTCCATTTGAAAAAATTGAGATATGATTAAAAATACGATTTGAGCATTTTCTAACTGGCCAGGATAAGACACTAAAAATATTAGATGATCAAATCTTTTTTTCCAAGGTTCCTTGATTAAGAATTAGTGTTTTTAACATAGCCACTCTAGATTGCAATTTAAAATACGATTTTTTATTAAGTGAGAATGTCAAAAATTGACATATGATATGTCATTCTATTCAGAATGTCATTTTCCATCTAATAAAGTAAAAAAATACCGGGGGTGCCGTTTAAAAATCAAAAGTTGTAGTCATTTCCGGTGAAACAGGAAGTGACCAAAAACAATTGAATACGTCAGTCAATCCTAATTTATGTCATATACTAACGTACCAAATCTCGTTTATATATCTGAAAAAATAAAAAAGTTATAGGGCTGAGCCACTTTTGAGACGCACCCGGTATTGAAAAATTCTAGACCTGTTCTCTGCTTCTAGCGATTTCGGTTTGAACTCTTCTTTCGGCTTGAACTTTCGGCTGAATGCTTCTTGACATTTTTGTATTATAAATCTTATTATACTAGTAGCCAGCAGTCCTATCAACCATATGGTCAAAATGTCATGGATAGAGCCAAAATTCTGTCTAAAGTCTTGTGATTCAGTTTGTACTCCACTATTTCCTGCCTGACTTCCTATAAAAATTTAGATTTTAAAAATGTTTTGTCTCGTTTTTTGCTTAAATTTTGAGAACTATTGTTTTTTTTTCATTCCTGTAAATTTAATCTACACTTTAGGTTGCCATAGTACAAAATATTACGTTTATTAGCTAAAAATGAAAAAAAAAGCATTTAAAACACAAAACCTTCAACATGTTTTTTCGCGAAAAAAAAATGGTTTGAGATCGAAATATACCATCTCTAAAAATATTTGCCCTCATTTTAAGACCGGTATTTTTTACCGGATTACCTCGCCACCCCCAAAATAACGTAGTCGCAATTGTTACCCCCCTTATTCCAAAATTTTTGGATTTCTTTTTAGTTTTTAGTTAAAATATATAATTTATTGATAATACGGCAACATAGGTAGTAGATTAATTTTACAAGAAAGAAAATCCAGAAAAGATCCAGTGGTTCTCAAAATTTTATCAAAATAGTTATTTATGATATAAGTGCTAAAAGTGGTATTTTATTTTGGGAAGTTTGGTTAGGTCCCATCCCTTCGAACAAAATAAAATCACTTTTAGCACACATATCGTACACTATTTTTTCTCCAAACAAGTTTATGCTAGTATAGATCAAGGCATTATTACTTTTTACGTTAATGAATAATTCATAATATGTCATTCTGAAATCAAATTAATTATGAAGTTTATGGTTGCTAGGGTAACAATTATCGCTTCAGTGTTAAAAGTAAATCACGTGACTTACTTTTAGCACCAGTGCTAAAAGTAAATGACTTTTACCATCAGTGACATAATGTCACATTTTAGGCACTGACAGAATGCGTTAAAAATTACATTTTTACTGACGTTTGTAGAAAAAATATTTTTTTTGGAAATTTTCAAAGTAAAATATCTTGGTTATTTTAGATTTATTTGCAAAACGGTAAAGAGAAAATATGTTTCTTCTATCTACCAGTCCTAAAAATATTTGCACTTATTTAAGACTCACCCTGTATATTGTAAAATTCTAGACCTGTTCTCTGCTTCTAGCGATTTCGACTGGAACTCTTCTCAATTGTTTTTGACATTTTTGTATTATAAATCTTAGTATAATACTAGCCAGCAGTCCTATTAACCATATGATCAAAATGTCATGGATAGAGCCAAAATTCTGTCTAACGTCTTAATAATTCAGTTTGTTTGTACTCCACTATTTCCAGCCTGACTTCCTATAAAATATAGATTTCAAAAAAAATTTTTACTCGTTTTTTGGTTAAATTTTGAACTCTTCTCAATGCTTCTTGACATTGTTTTTCCGCGAAAGACTTATAGTGGTGTTTCCTGAGGTCGAAATATATCACCACAAAATATTTACCCTCATTTTAAGACTCACCCGGTAGTTTCAGTTATTACCCAACCCCCCCTGCCCTAATCCATTAAAACAAAGATTTTTAGCGTATCGTAATCAAACTCTCTTCTCCAGCCAAAATTTCTGGGTGCACTAATAGACTGTTAAAGCACGGCCCAAGACGTAGACGTAAACGTCTCGTTTGACATGTACACTTGCGCAGTGAGAAATTCACTTGTGTTTACGGATACGTGATACGTATCTTTACGTCCCTTTACGTATGTACAAAACGCAAACGTATCGAGCCGAAGGAGTTTCGATTTCACCCGAATGATATGCCGAACGTACAAATTCACAAACAACTCGTTTCCACAACTGGCTAGTTAATTAAGTTATTTCATAAATTTTGGGGCCTGTGTAACAGAACTGGGCCTATTTTATTACAATAAATTAGTATGAAAATATTAAGCATCATAATAAACTCATTTTGGAATCTATTTAATTAAATGCTGGTTCTTAGCCAAAATCCATATACATAGGATTCTAAAAGATGGAATCTAATAAATAATTATAAAACTGTGTCTATTTTCCAATATTTTTTATTACTAAGAGCATTTTAAGTTGTAAGGACTACTTTCTGTAATAAAATAATCTCCATTTATAATTTTCTTCATTTTTCGATATTACTTTTATAAATTTAATGTGGAATCAATGGAATAATAAGATATCAATTTTCAATTTTAGAATGAAATAAATTATTTCACAAAATAAGTTAGAATTACAAATGTACGTTGTTACGTACGTCAAAATACTTGCTTTACTCTTGTTTACACGACAACGCAACGGCAGACCGTAACGTAGGTTTCTGCATTACGTGTCGAGAGATACGTATACGTATTATTGTGCCTTGCTTTAACTGTCTAATGTTTGAATGAAATACTACATTGTTTTACTGTGAATATTTTATATTCACTTAAACGTGTTCGAAATAATGAAAAATACTCAAATATACTGCTTAGAGGTTAGGTAATTTTCGATTTCGCAAAAGTAAGGAAAGTAGGTACCAGAACACTTAATTTTTCTTTATTTGTATAGACTTTATTGCTTGTTTTCTTTCTAACTAAATGGAATATTCTGTTTCGAAAGGCGACTATAAACAGTTGTAAAATAATAAAAGCATCTTTCCATTCATTTTGCCTTGGCCCTTTTGACAATAATTCCGAAAAGTGTCTAATTACCCCGCTGCATATCGCACCCCTTGTTCGGTCCCTCTCTTTAGCCAGCCGCCTCTTTGTTCTTTTTGTCGATTGTTATACGATGGGTAGCGACAGACATAATACCGCTAATCTTCACCGCGCACCTTTCCGAGGTAAAGGTTTGAGATTTTTCGTAATTTTCTATGGGACCAGTTTTGTTCTGAACCTTTCGGTCTTTGTCGTGTTCGAAAGTACGTTTTACAAATTCTGTTCGGCCGATTTCTCGTGTTACCTTTAATTATACTTATCCCTAGAATAAATATACCTGGTTAAAAAGTTCCTAAGAACAATTAATTGTTTCCAAAAAAATCCTTTATAGGTATTTCGCCACTGCACTGCAAGAAAATCTACAAAATAAAATAATTATTTTTTGTAAACACTTCTGCGTTAAACCTAAACGGACGCTGCTTGTCAGAAGTTATGTTTACAGTAATACAAATTTGCCTAACAAAGAAAAAAAAATAATGCTTAACGTTTCGGAAAGTTATCTCTTTCCGTCGTCGGAAGCAAAAAAATACAAGAAATAAAGAAAAAAACTATTTAAAATATTTAAATTCAATTATTCGAGAACACTTTACTTTTTTAAAACAGATACGTCTACAAGAAACCGTTGACGTTCTGTTAAAATTACATTTTTAACTTGATATTTAAACTTCAAAATTAACAATTACTCCCAGATAACAATTACTTAATAAGGTAAAACCAAAAAGCCCCAAACTTTCTGTATGATTATTTTTAAATTTTACGTATGTTATGTTTATTTATCTTGTTCTATCTATTGTTCTTTAAAATCAAAGAACCGATTGCTATACATTACTAACATCTACATATGCATGAGCAATACATTTATTTTTATTAGATTGAATTAAAAAAACCTCTTTTATTTTTCTTTTATAGGCTATCGCTTCTTTCATTATAATTTTCGCGTTATTAAAATAATATAGTTGAATTTAAATATTTTAAATAGTTTTTTTTCTTTATTTTTTGTATTTTTTTGCTTCCGACGACGGAAAGAGATAACTTTCCGAAACGTTAAGCATTATTTTTTTTCTTTGTTAGGCAGATTTGTATTACTGTAAACATAACTTCTGACAAGCAGCGTCCGTTTAGGTTTAACGCAGAAGTGTTTACAAAAAATAATTATTTTATTGTGTAGATTTTCTTGCAGTGCAGTGGCGAAATACCCATAAAGGATTTTTTTGGTAAGATGAATCCGCCACATAGGTACAGACATTTTTTAACAATTAATTGTTTTTGTATCTGGGAACACTATTATCACAGCCCTGCACTAGAGCGAAGATATGTTCGACTTCATGTAAAGTGGATTTTTAATAAAAAAATACACCTTAACAAAAAAAATTGCGGAATATCCAGTAAATTTTAAAATATAAAAATAAAATTATTGTAGTTACTATTTGATCAGCGGCGGCTCGTGAGTATATAGGAACATGTGAGGCTACATGAGGTTAATAATTTTGTTTAATACGAATAAATTTTTTCACCTATGAAGTATTATTCTGCGACGCGTTATCCTTTTTTTAATGGGACCAAACCTATTAGGTTTGGTACGCAAAAATATTTGAAAATTTTTTAAATACCTATTGCGAGATCGTTAAATATTGCGAAAATTTTTGACTCCTTAATATATATTTGTCTTTTTTCAGTTTCATTTTGTCTTGGAAAAGGTGTTTCAAGTATAGAAAGAATAACGTTATAAATAGGATTCAATTTAAAGAAAACACTAAAATTCAAATCATCTTCGGTACTTTAAAATAAATAAAATAAATCTTACCGGCGAAGAAAAGCCTAACCTTTAAATTTCAACAATAAATGTTTTGCGTTGAATTTTAAAAACTGCTAAAATTCAACCTTACCCTGAGTGTAATGGGGTTAAGAATACTGTATCTAATAGTCACCAAATAATTTAAATTTATAAACGCAAACAATCTAAATAATTCTCGCCCTAAATATCTAAATAAAAACAAAAATATACGATAATTAATTCACCCACACTGCTCTCACCACAACCGGCCAGCCACCGGCGCGGCACTTTAACTTCCTGAGTCATGCGTGCGAGATCGAGACTTTGTCGCATTTTTCGATAGTCAGATGATTTAAACTGCCAATGAAAACACACCCAAGCGCCAAATATCGCGCCTCAACCCTGCGATCGAGAATCCGTACCCCGTCGTCGGCCGTCGGTTCACCGGCGTAACATGATCTTAAATCGTCGCTGCTAATAGGTAGGCAATTCGAACTTTCCAAGCTAGAATTGTTTCGCCTCTGTGTACCTCTGTCGAGTCGCGTTCTTTTTGGCTGAGTTTACGCGGCTTATGTTGTGCCTGGACCTGGATGTATTTATAAAATATATTATATTTTTTTGTTTTGTTATGTTGAATGTGTTGTAGAATTGTAATAAGTTATACTGGGATTAAATAAAAAACTGGATACAAAAAATAAATCGTTCCTTCATTTTAAAGGTGAAGGCGCGGCCTCAGAGGCCTACCCTGGCGAGCCGCCACTGTATTTGAAGCCGCGGGGACATTTCTGATTAATGTCACAAATAGGGTTTCCAAACCGGGTTCCCGGTGTATGTTTATCTCCGAAATCCCGACACTAAAAGACACTAAAACTCCGACACTAAAAGTATCGAAAAATGTAAATGCCCAATTTAAAATGATTCGACTTTATACACTTTAGTCTTTCAAAGATCATATTTTATTTATACAAAGCAGAACGCCAATATCTAAAAGTTATGTTTCCATGTTTGCTATATTTTATTTTTTGCAACAAGAATAATTGTTTTTATTTTCTTTGTTTTGTCTATTTTAATAAAGCTCTTTTCTCATTTTCTTTTTGATATATGTACCTGCATTTTTATTAAGTGTTTCTTTAGATTAAATTTATCATTCTGATAGTCAATCCAATAGGCATTCCGGAATTATAGGTTCTAATTCTGGGATTTCAAAACGGGATCCGGATCCCGAAAATTGTAAACCCTAGTCATTAACATAATATGATGGCGTAGGTTAAGTAACGTTACCGCTATTTTACGCCATTTTTTCTTGTTCTTTAATGTTTTTTTAATGTTAATAATACATAAAAAAGGTGGATAAGATATAAATATTTTTTCAACAGTCACAATGTCGCAAAAATTAATATTTTTGTGACGTGATTGACAATATAAAAAAGTTATCAATCATTTTACGTCTACATAGGCATACAAGTAAAGCACTTTTCCGCCTAAGCATAAAAGTACGAAAATATATTATTGAACTGACATAAAGTGTCAAATTCAACGAGCGTAACCATAGTTTTTCGGTATATAATTATAATTACATACAAGGTATAACTTTCATGTACGAGGCTGTACGTTTTACGTTAAACGTACAACCTCGTCGCAAAAAGTGTCATTTTACTCCAAATAAAACAATACAATATACTATTTTCATGCAAAAACTTCATAAAAGTCACAAAAATGTTGAACCAATTTTCTATTAAAAAAAGAGAAAAACGAAAAATAAGAGGAATGAAACCAAAGCAAGCAAAACACTTATTAATGCGTGAATGTTAAAACTTAAGAGAAATAGCAATTAGTCTCATTTTCAGTTCTTTTATTTCTAGACAACTGACAATATTAAAAATATTCATTCACTTTATCAAAAAATTCCTAACGAGAAATACCTGTCACTGAAAAGTGATTTTAACTAGTATTTTTTTTAACAGTATCTAGGTTTATCCAGATAATAATGTGTAGGTAGTTTTTGAGTTGTAAATTACTTCTGTATTATTGTTGGAAGCTATAAATACCGTAGATTATATTTCTCAATTTATCGAAATGTGTTAAGTCTATTGGGGGGGTAGTGCGTTCTTAAGCTTTCAGAATTTATTACAGAAGGAGTTTAAAGAGTTGAAATTACTAATTTTTATTTGTAGAAACATCCTAAATCAGAAATACCGGACAAGTTCCATTACCATAATATCCTCTATGTATTTGAGGAGTGTTAAACATAAAAAACTTACCGTGACATCAAAATAATATTATAAGTTTTATAGTATATGAAGATTACTAATACTGTTTCTTTCTCTTGTTACAGATCGACGATATAGCAGCAATTCGGATATTTCCCAGATGGAAACGCCGAACCAGGTGAAGTCAGAGACAGGTGATATTGAGGAGGCGAATCACGTCGATTCCAATCCGCCTTCTCATCTGTGCCCGTACTGTGACTACACTAGCGATAGTGAAATGCGTATCCAGGCACATATGCTTGCCCAGCACGGCTCCAACAGCCATGCCGAGCCGCCTCAACAGCCTGAGCCTGCGTTGCACTGTCCCCTCTGCCAAGACGTGTCTAAAGATCGCTCTAGTCTTGAAAGGCACGTCATGCAGATTCATTCTGTCAACAGCGAGGGTCTGCAAAGACTTCTTATGTTGGTGGATCAGAGTCATTGGTTGAACCAGTCGTCTAGAACGTCGACGCCTAACAATACAGCGGTAACGAATCAAATTTCTCCAACTTCGGTTTCGTTGAAGGAATCAGCAAAGATGGAGAAGGGTGATAGCGGTTACCCAGATGACAATCCTGAACTGATGTCTTCGATGAGTGACGATAATAACGATACGGAAAGCGAAAGGTGCAATACTTGTTTTAAAACATTTAAGAACATAGACGAACTATGTCTCCATCAAAACGAAACCGGACATTTAGAAGTTAAGCAGACGGCAAGCGGTCCTGGGTACCTCTGTTGGAAGAAGGGATGTAGCCAGAATTTTCCAACCGCTCACATGCTGCAAACACACTTCAAAGAGGTCCACGCGAAGAACTCGATTGCGAACATGTCAGTGAGCGAAAAGCACGTGTACAAATACAGGTGCAATCAGTGTTCGCTTGCTTTCAAGACATTGGAAAAGCTCCAGCTTCATTCCCAGTATCATATGATACGAGATGCGACTAAATGTGTGCTGTGCGGAAGAAGTTTTCGATCTCTCGTAGCCTTACATAAACACGTTGAAAGTGTTCATTCGGAACTTACTGATGATGAATTGAACGCTTACAAGCAAAGTCTTATGAATAACCCCCTCCTGCTGGCTGGGCTTCAGGGTCAAATTTTGGACAGTTCCACCAACGACATCTTGAAGAAAGAAAGTATGCGCGGAGAAGAGAATGAGAGTACCGAATGTGACGATAGTAAAGAATTAAGTACCAGTCAGTCGCTGGACGATAGTATGCAGATTGACGGAGAAAATTCCGATGACAGTATTATTTACAAAGACCAACAATTTCTCGAAGATTACCTAAACAGCCAAGCTATGGCGGAAGATAGTTATAACGATCCTACGAGAAAATATAAATGCCACCGCTGCAGAGTGGCGTTTACTAGACAAAGCTATTTGACTGCTCATAACAAAACTTTGTTGCACAGAAAAGGCGAAAAACTGAGCTATCCCATGGAAAAATATCTTGATCCTAATAGACCTTATAAATGTGACGTATGCAAGGAAAGTTTTACGCAGAAAAATATATTATTGGTCCATTATAATTCGGTTAGCCACCTACATAAACTTAAACGAGCCATGCAAGAACAATCGAATAACAACAATAACAGTCCTGTTTCGTCCACTTTAGGCATGGCTCAGGCTCTAACCCTAGTTCCGAAGATCTCCAGCCCGGACGAAGACGACAAGAAAAAATACCGTTGCAATATCTGCAAGGTGGCTTATACTCAGGGCAGTACGCTAGATATTCACATGCGTAGCGTGCTGCACCAAACCCGCGCCAGTAAATTACAAGACTTGGCTATGGCCGGCCAAATCGACTTGACCAAACCGTTAATCGAGCAGCCCGATGCCGTGCAGTCTCCGAAACTACCCTCGCCGGTGCCGAGCGGTGGGGATGCGCTGAAACAACCCTGCCCAACCCCTCCATCGCCAGGTATCGCAGGTAGTCAGGGGATTAGTTGTCCGAAATGCGGCACGACATCCCTCAATGCCGAACAGTTGGGTGCGCACCAGTTGTACTGCTTGTTCGCGACCCCGATGGCCGTCTTTCACAACGAGGATGATCAAGAAGCTACAGCTCGTGCAATGTCCAGTAAAAAGGGTTCGCCGATATACAAACATCTTTTGGAAGGTTACGGGTTCGATTTAGTGATGCAATACAACGAGAGCCATCAGCGTAGACAGCGACAAGCAGAGAGGGAAAAGGCTGAAGCTGAGGCTGAAAAATTAAAAGAACAAAATAGTGTGGTGCCTGTTGAGGAGAAATTACCAGAGATGCCACCAGAAACAACGGAAATTCAGGAGGTTAAGGAGGAAGAACAACCCGAAGTGGAGAAACCTAGCGAGGAAGATGCGGCTAGTCTGCCAGAAGTGAGTAAATCTACGTGTCAAACGTGCAACAAGGAATTTTCGAGTGTGTGGGTGCTAAAAAGCCATTGTGAAGAGGTGCATAAAGATCTAGTGCCGTTGGAATACCTAGAAAAATACGCACAGCAACTTAAAAACGAGATCGAAAAGAAAACCGTGGTAGTAACTGCCGCTACGAGTTCTACTACAAACACCGTGTCACGAGTCGCGACTCCTACTACTCACGGAACCGACAATATCAATCAGGACACCGAAAACACTCCCGATAAAGACACTGACGAATCCAAAGAAGCCCTTCACGTCAAACTTAATTTGCAAACACCGCCGGAAGCTACATCGACGGCTCCAAGCACTCCAACCAGCAGCACCACTCCAGCTAGTTCAACAGACTCAATATCCGCTAATTTACAGGCAATGTTGGCTCAGACGATGGCTCAAAATCCTATGGCTCTGGCTCAGCAAATGTCTGAAATGCAGGCGGCTCTCAGCGTGATGCATCTTCAACAACAGATGAACTTCAATCCGGTGGTTCAAATGATGGGAATGGGATTGCCGTTAGGATTGAATGCTTTGGCGGCTATGAACCTTCAACCTCCTTTGGTACCGCTAATGATGCCTCCCCCTCCCTTTGACCCGATGACGCAATTTGGGCCACAGGATCAACAGGCTATGATGGCCAAGCAACAGGCTGCTATTATGCAACAACAAGCGGTGAGTTTTTAAATTTGCTTGTTTGTAGTTAGTGGTAGTAAACTTAGTCAAAAATTAGATAAAACTATTGTTGGACGTTTTGTTTCTTAATGTTCGAAATCGTGATTATTTGCTATATATTATGTGATTTTCAGTTGTGGCCGTTCACAAAAAAAAATGTGCAAAGAAATTACAACATATAATAATACGTAATTTAAATACGGTAATATAATAAATATAATATAAATATAATAATTCAAATACCGTATAATAATAAATATAATAACTAACTAATAATTTATAAGGTCTATAAGTTGTTAATAGAAATATATGTTATTAGAAAAATACAGCATTATCGAGAGTTTTGAGAAGGTTTTTAGGTTTCCTACTTCACAATTTCATTCCAATCCCTTATCAGCACAAAAGTATTGTTTTGTTATCAAACGTCACAAAAGTATTAACTTTTGCGACGTGATTGATAATATAAAAAATTCATTTTAACGCTTAGGCATAAAAATAAAGCACTTTTGCGCCTAATCACAAAAGTAGGAAAATATTATATTATTAAACTGACATAAAATGTCAAATTCGACGAGCGTAACCATATTTTATCGATATATAATTACATACAATGTATTACTTTTAATTTTTTTATATTATTTCGAACGTTATTTGTGGTATTTGAAAAAATAGCTTGTTCTATTCGGAGTAAAAAAGACTTTTTGTGGCTCGCCTGTATGTCAAACGTACAGCGTCAAAAAGAGTAATTTTTACTCCTAATAAAACAATATACTATTAATAATTTTTCAGGTATAAAATTAATTGCCTAATTACTAAATTAAGATGTTTTCAACTATTTTTTCTTCTGTTCTAAATAGGTAAGTATGTCATTTCTAAAGATAAAATGCCTACTAGAATAAAAGCTGCTAAAATAAATACTAAATATCAATTTAGCTGAAGAACAACTTAAAAAATAAAGTTGGATAAAAGCATTTTTGATTTATGATATAAAATACAGGGTGCTCCATTGAAAATAAAGAGAAAATTTGGATAATTAGTTTTATTGCACCTTATATACACTAAGTAATTTAAGTTATTCTGGTATGTAAGTTTTAAAGAAAACACTATTAATTCAATATTTGCTAAACGAAAACTTTCGGAATCCTTTAAAAATCACATGCAGTAAGTAAGTAAACGATTACTTATACCGTATGATCCCAAAAACGGCGTCCAGATTGCTTGGAAATGAACATCAGTGACATATTCTCCGTATAATTTTAAAATATAAAGTGACTTATATATAAAGCGATCTTCATTTCATAGCCGTTTGATGCCGTTTTTTTTGATCATATGGTACTTAGTAAAAGTAAAAAAAAATTACAATATGTACCTAGTAATCATCACTGACAGTTTTATTTTTATTGTGCAATTTTTTCGCTATTAAGAAGAGTAAAACTGAGTAGTTAATGTACTAATAAATTTAAAACATTACTCGTTTATTCGTCATTGTTGTATAAATCCTAAGTATTATGATATACCCTGTACAAATAGCTATTTACACAATAATAGTGATGTGCGATAGTATATGTCACCATATGAATATCTAATTTATGAATAGTAAGTAGTAGTAAGTATAGGTTTAGAAATAATATTTATATTAGGATAAATTTAGGGTATCTTTAAAAAGTCTTCTGGGTATTACGCTACTGTACGTAAGAAAATCTACAAAATAACTATGTTAAATAACACAGTTTTTTGTAGATAGTTATTTTTTTGTAAACAGCGTTGCGAATCTGGAAGCACACACTCGCCGCGCCGAGGGGACCCGAGGCGCCCAGAGACATCGCGCAAAAACACACCTATTAAATTTAAAACCGACCTGAAAGTCGAGAAAATAAAAAAAACAGTGAAATCCACAAAATCAAATTGCATATTATTAGTTTTAAACAGAAAAAGATAAATCCGCCTGTGATTATTTTTGTTTTCATTGTATTTTTGGTATTTTATAGAAGCATACTCATCTACGCTTTGTTTTTTGATCCTTGGCTGTTACGTCACAGATTATTTATCATTCTGTTGTCCGTGTTTGTCATGAAAAAAATCATGAAAACCAATATTACCTCGAAAATGATGACGTAACTGCCAAGGATCGAAACAAACTGTATTTTCGACTTTATGTAGCCGAGGTAACGCTTTCGCCATAGAGAAATATAGAATCTATTGTGTCTCTCTTTTATTTAGTTTCTCTGTGGCTCTCGTCTCCTTTGACTCGTGCTGGAGACCGCCTCCAGACCGAGCGCTTCCAAGACGGGGCGAGAGCCACCGAGGCAAGACGAGAGCCCCAAGTACACACTCGTCTTGTCTCGGCGTCGCACAGTGCTTCGAACATATGGCTCTAGAGGACAAAAATGCAAAACTTCTCTTTTATTGTAGGCAATTTATTCAAACTAGGTTTATTTGTGACAAATGATGAGTACTCTCATTGTACTAAATGATGATGTTCTTAGTCCCACGTTTATGAAAAAAAAATTATAAATAATAATAATGTTGGAGCTGTGTTCCATCTAAGGAAATAATAATTTATAGTATGAAAACGGTGTAAGTATTAAATAAATCCCTGTGATAAAAAAGAATTGAAATAACATTAGAACATGATTCCTACAATATAAGCCTAATATAAGATAAAAATTTATAGTATCCAAATCACAGGTAGATGAAATATCCTCACATGTAAGATATTTCTGTACATCATTTTCTAATACTTTAAGCTTAATACTAATACCTTTTCGCGTTGTTACTGTTCTTTTTGTTGATATGAGGGGTTCGGATGTTAATAGTTACCTCTTTAATAGACCATATCCATATATTATTTTTTTCTTTTCTTGGGTTTGGTTTGGTTACATGAGGTTTTATAATAAATTGAAAGATGGAAACTTTTTTATGCGACGTTTCGCTCCAACATAGTGGGCTTTTTCAGGCACAAGTGGTGTCTCATTTGACTGGAAGGTTCATCAATATCTAATAAAGAACACATTTTTGGAAATACAAATAATTTTAAGTTCTTGTCCCTATGATCAAGCCAAGTATTAACCAGATCGGCGTTGCTTATCAATTTTACTCCATCTGAAAAGTATTATAAAATAAACTTCGTCGCAAGCAGACGCAGGTGACTATACAAAAATTAAAAGTGTATGAATATGACAACAAAAATATTCAATAAATACGATATGTTTTGATATGTTTTTTTTAAATGCCTTTTTGAAGTTTGAAAACGTAAAATTTTTATACCCATTTAAAAATCATCTTAAAAAATAAATAAAAACTAAACAATCACGAATTTGTTTAGAAATAAATTTAAAGTACATACCTTGTTTAACAAAATCCATAGTGGCTTTTAATTAAGTACGTACCGCTTAACTCCATAATATACAGAACTACTATGAATGTTACTCTTTTCACTGATAAGATAATGATCGCAAAATTTATTTTTAGTGAAAATATGTGCTAACAAAAAACGCTGTTTATGAAAAATAATATACAGGATGGTTGAACATTGCTATAAGTATAAAATTAAATATTCAGATATTAGTAAATTTTAACTTTTATTTTCGATTTTTGTCCATGGGACGAAGCACTGTGCGTCGGGCCGCCTCGACGAGTGTGTACTTGCATCATAACAGACCAACTTGGCAATGGTATTTCACTGATAAAACAAATTTTCCTAACTAACCCAAAATGCTTAACGTTTTGGGAGGTGTATATATGATTATTTTTTATCTGTCTTTAAGTTTTACTTATTATTGTGTTATGTTTATTAAAAACAAAGAAATGATAGTCATACAACCTCTACAGATGCCGGAGCAATACATTTATTTATATTAGACTGTATTAAAAAAGCCTATCTACCGGTTCTTTCATTATAGTTTTTGCGTTATTAAAATCTATTCTGTGCCCTGTGTCCCATAAATGCTGACAAATTTTAGATTTGGGAAGGTGGCCCTTGTTAAATATAGCCTTTCTGTTCATTAATTCGAACATTTAACTGTCTAGATATTTTGCCAATATATAATTTATCACATTCACATGGTATTTTATATATTAGATACATTTTTAAATTTGGGATATTTTTAGTATTTTGTATTTTGTTAATATGTTCCACACCCATTTTAGGTCTATTTATGTAATTCTATTGCTCTTGTAACAATAAAGATTTATCTATCCAGCTTTCTAGTAGAAAAAAAATATCTTTATCTATGATACTCAGTTAAACTTTTCTTGAAAAAAGTCCTGGGTATTTTGTAGATAGAGAAAATATTAAAAATAATAAAAACTCCTTTTCTAATAAAAAATAACATTTTTATTTTTTAGATTTTCTGCAGTTTTTTTAGGTAAACGGTTAACTAAGATGATTTTTTTATAAATATATTTTGTTATTTTTTTATTCATAACTATGGCATTTGAAGGTTGGTAGATATGTATCGATTTCCCAATGTTGTCCAAATAAATCTTCCTTCAATTTTTCATAAGCTCTTTCAATTTTAAACGGATATTAAACTTAATGGATTTTCTATTTTATATCCTTGTTTATCATCGGAAGTGGCGTTAAAAGGTTTTAAAATGAGTTTAGTACATGAAAAAAAAAAATGAAATCAGATCTAATTGTTTAGAAAACGAGGCGGGCCAATAAAAATCGCGATCCGTCCAAACAAATTTCTTCGCTATACCCTCGTTTCTTCTAACCAGAACAATCAACGGCTGTTTAATATTCGATTATTATTTAAATTTCGTAAATTTTCCCCAGTTGAATGAAAAGGCCATAGATCACATCGAGAGAAATACTCGTTCTGTTTGCACCACACAGCTAATATTTTATTTAAATAAATGTATTAATAACATCCCACAGTTTCACAATAGAAATTAACACGGCTCTCCTAAGTATGTGTGCCAAGATAAGTGCCATGTTTAAATTTGAATTCTAATTGATATTATAATAACATTAGACGGGAGGAAAAAAAACGGTTACATGTGTTAGGTCTCGTTTTTCTCTCTACCTGTCGCTAAATTGTAGGTTAAGTATTGCTTCATTATCATAAATAATAATTTTATAAATTAAGGAGGTGTATATCAGAATATTTTACTGGAAAGCTTGTTTGTGCATTGTTGTGACTTACTGTTTTTTATTGCTATATCAATCTTTAGTGTTTTCTGTTTCAGTACAGATTTACTATATTAAGTATTTTTTTAGATCTTTAAGGAAAAAATGTATATCTATTGGATATTGAAGACATTAAAAGCTATAACTGTGTTTCTAATTCATATTTAGCTGCCCACTGAAGATTTGAAAATTATTTGATAATAAATACCCAAGTAGCATCTATCTGACTTCGAACTAAATCTGACCTGAAGCGACGTCAGACTTTGTACAAATTTAGGTCGGGTGCTCGTGATACCACCTGTGACGTCGCTTTCCTATTAAAAGCGACGTCGTTGGATCCGAGTCGGTAAATCCAACGATATGTCGACGTACAAAATAACAACGTACCATTTTTATTAATTTCCCAACGTCGTTCCCACGTTGGCTTGCACGACGTACATATACTTGAACTAGCCCGACGTCTACCCGTTGTCCGAATAGGATACGTCTCACTGATAATCCCTAAAGTAACGTCCTATTATATTTTGTTGTATTTTATGTTCATATTTATAACCTAATTTACGTATCTCTATTTATGTCCGTAAATACAACCCATTAAGTAGCATTTGCGACCTAATGAACATCATGAACATAACCTAATAAAAAGTTTTTGTAAACAAACTTAATTTTTTTATTATGCCTAAAAAAACACTAAAAAGGCATTTAGACATTCATCTACATTTTACAGAAAGAGGTCGAGGCTTTTGCAAAATAATAATAGTAGTAGTGATGTCTTGCCTCCACCCGTAAATGCTTTTTATCCGGAAGAGATGCTGCATTACACTGGTGCATCTTAATTTCATTTTTTAGCTTAGGATACCAGCAGACCCCATCCTCCTCATGTGAGGTTACCGACATGTGAGGTTAGGCTTAAAAAAGCCATGCCCATTTTTTTTAACGAGAAAACAAAAACTAAAATATAGTTGCACAAATCCACAAATCACTGATAAGCAAAATGCAAAGTGAGGTTACGTGGCGTACGTTGGAATTGGAATACCTCATAATACGATTGCCGGTCGTCCGGTTTGATGACTTCGGTCGTGTGAGACGACTAATGTTGGAGACCCGGTCGGAATTGGTATATTGGTAGTTCATATTAAGTCGGACACAGAAATCCGCCATTCTTAACACGTATCCGATTGTCAACCATTTTAAAATCGTTTTTTGTTTTTAAAATTTATATTCACATTTCGATTTCTAGTAGAATAATATTGATAAAGGTTGAGTTTGGGGGAACCACAGTACAGTTTTTATGATTAAACCAGCTAGAAAATTAAAAAAATATTTTGCGAGTTACTTTTTATAGATATTTTTATTTCATAAATCTACCTAATTTTGAAGGCGCTCGTTGTTTTCTGGAGTATTTTAATCAGATATATCAAGAAAGTGACTTCCGTTGACAAAACTGATGTCTGGATTAATGATTCAGAATTATTATAACATGAAATTAGATAGGCACTTATAGTTATATTCGAGGAGTGATTATGAATCCATTTGTAATTAGGTAGTTTGGTTAGGTTTTTATGTATTCTTGGTAGCGAATATGAAACCAAACGTAACGTAAGTGCTTAGCGATGAATTTTAAGTGACTAAAATCCAACGTAATATGACATTGGTAATTGGTAGAATTACATTCCCTATTAGGTCAGATACCGACGTCGAGGCGACCCGAATCTGTATTCCCCATTTAGGTGCAAATAAGGGTCGTCAGGCGGTCGAACCGACGTTGGTACCCGACGTCGGGTTTATTGAACGCGACGTATACCCGACGTTAGATAACGTCCAAATGCTACTTGGGTAACATTTTTCGTATTTCTTTTTAAACGTCATTTCTACCTTTATTCGCCCTACAGTAATATACCACACGATCGAAAAAAAACGGCGTCAAAGACAGCTGGGAATGATAATCGATGATAATTTTGTGGAAGTCAAGCCCTAGACGTCATTACTTGGTCCGTACTCTTCTTTATTTTTTAAAGGCGCTTACTTCCAGATGGCCGTAAGAAGGTTGTAATTTATTTTTATATTTAGTAAAAATTATTTTTTAAATGGTGTAGTTTAAAATTCAAAAAAATGGAAATAGATTTGTGCGTCTGGAAACTTTCTATCCTTTTATAATCTTTCTATTAGTGGTATTTTTGACAAATTTTATGTCAATTTTTAGTAGACAGACACTATAGATTAACATAGCTAAAATTATCATCTATTGTCATTCCCCAGTCTTTTCTGACAATTCATTTACTACATTACAGCTCAATTAATATGAACCATAACAAAAATTTCACCATTAATATCAACTTTAATGTACAGGGTGGTCGAAATTGGTCTGTTTTAACAGAGAAAACCGATTTCCTGACTAGATAGAGCAAAACCGACATAGATGTCATGGGCTCAATTTCTGAGACACCTTTAATAGCATAAACCGCCTGTTGATATTTTCACTGCCAACTGAGATACGGGGTCGTTTTGAATTTTTTACCATTTTGAAAATTGCCTATAACTTTTCTATTTCGCGGATTATAAAATTCCGTAAAGACGTTCTTAATGCCCTTTTTTTAAGCACAATCCAGTGGCGTAGTGAGTTTTTTTCTATACTTGATCTTTTTGTCAGAAAAAATGCTGACATTTAACCCTTTCCAACGATATATAGTTATTGGTATTTATTTCTAAGAATGAGAGAAATATTAGGTTTTTTATCTTTGTATCGAAGCGAGCCCTGATTTTGTTTTGACCTTGTTGCCTAGTTATTTTTTATCGCAATTTAATATTCTATATTATTATTTATCTGCAAAATTAAAGACTTTTGAAAAGGTAAATCAACATTTAATATTGGAGAATATATAATGGAGAATTTAGAGAGAATCAGATTGGAACAAGTGGCCCCATATCTTGGCCTGCTATATAGGTGGTCCTGTGATTTAACTCCTTTCGACTTTTTTATGGGGGAAATTAAATAACCTTATATATAAGGAAAGAACCATTGGGACGAGACAAGAATTGCAGAAGGCTACTAGGCAAGCTTTTGGACTTATTACACCAGTTCGCCTAATAAATCGCTGTAACTCTGTGCTCAAAAGATGTTTATTATGTATTCAACAAGGAGGTGTTCAGTTTGAACATTTTAGATGATTTTTTTTAGAAAACTATATTCGTCACTCAAAAAATACTTTTTTTAGCTTTGTTTTTTGTTTATTGTATCGATTTCAATTAATTATTGTAATTACGAGTACTAAACCTAATACAGAATGTTAATTTACCTTTTCAAAAGTCTTTTAATATATTTTAAAAGTCTTTTAATATAAAATATAAAAAAATATAATATATAAAAAAAAGTCTTTTAATATATAATTAAAATTAAAATAAATTATGCAGATAATAATAATATACAATATTAAAGCGCGATCAAGGCACACTTCGATACAAAGAAGAAAAACCTAATATTTCTGTCATTCTTAGAAATAGATACCCATAACTTTATATCGTTGGTACGATATTGGTTACAGCTACGGCCAATATGATTTGATATTCGAACAATTTAATTTTTGAAATAGATAGCCATATAAATATGTCCTCTTTATGTCACAGGGGCTGTTGTAATCACTAAATTTGATCAAATCGTTTTGGCAGGCACTTTTCTTTCTCCAAAAATTTTAAACATTTTATTTCAATAACGGTTAATATTAGGTATAGAGTGTTTGATATCAAAATTCATAAATTTTGCAAAGAATTTAAGTATGTAATAAAAAATGGGGGTACCCATTTAAAACAAAAAAGTTCCTGCCAACTTACTGTCATATTGAAAATATTCTGATTTTTTTTATTTTCTTGGGATTTAGGTTCGGTTAATTATTGTTTTCTCCCTGCTTTAAAAAAAATCATGTATATACAGGGTGTCATTGAAATGGTCGGGGGGTGATAGTACACCTAAAAATAGTAAAAAAAGTTCCTATAAGTCTAGGGCGGAAAATGCATATTAAGGGAGTTAGGGGCACTGGAAGGGTGGATTTAAAAAAACGGTTGTTTTGAAATTGTAGGCTTAAAAAACGATATAAGACTTGGAAAAAAAATCCACTGCTATAAATGTTGACCCTAAATCAAATGGTGATACTGAAAAATTATTTGGAAAAGCGGAAAGGGTAGTTTTTGTAAGGGTAGGGGGTTATTTCGTGAATAACTTTTTTGAGGTTATTTTTTTGCAACGTGGGTTTATTTTTTGAAAACTACATACTTTTTCTTACAAAAAAGGTATTCTTGTTGCACATCGCCCAGAGCGATGGTTTTCGAGAAAATTGAAAGCAAAGATATTGCTTTGATGGGTTGCTAACTGGTTAATCAACCTAAACTTATGAAAGTTATGGCGGTTCAAAAGTAACCAAGTAGTTATTAAATAATTAATTGGAAAATCAAAATTTCATGATTTTTAAAACATCTGGAGTAAACATAGGAGTACTATCACCCCCTGATTTTTTTACTCCATTTCAATGACACCCTGTATATAAGAAGTAATATTTTGGAAACCATAAAAAGAACAGTTTTTTACATTTTATTGATCAACGAAATATAAAATAGGTTTAGTACGATTTCAGCCGTAGTCAATATATGTAGATTGTTTCAGTGTTACGAATAATAATTTTAAAAAATATGTGGTCATCTTTTGTCAAGTTTATATTAGTTTATTAATTGTAGTAAACATTATGTTGTGTGTGATTGTGAATATTTGGGGGTATGTAATTTTTGTATTATGTTCGACACTGTTTTTTTGATTTGGTAAGTCTTGTAAGATTTTCTTTTTAACTTTCAACAGCGGGTAAATAAGTATGAAAAAAATGTCTTGTAAAGAATTATTGTTTTTATAACATAAACTTTGTTACACTAAGCTTCTTAAGGTGTTTTTTATATATATATGAACTACTTGACTTTTTAATTTTAACTATGTATTCGTGATTTGTATAAAAAATATTTTTTTCTCCAAGAAAAAAAATTTAACATAGATTTTTGTGATAGGTTAATTTGAAATAGTATTTTGTTATAGACACTACACTGATGAAGGCTGTAATGTTGGCCGAAACGTTTGTTTTTCCTTTAAAAACCAAATAAAAATATGAAAAACCAAATGAAAACTGAATCAGAGTTTTCCCGAACTTAAATCCCAAGAAAAATAAAAAAATCAGAATTTTTAGAAACAAGGTTCAAGAATATTAAATTTTCCAAGAATTGAAAATATTTTTATATGGTAGGTCTCGTTTTGAAACAAGTGCAAAAAATATCGGAACTAGATATTGTGTTCTCTTGAAACTTCTAATGCAGGCTCAGCTTAGGTCACCCTCTATCAGGGTTCGGAAGTAGTTAATTAAGACCAAACCAAACCAAACCGAAATAGGCCAATTTTACAATATATACAACAACAATTAGATTTAAAGAAATAAACGAATCATAGTAGGTACTCTTAATGTAAATATGCGATATAGGACTCTTAATTTTATGACCAGCACAAAGACGCATTTATCCGAACAAAAAACAAAAAAAAACAAAAAATACATTCCATTTGTTGATAAGATTCTTAGCATAGGTACAGTACAGCAAGATCTGTCAAATAGCACGAACATCCATGTGCTGAAAAAACAAAATCAACATCTCAAGGTGCGTATCCTTTTTAAATTACATTTGTCCTTGTTTTTTTAATTGTATTTGTTAGCTAATTGACTCAATTATATAGTATATTAGTTTAATTTGTTGTATGAATGTTTTGAGCGTTTTTTGAAGATGCCCCAAAATTAAGGGCGAAACGTCAAACGTAAACAAAACTAAATTTATTTATTTAACGAACCTCAACCCAAGAAAATATGACTTTTTTAGGCTCAACTTTTGTTTAGCTGAAATCTGTTATATAAATAATGACTTTATATGTGCGTTCTAGAAGGCGTTAGGAGTACAAATATACAAAAATTTTCCTGCGGAAATGCGGCATTTTCATTTTTTGGACTTTAGTCTTCGGGGTGTGTTTTAGACATTTTACCAAACATAAAAACACAAAAAAGAAATTTTTTATTTTTATTTTACATAAAAAAATGCTTTGACTTTAGAATAGCCGAAATCAGTTACATGAAAAATGAACTTATATTTGTTTTATACGAACCTTTACGAGCAAAGAAATACAAAAAAATTCCTGCGGAAATGTGTCAATGTCATTTTGTGCACTTTGTTTTTCATACATTTTTCAGTTTAGAAGCTTACGGGACCCGGGAGCGAATAGGGGTGCTGGGTGGGGTAAAACATCTTTCGGAGGAATAACAATTCTTGTAGAATAGATAATATAGGTTCTTGTAAACCCCTATAAGTGGTACCTCGGAATGTTGCACTTATTCTTGTTTTTTATTAAAGCTTTACGTAAATAGGGCTGATTCAAAACAAAAAATCATTGGATCATGCAGTTTTCTTTTATATTTTAATAATTAACTGTGATTTTGCAAAAATATTAGATTGGTTAGCATTTGGGTTGCTTTGGTTAGCTTTTCTTTGTGGGGGGTGTTAAGCTGTGGTTTTTATATTTTAATAATTAACTGTGATTTTGTAAAAATATTATTAGATTTATTATTAGATTGGTTAGCATTTTAGACACTTTTAAATGCTTTTTTTTGGTTCAAAAGTGCTTCATCCAAGGATGAAGCGCTTCATCCATTGGTTCAAAAGTGCTTCATCCAAGATTTTTTTTCTTTTAAACTGTTCTATAAGCATAGGACATTCTGCCAAAAAAAAAAGCTAAATTCGTGGGTACTTATACTTTACAAGACCCGATAATATAATAAGGAACAAATGGGAAATGAAAATCAAGCATTTCCGCAGGAAATTTTTTATTTTCCTGAGTTTGTAAACGCTTCTAAAAGGCAAAAATATATTTATTTTTTATATAACTGATTTCAGCTACTCTAAAAGTCTATTAAATTTCCTCAGAAAATGGATACAGTTTATTTACGCAGGAAAATTTTTATTTTCCTTAATTCGTGAATGCTTCTAAAAGGCAAAAATATATTTATTTTTTATATAACTGATTTCAGCTATTCTAAAGTCTAATAAATTTCCTTATAAAATGAAAAGAGCTTATTTCCGCAGGAAAATTTTTGTGTTTATATGTTCAGAAAAATATTAAAAATAAAACGCAAAATGTATTTTTTTATAGCAGATTTCAGTTATTCTAGAGTGCAAAATTTGGAAATTACGCATTTCCGCAGGAAAATTTGTGTTTTCCATGGTTCACAGTAGCTTTTTAAAGACAATTTTTTTTTTCTAATAACTGATTTCTGCTAAACGAAAGTTGACCCCTTTTTTATAGTTAAGAAATGGTTCAAGAAAACTTAAGCAAATATACAGGGTGAGTTTCCTACGATTCTATGGGTATCTCGGAAACTACTGAAGATAGAGAGTCGGTTAAATGGGGAAAGAATTGCAGTTAATAAATATGCGCCTTTCAGATTTTTGAAAAAGTTCATGGCTTACTAGATATTTCGAAAAAAACAAATTTTGGCTATTTTAAAAATTGTCCCTAATTCCATTATAAGCTATTTTAGACAAAAAGTTTTCAGATAAAAGTTGTAGATAATCACATCCTTAATGAGATTGTGTCCTCCGCTTTTTTTAAAGCCTGGCATTTTTGATATATGACACAAACATATGTTTTTTTAAATAGAAACCATAGTTGGCCATGACTTCATAAAAAGCGCCATTTTTTTCAGCGATATAAGCTATAATATCTTTTTTTCGAAAAATTACTGAGTTATAGCCAATTCTTATAATTTTTAAACAATTTCACTTAGTTAGCCATGGAAACAAGTTTAATCATCTTTGCTCTCAGAAATGCAAAGCTGTCACATCCAAACTTTGTAAATTAAAATAAACAAAAATTGTAAATATGAATTTTCCAAATGAAGAAAAGCGTGTAGGATTATTGGTTCAACTTTTCTTGGTCATACATTTTCGAGGATACGTTGACCTGTGAATGTTACGTTTTTTAGAGAACGGATTAAGACATGTTAGAAAAACTAAATTTATTTATAGCCAATTCTTATCTTTCTAGACTAATTTCACTTAGATTGCATGGTATTCTTATTCTGTTATGATTTATAACTTATCGGAATAAAAGAAATCAGAAAGTCAGAATATATTATTAAATGGTTCTTTACAATTTACATTACACAAACTAAAACTTAAAATAATATCATTACATACATTTTAAGCTATTTTGGAAAATGTTCAAGAAAACCGCCATTGTTTTGAGTTGCATTTTTTAAAAGTGAATTACGACCTATTCTCACAGAAGGACCGGTCGACTTAATTAAACTTCTCTCGTACCGCCACAACGAGTGCCTCTCTTAATTCATTCAAGTTTTTTGTAAACCTTATTGTTAACCATACCGCATGAAAAAATCTAAAATGGATAGGTCAGGTGATCGAGGAGGTCCATGCAATTGGTCCACCTCTTCCTATCCCTGAGTTTGCATTATTATGATATAAATAATTTCTTTCATTATGGGGGGGGGGGTTATAATGAAAGTCATGTTGGAACCACTCTATTGATGCGCGAGTATCCACATGCTCTTCTTCACTTTCAAAATTCATAATATTTACAAATTTCGTATATTTTAATTAACAAAGTTTGGATGTGACAGCTTCATATTTCTGAGAGCAACGGCGATTGAACTTGTTTCCATTGCTAACTAAGTGAAATTGTTTAAAAATGATAAGAATTGGCTATAACTCATAGTAATTTTTCGAAGAAAACATATATTAGCTTATAAAATGGCGCTTTTTATAAAGTCATGGCCAACTCTAGTTTACATTTAAAAAAACATATGTTTGTGTCATATGTCAAAAATTACAGCCTTTAGAGAAAAGATTGGATAACACAAACTCATTAGGGATGTGATTATCTAGAACTTTTATCTGAAAATTTTGTGTCTAAAATAGATTATAATGGAATTAGGGACAATTTTTAAAATAGCCGAAATTTGTTTTTTTTTTCGAAATATCTAGTAAGCCATGAACTTTTTCAAAAATCTGAAAGGCGCATATTTATGACACCACAAAACTGCAATTCTTTTCCCATTTAACCGACTCTCTATCTCCAGTAGTTTCCGAGATACCCATAGAGAACATCGTAGTAAACTCACCCTGTATAATTAATAATGTTATAAATTATTGGCGATAACTGCGCTATCAAAAAAAAAATAAAACTAAGATAAATAAATAAGGCCGGTTTAATGTAACAACGTTTTAAATATTCTCCAAAACGTTCTCAAATGTAATTAGGGCGATAAAAAGGGCCACCGATAAGGCACATTTCAAGGCCCGAAATGCGCCCGGACAAATATTAGCCTAGGTGCCGAATGTTTGCGGCAAATATTGACTCTGTCGCCACCGTTCTCCAGAGCATATTTTAAAATTTAAATGATATTTAAATGTCCGTATCGACAACATCGGTAGGTGTCATAACAAGCGAGACCTAACGCCTCGCTTAGCATGATTTTCCAGTTAAATTTATCCGTAATTTGTATCTTTAAAGCCGGACGCGTTCGGCTTTAACTAAACTACGAGTTTGTGACGCCTCTACCGAGCGCTTCGGAACTTGTTTATGTATATTTATTATGGGATGTTGTTCAGTCAGTCAACGGATAAATTTGAATAAATTTTTTGAGACACTTTTACTTTTGACTGTTGTTCCCAAAAAACACATTTATAAGTATACAGGGTGTTTCAAAACACATGTACCATCTATCGTGGGATATTCTTGAATTCTAAAATAATATTTATTTTTATATCAATATACCGGGTGAGTCTCAAAGTGGCTCACCCCTATAACTTTTTATTTTTTCATATAAAAAACGAGATTTGGTATGTTAGTCTATGACATAAATGAGGATTGATTGACGTATTCAATTGTTTTCGGCCACTTCCGGTTTCACCGGAAATGACTACAACTTTTGATTTTTAAATGACACTCCCGGTATTTTTTTACTTTATTCGATAGAAAATTACATTCTAAATAGAATGACGTATCATATGTCAACTTTTGACATTTTCGCATATGGTTTATTTGAAATTTTAAGTTGTGGTTCGTAACGAAAATTTGACTTGAAATAACAAGTGTGTGGTATCAAATTATTCGTAAAAAAATGCTTTATCCAAATATGCTAATGAGCCACCCTTATTTCATTTGAAAAAAAAATGAAATTTGATTAAAAATAACATTTGGGCATCTTTTCACTGGCCCGACAAGACACTAAAAACATTAGAAGATCAAATCTATTTTTCCAAGGCTCCTTGATGAAGAATTAGTGCTTTTATCATAGCCATGGCACTCTAGATTGAATTTTAAAATACAATTTTTTATTAAGCGAGAATATCAAAAGTTGACATATGATATGTCATTCTATCCAGAATGTCATTTTTTATCGAGTAAAGTAAAAAAATACCGAGAGTGCCATTTAAAAATCAAAAGTTGTAGTCAAAATATTTTTTTTTATAAAATTTAACCGATTATATAATAATTTATACAGGTTCGCTTTTATGTATGGAACCGGTCTATTATTAGGTAAAATATAGGAGGTACCGCAAAAAGTTAAACACAAAAGTTATATAGCATTCTAAATATCTATTAGCGAGTAATAAATTTAAGTATACAGGGTCGTTCATAAAGTTATGGCACATAAAGTTTCATTTTTTTAAATAGAACTCCCTGTATATTATTACATATTTCAATTCTTCCTTCAATTCTAAGCAAAAATCGAAATACACACAATGTACCTTAAAGCAACCGTTTCCAAGTTATTGACTTTTGAAAATGTCACTTAAACAATTCGATTTAATTAATTTCGATGTGGTTTGGCTTGATTTAATGATGCCATTCTGGCGAAACTGTGATACTGTTGTAATGGGTTTTTAAATTCCTATTAGTTACTAGTAAATTTAAGTATACAGGGCAACATTTTGTAAATTCCAGATTTACTATACTCTCATTTTATACATCTATAAATACTAACTTGAGAACTAATGTCAAATATTATTAAGTATCGCAGTTTCGGCAAAATGGCATCGTTAAATCAAACTGAACATATCGAAATTAATTAAATCAAATTGTTTAAGTGATGTTTTCAAAAGTCAACATTAAGGGTACATTGTGTGTATTTCGATTTTCACTTAGAATTGAAGAAGGAACCGAAATATGCAATAATATACAGGGGGTTCCATTTAAAAAAATGAAACTTTGATGTGCCACGACTTTATGACCGACCCTGTATACTTAAATTTATTACCCGCTAATAAATATTTATAAACCCTATAACTTTTATTTTTAACTTTTTGCGGTACCTCCTATATTTTACCTAATAATCGACCGTTTCCATATATAAAAACAACCCTGTATTATATGTATCCATTACAGATTAGATGTCATCCAATACATGTCCATTAAAAAGTGGTGATATGTTTTGATCACTATGTAGTATGTCGATGGCATGGAGAATTTTGATCGTCTTTCGGGTTATACAGGGTTGTTCACCACATACGACACGGAGTATTGTAGCTAAACGATTAGATTTCTACAAATTGTAAGTTTTGAGTTCGTTGAAGGACTATTAGAGCTACAATTTAAAAATATTTTTACAAGGTACAGAGTGTCCCAAATAAATAAAAAATATCAAAGTTGTATTTTTTTAAATGGAACACCCTGTATATTATTGCATTTTTAGTTTTTGCGATTAAAATAAAGGTAAATTTGATTAAGGTTTATTACACTTAAACCTTACCGTTTTTGAAATATTTTCAATTTTGTGAAATTGGAGTAAACATTTTAAAGCTTCATTTCTCCAAGGGTATCAATGTTTTTAATACTAAATATTTACTGAAGTTTATTTATTGATCAGTTATTGTGTTGCATTAATAAAAATTATACTACCTTATACAGAATGTCTAAAAATTTATTTTAAATAATTACTAGCTTTAAACGGCAATAACTTGTTTAATCTAAATGGAACACCCTGTATATTTTATGAGAATCAGATGCACAATTTAATTGTCTATCAAATTGCATTATACCATTTTTTACCCATCCCTTCAAGTTTTCATAGAAAATGTAACTTATAATTTAGACCTTATTTATCAATATGCCCATGGAATATTGACATTTTAGATTGTTTTTAAAACAACAAATCTACAAAATGTACAGGCTAGTCATATTATCGTTTTTAGTAAAACGATAATATTACTAGCCCATTTGTATGCAAAAAGAAAACTATTTAAACTTTATAAAAGTGTATACCTTTAATTAAATATACCACCAGTATTTCTGCCCAAATACTAATTAATTACATATTTAATTGTATTCGTTAATAAATTATTCTAAATAAATGTGGATTTGAGTCAGAAATCAATATAATAATAAGTTATGAAAATGAACGTCTCTGTTGTTATAAATAAGCATTTGTCAAAAAGTGAAATAACATTTTTAAAGTTTTAGTTTTTTTACCACACTATCTAATACACATACATAATTCAGTTTTTTAGTATTTGAAGCAATTATTATTAATTAACGCAAACAGTCAATTAATGTAGTTTGAATACTGGAAACATATTAATTGGTCCTCTTTAACAAATAGTTAAACAGTTTTTTTTTTTATTTTTTAATGAAATAAAGGAACTATATCGACAATATCAGTATCTGTACTCTTTAAAAATTTGGTACATCTTTAAAAATAATTTAAAATGTCAGTATTCCATGGGCATATTGATAAATGAGTTCTAAATTACAATAAAATGCATTTTCTACGGAAACTTGAAGAGACAGGTAAAAATGGTATAATACAATTTGATAGTCAATTAAATTGTGCATCTGATTCTTATAAAATATACAGGGTGTTCCATTTAAATTAAACAAGTTATTGCCCTTTAAAGCTAATAATTATTTAAAATAAATATTTAGACACTCTGTATAAGGTAGTAAAATTTTTATTATTGCAACACAATAACTGATCAATAAATATTTAGTATTAAAAACTTTGATTCCCTCGGAGAAATGAAGCCTTAAAATTTATACTGCAATTTCACAAAATTGCAAATATTTCAAAAACGGTAAGGTTTAAGTGCAATAAACCTTAATTAAATTTACCTTTATTTTAATCGTAGAAACTAAAAATGTAATAATATACAGGGTGTTCCATTTAAAAAAATACAACTTTGATATTTTTTATTTATTTGGGACACTCTGTATCTTGTAAAAATATTTTTAAATTGTAGCTCTAATAGTCCTTCAACGAACCCAAAACTTACATTTTGTAAAAATCTAATCGTTTAGCTACAATATTCCGTGTCGTATGTGGTGAACAACCCTGTATAATAGAGTCAGAGATTCACTTGGATCATTTGAAAGACAACAGATTCACCGCGCACGCGTAACACGACAAATAATCAGAACCTGTTCCGAAAAAATATTTTTTTCGGGAGAATGTTCGTACAATTACGCTTAGGATTCTACGAACACTCTCATAACCTAAAATAACGTTTCTTTTTAGGTAGCCTTTAAAAGCTTAACAATAATGAACTAAAACTAATCTCTAGATAAACACATGTATCGAATGACAAAGAAGAGAAAAATTCAGTTCGTCGCCATCGCGGGTCCGAACTAGGTCGTTCATTTTTTCATTCACGCGACGATAATTAGTCAAAAAACTTTTGGTCGCGGAGCACAAAGGACGGCTAGAATCGCGGTACCGTTAACGTTTCTTTAACAGTATTAATTATCAAAGTAGAAAACAGTAAATAATGAACGGTCGCCCAGCCGTTATTAGAAATAAATACGATGTTATTCGGTACAATTTATGATCTAAGCGATCTAAGGTTACGGTCTTTCTCTAGATCCGTATATACTACGTAAATGCACCATTAAGTTTTCGGTAATTTACCGGATCGTCGTTTTGAATGAACCTTTTTTAGCTAATGGGGTTAATGAACCACTGTTTTTTTTTCATATTATCTACTGGGTCGCTAATTGTCTAGAAATGTCCAACCAGCAATTAGGTTATGGCTTTTTGTTTGGTGTACTTAATCTTTTCATTTTGTTCTTCTTTAATGTTCTGACTGAATCTCTAATGTCATGAAATGAGAGGCTTCATTACGTTTTTAATTTCGATAATTTCATTTCTTTTAGTGTCACATAGCAAAATCATAGGAAACAATCAAACTCATCTAGAATACCGTAAACTGGAGTATCTTTGTGACTGCAGCATAACTTTGGTACATTCCTCATATTTTCACAATTATTATTTATTAAGGCTAATGCTAAGCAACCTAATGTCAGTAACTTGAAGTTTTTTAGAAAACAAATATGTCTTGTAAATATCGGCGTATACCCAGATCACGGAATTACAAGAAATTGAAAGAGGAATCAAGGGTATTTTTGATGCAGTTATTGGATCCCCAAAATTAAGATGCACATATTTTAGCATTTTTACCTAAGAGTAATACATTTTTTCTGCAATATTTTAGACAAAAAGTACAACGAAAGTGGTAAACTTTCGTTGTACCTATCTAAGAGAAATATAGTTTTATTTTTATGACGAATATTTAATCATTAGAATCTGTTAAACTGATTTATTTGGTATCTGTATTTGTTAGTGCTTTAGCAAAAAAAGCTTGTCTTCTTATTCAGTTTCCTCTAAGTCTCTTAATTCTTCGTGGGTACCATATCCACTTCCAGTGTATGTAACCTAACCTAACCACTTCCAATGTTGTGTTATTAAAATGTCTTTTCTTTCCACTAGTTTGTTGTACATTACTTTAGTTTTTGCTAAATTCATTTAAAGACGCACTTTATTGCTGGCTGTATTTAGTTCATTAATTTATGCATCTAGTTCTTCAGGACTATTGGCAATTAGGACTATGATGTCATCAGCGAATCTTAGGTTGAGATATTCTCCATCTATTTTTAATCCTTTGATGGTCCAGTCCAGTTGACGGAAGATTGTTCTTACTTAAATCAAGAAAAATCTTTTATTTTTCTCGGTCAACAGTACGGTGGTATGTCGTTGCGTTAGGACCGCGCTTCACAAAAATTTGTTAGCTAAACAAAGCGCATTAAAATGCCAATTTAACCTAATGAACCCGCCGCTGACCGTTTTACCTCGAACGACAAAAGCAAAACGAACTGTTTATTCTTCCCGAGTCCGAGCTAATTCCCTATAGTAACGAGAAATTTGCGATAACGAAGCCGTGGCAATGGTAATTATAGAACGGCGCGCCGCTGTGGGCATTTTTGGAATAGCGAAGGAAAAGAGCGGCCGGAACGCCCCTGGCGGACGTAACGGAAAACGGCCGCCGCGGCTGAGATTCCGGGTAATTGGCGCTCGGAACGGCTGCTGCGGCGTTAATTTCTGTTTAATATTTCAGAAATCCGAGGTTTTAACACGGCGGCAGTAATTACTCGGTTTGAAAAAGTCTAATGCTTGATAAGAATGCGTTTTCTTTATAATACCAAGATTCTCAAAATTTTAGTAGGTAGTTAATATCAATAATAAGCCTCATTCGGAACCTCGACATCAGTGAGATAAATTAGTGGTTTCATTTAAATTTTATACTTAAAAATCTTATATCATTCACAACGATAAAAATACAATTAAAATTAATAGAGTATTCTAGCAACAGCTAACTAGTATATAATATAACTAGAGTATCCTAACAACAGCTTCTGTTTGATCGAGCTCGAAACAACAATGTAGCAATTTCTTTTTGAATAATTTGTTAAAAAATTATATTTAGATATGCACGGATGTTGAATATTTTTATAACAAGTTATAAAGAAATATCCTTGTGATTCTAATGTCCAATAATGTTAGTTTGTAAGGCCGTATTGTGCAAAGAATATTGTTTTGTTAATAACTTTTCAAACTGTCCTGATGATGGATATAAATTTCTCGAAAACTTGACAAATTGAAAAGTAGTTTTATTAGCCTATGTGGTGATTTTTGACTGCATCCTCGCTTAATTTGGTAGTTTTTCCTTAACTTAGTCGGTCACGACTGAACCTGCTGTTTTTTTATAATTAAACATAATATGTCAATACCGAAAAATGCTAAGAAGAAATTGTCTATCGAAATAAACGTTGTTTAAATCACTTAAAAATATTTTTTTACGATCGTGCAAAAATTAGCTATTTTTTACACTATCTACTGTATCTATTACAGTCAAATTTTTTACTCTAATGCAAAAAGTAACTTATTTTTTGCACTATTGCAAATAACACCGTGAGATTATTAATGACGACTTTAACTAAAAAGAAAAAAATTGTAAATTTTGTTTTTTTTTAATGTTGTTTTATGTTTTTGATTAAAATTGTCAAATCCTGGAAGGTAAGCCAAGTACTAGTAGTAGACACCTCGCAGCAACATTCCGGAAAAGAGTTTTAAATGAAGAACAAGAACCCGAAATCTCCATAGAGGTGAGAATGAAATGAGAATAAAATTCAAAGGACTACTAGAAAAGAAGTTTGTCCATCAATTACCTTAGTGAATTGTTCAAACTGCGACATTACTGTAAAAAACTTTTTAATAAACATTTAAATAAGAATTTCAATTCGGTCGTCCACAAATAACTATTATAGTTAAGCAACTATAAAACTTGTGGTTTTAGGAGAAACCACAAACAAATTATTTTAATATCAAGTTTTTAAACAAATCTTATTATTAATTTTCCCGAACAACTTTATAAATTATATTTCATCCAGATTTTCTCGTTAGCGTTTGGTGTTTACAGTAACATATTATTTTCTTTACTTTTCAATTATCTTCAATAGAATAATGAATACGGTTCTGTTAACCAACGTGCTAACCAGCTCCTAGAAAGTTAATAATAATCTAACAATTCTTCGTCAAGTAATTATCCCGTTCCCGATACCTTCCCACAATTATTTTTACGTTTTTATTCGTGTACACGAGCAAATTATTATAATTAATAGTTTTATACCCGTACACTGTCGTACGTCAAAGAATCTTTTTTTAACGTATGACTCAGTACTAGTATTGTTTAGTATGCACGGTTGTTAGTCCAAGACCAACGCTTTTGGTCATTTTTATGACCTGCTTGTTTGCCAGATTTTGTCTCTATTGATTTTTAAATATTCATTATGAACCGTACCCAATTCGAATGCTAATTTTATCGTCGGGTAATCAGAGTAAGCGACATGAATTTCGTGAGACCCATTATACAGTTGGTGTGAAAAACAGCTCATACAGGGTCAGCAAGAATCATTTTTTATCGGTTTTTTTACATACAGAGACGTATTATACATTTTATATTCAAAGACGTATTCAAACTTTCAAGGAATATTATAGTATTATAATTATAATTAGTAGGTATACAATCGATAAATTATATTAGAACTAAGAGTAGATTACAAGCTAATGAATATAATTTTCTATTGACATGTAGTCGACAAATCCTATATGGCTGATTTGGAAACTTCTAAGTTCATTATTTAAAGAATATTACAATTATTATAACAGCAAAATATCAACAAATTACAACTGTACCGGGTGTTTTTAAAAGTGGCTCACACCTATAATATTTCAATTTTTTTCAGAAATAAAATACAGATTTGCTGTATCAGTACATGACATAAACCAGGATTGATTGACTTATTCAATTAGTTTCGGTCACTTTTTGTTTCACCGGAAATGACTACAACTTTTGATTTTTAAATGGCACTCCTGGCATATTTTTACCTTATTCGATAGGAAATGATGACATATCATAAGTCAACTTTTGACATTTTGACTTAAAAAAAATCGTATTTAAAATTTCAATCTAGAGTGCCATGGCTGTGTCAAAACACTAATTTTTAATCAAGGGCCCTTGGAAAAATAGTTTTGATCGTCTAATGTTTTTCGTCTCTTGTCCTGGCCGGTTAAAAAATTATATTTTTAATCATATCTCAATTGGAACAAGGGCGGGTCATTAGCATATTTGGAAAAAAGCATTATTTTACAAATAATTTGGTACCACACACTTGCTATTTCGAGTCAAATTGTTGTTATAAACCGCATATTACAATTTCAAATAGTAAATAATATGCGAAAATATCAAAAGTTGACATACGATATGTCATTCTGTTCAGAGTGTCATTTTCTAGTGAATAAAGTATAAATATAGCGAGAGTGCCATTTAAAAATCAAAAGTTATAGTCCTTTCAGTTGAAACAGGAAGTGACCAAAAACTCATCAATTCAGTTGATCAAAAAACTGTTAGACTATAGGGAAATTAAAATAACTTTGGTTGCACATCATAATACGACCACCAGCAAACTCCATAATGACGTGTTGACCCAAAGTTGTTTTAATTTCCCTATAGTTACTTTACTAGTTACTATAGAACTAAATACTATACTACGAAGATACCTATATAACTAGAAATACTTTTGAATATTTATGCCAAGACGCATATTAATTTTAAATTCCAAACAGCGTCATATTCACTTAATATAACGTATATCTGTAAAAAGTATTATCTGATATATCGCCTCTGGGTGCAAAGAAAACTGCTTAAAGAATTTCTTAAAGCAGAGGTCCCCAATCCCCTCTGTTATTTTAATTGCCGCTTTGTACGTCTATAGCCTTGCATTGTGATAATAATCTTTAATTGATTTACGGCCAATTTGTTACAATTTATTAAGACTGGCGTGTGTTTATCGTGAGACTAGTAAAATATCGTCGTAAATCTGACTAATATCGGCTTCGTTTGTCTCTTCCTTCGACTCTCTTCGGCGCTTTTCGAACATTAATTAGCATATCCTGTTAGGCAGCGATCCAACAAATTCTTTTAACGATAATTAATCCATTCTGTGTTCTGATATTGATTGTTTTCTTTGAATTTCAGGTGGCCAATGCTGCTAACCAGAAACGCGCAAGGACCCGAATCACCGATGAGCAACTGAAAATATTACGCTCACATTTCGACATCAACAACTCTCCCTCCGAAGATCAGATTCACGAAATGGCCAATCAGAGCGGTCTACCTCCCAAAGTTATAAAACACTGGTTTCGCAATACGCTGTTTAAAGAACGCCAACGAAATAAAGACAGTCCTTATAACTTTAATAATCCACCATCAACCACTTTAAATCTGGAAGAGTACGAGAAAACTGGCGAAGCTAAGGTGATGCCTTTAAATCACTCATCCGGAAGTAGTTCAGATGAAGCGAATAAGAGTAAAGAATCTCCATCTCCCATCATACAAAACATTCAACACTCTGATATAAAACAAGAGATCAAAGAAGAACCTATTGACGAACAAATTAATCTACAACACAAACAAAACGATTCTATGGAAGATAAAGTACAGAATATTTTTAATCTACCAGGAAATCTCCAACCGCCTCAGAGTCCAGCTACGTCCGTAGCTTCTTCTGAAAGTATGAACGTGTCATCGCAACCTTCTACTCCGAATAATCTAACTTTAACGTCCATCATAGCCTCGCAACTGGGTGATACTCTGACCACGAGCACGCCTACATTGAACATGGCTTCCATGCAAGTTCATCACGGTCTCGCCAGTCCTATGCTTCCGCCACCTAAAATGAACCAACAGAACTTTCCTAATCCCAACAACATGCAAGGAATGTTACCTCTGACACCTAACAGATGTCTGAGTCCCAGCCGGGACTACTCGAATCCCGGAAGCCAGGGTTCTAGTGGATCAACCGGTAAACGAGCCAATCGCACCCGATTTACCGATTACCAGATTAAGGTGCTTCAGGAGTTTTTTGAAAATAACGCCTATCCCAAGGACGACGATTTGGAATATCTATCGAAATTGTTGAATCTGAGTCCTAGAGTTATAGTCGTATGGTTCCAGAATGCACGCCAAAAGGCTCGCAAGGTCTACGAGAACCAACCGGCTGCAGAACCCGCTCCTGGAATTGACGAATCCGGTGCTAACCGATTTCAAAGAACGCCCGGACTGAATTATCAATGCAAGAAATGCCTTTTGGTGTTCCAAAGGTATTACGAACTAATCAGACATCAAAAGACGCATTGTTTTAAAGAAGAAGACGCTAAAAGAAGTGCTCAGGCTCAAGCTGCTGCGGCACAGATCGCTGCTGTTCTTAGTTCTGAAGACTCGAACTCTAGTACGATAGTTGAGCAGGTAATGGCACAGCAGCAGTCCTTACCTCAAACTCCGACCTTACCGAATCAGCAAGCGCAGAGTTCGAATCAGGCGCTAAGTCCAACTCAACCCAACGCTCCAACTACACCTACGCCTAGTCAAGGAGGTATTAACTATCCCAGTTCTTCTCCAACACCTTCGGAAACGAAAGAAGGTACTTTTGAATGCGACAAATGTAATTTAGTATTTCCTCGATTCGAGTTATGGAGGGAACACCAACTTGTACATTTAATGAACCCAAATTTGTTCCCAACTTATCCACCAGATAGCCCTTTCGGAATTTTACAACAACACGCCCAACTTCAGCAGTTAAACGCTAATATTGGCGACGTTAGTAAACAACAACAAAACAGTCAAGTTAATCAAGCTTCAAACGTACCTCATCCATTAATTAACATGTTAAATAATGTTACTGGACAGAAAAGAAAAGTAGAGGACTTTGCGGATAATGAGAGCGACACGAGCGATCAGCCCAAAGACAAGAGACTGCGAACGACTATTTTACCCGAACAGTTGGATTATTTATATCAAAAATATCAAATCGAGAGCAACCCTTCCAGAAAAATGTTGGAAAATATTGCACGAGAGATCGGGTTAAGGAAACGGGTGGTACAGGTGTGGTTTCAAAACACACGTGCCAGGGAAAGAAAAGGCCAGTTCAGAGCTCACACTCAAGTGATCAATAAGAGATGTCCATTTTGCCCGGCATTGTTCAAAGTAAAGAGCGCGCTAGAATCTCATTTAACCACTAAGCACGCCGACCAATGCGCCAGGGGTGAAATCAACATCGACGCTTTACCTGATGAGGAAGTTAGTTTAGAAAGCGCCCCCAGCTTATCCAGTGGGGGTGATGGTAAATTCCAACAAAAAAATCCTAGCCTGATGCCACCTCTGTTTCCTTCATTACATCCGGATATGGAATCTTCTATCAAGAAGTATTACGAGGAAAGTATGAAACGTTATATTAGCGAGCTGCAACAACACGCCTCGTCATCTAACGGTGATAAGTGCGAAATCAAAAGTGAAAAAGGCGAAGGTGGAGAGATTCCTTTGGACCTATCGAAACCTGTGGATCTTTCCAGACCAATGAAAGTTTCTTTGGAACACGAAAGGAGCTTGTGCGATCCAGGTCCGTTGACGGATCTCAGCGAACGATCACTTTGCGACGAACGAAGTGATTCTATGTCCGAAACGATGGAGTATAGTATAGACGACGAAAGCAATCCGACTTCCCCTGCGAGCAGTACTCAGAGCAACACCCAGAGGCAACTGAACGCTTCGAGTGGTTCTCAGCACAGCGGTACAAAGCGATTTCGCACCCAAATGAGTCCCGTTCAAGTGAAAATAATGAAAATTCTGTTCTCCGATTACAAGACGCCTACAATGGCCGAATGTGAGAGTCTGGGCAGAGAAATCGGTCTTCCAAAACGGGTAATTCAGGTTTGGTTTCAAAACGCCCGTGCCAAAGAAAAAAAGGGGAAGATTGCCTTACAGAAGGTACTCGGTCAGCCGGAAAGTGATACACAACCGTTGCCCGAAGATTGCAAGTACTGCAACTTTAAGTACTCGCATAAATACTCAGTTCAGGACCACATATTCACGAAAAGTCACATCGCCAACGTACGAATGCACTTGGAGTCGCAAAGTTCCAAAGACATGAACGAGAGCGGGGGAGAGTTTCAAGTTCCGCCACTTCCTGGTGGTTCGGGTCCGGTGAACGCTACAGATCCACAGGCCAGTCAGCAGGGTACCGGTGAGCAGTCCCAGATGAACAACAGCGCGCATTTGCAGTTGCTGCAGATGGCCGGTATGCAGGTGCCGGGTGCCAAGAGGGAGCAGGAAGAGACGCCGGAGAGCTTGTTCCAGCAGCTGTACGCCATGGGCAACAATGCCAACTTTGGGGTGCAGAATCAGTACGTGCACCATGCCATGTTCGGAGCTAACGGTGAGTTTGGTGTTGTTTTTGCGTAGTTGTTCTAATAGTAATTTACATACAAACTTAGTTTTAAGATTTATATCTATTAGTCTATATTTCTTTGACTAACCAGGGAAGTTAGTGTTGTTGTTACCTAATATCTCATACGTCTAACACTTATATGTACTGGGTGAGTCCACGATAGAGTACATTATCGCATTTGTTTCGAGGTTTACAAAAAAATGTTAAATATAAAAGTTATAGGGAAGGTTAAGGGCACACACTCGTAATACGAAACTAAAGTGTCAAACTTGACATTTTTTACAGCAGAGCTACCGCCTGAATCCCCAGCGGGAAATTCAAATTTCAGATAGTGAGCCCGGCGTCGAATATGTCCATAGTTGGCAACAATGGATTTAATAATTACGCCCTCGATTACGTAACTGAAAGTTTAATTGGTATCGAATATACAGGGTGAGTCTTAAATAAGTGCAAATATTTTTAGAGATGGTAAATTTCGACACCAGAAACACGATTATGAGTTTTTTTCGCGAATTTTTTTTTTGAAAATTTGGAATTTTTTGGGAAAAATTTTGGAACTTTTTTTAGTTTTAGTTAAAAAAATATAATTTGTTAATAAATATGACAACATAGGTTGTAAATTAAATTTACAAGAAAGAAAATCCAGAAAAGATCTCAAAATTTTAGCAAAAAATCATTTTTTTTGGGAATTTTCAAAGTAAAATATCTCGGTTATTTTAGATTTATTTGAAAAACAGTAAAGAGAAAATATTTTTCTTTTATTGAGATCTACCAACCCTGAAAATATTTGCACTTATTTAAAATTCACCCTGTATATTGACTCTATCGTTGGCTCACCTTGTACTTTAACATGATTAAAAATATTCTCGACTCAGTAGGTCAGTACTGAGCTGTAGTGCTAGCTCAATATTGAACTGACAATAAGAAAATGTTATTTTAATAATATAATATTTAAAGCGTAGAATCGCTCAGTTATTTAAGAATATTATTATACTTTTGTCAAATGAGAGCAAAACATTGACGTCTTTATTAAAAGTTTTTTTTTGTGGCTATATCTCTAACAGTCGCCGGTAACTTTTCAAAATATAGCCATAACTAGCGCTCTAACTACCTCCATGCCTTTTGAATCGAAACTCACGCTCGTACTGGCTCGTTTTCAAACCGGCAAAAAACCGGACAATAACAAAACCGGACGATTTCTACGTTGTTACGACCCTTCGGCATCCTAACGGCCGCGCGACGACGAAGGAAATCCGAAGACGGGAAAAAAACTTGTCAGCACCACCGCCGGACCAGTCACTCTTCCCCTACGCTGGTCGGCCGATAAATCCGTTTTAATAGTTCGAGTGACCGTTGTTTCTGATGGAGGATGGGAGACCAACCAGGGTTGGGAGCGTAAAAATTGATATTTTTAAATTATCTAGCATAGGAAATTTAATATTTGATGTAGTCATACACAAATTTTGAACTGTCCAAATATTGGCTTCCCTATTAATTTTACAGCTAGAATGTAGAATGTTTAGGAGGAGAGTTAATCACCGCGACCTTACAGATCTATTGTGTGTTCCCCTTTCTTGAGTTCTAACAAGTTATAACTCATCATACAGTCTCAGGGCTTTAACAAAAGCCAGTATCTGAGACGGCTCCACAGAGGCCAGCTCTCCATCCTCGACATCAGCCGTATCAAAGTTCATGGCACGAACGGTCGTCGTCTCGGCGAACTCAGTGATAAGGTGTTCTCGTGGATTTTCCCCACAGAATCTGCATTCGCCGTTGTTTCTCAGCTTCAGCCTACCGAGGTGTTTGTTCGTTGAGGAGACAGTGTCCTGCTAAAAAGCCCGTGCCAATCCGAAGATTGTTTTTACTTAAATCCAGGAAAACCTTTGATTTTTCTCGGATGTAAGTTCTGAGGAACTTTTTCGAGTGCCTTAGACCGTTGGAGGACACCCATTCCAAGTTACGGATGGAGTCTTCCAGATTATTCAGTTCCGCTTTCAATTGGTTCCCGTTTGGAAAACAGAACGGTTCTGGACCAGTTAGTGGTTTGGTTTAGTGGGTTGCCTTCTATCCCTTGGTGAGCAGGTACCCAGGGTAGGAGGACTTCATTTTCTTTTCCTAAATTGTTGAGCTTCTCTAGGCATTCTTTGACCGACATAATTGATGGTTACTGAGTTGATCGCGTTAAGTGCTGCTTGACTATCGGATAGGATGACAATTTCCTGTTTTCGATAGTTCCTATCTAAGATAAATACGCATTTAATACGTAAATAGGTTTTTTAAAAGTCTGCCTATGCTGAATACACATGACAAATTTGAACAATTTTGGACAAGCCAATTTTAAGTAATTTAAGAAAAACTGCATCTATTTTTAAATTAAAACTGAACAGGTAACAATGTTGCAAAACCAGTCAAATGTCAACATACCTTATGTTCAAAAGTTAACTCATGATTTTATCATTGTCCAATCTAATTTGTTGTGCTGTCTACATTACTATGTTATACTACCTATGCTTCGGGTCCCTAAAATGTACTTTTATAATTTAAAACAGGTTCGAATGAGGCAAAAGCCTAATGTTTAGAAAATACAATTTAACATTGGGAAAATTATAGGATGGCAACTTAAGGTACGTTGGCAATTGCCTGGTTTTGCAATGTTTACCTATTAATTGAAAAATATATGCAGTTTTTCTTAAATTACTTAAAATCGGCTTGTCCAAAATTGGTCAAATTTGGTATGTGTATTCAGCGTACGGCAGACCTTTAAAAACCTATTTACAACTTCTCTGTAAAATTAACAGGGAAGCCAATATCTGGATATTTCAAAATTTGCATACGATTTGCTATGCTTCCAACGATGATGCCCCACCTCATATTACTGGTCACTGTTTAGTTTCGGTATAGCTCTTTTATAGTAATTCCTGTATTTGTTGCTATATGTGACAACGGCGCTTAAAAGCGGCCATAATGGATATAGATTTTCTCAACAGTGGATAATCTATCGAAGTAAATTTTCGTTATCAATTGTCAAACTAGACGCACGCGTAGAAAAGTGTACGGTCACACACAATTAATTAATTCGATATAAATGTGTTTAGCGTTTAAAACCATTTATGCTTTTGAAGCTTTTATGGCGATTTGTGTCTATTAAAAGAAAAGTAAGGACTTACATGAGCTAAACCGAGGAATGACTGTGAATCTAGTGAATCTACAGTTGTCCCCGGATTTCCTTTACAAGAAAAACCTTTTTGTTATTAAATTTTTGAGGAAAAATGTCATAAATTCTTCATAAAAGTTTTTGCTTGTTCTAAAATGGTATTCTGTATATACTTTTCCAAATTTCCATACGGTTTTAGAGAAATATACAATAATATCAATATATAATAATTGAATTTTTTCTTCCCAATAATCACAACGCGTTTCTATGGTAATATCATTTCGTTTCCATTCCCTGATAGATGGTTAGTATTAATTGTGATTAACGTCATACTTTTTTATTATTTTAACATGTTAATGTAAATTTCTTTAAAACACCTTCATAATACTATAGATAGTTAGTTATAGAGGCAGTTTCCACAAAGTATTGTTTTAAACCTCGTTCTTTCCTTATATAAAAAGGAAGGAAATTTGGTCTCCTATGATAATGCAAAGATATAATGGAATTCTTCGTGGGATCTGTTTTTAACTGTGGAATCGTTTCTTCAATTAGAAACAGTCACTTAGTAGTTACTGAACTTTATTCGACATTAAGCTTTATTGATATTAATGATATTAAACTATTTTTTTCAGAATTTGGCGATTAAAGTATCTAAAAAACCATGGTAACTTACGAGTAGTAAACCTAACAAAATAAAAAGTACCCATCCCTGCAGAGACTGAAGAAAACGCGACAATCGCGGGACTAATACAAATCCGAGAAAAAAACCGTCCGGCGGCATACAATGTAGCCGGTGACCGCGAACCGGCTTCGGCGATCGCGACAGCCTCATACCCTTTCGCCGGGCGAGACAAGGACGCGGATACGAAAGGGGCGTGGCCAGGCGGATTCATTCTACTTTTACAATAAGACAAACAGGGATTACGTTTCTATAGCTACCGCATTACGTTGTTTCATTGGCGAGATCCGCGGACCCGCGACGACGACGGTCGATTCTCTCGCCGGTAGTAGCGGATCGTGTTTTGTTTTTTCTTGCTGTCGCCGGCACGCCAATGTTTTTTAATTTCGTAGGTACCCGTGATTTCGCCAAGTCCGCAATCTGTCTTTGCTTAGAAAAGAAGTAGAGATGAGCAACACTGCGATTCTCCAATCGCAATTGAAACTGCGATTGCGTTTTTAATATTTAATTATTGTACCGGGTGTCCCACTAAGAATTGCTCTCGGCTGTATCTCGGAAAGAATCGTAGAGCTTGCGGAAAAAAATATTTATAACTAATGAGATCATGAGAAATTACTGGAAATTATTTTCAAGTTTATAGGACGGCCGCTAGAGGACGTAACTGCTATGGAAAATAACAAAATGGATTTTTTAAGAAATTTTGACTAGATACGATGTACTATAAATAATAGCTTCATAATCTTCAGTAAATTTTGGATCTTTCTTGTTAGAACCATTTTCCCTATCTGCTAAAATAAAGTAGTGGGGGGAGGTTAGATCTGTTTTTATTTAAATATTAATAACTCCGGACTGGATGATCGGAATCCAACAAGCGAGTGCTCGTTTAAAACAACGTTTCTTACTCTATATTGTACCATATAAATAATAATAATAAGCTTTTGAACGTAGACGCTAGGGGGCGTTGTCTTTCAATTTAACAAACATTGCGCGTTTTTTCAAAAAAATTAAATGCGATAGTATATGTAATTTTAGCTGATAGCAAAGAGTAATAAAAGCTTAACAAGTCAGCGAAAACAACATCTTGATATCTTTTTTCAAACCAAAGTTATTCGCAAAATTAAAATAAATACGAAAATATAAGCGCTTAATTACCTTATTTTTCTAACACGGTATATGAATATTAAACTAGCATTTTACACTAGTTCCTTAGCCTTTTTCATTCAGTGCACGAGACCAACAAAGGCGTCGTAATTATTCTATTTTGCCACCAGAGGGCAACCGAATCGGCGATTTTCATTCCGAGCGCCACCGCAGCCGAGTCCCAGTTTCCATGAATAATAAACGACGGCGAGAGCGCCCTCTATTTTCCCGGGGATACTTAATTATGACGTTTCGAGATGATAAATTGGCCGGGTGCGATAAGGATAATAAAGAATTTTCCCGAATTATTTTCGGCAGAAGCGAAGACGAATCTTGGCGAAGAAAAGGTGATGGAATTTTTCTCTAAATTGTTTCATTTCACCAGAAAGATATATTGTGATGTTTGTGATTGTTTTTAAGATGCATTCAGACAGAATGCTACAAAAACATATTTCAGTATTTAGTATAGATATTTTAGAAATAAATGTTTGTTGTTAAATAAATGTTGATTTCTGTAAGGATTTTAAGAAAGTGGAATTTATGAACAAATAAGTTTAGGTTTATGTGTCAGCACATTTAAAAACTTATTTGTTACTTAAAAATTACACAATATTCAAATGGCATTAACACCATATTACATAATTACAACGATGTCACAGTAGGCCTAGTAATGAATAACTTTCTAACGTAAACTTAATTAGTTCCCTAAAATTTCCTACTAAAAATTTTTAGTATAAAGAAATTGATATCATATGCACATGAGTTATGAAAATTATGAATATCGGGTAGAAATTTCCTAACCAAACTGTCATTCGAGCCACTACCCCTAATAATTTTATTATTAACTCAATGAGATTTAAAGTAAATTTAAATACACAGTATATTGCAGATCTTTGAGCATATGAAAAAAAATCATTTTACTTACTCAATTTTAATTATTGACAAAAGTTAGTTTTTGTAAATTTCTAATAGTCAAAGCTTCAGGTATGATTTTGAGCGAGAATTTTTTTAATAATCTATAAAATCTGATAATTTGTTTATTTGTACCAAGGAATGATTAACTGTGATAAGCCTTATATAACATATTTTGCATTAACTTATAGTTATTTTGCAGTTTAATGGTGCTACATTGAACTTCACTGATTTCGCCATTCAAACTAAAAATTAAAAGCTGATTTTTTATGTTGTTTCTAAAAAAAACTTTTTTGGTTGTTTCAAAACTCTTTGTATTTTTATTTTGTAGATTTACGATTTAAGACCTGTTTGAAATAGCCTCACTAACCCCCTACAAACCTCCAACTTAAATGTTAATTTCTATTTTCTATAGTTATACCTAGTGTGAAGAAGTCTTATTGATCGCACTGTATATTTGGTCTACAGATTTCTAACTTAAAAAAATATTATTTTTTTAAATTTCAAAATTAAGAAATTAAGTTTATAAGACAGGAGATACTAGAACCAAAATTATTTGTCATATAATATTTTGAAAAGTTTTTATTTCTTTTGTTGTTAAGCGGTTACTGGAAGTTAATAGGAGGTAAAATACTTTTAAGTATTGAAAGGCAGTACATGCGGTGGATGGGCGTCAAATTTATTATTTTAAACGTATTACCTTAGACAGGGTTAGGCTGAAATAAGTGCAAATATATTTTGAGGGGTGGTATATTTCAACGCCAAGAACACGCATGAGATTTTTTCGCAAAAAAAATGTTGAGAATAGTGGATTTCATTTTATATTTTCCTGTATATTTCAGACAACTTTTTAGAACTGCTTGTTAACCGCAAATTTCTTATTCTCTAATACCATGGTTAACGGCTTTACTCTATGATTACGGCACTAAAAGGGATGCAAATACAGAAAAAATCCGGTGGCTCTCAAAATTTTTTAAAAAATAAATCTTTGTAATTTTTTTTTAGTTTTTAGTTAAAAAATATAATTTATTGATAATATGGCAACATAGTTAATAGATTAAATTTACAAGAAAGAAAATCCAGAAAAGATCCAGCGGCTCTCAATTTTTTTTAAATAAATGATTTTTTTTATTTCAAACTTAAATAACTCGGTTATTTTGGACTTATCTGAAAAATGGCAAAGAGAAAATATGTTTCTTTTGTCGAGATCTACCAGCCCTGAAAATATATGCACTTATTTAAGGCTCGGCCTGTAATACACCATAATTTTAAATTCTACACTATTTAGCTATTGTTTACAGAGTCAAATAATATTAAATAATTTAAGTTTATACAACTAATATAAGCTTTCTTCAAATGTACTTGATTACTAAACGCAATAAATAAAATAAAGTAACTCTTCATCCGATATAGTCGTATAACAAAACGACAATCACAGAACGCACAAAATTACCCGAAACCCGACCAGATACGGCCTTAGCGCCGTTCCGGCGTACCGTTATTGCCACTTAGGCCCATCTTCAAACCGCCAGATCCAAACATTACCCCTTATCCCCCCTCTGTTACCCCAAAAGTCATTTTCTCCATCGTTAACGGGGAGAGAGAGTATGGAGACGAAAGAGAGGGAAAGCCTGGAAATTTATTCGGAAAAACGGGCCAATTTCCTCGGCGGCCCACCGACGCCCCCCAAAATGAGAAATATGAATTAATATTTCATCTCCCCATTGTATATCCCATATTATGAATTCTTAATGCGGTTGGCCGGAGTCCGCGTACGTGCTTTCCTTTCGTTTTGCTCGTTCTCTCTCAGAGTTCTGGATCAATTTTTGATAAGCCACGTCTAACGGGTCGGCGCGGTTTTGTTCACTTTTTTTCGTCTCTTTTCGACGGTATACAGTGAGTCTGTTTAATTAAAACATTTTTGAAACAAAGCTGTTTGATAATAAAGAAAAATTAGGTGTTTTTTTTTTAAATGAAAAATAATTTTAAAAAACATATTTTTTGAATAAAACGTTTACATTAATTTCTATATCAATAAATTTCTTAGACTTGGTTATCAAACCGTGTTTCCGTAGATTACTTAAATACCTAGAAATTTTCTAAAAAAATAAAAATAAACACGTTTTTTGACCACAAAAAATTAGTAATAACTAAACAAAACTAGAAAACGTAATTTTTACTACATTACAAGCAAATAAAAATTAATACGTAGCCAAGAGTCATGAAATTCAAGATTTCTCTGGGGGTGCCCAGCAGTACCTGGGGGGGGGGGCACCCATGGGCTCCCCTGTAGTTACGCCAATGGGAAGGAGTATAATATTATTCATGGACGGAAGGTCCCAATCCTTGACAGTTCTGTTTGACGTTTCAATTGAAACATTTGAATTTGATTTTTCTCTAAAGTGCCGGTATTTGAACCTTCTCTAAAGAGCCGGTAAGATGCAAACTGGTAGTAGAAAACAAAATTATTGAGCAAGTATCACAGTTCAGATACCTACGAATAGATATGTCGCACTACCACGATCCAGAGAAAGATCTGAGAAGCCAGATAAACAGAGAAATGGCCATGTCAGGATGTCTGAGGCAAATAGTGTGGATAAACCCCTTCATGCGAACAGACAGCAAAATTAAAATTTATATAAGACCTGAATTAAACCAATAATGACATATGGCATAGAAATCCGAGAGGAAAGAAACAAGACCAAAAGCATATTAAGAGTCGCTGAAATGAAGAACCTAATATAATAATATGGGGAAGACTAGAAGTGACAGAATTAGAAACACAAATATCAGACAACAATGTGGAATACAGGACGTAGTGAGATGGGGTAGGCAAAGAAAAAGACAATGGTTCGCACAAGTAAAACGCATGGAAGAAAACAGGCTACCACACATAGCTCTTGAACGGAAACCCATGGGTAAGAGACAACCGGGAAGACCTCCAAAAAGATGGAAAGACAGTTGGCAGTCCATTTCCCTACAACTCCCACAGAGGCAACCTTAAAATTATCAGATCGACTAGATCTTAAATATGTAAAAGAGGAAGAAGAATTTGATTTGAAATTTTGTGCATTTTTTATCTTTACTGAGCTTATTTTTTACAATTTGTCTATACGAAATTGTGTCAGAACTTAAATTAACAGTGACAATATTGGCGATTTATCGAAAGACTCTAAAATAGTTGGTTGTGTAGCGTACGGTAGATCTCGGTAAAAAATCGAGGGAAATAAACTATAGGAGCGACTATACAGGGTGAGTCTTAAATAAGTGCAAATATTTTCAATGCTGGTAGATCTCGATAAAAGAAACATATTTTCTCTTTACCGTTTTTCAAATATATCCAAAATAACCGCGTTAATTTTTACTTGTATAATATTAATTTAAACTATAATACCTAATGGCAATTTTCTAATTACAAAATATTAAGATGCAAATATCTTGAAAAGTATAATTAGTACTTATTGACAAATTTATACAAACTTTAAGCAAAAATCATTAGAAGAAATAAAAAGCGCTAATAAACATAAACGAAACAACAACAAACAGAAAAAAGGCAAATAATACCTTAATATCAACTTTTAAATCAATGACTAAAAAATATAAGGACATGTGACGCCCATATATGGGCTGCAGCAGAATTTGTGACCTTAGAAGCCATTCTTTCGAGGGCAAACAATGAGTCATCATTTGGTCGCTTTTTTTAATAGTTTGTGTAGTAAACTTTGTATAAACTTTATTACAATGGTGATTAGTTGTTCAGCTTTCAAGTGTAAAAGCAGCAGCGATAAGACAGAGCCAGGAGTTACGTTTCATAGGTAAATAAACAGTCCACTCCAACTTTTTAGCGTTTTCTTATAGTTTTCCTATTGAATTCCCGATAATTATTCTTCAATTTCAATTAACATCTATATGTACTTGATATGTGCTATACATCGATACTAGTTTTGTACCTTTTGTTAACATTTTAATATATTTCGTTATTAATTAGTATGATACACCATAGGCGTAGTCAAAACAGTTATCAAAAAATATAAATATTGCTTCACACCGCTAGGTTAAGAAAAATATGTGCCACGGCACTGTTTGGTGATATCGGCACCATTTGCTCTCGAGTGTTATTTGTCCTTGGATTCTTTAGACATTATTTTAAATACATAAAAATTCTAACCCCACTTTTCACATATTTTAAAGATTTTTTTAAATGCCGCTATAACATTAGACATGACATAATGTCAATATCTTGTTTGACACTTGTTGCAAACTTTTTGACAGAAACTGAAAAAAAAATCAAATTTCTTTCTTTGAACATTTGATTTTGTTTTTATTAACGTTATCGTGTGATTTAATAGCCGGCAAGTTCTCAGCGCTAAAATTCAGTTTTGCATTACTTATGGATCGCGTCCTTTATCATTGGCAGCGTATTTAACTGCCATTCGGCCGTCGCAATATATTCCTTTTGCAATTAACATAAAACACAATGGTTAAACTCGCATACGCACACATGCACAGCGGCGGCACATGGCGATTAAAATTACACTCGGACTGGCTCATTGTTTCCATTCGGGTACGATATTATTGCGGCGGTCCCGATAATAATTGGCTGACGTTTTCCACTGACACACCTTTTCGTAAATAATACTGAACCGTTCGGAAGGTTTCGGGTTTTATTATTACTATTACGACACATATTTTTACAAGGGATTTGTGTGTTATGTTGTAAATACGGTATGTCTCATTTTCGTTGCTACCGGACTATTTTTGCTTACTAACGAGAAAGAAAAACTTATTTTTTGATTCAAACTTTCGTCGAAACAGGATATTGTTGTATACAAACTGACATTATTAAATATGTAAACTGTGTGGTTAGATGACAATATATCAAATAGTGTCAAAGACAAAAGTAGTTCATAATTTGATTTCACATCCATATGCAAATTTTCATAAATATACATGGACATGTATATCGTGTGTAGATTCATGGCAGCAATAATTTACAAAAATATTTTTTGTTTGTAAAAAGTGAGGTTAGATGATAAAATACTGAATAATCCCTAGCAGAAAAAGAATTCAGAATTCGATTTTACATCCATGTGCTAATTTTCAAGAATATACATGGACATACATATTATGTCGTGTCATTATCATGGCATAATCTGCATGGCAACAATTTACAAAAATATTTTTTTATGTAAAAAGTGGTGTTAAATGGCAAAATATCGAATATTGTCAAAGAGAAAAGTTTGGCAATTGCCTAGTTGCGAATCCATAACCTTAAACATATACATACGTAGTAAAAAATACTACAGGGTTGTTCACCACATACGACACGGAGTATTGTAGCTAAACGATTAGATTTTTACAAATTGTAAGTTTTGGGTTCGTTGAAGGTCTATTAGAGCTACAATTTAAAAATATTTTTACAAGATACAGAGTGTCCCAAATAAGTAAAAAATATTATAGTTGTAACGTGTTGGTAAAAAATGGAACAATACAATTTGATAGACAATTACATTGTGCATCTGATTCACGTAAAATATATAGGGTGTTCCATTTAAATTAAACAAGTTATTGCCGTTTAAAGCTAGCAATTATTTAATATAAATTTTTGGACACTCTGTATAAGGTAGTAAAATTTTTATTATTGCAACACAATATCTGATCAATAAATAATCTTCAGTAAATATTTAGTATTAAAAACTTTGATACCCTTGGAGAAATAAAGCCTTAATTATTTACTGCAATTTCATAAAATTGAAAATATTTCAAAAACGGTAAGGTTTAAGTGTGATAAACCTTAATCAAATTTACCTTTATTTCAATCCTAGAATCTAAAAATAGAATAATATACAAGGTGTTCCATTTAAAAAAATACAACTATAATATTTTTTACTTATTTGGGACACTCTGTATCTTGTGTAAATCCTTAGAGGGTAATAAAAAACATGTAATATCTGGAAAATGTAAGAATCATACCTAAGTGGAGTGATATGGTCTACCAAAAAAATATAACAGATTTTCGGAGTTTAATCAGATATGCTTATTCTAGAAGAATCTAATTCACTACTGCATGCGAGATGCATTAAGTTTATCAATCATATTCAGAAAGAGAATGATGTTTGATGCTTTTAAAAATATGTATCTGAAATCAGTTAAAAATGAATTACACAAAGATGTAAATATTAATACAATCTTTATTTTTTTTTATTAACTTTCTGTTTTTTCTTTGCTTAGAGCTCTTAACTGTAATGTACCCGATTGGGGAGTAAAAGCTTTATCATTTTAGTTTATTGTAACCAGGGACTAAGGCGGGCAAACAATCATAACGAATCCTGGAAAAATGCTTTGCGTTAAATTCAGAAAAAAAAAACATATTTTTTATTTACAGTTGATTCTTGGATACAACATCAAGAAGTAATACGTATTTGACTAATAAGAAAAAGTACTGTTAAATTTTGCATTAAAGGAACAGATTTTGTCTCTAAAGTTATTCGTAACTACTAATTAACAACTATTATACATCATTATTCATCGAAATAGTATACAGGTTGTTAACTCGACAGTTACTTATAGGGGAACAGAATGACAACACTGCCTATTGAGAACGCATGCATTATTGATTTTTCTGCCGACTCGTCCCGTCGCGTCCTCATCGACGAGCGGGCCGAGGTTGCCATATTTCAACCATAAAGCTCTTGCCGCGAGTAATTAACAAATTAACAACCTGTATAAGACACACCATGCATAGAGAATGAAAATATTATAAATTAAGTTAGGAAGAGAATGTTTAGTCTAAAAAATGTGATAGTTCACTTACCAACTTGAGTTCCAGACAGATTAGCTTAGAGTTCTTAGATCCAACCCAAACCAATATCCAATCAATTTGATGATCAGAATTGTGTGTCCTGCTGATATCCTCCTCCTCCTCTGTCCTATTTCCTTCGTAAGATGTAGTGATAGTCCTCGATTTATAGTTCTTGTCCATTCTTCTCTTCCTTGTGCGTGTTGTGCTGCTTCAGAGAGCTTGTTCTCCACTATTAATCCCTCCATACCATCTCTTCGCCTGGTTATATATCCAAAAGATATCAGTATGCTTTGTAGTGAGCCTAGTGGTAATGTTGTGTTCTGTTAATACTGAGATATTTGTACTACGATATACCCACATTTCAAACACTGGTACTTAATAATGGTCCACTTCAACGATTCACCACCTCGTATCCTACTTCGTGTCATATCTACGGCTTAATAATTTGCTTCTATCGATAATCATAACTTTGGACTTCGATGCATTCATTTTGAGCCCATATCCTCTGTTAACAGTGTCCAATAGTCTCCAATAGTCTCTTCATAATATGCTGAAGTTCTTCTGTTGAGGGCGCTAGTATTAACGTATCGTCAGCATACCGTATGTTACTGATGTCTTCATCTTCTGATCGTTATTTTCAACGCCGGCCTTTAGTTTGAAGTTCTCGGAGTGTTCGTTGTAGACTCTTACTGTTGCTGTGTATTTAACTCTTACTGTTGCTGTATATATAATAGTTTTAGTAGCTGTATAAGACGCTCACTTATACTCATTTCTTTTAGGATGCGCCTCACCTTTTCACATAACTACCCTCTAATATTAGGATACTTCCTAAACTTTTACTTTAATCTAGTAGCACGATGTTGATGCGACGATGTCTAACTTTAAACTGTTCTCAAATTTAACCTGTCATTCTGTTAGAACTAGAGGTAGCACAAATTCAGTTCCTAAATTTCTGGTTAGATAGGTACCTATCATAAAGTTATAAGACAGAATTACCTGATATCAATCATAAAATTAAAATTTTATATAACTTTTAGAAAATACACTTTCCCTTTTATTATATTTTATATATAAATTATATTGCTTGGGTCTAAATTAGGGTTATCGGTAATTTTGAGAGTTTGGAACTGGATTTTGTTGTATAATTACAAAATTTAATCTATACTTTATTTCATAGTAACCGGAATTTTTTATTAAACTGTAATAAGTTAACAAATAATATTTGTATAATGGGTTTATTTACTGTAATACATTAGTAATTAAAATGACACAACTTTTTAATTATTAGATGATCATAGACATGAATTTACCTATGTTAATTTATCTCTTTCATTTTTTACACGTATATTTAGCCAAAAGCAGTCTTCAATTACCTATAATAATTGATGAAGTGTTGATGCTAATAAGTTTTTTTTTTAATTTAAAAATTGTACTTTTGATGAAATAATAATCTCTAGTGTTATAATCGTAAATTAAGTCATTAGAAAATCTTTATTATATAGGACATAGATGAAGATTTTCTGTGATATAGGAGTTGTAATAGAGTACAATATATTATAAACCTTATAATCTAATATCACTCAAATTCAGCGTTTACGTTATAATTGTCTTTGATTGGCGTGACCAAAATTGTCCCAATTTGGAGATGTCAACACTTAGATAAAAAAAAATAATAATAATGATGCATTAATTACTAAAATACAAAATAAATATAATCGATTTTTTAGTTTATTACACTTTGTTATTAATTTTAAAATTAATGATAATTTAATTAAGTACACACACACGTGTTGCTAATTGTTCCTTATATTTGTTTAGCAATATTTGTCCATAACTGGGACATCTCAAAATATGGTTGAATTTTTTCTAGTCCTAAAAATCAAAAGGCGTTTCTATGGTAATAGCATTTCGATTTCATTCTTTGATACATGGTTGTTATTAATTTTGATTAAGGTCATAAATATTATTTGCTGATGTTAAACTATTGCATTTTCCGATAACTATTATCACCCTTTCTGTAACATTGAACTAAATAAATTTTGTGCTTCTTTAACATTTTAAAACAGCAAAAAATATGATGGTAATTAAAATTCTATCAATAACAATCTATGAAAAAATGAATTCGGCATGAATTACCATCGAAGCGTCTTTTAAATTTTACGACTTGGAAATTTGGAAAACTATAAACCAGATTAAACATTTTAGAAGAAGCAAAATTTTTTTATGAAAAATACTTTTTTCTCAAAATATCAATAAGAAAAGAGTGTTTTCCTCTTGTAAAAACAATTCGGGGACATATTGTATTATAAACGCGAAAGTTTCTTTGGATGAATGTATACTTTATTGTTACTCTTTCATGCAAAAACTATTGAATGGACTTTAATAAAACTTTACAATAATATAGCTTATACATCAGAATAACATATATACAGGGTGGTCCGAACTGTATTCCGGAAATTTCAGCTGCATATTTTACTGATAAAAATAAGTAAAAAAGTTCATATATGTTCATGTATGTCCTAAAATGCTTAGTTTCGGAGATACAGGGTGTAGAAGTTTCATTTTTATTTCGATTTTTTCCAAATAATTTATGAAGTAACGTCAATATTTGGATGAAAATTGGTGTCTGGGAGTTTTTTGATATGAGAAATTTCATTTTAATGTCAAAATGACTCCTATTTGTAGGGGGCGCCACGTACATGTGTTTTAACTGTTTTGAAGAGTAATAAATTTTCGTCCGTCGCCACTGGGTGCTATAATATATATTAGACTTTATATTAATAAAATTGTGATTTTATGCGGACGAAATCGCGGGAAAAAACTAGTATTAAAATAACAGGAACATTAGCAAAATCGAAACCTAACCGAAAATAACGTTAACGGCGTCTAGCGCAAAGATACCGTCCAATTGTCGCGAGCGCTAGCTACTTTTTTACCCCATACGGCACATTTAGATTTATGGGGGGCATAAAAAGGGATCCCGCTGCCCTTGGAGTGTCAATATCTCGTTAGGCTTTAATGTGTGTCGGTTTTTTCGTTTTTTCTGCACTTTATCTCTCTCGCTCTTCGGTCTGACTCATGCCACTGTCACGGTGTGCGTTTAATGCCTTTTTTTAATCTGCTGTTTCCGCTGCCTATCCAGGGGATCGAGTACAATAAAGTTTGTTTCGATTTCTAAATCATCTCGTGTTGTTTTCGTTCATCTAGTTTCCCTAGAATTAATTCATTAGTTCTTTGTACTAGTTAGATTGTGATCCTAAAAAAATGAAATTTTCACACACTGCATATTTAGGTTGGGTGCTATCTCTGATATTGTCGTCATAAACGTCTTGGTTTACTTATTTCACTGAGATTTATGAATAAAAATCCTTTTTCTCGGATACATGGGGAATTTTTTTTACATGGGGAATAACGGGGATCTTCAAGACCGTTAAAGTTACAAGATCGGTTAAATAGAAGAAAAGTTGCGTTTTTATATGTCCAAAAATAATCTAGGTCTATTTTATTTAATATTCATATACCGTTACGTAAATACAGGGAGAAAAAGAAAAATGTGAATTTTCTAAACACCACCATATTTTCTTTATTATTGGAGCTAAGGTCATCAAAATTTTAACATAGGGGTCAGGCAATATGCAAATTTTAAAAATGATGCCCAAAAAAGTCTAGGCGTACTACGTTGCGCATGGCCGAAGTGTACTTTTCCTTTTCCTATGGGAGCCATATTGAGATACATGGTTGAAAACATTTTTAATAAGGATTTTTAAAATGTCAAATTTAAATATGGCGCTCATAAGAAAAATAAAAGCTGACCTCGGCCGTGCGCAACATAGAAGGCCTAGGTTTTTTTTGATATCATTTTTAAAATTGCCATGTTGCCTTGCCCATATATTGAAATTTTAATTACCTTAGCTCCAATAATAAAGAAAATATGGTGGTTTTTCGAAAATGTTAATTTTTTCTTTTTCACCTTGTATCTACGTAACGGTATGGAATTAAAATAAAATAGACATAGATTATTTTTGGACACACTAATACGCAATTTTGCTTCCATTTAACCGACTTTGTATCTTCAACGGTTTCCAAGAGAGATCCCCATGTACTTCATTTTAAATTGGACACCCTACATGACCCATATTAAGCGAAAAATTTACAATTGAAAAAATTTATAAAATTTTTTTTTTAAAAACAAGCTTAAAATTAAAAGTAGAAGATAAGAATTACAAGCAAGGGGCGCAAAGTAACGACTTAAAGTTCTGTGGATTATTTTTTGAAGTATTAATACACCTGGGGACAAAACACCACTTATTTGAACTAATTTTACTTCTTCAAAACACCAAAACAATGAAACTAAACAATAAACCTTCACGAACGTCTGCAAAAACAATGCGGCAATTGCAGGATCGTACGGACGCCATCGATCGATCAAAGCAGTGACGTCAAAAACAGGTAGCCTCGAGCCGGGTACGTTTTCTAGCCTTGCTGCTTTTCTCAATTATAGTTTTTAAGAAAAATTTTGAGTGCCATGTTTTTTTATTCATATGTAGCTATCGAAATTCATTGAAATTAGAAATTAGTGAACATGTCTATTGCCAAATCTAGCCCAATTATTTAAGAACAAGAACCCCATATTTTATATACTTTGAAGAGACGCAGTATTTCAGTAAAGCCATCCGAACCACTAGCTAAAAGAAGACAATACTAAAATATATACCATTGTAACATTCACATCCACCGAAAAATAGATTCTAGTAATTCCGGTAATCCAAATGAGGCGCATTCTTCCTCTCTTTATTCCGTCTTCTCTCTACCTACGAAATTAAACAATAGAACCTCGATTCCGAGAAGCAGAAAGCCTCGGCCAAGGTAAATACATGCGTAGCGAAATAACTGCCGAGCTTGGAAATTTGTCGTTTCGTCCTTCTCTGTTTTCCGCCGTCCGCTATTCTCGTCTCGCTCGGCTGTTTTGTCCGAAACCGGGCCAAACAAAGCCCTTGTTTACATTATCGAGGAATTGATAAGTAATGCCAGGTAGAAGGAAACGAAAAGGACACACTACGTCTACGTCTACGTGTGTGTGTTTTTCGAGGCTCGCACCTGGTCGAGATTAGACACCGGAATGAGCTCGAATAAGGACCGGGTCCAAACAATGGGCTCCTTTTCATTAGGGATAGAGAAAGGACGAAAAGTAGGACTGAAACACGTTGCAAAATGAGCACGGGATTTCTTTTTTTCTTTCGTCATGGTCTGCTTTTATGGACAGTTACACCTTTAAAGCTTAAAGATCGATTGAGATTAAAATATATCCCTGAAATAGCAATGACTTAGGTTGATAAAAAAATGGAATTTGTAAAGAAATTCATTTTCTAAATGCTTATAGAATTGATGACCTTTTTTAAATCTCTATAGTAAATAAAGTATAAAACTTCAGCTTCATTCACAGTTAGCCTGGACCAAGATGTCAAGAAAAAAAATATATAAACTTTGAGTGCTTTATTTTTTAAATGCCGATACCACTGGCTTCAAAAAACTTTGAAAATTAAAATCGCCGACGTACAATTGGGGTCTCTACACAAATTTAAAAAAAAAACTTTTTCAACCAAAGTAAAAAGCGCGCAAAAAGTTTTGTTAATAATAAATAACGACCATAATCACCAAAAGGTATGCTTACTGCTGCCCCCCTCCCTGTTTATAAATCCAGGAGGTTGGGTCTCTGAACAAATGTAAATAAAAATAGACTTTAATCTAATGGAAAAAGCAAAAAATATTTTTTTTCTAATATTTTAGTGATAAAATTTTACTTTATGATTATAAGTATTAGTAAACAAGACAACTACATTTACGTTAGTAAAACTACAAACTAACAATTAAGGAAGTACAATTAATAACTTTAACACACACTGAATTTAGACTAAAAGGAGGAAGAAACAATTAGGTACTAGCTATAAGTAAATAAATAAATTTTAAACATGGTTACTGTTGTAGGAAGCAACACTCCTAAGGAGATTTTTTGATAGTTTTTGATCTCGGATTTGAATTAAAAATTTTTGAGAACAATTTAAAGGAATGATGCACCTGCTCTGAGGCTTGCTCAGAATAAAAGCCCAATGCTTTCTGTGAAATACTAACAAAATCCACTATATGGTGAACAACAGCGTGAATTTTTGGAGTAAAACTGATTTTCGTATCTCTTATTTTGTCGGAAAATTTCAGTATATAGGTTTCTGTAATTGGTATCAATATATTTTCCAAAACAGCTGGCTACCACATGATTGAAGGCACAAAATACCTCTATGTATTTGTTCTCTAAAAAAAATAAGCAAAGGGCTTAGTGTCCAAATAACAATAATAAAATAAAGTTTTGTTACAAAGTAAGTACCAGGATCTAGTGCTTTAAGGACGTCAACTTTTTTAAGCAAGTTTCTGGCATTATTTTCATTAAATCTGCTGTAATGGTCTAATTGTATCCCAGAACTTCTTAGCCAGCTTTCAGCAATTTCCGGAAAGTTATTTTTAGAGAATCGTATATTTTGTGTACAACTCCTATCTAAATAAATATATAGTTGATAATTGGAAGATCGTCAGTTATTAAAGGAATGTTGACACAATTCTCTAAAAATTTTAATTAAAATTTGCAAAAAATAACTATTAAAAAGTCAATAAAGTAAACTTAGCAGTACACTTACTGTAGTTTTTGTTTCTTTTAAATTTCCACCTGTCTTCTCGTTCCATAATGTACTCCATTTGGAAATATCTTTTATGGATCTTAGTTCTCCCTTGACTGTAAATTTTTGAGTTAACATCACACCAGGCACATGGATGGCATGATGATGAATATTGAAGGCCCAATATAATCATTATCAACTTTAGATCTGCGGCAAATGTGTAAGAACTGACTCCACAAATAGTATGGAGTTGCAAAATCTCAAACATTGCTCTGATATTTTTTAGGTTTCTATTATTTTGGGAGCCAATCCTATTATAATAAGTTTGTTTATTCCGGTACTTTTATGTGTTTCTTGTTTTATTTCGGGATTTTCGTAACAACATAAAGACAGACAAATTTTTAAAGATCCACCTCCACTATCTATGCCCAGTTTTAAATGGAAATCATCAGTAAGTTCACGTTTTTTAAACAAATGGTATTTCCACCTGGCCAGGCAGGCAAATTGGTCAAAAAAATCTCCTTAGGAGTGTTGCTTCCTACAACAGTAACAATGTTTAAAATTTATTTATTTACTTATGGCTAAAACCTAATTGTTTTCTTCCTTTTTATACTAAATTCAGTGGATGTTAAAATTATTAATTGTACTTCATTAAATGTTAGTTTGTAGTTTTACTTGTTTAATGATACTTATGATCATAAAGTAAAATTTTATCACTTAAATATTAGAAAAAAATATTTTTTTGCTTTTTCCATTAGATTAAAATCTATTTCTATTTAAATTTGTTCAGAGACCCAACCTCCTGGAAACAGGGAGGGGGGCAACAGTAGGCATACCTTTTGGTGATGATAGTCGTTATTTATTATTAACAAAACTTTTTGCGCACTTTTTACTTTGGTTGAAAAAGTTTTTTTTTTAAATTTGTGTAGAGTACAATTGTACGTCGGCGATTTTAATTTTTATATTTTTTTGAAGCCAGTGGTATCGGCATTTAAAAAATAAAGTACTCAAAGTTTATATATTTTTTTTTCTTGACATCTTGGCCCAGGCTAACTGTGCATTCAGAACCTCGGAATTAGTGGAATTAATTAGTGGTTTCAATTAGGGTAGAAGTTTGTTCCAATTTCAATGTAAGCATTCGGAATGTCAAAATTAGTGGTAGACATTTTCAATTATTAGAAAAAGTTATCAAACCTTTAACTTTTCCACTAATTATACTTCAAAATTTGCGAGAAATGTCATTTTGGCCTTTTGTTAGAAATCAAAAGTTGATTGTTTTATAAGCTAAATATTAGGCTTTCTCTATGGATACAACTGACTAACGCAAGCTGTTGCTAGGATATTCTATTCATTTTAATTGCGTTTTTTAAATATTGCGAATAATCGTAAACTAAAAAGTATAAAGTGTAATTGAAACCACTAATTTATTCCACTAATTGCGAGGTTCTGAACGAAGCTTTACAATTTAAATATTATTTTATTTTCAAGTAAGATACAATAATATAGTGTTTTTTCTTTTATTTTTACTTAAATTTATAAATCAAATGTTTCTTTCAGTACCGTACGTTTATGTTTAAGAAATATTTAGTTCAATATAAATCAAGTTCTTTATAAAAATGTTTAAATACAAGTAAAAAAAATACTACCATTTGAATTGTACAGATTTGATTTGGGATGGTAAGTTGAAAAGAAAACAGGAGTTCCAGTTGAATTTCTTATCCACGTTTATCCTCGATACTTCCTTCGCAATCAAAGTAGTCTTACCTAGAAGAACAGGCAGTTCAAATGTGTCCATGATCAAGACTTTCTGTGGGTTTAAATCGTGGTTAACTGTGGATTGCATCTACAACTACCTGTACCTTTGAGATGTCGTCCTCATTGTGTTCTTTTACTAGAATCACCAGATCGTCCGCATAAGCTTGTGATTCGACCTCATATTTACTTTTGTGAATAATAAATAACATGTTAAAAAAGTCTTAACTTATTGGCATTCACTGGCTTCGGCGGTAATCCATACCTCCGAGATTTTTATATATTCTAATTTTTCCTAATGCTAAGTCTCTTTAGCAAACATTTTTGTTCAAGCTTTGGTTTCTTGAACTTACTTTGGCTGCATGATGCCTGTACCATGCTGTAGCTGAAAAACTTATTCTGTTAATCAATTGCTTCATTATACCTAATTGTAATCTACCATTAACAAAATTAGTCACATCGTTATTGGTAGTTATTGAAGATTACTGGGATATAACTAAAATTATAAATTTTTCTTATATTCTGCACATAGTGGGCTGCATTCATCTATGACAGTGATGCTAAAAGAATCGTTAAAAGAGTTGTCAACCTATGTTTTCTTTCCTTTAGTTGTTTTTTCCCTGTGAGTTTTATATGTTCCACAAGTATGGGGGAAATAAATAATTTTTATTACCAAAAAAGGTTAATTAATTTTATATATGCTGAAGTTTATCTAAATTTGCTAATAGGTAAATGAGAATTTATATTGCTAATTTATTTGTGACGTTGGAGGTCATTATTCCAATAAATAACTCATTTTTTTAATTATTGTATGTTATTGTGTATTAAATTATTGTTATTTTGGAGCTAGATATCCTCTTTGCTTTATAATGAATATTATGATGAATATTCGAAAGGTAAAAATTAACTATTATTAAATAAACATATAATTTTTAATCCAAACTGAAATTATTAACTAATATAATAATTAAATTAATAATTATATAAATTAACTCAAATTTGAAACTAGTTAAAAAGCTGTAAGGTATTACCAGTTTTCTGGTTATTGGCGTTTAATCTCATTGGCCTTAAGAATTATTGAAAGTAACTTTTGCCACCCGTTGTGCCCTTCATGGGAAACTAGATTTCTGACATTCGATGTTGATTATTGCATTTGGTTAGTTTATACCAGGTGCGTCTCAAAAGTGGCTCATCCCTATAACTATCCAAAAAAATCCTTATGGGTTTTTCGCCACTGAACTGCAAGAAAAATCTACAAAATAAAATAGTTATTTTTTGTAAACACTTCTGCGTTAAACCTAAAGTGTTTACAGTAATAAAAATTTGCCTAACAAAGAAAAAAATGCTTAACGTTTCGGAAAGTTTTCTCTTTCCGTCGTCGGAAGCAAAAAAATATAAAGAATCAAGAAAAAAACTATTTAAAATATTTAAATTGAACTATTCGAGAACACTTTACTTTTTAAAACAGATACGTCTACAAGAAATCTAGAATGAACTATTATTAAATAAATTATTATTTGGATTTCTTGTAGACGTATCTGTTTTAAAAAGTTCTCGAATAGTTCAATTTAAATATTTTAAATAGTTTTTTTCTTGATTCTTTATATTTTTTTGCTTCCGACGACGGAAAGAGAAAACTTTCCGAAACGTTAAGCATTTTTTTCTTTGTTAGGCAAATTTTTATTACTGTAAACACTTTAGGTTTAACGCAGAAGTGTTTACAAAAAATAACTATTTTATTTTGTAGATTTTTCTTGCACTGCAGTGGCGAAAAACCCATAAGGATTTTTTTGGATAGATGAATCCGCCACATAGGTATAGACATTTTTTACTTATCCCTATAACTATTTTATTTTTTCAGATAAAACAACGAGATTTGGTATGTTAACATATGACATAAATTAGGATTCATTGACACATTCAATTGTTTTCGGTCACTTCCGGTTTCACCGGAAATAACTACAAGTTTTGATTTTTAAATGTTTTTTTATTTTCGGTGTTTTTTTACTTTATTCGATAGAAAATGACACTCTGGATAGAATGACGTATCATATGTCAACTTTTGACATTTAAGCATATGGTTTATTTGAAATTATACGGTTCACAACGACAATTTGATTCGAAATACCAAGTGTGTGGTATCAAATTATTCGTAAAAAAATGATTTTTCCAAATATGCTAATGAGCCACCCTCATTCTATTTGAAAAAATTGAGATATGATTAAAAATACGATTTAGGCATATTTTAACCGGTCAAGATAAGTCACTAAAAACATTAGACGATCAAATCTATTTTTCCAAGGCCCTTTGATTAAAAATTAGTGTTTTTAACAGCCTCTTTATTACTCCAGATTGATATTTAAAATACAATTTATTTTTAGTTGAATATGTCAAAATTTGACATATGATATGTCATTCGATTCAGAGTGTCATTTTCTATCAAATAAAGTAAAAAAAAATACCGAGGGTGCCATTGAAAAACCAAAAGTTGTAGTCATTTTCGGTGAAACAGGAAATGACCAAAAACAATTGAATACGTAAATCAATCCTAATTTATGTCATATACTAACATACTAAACCTCGTTTTTTTATTTGTAAAAATAAAAGAGTTATAGGGGTGAGCCACTTTTGAGACGCACCCGGTATATTTCATAAAACAATTTAATTAATAGTAATAATCTAATTTTTTGAAAACGACCAATGTTCAATTTATAAAAAAAAACTATTTCACTGTTTAAACATATTAAACTTTCTTTAAGTAAAATTAAGTACATTTCATTCTTTTTTTTACTTGAACAGTTAATGTTATAAAAAGAAACTAACGCTATATTTATGTTGCAATGTTACCGTAATTGTTTTCAACTAATCTATTTAATATTTGCCACAATTAGCACCACATTATGATATTTACATCGACTTTTAACACCGCAGTTCCACGAATCCACAATTCCTACTTCTTTAACACGATCCTTTCTGTGTTCTAACATAACAGTGGATAATTACTTTAAGTGCGTTACACATGTCCTTACATTAACTAGTAAGTTAACAGGCCGTATATTATGTTTGCGCTTCTATTTGATGTGTTTTTTCCTCCTTGTGTTAATTGACAGTAGCACTATTTTCTATTCTTTTGTAAATATTTTTTTTGTAATGTTTGTTTATTATATTCTTTTAGTTTAGTTATTATTTTTTCTGAATTTTTAAATTATTTTTTTTGTTTTTCTTTTTTTTTGAAATTTTATTTTCGTTTTATTTCAGGATAACTTTTTGTTCGATAATCTGGTCCTGACACCTACCCCCCGCCCGCCACTGTTTTCTGGATGTGATTTAGGACCCTCGTTTAGAAGATTCAGTAATTTTTTTTTAGTTATACCAGCGGCGCATCTAACGTTTATTTTTATTTTATGACCTCGCATATATCGAAAAATAGTAAAGTTACACGAAATTGTTTGTAAATATTTGTGTACATGTAAAATCTACACAATGTAAGTTTCCACAACTTTAACTGCTATACAAAATAGATACTTTATGTAAAGTTAGATAGGAGATATGCAAGAAGAAAAGGATGATTTTTTGCCGAAAATTCATATGTGATATTAAAATTTATCTCGAATAGATTCATTCGTTGATTGATCTTGTACATAAAACTATTGTATTGTTAAGTTCCTAGTAGATTTTTAAGACGAGACGTTCATCCTTAAGGTATATATAAGGCTACAAAATAAATTTTAGTTTTGTATAGTAATAAATTATTATTTTTTCGTAATAAACAATTTCTATTCATTAATTAGTTGTTTTTTTTTATTTATTTTATTTTTATAGTTTTGTATTTAGTGGCAAATATTAAATAGGATTGTTCAGATAATTATTACAAAATTTCAAATTTTAGAGTTTTTATTTAATAATTTTTTAGTAATTCGTTTTTCTAATTTCTTTTGAAATTTTTCATCTTCAATTTTACTAAAATTATTTTTAATAAGGTTGTTTTAAAGACCTAACAACACTTTTTAAGAGTGCTATTTTCTAAAAAATCAAAACTCGTTCTAACTAAATTTATAAACAAGAAATTTTCATTATAAGAAATATAAAAAGAGGCCACAATAAAGTTATTTCAGCTATCATAAAAATAGCCAATAAATTAGTTTTATAGATGGAAGTCAAATTTCCGGTAGTGACCATTAATAACTTAGGGCCCATTATTTTTATTTATATTTTTATTTTTTCTACACTAATTTTCCTAAGTGGTTTGTCAAAGTAAACTGAATCAATCAGCCTCATTTAGAATATCCATCTTTTATATTTTCATTAGTAGAGTATGAAGATTGGTTTGTTCAAGGATGGTGGTTCAAATAGGTAAGAAAGTATATATTATTTACAAATATAATTTACTATATCTATTTATTAATTTTAGTCTTTAATAATACGGTACTTAAGTCTAGATTTTTTTTACAAATTTACAAAATTTACAGAGAATTATTTATATTATTAATAAATAATATATATGAATATATAATATGTATATGTTCATTTCATATAGATTCTTATAATGTATGTATTTCTATGATACCATTTTTGATGAATAGGACAGATATCTCACTTATTTATACTTTTTAATCAATTTCAATTTAAAATTATGTACACAGTGTCCGGCAAAAGTGCGTCGGACATCTGTAGCTCCTAGAATAAAAATAATTATAAGGCAATTTTGTTTAATTGCAAACCTAAAGTGTGTAACTCATGGATGTATTTCAGTAAAATATTTTAACTTCTACAGGGTGATTCAGGAAAGTGTGAGTAGATTAGGATATTTTTTTTAAATTGAACTCTATATTATTTTTTTGGAGAATTAAAAAATGAACATTTTTTTTGTATTTAGAGACTTTCCTTTTTAGAGACGGTTTTCCACAGCAAATTTTTGTCAAAGCAACCCAATGATTTTTCTCACGTATTTTACCGTTGAAAGAGGTATATAAAATAATACCATTCACCAATTAATAAAAAAATAGTATACAGGGTGCTCTATTTAAAGAAACGAAGAAAAAATATTTTATATTTTAGAAAGCTTGTCGTAGAATTATGAACATTCTGTATGATTTAAGGTTACGATATTTATAGCAAAGTAGGTACGGTCTAAAGAAAAGACCTAATATAGTTATGATTTCAGCGCAGGTTCTTTTCATTTATTAATTATCGTTGAAACTATCAAAATATATTTACTCATATCTTAGGATTATGTAAAGCGATCTGAACGGAAGCCAAAAATGCAATGATATACCGGGTGTTCCATTTAAAAAAAAATATTCCGATCGACTTTTTTGAGTCAACCTGTAGAAGAATATTTTCCTGAAATACATCCTAGTACATAGTTTAGGCACGGCATATAAATCGCACGGCCAGGCTAACTCTCCCTAGATCCCATTGTTTAAAATTTCTATAAAATTTGACCTTGAAAACGCCATTATGGGTGCCGAGTCAGGGCCGGATTAAAACGTATCAAAAAATTTCCCAGAAAATAAACTATTGATAGAGAGGGTCGTATTAAAAAAAAATACTGTAATTGACTAAACTGAATTTTATTTACACAATACTTTTGTCTAAACAAATGTATCGCTAACCGCGCATACTCCTCGAAAAGTAAAAATGAAAAAATCAATTAAACATTTAACTGTAGAGAATAGACAATTTAAAATTAAAAAACATGCCAGCAGTTACAAACAAGCATTAAAGAAATACCCAATAAATTATCTATTGAACAATCTAAAGAGGCTACGTACAAATTGTGTCCATCAATGGACATGGCAAATTTTGTTAATATTCAAGTTGCACAAATTAACATATCAGCTAAAGGAAGAAAGGTAACTGAAGAATTTAAATATAAATGTTTGGCGATATACTTTTCTGGGCCAAAAATATACAAAATGCTCTTGACAAATCTATTTTGTCTTTCACGTTCAGAGACCCAGAGACACTAAGAAAATGAATATATGACATCGATATCAAACCTGGCTTAGAAAATTTGAAAGTTTCGATGAACAGGATGAACTTAATCGATATTGTGTTCACTATTGATGATATGAATACCAAGTGCAATTTATTTTATAATAGTAGTCGTGATAATATTGTAGGTTTTGAGAACCAGGAGAAGGGGAGCAGAGAGTTTAAAGCAGCACGGGTGTCTAATGTTGTTATGGTAAGTAGTATCTTTACCAATTGGAAGCAATCCCTAGCTTATTTTCTTTATCACACTACATGCCCAAGTAAACAGCTGAAGGAAATTGTATTTGACGCAATTATTAAATTTAAAAATATTGGTATGAACGATATTTTATTAATAAGTGATATAATATATAATATAATAAGCTACCAAATCACTGTTATATTAAAAATGTCCAGAAAAACAAAAATAAAACTACAAAAACCAAATATATCACACAATAAACAAAAATAAAACTAAAAAAAATATATCACTCAAGAAAAGAACGAAATGAATTAACCACCACGCTACTGACTCAAAGCTGCCATAACTGTTTGTTGTCGATGACAAAAACTACAACTGACTACGACACTGGTTAATTTCTGTTGCTGGCACCCATAATGGCGGCGTGCGCAAGGATATGCGCGTAGCGATCCCGTCTAAGCGAGTCGGCCTGCCGTGTGATTTATATGCCGTGCCACAAAATTCTCAAGTTTTTTATTCTATGAGCTACATATGCCCGACGCACTATTGCCGGATCCCGTATGTTAAAGTAAATGCGAGAAATCTGTGAATAGTAAAAATTACTAGTAAAAGATTACCTTGATTAATTTGCCTAACACTACACCAGTAAAAGTTCAACAACAACAACTAATTCTGAAACAAATATTTACTAGTAAATCGTAGCATTCATTGGAGGTTACTAGTGGATGTTAGCATTCAAATTCACATTACTTTTTGACTATCTGCTTGCAGCTGCCCCTAAGTTACCCTCTAGAAATTACGATGAGTGCCTATCGGTATAGCCAGGTTATTAATAATAGTTAACTAACATAATAGATTAATAATTTGGTCGTGAGATATTAATTTTAAAAGCAATTGTTGAAAGCAATTAAATTCGTATTAAATTTAAAGAAAAAATAGAGAATCACGAAAAAAAAGGTTGAAACTAAAACATTTGAGGTTAATTATAAAAGCAAATGTTTTAATTTTGGTGTTTCTGATTTGTTATCGCTATCTTGTAATTTTAGAATAAGCCAATCAGTTTAAATATGGTATATTTAATTTTATTTGTTCCAACTTCCTCCAAAGCGCTTTCTATTATACAATAGAATGACTTTTACTGACAATTTTCAGTAAATAATTAACAACTGCCAATATTTACTAGTAAAATTCAACAAATTCCTTTAAAATAATAAATAAAAACTGTTAGCATTTCTTATTCACATTTATGTCAGCATGAGAAAAAACAATATGGCGATATTATTATATTTTGGCAGTTTAAGCAGAATCGTGGGTAATCAATTACCCAACTTTTTGGAATACCCTGTATGATTTTTTAAAAAATTTAAAAATATGTAAACCAAATAAATTATGCTTGTCCAAGCGTTTTCCCGAAAGACTAACCGTTTTTTAAATAACAAATATTGTAATATTTGAGGAGCGTTTTCACCCTCTTGGAATTTGAGATTCGAGAAACCCTTCCTTATCGAACCTCTACACCCCACAGTCAATCCATTTGCCAAAAATCAGCTTTAAACGTCAAGCAGTTTAAGCAGAATCGTGATTACTCAATGGTCATATTTTATGAAACACCCCGTATATTTTTTTAAAAAGATTTAAAATATGTAAAACAACACAATAAAATATACGTGTTTAAGGGTTTTCCCGAAAAACTCACCGGTTTTTAAATAAAAAAATATTCTAATATTTGACGGGTGGTTTCACCCCCTTAGAATTCGAGTTTCGAAAAATCCCTTCTCATCGAACCTCTACACCGTAAAGTCAATCCGTTTTCCAAAAATCAGCTTTTTACGTCAAGCGTTTTAAGCAGGATCGTGATTGATTAATAGCCAGATTTTTCGAAACACCCTGTATATATTTTTAAAAATTCGTAAAATAAGTAAAAAAACAAAATAAAATATATGTGTTTAAGCGTTTTTTCGGAAACTTGACCGTTTTTTAAATAAAAAATATTGTAATATTTGACGGATGGTTTCACCCCCTTGGAACTGGAATTTCGAAAAATCCCTTCTTATCGAACCTCTACACCCTAGAATCAACCTGTATGCCAAAATTGAGCTTCTTAAGCCTCACACAATCGATCAATAATATTGCCAATATTTTTTATTGCCAATGTTTTATCAATATTTGAAATGTGGCCTGACACGGTCAATATATATCAATATTAAGTTTTGTGCAGATATTAAGGGTGAATTATATGTCCTATATCAAAAAATAAAAGATAATAAAAGCGTGTATTGCCATCATTTTGGTATAATATATGTAAGTGAGAAAAAATCGAGGAAAAAATTTATAAAAAAACGTTGGATAAAAAAATAAATATCAAAAAGAAATAGGTTTGGCCAACTAAATCTTCTAGAGTACGTTAAGAAACAGGAGGCTGATGATTGCGATCCAAAACTGGTGAAAACAACACTTGTGTCTAGCCCTAGCAGGCAACTATTAAGCCCGACCAATCACGTTAGAGTTTTTGGCAAACACAAATGAATTAACACACTCCAAATAACCACGCTCACCGACCTGATTGGTCAAGCTTAATAGTTGACTGCTAGGGCTAGACACTTCTGAAAACAACGACAGCGATGTTCCGTCTTCCGCCATGGTTACCAATAAACTAGACTATTCTTGTCAATCATGCGACATAACGATCAATATATTGACAATACGACTAGCTCCGCCCTTAATATTGTCGAGTATTTTCAGGGTCCCGAAAATCCATCAATATATTGAAAGTACTTCAATACGTACGCTCAAACGCTCAATAATATTGTCAATAATCCAAAATATTGACAATATTATTGATCGTGTGATGGCCGCTTTACGTTGAGTGGTTTGAGCAGGATAGTGATTAATCAATGAGTCAGTCACTTAAGGATTTTATATATTAGTATAGATTATTCTGCATTACACGTGGTTTTCTTTTTGTGGACGATACTAGTTTCACTTGGAGCGGCCCAGTTTTGTCATATAAAAGTACTATACAACCTTTTGTACTTAATAACACCACTATGGACGTCGTGCCCTCTGTGAGATTCTTAGGACTTGTTGTGGACAACTCTTTAAAATGGGACTTGCACATCGAAGCCTTATCAAAGAAACTAAGCTCTGCCTGTTTTGCGCTAAGATCAGTGTCTAAGGAACTTAACTCATCAACCTCTAGAATGGTCTATTATGCCCTTTTTGAGTCGCATCTTCGTTATGCCCTTCCATTCTGGGGTACTTGCTGCGCGACAAAATTTGATCGTATTTTCAAACTTCAAAAGAGAGCAGTTCGATACTTATTGGGACTAAACAGTAGAACTCACTGTCAGAATTTCTTTAAAAATTTCAAAATACTGACTCTTCCTTCCTTATTCATTTTTGAATCCGTTTGCTTAATCCGCAAGCACATATTCTCTATTCCGGAAAGGCCTTCTCACAACTATACACTTAGGAATGCGGAGCACGATATTTATCTGCCAACCCCGAGCTCAGAACTAGTTAAGGGCTCAATACTGTACAATGCCAAGAAAATGTACAATCATTTGCCTTCGAACATCAAGTCACTTTCATTATTTCCCGCATTTCGCAAAGCTCTGAAATCATACTTAGTGGAGAGAGCCCTATATGCGGTAAACGACTTTTTTGTTGATGTTTAATCATGAACAATTTAGAATTTTAATTTTAATATTTTGATCATCTCACACACTGGTTAAAGGTCTAGTATTTAATATTTTATAACTCTTGATTTTATGTTATTATAACATGATTTTATCCATTTACAGTTTTCCTTTTGTAAAATTTTCTAGATACGCCTGTGTTCTGCAATGTCAATATATGTTTTATTTGTAATGTTATGACGTATTTTTTTTTTTTGAATTGAGTTGTATTGTATGACATTTTTTGTATTATTTGTATATTTGTTTTTGTGCTTTTTTTGTTTTGCTTTGTCGATGAAGCTGTTTTGGCTTTTTGTACAATAAAGCGTTGTTTTTTTTTTCGTTAAGTTGACTGTAAATTTAAAAAAAATCGTTTTTCCATAATATTAACAGTACCAATAAAGCAAATGCCAATGACCAATAGTATTTACTTTAAGAAAACGATTCAAGCAATATTAATTTGTCGATAATTTTAGAAAAAACATCAATATATATACATATATATGGCAGTGACGTGCCTTATTTATACTGTAATAATACACTTCATTTTGGCTACAACAATTTGAAGTTTTTGAACAACTTTCGGCAAAAATAATTCAAATTTTATGTTGGATCTTTTGTAACTAATTAGAATAATAATATTATACCGTCTAGCAATTCATTCCTTGAAACAATATAATATTAGAAAAGACTGTCAGAATAATCCAAATAAATAAATCAGTCGGGTTAGCTACACTATTAATAAGTCAAGAATGGCTGGACCGATTATGGAACACCCTCTATATTATTTTTTTATTAGATGAAGAATTAAAAAATTAACATTTTTTGTTTGTAAAGTATTTCAAAATTTTCAATGGTTTCGCAGAAAATGTTTCTACGGTAAAATACGAGAGAAAAATCATTGGGTGCATGGCTTTGATAAAAATTTACTATAGAAAATGCCATATGAAATATAAAACCGCGAATATCTGCAAAACCGTTAAAAATTTTGAATTACTCTAAATACAAAAAGTGTTCATTTTTTAATTATCTATCTATTGAAAAAATAATATACAAGGTGTTCCATTTAAAAAAAATCAAAGAAAAATTATTTTAGATTTTAGAAAGTTTGGAGTAGAATTTTGAACATCCTGTGTGATTTAAGGTTACGATATTTATTATAGCAAAGTTAATTATATACCGTCTAAAGTAAATACCTAATATAGTTTTGATTTCAGGACAGCGCTTGTATTCGTAATATTTTCTTTAATGAAAGTTGAAAAATATATTTTTTTTATTTATTTATTAATATCTCTGAAACTATCGAAATAAGTAAAGTGATCTAAAAAGAAGCCAAAAATGCAATAATATACAGGGTGTTCCATTTAAAAAAAAATCGTCCCTATCCACTCACACTTTTTTGAGCCACCCTACAGAAGTTAAAATATTTTCTTGGGATACATCCTAGAACATTCTTTAGATTTGCACTTAAACAAAATTTTTAAGTTTTTTATTCTAGGAGCTACAGATGCCCGACGCACTATTGCCGGATAAAATTATTATTAATCGAAAAAATTCACTGATAAAGTATACAAAATTGTCTGGAAAAACCAACCCATCCAACACCAATTACTTATTTGCGTTTGATATTTCGGCAGTTACTTATTTTTTAAAAAAATATATTATCTATGTTTTTCATTCAGCTGTCAGTCAGACCTTATTTTCGGACATCCACCACTGGCCAGCTTTTTGTGTATTTTCAAGAATGTGGCCGAATTTAAAATGCAAATAGCTTTTTCCCTGGACTGCGCCAGACGACCAACCTTTTGTTACGCCGCTGTACATTCGTCAACGTGTGACGGACCGTTTAGACGTCTTCACGTCAAGTCGCGTTGCCATAACGACTCGTCGTCGTCGTCGTCTCGTTATTTAAATATTTAAATATGTCACCGATATTCTTTTGTCTGTCCATTTCGAATAAACAAACGCCAACTTAGAATTGCTAATTGGACGAATTCAAAATGGCGCGTCAGGAACGAACTTAACTAACCATAGTCCGTGTTTAATATATAGCAGGTTTAGAATTTCAAAAAAATAATTTTACTATCATGGTATCGCGCATATGGGTGCAATATCTATAATAATAATATTCTAAATTTTTTATTATCTTGGGATTTAGGTTCGGAAAATTTTTGATTAAGTTTTCATTGGGTTTTTCATCTTTATTTAGTTTTTAAAGGAAAAACACACGTTTTGGCTAACATTATAGTCCTCATCAGTGTATTCTCATATCAAAAAAATAGTCTCGAACATAATCCAAAAATTACATAAGTACAAAATATTCACTACACACACCACATAATGTTTACTGCAATTAAATAAACTAATATAACAAACCTAAATACCAAGAAAATCAAATATTTAGAATATTTAGAAACAAGGTTCAAGAATATCAAATTTTCTAAGAATAATAATAATATATTATCACTTTAGTAATTCTGGTTAAAGGGTGAATTATGAGGGTGAGTAAAAGATACAGTATTTAAAACTAGACTAAGCAACAGGACAAGAAACACTGCAGTTGATATCATACAGGAAAGAATTCTAAAGTGCATAGAAAATGACGGACAACAGCTTTAATTCTGCTACAGTCTTAATTCTTCAGCTTTAATAATTCAATAATTATAGTAATATAATTAGAGATAGAGAAGCTCAACAAATTAAGCAAAGAAAATAAAGTCCTCCTACTTTAGGTGCCTGCTCACCAAGGAGTAGAAGGCAATGAAAAAGCAAATTATCTAGCTAGAAAAGAAGTGAATACTCCACTAATTGGACCTGAACCGTTCTGTTTTCCAAGCGGAAACCAACTGAAAGCCGAACTGAAGAATCTGCATGACTCTATCCGGAATCAGTGGGTGTTCTCCAACGGTCTAAGACACTCGAAAACGTTCCTTAGAACTTACACCCGAGAAAAATCAAAGGTTTTCCTTGATTTAAGTAAAAACAATCTTCGTATTGTCACGGGGTTTCTAACAAGACACTGTCTCCCCAACGAACACCTCAGTAGGCTGAAGTGAAAATAGTGAAAAATGGCATATTAAAATCCAGAGTTATTGAAATATACAGGGTGAGTCTTAAATAAGTGCAAATATTTTTATTGGTAGTATATTTCGACCCCAGAAACACGATTATGAGGTTATTTTGGCGAAGAAAAATTGATAATTTGGAATTTAAAAAAAAAATGATTTTTCTTTAGTTTTCAGTTAAAAAACATAGTTTGTTGATAATATGGCAACATATGATAGTAGATTAAATTTACAAGAAAGAAAATCCACAAAAGATCCAGTAGTTCTCAAAATTTTAGCAAAAAATCATTTTTTTTAAATTTTCACAGTAAAATAATTCGGTTATCTCTCCAAAAAAAATCCTTTATGGGTATTTCGCCACTACACTGCAAGAAAATCTACAAAATAAAATAGTTATTTTTTGTAAACACTTCTGCGTTAAACCTATACGGACAGTCCTTGTCAGGAGTTGTGTTTACAGTTATACAAATTTGCCTAACAAAGAAAAAAATGCTTAACGTTTCGGAAAGTCTATCTCTTTCCGTCGTCGTTTTTTTTTGCGGAGATGAATCCGCCACAGGTATAGACATATTTTATTTTTATAATTCGGTTATATTGGATTTTATAGAGAAAATATGTTTCTTTTATCGAGATCTGCCAGCCTGGAAAATATTTGCACTTATTTAAGACTCACCCTGTATAGAGAGACAGAGAACAAATGACAACAATAATTATCAAATCGTTTGATCTCAGTCACTCCAGATCATTTAGTAAATCATCCATATCACAAGATTGAGAAATATTATTAATATGACTATTTCATAGTTTCATGGAGAAACGTGACAACAATCAGAGATTTTGTTTATTTGAGACTATTTTCTAACATACATTCGAATTTACGTTGTCAATGCTAAAGGAAACAAAATATAGTTGTTTTTCAAACGTCACAACAGTATTAATTTTGGCGACGTGATTGACAATATTAAAGTCATTTCAACACCTAGGCTTAAAACATAGAAGTAAAGCACTTTTACGCCTAAGCACAAAAATACGAAAATATATAATTAAACTGACATAATGTGTCAAATTCAAGGGGCGTAACTATAGTTTCTCGATATATAATTACATACAAGGTATTACTTTAAATTTTTTTTTGGCGTTTGAGAAAAATAGGATTTTCTATTAAGTAAAAATGACTTTTTGTGCCTCGTCTGTAGGTCAAACCAGGGGCGGAAAAGTGAAATAGCAAAAGCGGTTCCACCGTTTCCACGGAAATCTCAAATAAAATAGTTCCAGCCCTAGCCACTAGGTGGTAGTGCAATTAATTTTTAGGTTAAGAAGTTGCTACTAGTTATTGCCAGATGGCGTTAAATCAGATTTTTTTTGTAGTTTCCATATGGTTTCCATAGTTTCCAACGACCATTGTCATATTATTGTCAAATTCTCAAAAAATATTGTCGTTGTCACAAACCAAACCAAACCAATCATAATATTATCAAATAAATGATTATCAAAATGTTTTTCAAACTATAATTTGTTATATCAGTGGAGTAACAACAGACCCACGGGCCTGTGTGCAAAGATTTTACCGGGCCCCCTATTACACCTACATATTTCAATACTTCTATACTAATCTGAATAATATGCACTCATATTTTAGGTTAGAAGTATCATTTTCAAATTAATTTTTGTATAGTATTATTTATTACTGCAACATAGAATATGTAACCCAATACATATAAAATATCAAATAAATAAAAAAAATAAATAAAAACAAAACAAAAAACAACAACAAAACTAACTAAATTAAAATAAACAATGTAAATAGGAACATGAACATGTTAAAAATGGGCGAAAGTTGACACCATATTACCAATGTCGATTGTACGGGCAACTTCATTTTCGCCCATAATATTTCTTAAATAATTTTTGACAAGCTTTAATTTGGAAAAAGATCTTTCAGCCGAGGCCACAGAAACATGTATGATGAGAAAAATATGACACGCTGTTAAAATCTCGCTGAAACTAGAAGACGATGAAAGGTTTTTAATTAAAATAAATTCACTGAGTTCAAAAATGCAATTGATTTCATATAAATTATTTCGGAAACATTGTCTGAAGGAGAGTAATTGAGAAGAAATAGTATAGGCAATATCATCGGGGCATTTAAGGTATAGAACCTGACCCATTTCATATATATCCTCATCAGAAACAGAAGGATTCTGCTTGATTCGCGGTAGCATGTGATAGATATGGAAATGCAGCCCGGGTCCCCCGAGGGCCCGGGCCCGTGTGCTTCGCACACACGGCACACCGATAGTTACGCCACTGTGTTATATGGGTTTTAATTAGACATTTCCTTTTGTTTGTGGCCCTAAAAATATAATGTAAGTCTTTTATTTTTTCATTTGCAAAACTTTGGGCGTATTACGTTGATCTTGTTTTATTATAATAAACGATGCTTAAATATTTGACTTATAAATAAAAACTTTAAATAATAAATAATATTTCACATGTTTGGCTTTAATTTTATTTAATAATTGTATAAATTATACTGTTAAATCTTATTTTTTACACATTACAACGATACTTGTTATTAGTATTGTTGAATTTGTAAAAAATAAGATTTAATAATCAAATTTAATTATTTTAGAGTAAAATTCAATAAATACGCCCGCGCTTCGATCCATTTAAAACAAGCCCTACTCAATAGATGGCGCCACTTCTGTAGGACCATTTTTCAGTATGGCAGAGTCCATTTTTTTTCTAGCTAGGTATATTCTTTGGGTCAAACGTACAGCATTGCCACAAAAAGTGGCATTTTTACTCCTAATAAAACAGTATACCATTTTCTGGTGATTTTTGGCGGGAATGGACATTTGGTATAAATCTTTAAAACAGAATTTTCAGTAGAAAGACAATTATTCCAAATATTAAATTGTGGAAAATCTAAAAGTTAAAGAAAAATCATCTATATTATTGGAGCTTATCCAATTTTGGAAACTTTTAGGAAAATCGACATTTCGAATATTCAACACAAGAACACAAAATTGGATTTCTGTAAAAAGTTACTGGGTTTGGTATTCAAGAACGTCAAGGAATGAGGGAGTACTATACAGAATGCTAGGCACGACCTTTTTTTGCTTGCTTCCAATCTTGTTCCTCGAAACTAGAAACCAATCTTCAAAACACAGTATTTTATTTATAGTTCATAGGTATCAAATAAACATTTAGTCGCGTAATTAAGCTTGACCGGCACAGCGTTGCCCACTTTTACATATTTTCTTTTAATCAAAATATTTTAGGAAACAAAAATAAATTAATTATAAATATATAAACAATTATTATTTACATCAACAAAACTCCTCCTTAAGAGCACTTAACGGACATACGGGCCATTACTACCACTTTCCCGTTCGAAATATTCTAATAAAGTTGCGATGAGTTTTTTACGGCTATTAAGCTATCTTCTAGATAAACTTCTAAATAGAACAATGTTCGACTGCACGGTCTGCTAGTAAAGATGTTTAAGCTTAAAATATCACAACACATTTCATTTAAACCTAAAACCCGTAATACAAAACTAAAGTGTCAAAACGAATGACAATGTCAGGAAACAAATAAATAAATGTGGTAACTTAACATTTTTTAGAACAGAGCTGTCACCCGAATTCCCAGCGGGAAATATAAATGCCACTTACTCAGCTCGGCGATGAATATGTTGCCATGGGTGTCAATAATGCATTTAAAAATAGCGTCCTAGATTACGTACCTAAAAGTTTAATTTGTATCAAATGTAGATAGGAGTATTCTCTATTTAGAAATAGAAGTGGAAAATGATCAGTTCAACGTGACTACTATCATATAAAAGAAAGTTCAAAAACAAACATAGAACAGATAATAATTTAAACTCACTGAACTCGTTAAAAGTTAAAAAATTAAAAGTCAAATTTTAGAACGCTTATTTTTTCTCTCACTGCGCTAAAGAGGTGACCTACAGGTACATTTAGTTGACTCTCAATGAGTTCTCCTCTATTCTTCTGTTTGTCTACGACCGCAAACAAGCGTCTGGGTAAACAAAAGACTACCGTTCCAGCGCCGAACTCATTAAGTCTCATTATTACTCGGGCGTTAATTACAGATCATGACATAACCAGTGTACCTGTGTGTATTTTCGTGTGCGTGTGTATGTGGGCAACGCTGCTAAGTCCTCTGTTTGAACATCATTATTCACGGCAAACAATTTTAAAAGCCTTTGTGTAATTATTTAATTGTTTAAACGAAAACACGAAACCTTGGGTCGGACCAGCACGGCGACGAGTTGTTTCATTATGCTTCGTTTTTTTTTTGTAATCATGACGACTGTTTGCATCAGTTCTAATTTGTTCGGTACAATACACAAAAAAATCGCTTGTTGATTGATTTAATTAACTTGACATTAGGTAGAGCTCATATAATCTTCGTTAGAACTGAAAACTAAAAGGTTATTTTTAAAAAGAGTGGATTCTCTAATTCTTAAGATTTCTAAACATTTTTGGAATACAAGCCTTTATATAAATCGGCAGTAATGATATATAAAACAACCCCCAACTCGCAAAGGAGTACAACAGGGAGACGCAATATCTCCAAAGCTGTTTACAGCAACACTAGAAGAAATCTTTCGTCGACTGGACTGGACCAACAAAGGATTAAAAATAGATGGAGAATATCTTAACCATCTAAGATTCGCTGATGACATAGTCCTAATTTCCAGTAGTCCTGAAAAATTACAAGCACAAATTAATGAACTAAATATGACTCAAACTTCTTAATTCTTCAAATTATTTAATTCATCAAATTATTTAAAACATAATAATAAATAATATTTACTGCGCGAGTACCATTTCATACTGACGATGGTGTACATCGTACAAAAAATTCCCGATATTTATTTGTTTGAATCCTGTGTGTTTTTCTACTGTGAACGCTTAAGCCGGGACCCCATTAGGCCACACTCCACGCCACGCCACGCCATCCCACGTGAGCCCACGTGTTGCGACGTGAAAAAGAGTGTACACATGAGATCTGGGACTGCCGAATCGCCCATCACACGTGTGATAGTGTGAGATGGCGTGGCGTGAGCCCTAGTGTGTACGCAATGCGTAATTAAATGGAAAAATATACGCAAGGTTCTTCATGATGTGGTGTGGCATGGCGTACCGTAACGTGGCGTGTGGCCTAAGGGGTCCCGGCTTTAGAGAGTCGCCGTGGGTCATTCTCGTAGACATTTGGACTACTAAATGTTTTAGTATATACTTGAAGAAGCGACAATGAAGTCGCGAAACCCCTCACAATATATAATTGTTTCTTTGAGCCTTCCCACTACCCACGAATCTTTCTATTCACGTTAATATTTCCGATACGATGGTATCGCATCATGCGCTTCAAATGATGGACACCCACAACTGTCACGTAGAGATACGCTTCCACTATTGAATCGCCAGACGTTTGGTGTATTTAAATTAGCAATTAATAGATCGGTCATTGCCAAAATTAAATGGCAAATAGTTTTATATACATCCGCTCTGCGTCCAATAATAATTAATATTTTGACTGCATCTTAGGTTACATCAACTATCATTTTGAAAACAAATATCGATCGTATCAAGTAACCCAACTTTTCCGATAACATCGTTAAAATAATATTTAATTATATTAATCTATTGCGAGTAGCGTATTGTAATTATTTGATTTTTAAGACCTGGATAGAATTTTAAAGAGCAATAGCAGAATTAAGTAGATTTTAATACATCATCATTTATTTATAGGACCTGCCATTTGAAGTTGTCCTGACTGTCTTATCTAGTAAACTGGATTGGATTTGTTCATACCGATTACTGGTATTTAATAAATTATATGGTGTTATTTTAATATCAAGTTGTTGGTTCTCAATTTTACCAGAATACTGTTTGTAAAACTAAAACAATAAAATTTATTGAGCATAGTAAGGTCTGTTAATTATTTTGTTTAACTTGAATCAATTTTTAGAAAGATATATTTACTATTCTATTAACCAATATACAGGGCGTCCCAGGCTGAGCATGCATACATATACATACATACTGCCATTACTCGCTGACGAGTATTTGACACGCATCAGATGGTCACGCAAGGCGTTTTCTTTCATGAGCTTTTCTGTGACTGAAAAGTCCGATACGTGATGTTATCTGTCTGCCGCACTCCAGACATTCAAATATCTCATTGCTTTGTTGCCTCTTTACTTTTTGGTTGTCGCTGTTAACTGACTTTACAATTCTTCTCCATTCCGTTCTATTGTGAGCTGCCTCCTTCCACTCATTCTGCTTGTTAATTCCCTTTAAGTTTTCGTGGAAAATATCCTTGTACCTTTTGAGTTGTCCACCCGGCCTCTTACCGTCTACAAGCTCACCGTAAAGCAGAGATTTTGGTATGCGGTTTTCTTGCATTCTGCATCCGTGATCAGCCCATCTTAAGCGGGACTTTGTAATCATGACTTCAATACTCTCGCAGTTAGCTTTTTCAAGGACCGATACGTTTGAGACATGATGGAACCATTTTATTATAAGAGTTGTCTGAGATGTCTCTGTTGCAACTTGTTTAATGCGCTCATGTGTTGGCGATACGGCATCCAGGTTTCGCTTCCATATAACATGGTGGGAATTCTTATTGCTCGGTACACTGCAAGTTTCGTTTTACCACAATATCTAGATCGGAGATTTTCTGCACATCATTGTTTCACAACGAGATCTATCGATTAAATACATTATCAATATGGTGGCACATCCGGAAATACCGGAAGTTGACAACAACTTTCTTATTTTGAATGGGTGCCCCCATTTTTTATTACATACTTAAATTCTCTGTAAAATTCTATGAATATTGATATTAAACACTCTATACCTAACATTAACCGTTTTTGAGAAAAAAAAAATATTTAAAATTTTTGGACGAAAAAAAAACTACCTGTCAAAAAAATGTGTATAGCCTAAAAGTCAAATTTAGTGATTACCACAACCACTGCGACATAAAGAGAAGACATGTGGCTATCTTTTTCAAAAATTAAATTGTTCAAATATCATATAATAATGGCGGTAGCTGTCATGGAATTGAGCGATTAAAGAATTCTCATCATAGATAAGGCAAAAACAACCCTTCGGTTAACACTGTACAATAACCCGTATACTGAACTTTAATCGTAAACTCGGCTTATTATAAAGTTGATATATTTATATACAGTTTGCCAAACAAATCATGAAAAGGGCTAAAAATAAAATAATATGACACTTTAAATTTGACGATAAAAATTTCGTCAAATTTAAAGAGTAGAAACTTGTAGAAACATTGTCAGTACTAGTACTAAAAGTGATATATAAAAGGAATTTACTTATTTTTTAATCTATACTAATATATAAAATCCTTAAGTGACTGACATACTGATTATCACGATCCTGCTCAAACCACTCAACGTAAGAAGCTCAATTTTGGCATACAGGTTGATTCTAGGGTGTAGAGGTTCGATAAGAAAGGATTTTTCGAAATTCCAGTTCCAAGAAGGTGAAACCACCCCTCAAATATTACAATATTTTTTATTTAAAAAATTGTCAAGTTTCCGAAAAAACGCTTAAACACGTATATTTTATTTTGTTTTTTTATATATTTTAAGATTTTTTAAAAATGTATACAGGGTGTTTCGAAAAATCTGGTTATTGCGACTTGGTCAAGCGCTTGGCGTAAAAAGCTGATTTTTGGAAAACAGATTGACTTTAGGGTGTAGAGGTTCGATAAGAAGGGATTTTTCGAAACTCGAATTCTATGGGGGTGAAACTATCCCTCAAATATTAAAATATTTTTTATTTAAAAACCGGTGAGTTTTTCGGAAAAAACTCTTAAACACGTATATTTTATTTTGTTGTTTTACATATTTTAAGATTTTTTATAAATTTATACAGGGTGTTTCATAAAATATGACCACTGAGTAATCACGATTCTGCTTAAACTGCTTGACGTTTAAAGCTGATCTTTGGCGAACGGATTGACTGTGGGCTGTAGAGGTTCGATACGGAGGGGTTTCTCGAATCTCAAATTCCAATAGGGTGAAAACACCCCTCAAATATTTCAATATTTGTTATTTAAAAAACAGTTAGTCTTTCGGGAAAATGCTTAGACAAGGATAATTTATTTGGTTTTTTTACATATTTTGAATTTTTTAAAAAAATCATACAGGGTGTTGGTTAATTTCTTAACCACGATTCTGCTTAAACTGCTTGACGTAAAAAGCTTATTTTTGGCAAACGGATTTTTCGAAAGTCAAATTCCAACGGGATGAAACTACCCCTCAAGTGTTACCAAGTTATATAATAATATCGCCATATTGTTTTTTCTCATGCTGACATAAATGTGAGAAAAATTTATCCAGTTTGTATGTTAATGGAAATTCTTGCTTTGCTTTATCATCATCATTACAAATGATTAATTCGACGCGAACGAAGTCGCGGGTACACGCTAGTAAGCTGATAAAAAAGAGCCAATAAGTACTGGAAATCTTGTTCCGAAAGAAGTTATGGAGAAATCTAACGAGGCTACTACAATAATAAAAAGACGCGAATGCTATTCCTAAAAAGATGTATTTAATTCAATTCAATATGGTGATTCAAAACGATCTCTGATAATCTGGAAAACAATAAGATTACATTACACCTTGTTAGGAACGGTTATTCCATTGTCTCCTTTTTTCGGCGCTGCATTTATTCAAAACAGCAATATCTGTCAATCTTTTTCCTTGATTGAATACGCCGCTTTTTTCTTTTCTCGACGGAAAAAGACACGATCGTCGTTTCTGAAATTTTAATGGCCGCAACGAAACGAAACGACGGCTTTTCGATTTCTCGGGGCCCAGGTTAAATAATGTAAAATTCAATTCGAGACACAAGGCCGCTTTTGTGTGTTTGTGTGTTCGTGTTCCTATTTGAAAATCTTATTAATGTCGAATCGGGAGCTCTCTCCGAACGAGAACGGGCTTTTAAAATCGACGGCGATGATATTTTAACAAATAATTTAACTGCACAGTGGCGTACCGACCTATAACGCTATCACGAACACTTGAAATGATATAGGTCTTGCATATATATGTATATTTTTTGAGAATAATTTTATGTCAAGCACTAACTAATATGCCGTCCTGTTGCTAGTGTCACATGTTACCATTTACGACTCAATATTGGGATAACAGAAACATTTCCGTAGTTTGGTTTGGTTTGGAAAAAATAAAGGCGGATTTTCATGCATCCGTCATCCGTTGATACGATCATTGGACTTGTTGTATTTTCGAGCCACTTAATAAGTATAGTCTTGGTTTTGGTTCCGGCCTTACGCAAGACCCTTTAATTTTTTCCTTCAAGTCTTTCAATTTTTTAATGGTGCTCTTTCTATATAGAAAATCTTTAAATTAATGTTAGTTTTAAATAGAAAACTCCTTTGAGTCACATTGCACCTTCTCTAAATAGACTCTCCAGCCTAGAAGCTTAGATCAAAGAAAATTATAGTTTCGTATATAAGAGGTTTGGCATATATATGCCAAAGCTTTGCTTATATGTACCTCTGCAAAGCAGGAGAGGTACAGTGGCGCGTCGTATAGGAGGCCAGGGGGGGGCGAACGCCTCCTCCGCCCCTAGGATCTTAGCGCCCCTGGCGCCCTTTGAAAAAAGAATAGAAAAAACAAATTTAACGCAAAAACAAACGGTGCCCTACCGTGCCCTTAGCTCTTCAAGATAAAAAAATGACGTATATATTTCTCACATTTTATTTTTGTTTTTTAATGTTTACTTATATTTAATAATTTAAATCTCTAATGAAGTAGGCGTATACGTACGAAAGTTTTCATATGGGGACTCACCGACCGAAATATAATCGATTATAATGAAGTGCTGAATAAAATTAATATATTGTCCAATCACTTGCAAAAGGTTAATATTAACTTATGTACAGCTGCTGATATGATTACTGCAGTAACTAAAGATCTCAAATCATTAAGAAGTGAAAAATATTTTGGAAATTTTAAAAAACAGGCTACTATTTTGGCAAATAAATGCAATACGTCAACATAATTTTCCATAAAAAGACAAAGAAGAATAAAAAAATTCATGATGAAATCCAGAATGATTACCTACATCAAAATTCAGAAGATAATTTCAAGATATATCAGTGTTTTATGGTACTTTAGACATTTTAACTGGTACTCTAGAGAATCGGTTTGAAGACTTCCTTAATATATGCCAAAAATTTAATTCTTTATTGGATATGGACGTCAATGATGACAATTTAAAATGTCTTATGGATCTACCGATATTGTACCAAGTGGAATGGAAGCTTATCTTTAGTTGAGGAATATAAACATTTTTGCAGTTTATTAGAAGAAATTAATGCTGATGACAACAAACTTGCACCTGACGAATATTTATCATTTTTAATTTCCAATGACCTAGAGTCTTCATATCCATCTTTATGTGCATTACTGAGGATTTTTTACACTATAGCCACCAACAGTGCTGGTGCAGAACGATCTTTCAGTAGATTAGGAAGAATTAATAATTACCAGAGGTGCACCAGCACACAAGATAGAACCAATTATTTATCACTTCTCAGTATTGAAGCAGACACAGCCCAGGATCTGATTATAGACGAAATAATTGATTCTTTTAAATCGGTTAAAACAAGACGCTTGCATCTTTGAAATAACTGTTTTGATTACTCACTTTTTTAATAAACAAATTTATAACTAAAACAAAATAAAAGTTTTCATGTAGAAAAAAGTTTGTAATTTATTTGATCCTTTATTGATCATTGCGCCTCTTTAGGTCTTCGCCCCCTCCGCCCTTTTATCCACGACACGCTACTGGAGAGGTACATCCCGGTTTCACCGGAAATGACTATATCTTTTGATTTTTAAATGACGCCCTCGGTATTTTTTACTTTATTCGATAGAAAATGACACTCTCAGTGTTATGTCAATATTATATCAGTAATGACATATCATATGGCAACTTTTGACATTTTTGCATATGGTTTATTTGAAATCATAACATGCGGTTCATAACGACAATTTGACTCGAAATACCAAGGGTGTGGTATCAAATTATTTGTAAAAAAATGTTTTTTTTTCAAATATGGTAATGAGCCCTCCTCGTTCCATTTGGAAAAATTGAGATATGATTAAAAATACGATTTTGGCATTTTTAACCGGCAAGGCAAGCCACTAAAAACATTAGACGATCAAATCTATTTTTCCAAGGCTCCTTGGTTAAAAATTAGTGTTTTTAACACAGCCATGGCACTCTATATTGAAATTTAAAATACAATTTGTTTTTGAGCGAATATGTCAAAAGTCGACATATGATATGTCATTCGATTCGGAGTGTCATTTTCTATCGAATAAAGTAAAAAAATACCGAGGGTACCATTTAAAAATCAAAAGTTGTAGTCATTTCCGTTGAAACAGGAAGTGACCGAAAACAATTGAATACGTCAATCAATCCCAATTTATGTCATATACTAACATGCCAAATCTCGATTTTGAATCAGAAAAAATAAAAAAGTTATAAGGGTGAGCCACTTTTGAGACGCACCCGGTATAACATACAAAAAATATGGCTGTGTTCGAGGGTGTGTTCAAAGGTATTGAACACATTACAGTTAAAAAAGGCCAATTTTTGCGTTTGTAACTTTAAAAAAAAATTATGCTGACTAGGTATCAACTAGTTATCTCCACCAAGACTATTGACCAAATCAATTTTTTGTTCTACAACAAACAAATGGTTACCTACCAATCGTGGGTCAGTTAAAAATTTTGTGTGGGTCGGAGTCTGATCCATGGGTCATAGGCTCATCATCAGTATTTTACATTTTAGCAGACTTTTTAGATTTTTTTTCCAGTTTTTTTCAACAGCTATGTCTGGTAATATTCTATTATTTTCTAATAGTTAAAGAACTATCTGAAATATTATCTACAAAATACATAATGATTTTGATTATTCTCTGTAACTGCAATGGATACAAATTGCAATAAAAAAAATTATCGCGTTTGAAGTTGACTATATATGATCATCTGCAAAATTTAAAGTAATAGTTTTGAAAATATCAGATAAATACCGGTCGAGTCGCTCGTTACTGTATAACAATTTTATCACTTATTTTAGGCGCCTACAAATTCTTGTTAAGCTGCATGTACGCATAGCTCCTTCCGCATTCGTATAAATCACGCTGTCAATACAAGAAGATAAAACGCTTAAATTGTCCGGCAAATCAATTCACACAACTTACCGCGAATGGACACTATCTCATTAAAATGTGTGTATTTGGTAGTCTGCGTTCTCAAAATAGTAAAACATCAATAGCCATCGGGGATTTACGAACGGGAATACAACGTTTTAATGAGTTTTCAGTTTTCATCCGTCTTATAGATTCAACTGATTTACAAAAACAGGTGTTTTTATTTGTTTGATTTTATATAATTTCTTATCAAAATTTCGTCACAATATTTTCGCATGATTTTCTTATTTTTCTTTTATTTTTTGATTTGTTCTGTGGTTCTAAATGCCTATTTTATATTTCTAACTAGCGTGTACCAGCGACTTCGTTCGCGTCGAATTAATCATTTGTAATGGTGATGATAAAGCAAGGCAAGAATTTCCATTAACATACAAACTGGATAAAATTTTCTTACATTTATGTCAGCATGAGAAAAAACAATATGGCGATATTATTATATAACTTGGTAATATTTGAGGCGTAGTTTCATCTCGTTGGAATTTGACTTTCGATACATCCGTTTGCCAAAAATAAGCTTTTTACGTCAAGCAGTTTAAGCAGAATCGTGGTTAAGAAATTATCCAACTTGATTTTTAAAAAATTTCAAAATATGTAAAAAAACTAAATAAATTATGCTTGTCCAAGCGTTTTTCCGAAAGACTAACGGTTTTTTAAATAACAAATATTGTAATATTTGAGGGGTGTTTTCACCCTCTTGGAATTTGAGATTCGAGAAACCCCTCCTTATCGAACCTCTATACCCCACAGTCAATCCGTTTGCGAAAAATCAGCTTTAAACGTCAAGCAGCTTAAGCAGAATCGTGATTACTCAATGGTCATATTTTATGAAACACCCTGTTTAAATTTATAAAAAATCTTAAAATGTGTAAAACAACTAAATAAAATATACGTGTTTAAGAGTTTTTCCGAAAAACTCACCGGGTTTTAAATAAAAAATATTTTAATATTTGAGGGATAGTTTCACCCCCCTTAGAATTCGAGTTTCGAAAAATCCCTTCTTATCGAACCTCTACACCTTAAAGTCAATCTGTTTTCCAAAAATCAGCTTTTTACGTCAAGCGCTTGAAGCAGGATCGTGATTAATCCATGACCAGATTTTTCGAAACACCCTGTATACATTTTTAAAAAATCTTAAAATACGTAAAAAAAACAAAATAAAATATACCTGTTTAAGCGTTTTTTCGGAAACTTGACCGTTTTTTAAATAAAAAATATTGTAATATATGGGGTGGTTTCACCCTCTTGGAAGTGGAATTTTGAAAAATCCCTTCTTATCGAATCTCTACACCCTAGAATCAACCTGTATTCCAAAATTGAGCTGCTTACGTTGAGTGGTTTGAGCAGGATCGTGATTAATCAGTATGTCAGTCACTTAAGGATTTTATATATTAGTATAGATAATGCACAAATCTAAATATTATTTGCCCCAAGACTATTAATTTCTAAAGCTAAAATCAAGACGGTTGTGTAATTCTTATCACAAATATAAATATGGAAAATGTTCGTCAAAAGTAATCGAAATTGTAATTAAAAAAAAAATAAGTTGGCATGAGTAAAAACAGAGCGAGAGAATGAATACCATAATGTATGTTCATTGAACAAAAATATCAAATAGGTACAAATAGTACAAATATGTGTTGTTCTTCCCTTAAGAAGTTCATAGTGGTCACACTAACAAATTCGATTTGTATTCTATGATCTTCATTAAAAGTCCATTTCACTAGTCCGAAAAATTATCAAAATAAGCGTTCGGCATTTTATGTAAAACTGGCTAGGTATTTTTACACAAATGATGAAGGAAATTATAGATAAAGAATTATTCTATATCCGTATTGTGGCACATTTTTAGAAAACTTCTTTATTTTTAAGATTTTGATGGTCAAACATCAACAAAATATACCTTATGTTTGGACTAAATATTCTCGAAAATAAAGACATAATTTAAAATTCCGTTACATTACAGATATAGATTGAAGTTTTGTGATTTTAGTGATATATAATTTATATGGTTTTGTAACAAATTGCTCGCTACTTTATGGCTAATGCTGAAGCTCTGCAAACCTTAATCGAGCCTTAATCAAAGCATGTGTGTTTGGAATTTTCGGTGTGGCTTAACACGACAGGATCAGGCTAAGCCTTTTTCGGCCGCACTCCCGCTTTACACGACTCTACTGAGAGCGACCCGAACAGTACAGCGTAATAGACTCTTAATATGTAATGGACTCAGATATTTCATATAGCATAATATAGCAATTATAACCATAATTTTTTACAAATAAGTTATTTCTTATGTCATATAAACGTGAAAAAAGTGCAAGACCGCAAGAGTCTTGCATGATTGGTCTTGCACCGAAATCTTGCACCGATGCCATCGCTCATCACTAATAATGTCATCCAAACTCTATTTTGGAGGCAATGAGGTGAAGAGATCGCAACTGTACCATATACTTCAGTCTCTATAACCTCTATTTCTTCTATATCCATCAGTTTCATATTCCGCAGGAAAGTGTCTTAGTCAAAGTATTCTAGCTGTCTTTCTTACAAAAAGACAAGAGACTAGAGAAGTAGCCATGGGGTCACTTGAGCCAGACAGACAGCCAGATATCCGATATGGATAAATAGGAGTGTCAGGTAAGAACAGTTAAAATACGCTAATAAACAAGAATAAACAGGTTAAAACAAGAAACAACCGCTGTAAAATAGAAATAAACAGGTCTGAACAAAAAATGAACAGGTCTGTTCTTTTAAGCTAAAAAGTGATTCAAAACAGTTCGAAAGCGGTTCAAAGTGTTCCAAACTTGTTTATTCGAGTATTTTAACTGTCCTTACCTGATTTACGTCACACTCTTATTTATCCATATTGGATATCTGGCTGTCTGTCTGACTCAAGTGACCCCATGACTACTTAGAAGAAGCTTAACTTGAAGTGACAAAATTGGATGGATCTGTGGGAGTAATCGTTTTTTTTTAAATATCTAGGCTGTAGGATTAACTAGCATATCGATCCTTTATATGAAATCAGATGTCGCATAGAACAAGTAAGAAATTAATTTCAGAAGTTTAAGTCGCCGCACTCTAATAGTACACTAAACATCAAAATACGAGAGAAGTTTACAAAGTGTTATGTGTGGTCGATTCTTTCGCATGGATGTGAGTCGTGGACGCTTAATAAAGAAAGTAGGTATTTGAAATGTGGTCATACAGAAGAATGCTTAAAATATCTTGGACCACCAGAACCAGAAATGAAGAAGTTCTTTTTGGAGGAATGAGCACGACAAACTACTTCTGAATATTAAATTATCAAACGACGAAAACTTTGATACCATAGCCATATAACCAGAGGACCTCGATATGAATTTCTTCGACTGCTTAATGGAAAAATCCAAGGGAAAAAGTGGATTGGACGCAAGAAGCTTTCGTGGCTGAGAATCTTGCGGCAATGAACAGGCTTAAATGCGGATGAGTTACACCATCTAGTACAAGATCAAGAGCGATACAGAGATATCGTCAAGAAGCTTTCGTGGCTGAGAATCTTGCGGCAATGAACAGGCTTAAATGCGGATGAGTTACACCATCTAGTACAAGATCAAGAGCGATACAGAGATATCGTGAACGTAGCAGTCATCAACGTACATTAGGAACATGACACTTGAAAAGGTAGAAAACATGATTTTGTAAGATTTACCAATGCGCAACTTTTCTCTAATGTAACAGATGAAGATCCCTGCTGTTCGTGCTGTTCATTCATATTTTGGCCACATTGTATATTAACTTCTTATTGATGTTTTGAAGTACCACTACTATTTCAAACTGCCACCCTTTAAAATCTTCATAGATATTGAAAAAAATCCAAACGATAAAAGCAAGGGTCCATCTCTAAGACCAAATAAAAGAACTGGCCGTTCTTACACAAACATATTTAAAGAACTCTGTCGATTATCTTTTAATTGGCGAAAAAATTGCCCCGCCGGCCATAAAGATCTCGCGGACTCCACGAGGGGAACGCTCGTCATCCCGGGCCCGACATACCGCCGCAGAATTATGACCTGTTATATGACCGGGCCGGTCATATTCCGGGCATTCGGACCTTGTAACGATCGGAAAGTATGTCGGCAATATGCTTTACGACGTTTCGGATTCGGGATTTTTTCGCGCCTGCAGCTCGCGGGACGTCGTTGGAGGTCCTTAACATTGTCGGCCATTAAACGGGGGGGGAAGATGATTAAGTTGAGGTAATTTACTAAATAAGAAGGACTTGCAGTAATCATGATATTTAAACGTTGATATTAAACTGTTTTACATTAAAAGTATTTGTTGACGTATTTATTGTAATAAATATGTGAATAGACACGGTGAATCTTAAATAAGTTGATAGTTCATTGATAAGGAGGGCTATAGGTGGTATTGCAACTATCACTCCAACTGCTTCAGAGGGCTGAGATTGTCCTGAGGCCCTAGTTATTCTAATGGACATTAGCCTCTGAACTCTGGTGAGTTTCCTGGTATCTTATTACTCAATATGCTGCATCAGTGTGGAATAACGCAACTCACTAGAGTTCAGAAGCTAATGTCCATTAGAATAACTTAAGCCTACAGGACAAGCTCATCCCTGAAGCAGTCGGAGTGATAGCTGCAATACCACCTATAGTCCTCCTTATCAATGAAAGAGCCAACATATACAACGGACAGGACAGAGCCACGGCGCGAAATTCCCTTATGGCCAGTTGGCAGGAGTACTGGAGGACTAGTACAAAAGGCCGATGGACACATAGGATCATTACAAACATTAGCAACTGGCAGAATAGGCGCTTAAGGGAGGTCGACTACTACCTCACTCAGGCCCTCTCAGGGCACGGCTGCTTCAACGCATTCCTATGTAAAAGAAAAAGGTCAAATACAGAGATTTGTAGATACTGTGAAGCAATAGATGATGCGGAACGCACGCTTTTTGCCTGTCCTAAATGGCACGACACAAGAGAGATAGATCAGAAAGAATTGGGGAGGCGGTTTACTCTGGAGAACTTTGCCTTGGACATCATGGGAAAAGAAAATGAATGAAAGATGACCTATAATGTTATACGGACGACCATTAGGACCAAGGAACAGGAAATGAGAACATCGGGACAAGTAGAAGAGTAAGCCAGCTACCACGCTAAAGTAATGCGAGAGCAGTTCCAGCGTAGAGCATGGATTGGCAAAGGGTTTTTTTTAGTTGGTAAAAATCCGACACGGCCTACGACCATCCAACATCGGGTGTCTGTTGTTATACATAAGAAAAATAAGTTTATAGACTATTATCTCTCTCAGTCTCTTGTCTCTCAGTCTCTTGTTGAACATGAAGGATGGAAATAGAGGTTGGGAAAATTGTGCGACCTCTTCGCTTCATCTCGTCCAAAATAGAGTTTGGATGACACCATATAATCAATCATCCGTCAGAGTGTTCATTTTGGGTGAAGTCCGGTCTATTGTGATGTAATCACTAAAAAATGTTTTTTTAGTGATTACCTAATAAACGATACTTCTACTGATCGCGTTAGGGGAATTACTTTTGAACCACATTGTTACACCGGTAGTATTGGTAAATCTTTTTTGCTAAATGGGTAGTATTGATAGCTTAAAAGCATACAAGATGTATAAGAGGTCCATGTTTGCCGTGCACCGATTAGATCAGAATATTCAATGCGTTAAAACTTATCTCCCTTATTTATCTATATAATATTTTTATCCTTTCTTTCAAATTAGGTAGTATTATTCTTCTAATTCTCACTATAGTTATAATTGGCCTATGGAGGAAATAAAGCTAAAAAGAATGTTTTATTGAATTATATCTATAAAATACAAAAAATAGTGCTTTTATAACTTTAAAGGCATTAACATCTTAAGGCTCTCGTATCCATTGAAATGAATCCGAATGAAAAAGTTACCAGCTTTTCCCTTTGTAACGTTTCAGAAAATCACCAATTTTTGTTTTTTTTGGGTTTGCTGACTATACCAGAATAAAGTAAATAAGATTTTAACTTTTTAAGGACATTTTAGATAAGAACACCTAGTTGTCCCTATCAGAACTATTTAGTTGACATAAATTAATTTGTTGATCCACGTGACCGACATATTTCGGTTTTGAACTATTGTTTCCAACTTCTCAAGAGTTCATATTTGTATTTCATTACTGTTTACCGACACAATGAGAAATATGGTTCCTATTATTTTTTACGATAATTGTTAATAACCTGCAGAAATTAGGTACAATAGGTACCTATAACTTTAAAGAAAAGTTGGTAATTTTCTTTAGGTAAAGACTCAGCTTTATATGGATCAGTTATTCTCTTTGATTTTTCATTTACTAGAAGAGAAATAAGTCTAGTGTCTTACAAGTTAATATCAGATTTAGACAATAAAATTATAAAAATATCAACTTCTACTACAACTAAATTACAGCTGTTTTCTCTCTTTTGAGTTCAGATTTAACCGAAGCTGAAACGTCTTTTAAATATATACATACTCCAAGTAAATTTTCATCAAATTCTATGCATACTATAACCTCATAAATATTTTTATCTCTACAATTCGCCAAAACGTTCCCTCTTGATTGATCGGTCTTAAACATCATACCTAAGAACAGTAACACCAAAATTGCTCTCATTTATATCTCACAGTTACTTGCTTCTTTTTGACTTCGCATTTAAACTAAACACTGTAAAGTATTTTAAATATAAATATACTACCAGTAATTTTCAATCAAATTCTATACCTATAACAACCGAAGTAACATTTTTATCTCTACCATTCGCAAAAATGCTCTCTCTCGATTGGTCGGCCTGGAACATCAGACCAAAGAAAAACAACAGCAAAATTGCTCTCATCTCTGTCACCCTCGTTCTCTCTCTTCCTCGTTCATTAATTGGCGCGCATTCTCTTTGGCCGTCGGATGACCTAATTAAGTCGGTCGATCCAATCAAGGCGGCGTCGGCGTCGGGACGGCGCCGCCGTTAAATAATTGGCGCTGGCGTGAAGGCGGCGTCTTAATTAAAGGACCTGCGCGAACGGGTTGTTGGCAAAACTATCTACGTGCTGTAATATGTTTCGCGAAATGTTAGTCTATGTCAATAGATATTTTTATCCAGATTGATAAAGTTTTATTATAACATTTAGAAGAAAATATTTCTAAAATGTTATTCTAAAATGGGACCCAAATCGTGAAAATTGCACATCGATATCTGTTACCGCTTCGGAGTTACGGGGTGTTTTACAAAATTGTGCATTTTTAACAAATTGCTGTAACTTTTTTGCTATGGAAAATTTTGTATTTTTGTGAAAACATTTCCAAAGCACTTTTTTACGTAGAATTTAATGGTTTAAGTATATTTTTTTTTTAAATTAATAGTTTAAGAATTATTAACAGAGACAGCTTGTATATTTTTAATTCATTGAAAATAATTTAAAATTACCTTTTCAAAAATATAGCATACTTGATATTTTGCTCCATTCCTCTTCTAGATTTTTTTAAAAATTCCCTCACTTTGGATAAGTAGGCTTTGAGCGGCGCCGGCTGTAATGTAAAAAATTTTTATAGCTGTGAGCAGCAATTAAAACGAAAATAATATTTGCAATGAGAGATACAAAATTTTATAACAATTCAAACTATGCTTAACAACATCAACACATTTAAACTATACCTAATAACAATAAAAATAAATAGCAAACCAAGACATGATATTTTGCTACAGGTGTTCGACATGTCGACCGACTTCTGTTATGGACAGAGACAGACGGGACCGTTTTTGAACAGTTCTCGCGAAAATCATTAACTTAGTAGGGGTGAAATATACACTCGCATAATTGCTAAGTACTTCTAATTCTTGTCTTGGTTATACAGAACCTTTATTCTTCCGCAAAGATAAAAATCCATAGGCGCTAAATTCGGCGGCCACGGCGGCCTCGACGGCCAGCGGCTTGGGTATTTTTAGCTATTCAATTATTCTCGAAATTGGCTGAAAAAATTTGCTGATTACTTCAGCGTTCTGAGGCGGTGCCTTGTCTTGCTGGAAAAATACGTTTTCGAGTTCCATTAGGGGCAAATCATCAATAAGGGGTCCAAAGCTTACTAGTTAACAGTGGTCAACTTTTAAAAATTCTGTATTTCGAAGGGGATTATAACAAAATATCAAGTGTGCTATATTTTTGAAAAGATAATTTTAAGTTCTTTTCAGTTAATTAAAAATATACAGGGTGTCCTAAATAAAAAATCAAATTTTTTGTTGATAACTCTTAAATTATTAATTTAAAAAAAAATTATATTTAACCGTTAAATTCTACGTAAAAAAGTGCTAAAATGTTTTCATAAAAATACAAAATTTTCCATAGCAAAAAAGTTACAGCTATATTTGTTAAAAATGCACATTTTTTTAAAACACCCCATAACTCCGAAACGGCAACAAATATATCGATGTGCGGTTTTCACCATCATGTTTTTGATAAAAATTGAGCTCCAGAAACCGATATTAGTTTTCGTCTATCTCCTATAGAAAAATGTGTTTCCTTTAAAAGCGTCCAATTTGATCCACCCTGTACAGACTTTAGTAAACCTCCTAACAAAAATTTACCGTCTCTAACAAATACCCAAGATTAACTTTAAACAAAAAGCCAAAACTACGTTAATCCCAAAATAACAAACTATTCCCGCTACATTCACATCCTCCAAAACTAAAATCCTCCAAACTCTATCCGCTGCGGCACTCTATTCTCCCTCTCCCATCCCCCCACATTCATCCGCTTAAAATTCACACCAATTAACCGGACTTTCCGGGCCACGCCCACACCTTTTCCCAATTAAAACCGGAAGCGATGCCCGGAAACGACCCGGACGAGGACGAGAAACGGTCTCTCTTTGTCTCGCTCCCGCTCTCCCGGATCATTATTCCTCCTCCGGACTAATTAGGAGCGGCGAGCCAGGCCCAATCGGGGCGTCGCGACGGCGGCTAATTGGCGGAGGCGGCGCCGGCGTCGATTAAAACGGTGCGCGGACGACGCAGGGAGGCGGAGGGGAAAGGGGGGAGGGAGTGGGAATGAGGAGAAGCTGGCTGGAGTGCTGAGCTGGAGGCATCCTGGTGGAGTGTGGGGTGGTGGGAGAGTAAGGAGGATTGATTTCTCGGGGTGTATCTGCAGCGGAGCGGGCTTTTTTGTTTTCGTTTTCTTGCTGAAAGTTGGCAGGAGATTAAAATATGAGCTCTTTGTAGGGGATATAATTACCTATTAAATTTAAAATTTAACTTTTATGATTAGTTTTTAAATTTAAACTTAAAATAGAAAGGTTTCATATAAACATAGTAATAGTAATATATAGTGAAGTTCATATTGTTAATGAACCCTAGTTTACCCTCATATCCCTCAGCTTTAATCATATCACATGTTCATTTTTTTATATTTATAGAAATATTGTATCTATAGTGCATCCTCAACGCGTTTTCTCCAACCTAAACTCAAAATTTAAACACATTTTTTATTTATACCAAAACGCCAAACAACTTTATATAAAACACATTAAAACTCTATTGTACTTATTGTACCTACACCTCCGATTTTACCTACCTATTCTTCATACCGTCTCCTAACGGAGGTTGGCAATCATCATGGCTATTTTGATTTTATTTGCCGACGTATTCGACGTCATTCCATTCCTTGAGGTTCTGCAGCCAGGATATTCGTCTTCTACTCCGATTACGTCCTCTTTACATGTTTCATTCCATAATATTCTGGAGTAATTGTTACCTCTTATAACATGTGCAAAATATTCTAATTTTTTCCTCTTAAGGGTTTTATGTATTTCTTCTTCCTTGTTCATGCGCCGTAACACCTCAATATTTGTAACTCTATGGAACCAAGAAATCCGTATCATGCGACGGTAACACCACCTTTCGAAAGTCACCAGTTTGTTGATTTCGGCTGTTTTAAGGATCCACGCTTCGGCACCATACAATAAGATCGAAAACACGCCAGCATCGGATCATTCTTATTCTAAAATCTAAGTTTATATAATCGTTTTAATGAAACAATCTGCAAAGAAATTTCTTTTTCTGGCTATCTCAATCCTGGACTTTATTTCTTGCAATTGTTCGGCAGTTTCATTTTTTATTGTGTCTATCGTGCCCAAGTATTTGTAGTGTTGGGCTTTTTCTGTTGGCGTGCTGTCTATTGATATTGAAGTATTTACATTTTAGTCTTTTTGTTTTCTTCAAATTCATATTCAGCCCATATTGATTGCAGGATACTTTTATTCTTTGAAGTAGGTTACCTAACTACTATACGCACCCATAAAATAACTCACTACTGACTACAATAACCATATTAAGTAAATATGCACCTTAATGCACATTAAATACTGACATAAAAATGTAAAAAAATGTGAAATTAATATTTATTTTGAAGGCTTTTAAAAAAATTAATCGGTTTTTGTCTGCATACTTACTTATCGATTTTGCTGCCTCAACAGCCTTCTGTTTTACTCCATCCGAAAGCAAAATATCTTGCGTAGAAACATCGTTTTATTAGACCCAGTAAATATTTTGTGAGAAAGGTTTTATTGCATCACTAAGTTACATTTTTGACACAACATTGTCATCCTCTATTTTACTGAAGTCGCCATTAGTTTGTTTCCTTTGTTTTCAATGCCTAGTTATTAGTTTTTTCTTCTCAATTTATCTCTGGCTTATACTCTTCAGTCAATCCAGAGATAAATTCTTTTTCTCCTTAAGTTCATTTACAACTTTTTTTATTTCGTATATGGTTTGATTTTTTTATTTGTACTTGCTACGATTTCACCACAAAACTCTATTTTTTCTGATTTTTAATTTCTGAAATATTGAATTTCGGAACAGCAAAATGTTATGTATAAAACAGAAATGATACGTATCCCTTCTTCCTTGTCAATACAATCCAGTATCTTTCATTTCTTGAGCCGTTGCCACCGTTTAGCTGATCCTATTTTTAGGAATATTACAACACTTCTGACTCCTATATTACAAAGACTACATACTGCATCTACCCGCGACTACATACTGTCCACCCTCCAAACAGCAACTGATTCTAATTCGTTTTAATTAGAAAAATGCGGATTTTATTTCTACTTGCCATTGAATTTTGTTGGCATCCGTAATAAAGGAGTAAAAATATCAAAATTGTCTGTATAACAACGACTAGACATTTTACTATCAACCGCTTCCTCACAAATCCACTGCCGATCTCTCTGCTATAGTAAAAACATTTTTGAATAAACACACCATCGAGCTGTCACACATCGACATCAACAATCTTGACCGTCTACCCAGCCAGCGCTCTCTGCCCAACAGAGCCGTCTCGCGTTTAATTCGGAAGCCGAACGGTTAAGACAACTTTTTACGCTCAACCGACGATTAAATCATTCGGTTAGTTAGGCAAAGCTCGCTTCCAGATCGACCCGAGGCGATCCTTCTCCTTCTTTCGCTATCTGTACGTATATTGATTGATTAACGCTAGTGTTTGGGCGTGTGGGCTATTTCTTGATTCAACTCTTTGACCGGTTAGGGTGAGCCTATATTTTCTTGAATCAAGAAATGTGTGCTCTTAGCCGCGGAGTAGGGTTAATTCGATAAAGTTAGATCTATATTTGGTCATTTCTTTATGAGAGGTTATTTTATTGGTTATTAATTTTATTACTCTATTGATGTTATTTTATAGTTCAAAAAAAGAGCTACGAAGAAGCATCGTCCTAGGGTTATGTTGTTAATGTATCTTAGTTGACTCTCATATCTCCTTTGTGAGAAAAATTTTGAGCTTTAGTCTTATCACTATATTCATCTTTGTGATATTCTTATGAAAATGTACTACCTACCTATGTGAATGGGTCTTGAAACTAAAAGAATTTTCCGTCATTGTCAAAAACTCTGAAATGGTAACTCTGCAAAAAGTACCAATCAGTGTACCAATCAGTACCAAAGTACCAATCAGCGAAAAATGTGGCGAATCTAAACATGTGAGAAGAATTTAAAACTAAAATAACATTAACTGTGTCCTATGTCAGGTACTACCAGCGGCTATCAGGGCGCACCTAATCCACCTTGGTTGATTATACCAAAACGGAAAGATGTAGAAACAAAATATTTTATGGGTATCTGTGGGAAGGCATGTGCATAATTTAAAATTATTTTGAAATGTACAGGATATATCAGAAGTAAGATCCACACCAAAGTTATTTTTTCTTATGGAACACCCGGTATTTTATTTCATATCTGGATCCTTGGACACAAAATAAGGAATTTATTGTAAGGGTTAAACATGTCTTCAAGCTTTGGTTTTTGAGATATTTAAAAATATTTAAATATGCATTCTATAATAAAAAAGATTGTACAACACCCTGTACATGGCTTTTCAGAATTAATTCTTGTGCTGACTTTTATGCCAAAGAAATAAACTTTACTAAAATATTTGATTGCTTCGTTTAATGTATACAGGTGTATCAAAAATTGCTTATCTATTTTAAATATATATTTTGCATAAAAACTTCGCTATTTCAAATACAACACCCCGTATTTTTTAAATATATCGAAGCAGATTCAAATGCTCTTTCAAACTCTATTAGGGTTTTCTATATCCATCTAGCTCAGATTTTGAATAAAGGGCAATTTTTCAATAAAATGGCAACCAAGAGGGCTAGTGTCGTCATGGTAAGTTTCTAGAGTGAGAGTTAGTACCTATTTTCAAAATCGAAATTAGTTTATAGACTTTATTTAAATTTATACCAGTTTACTTTTATTTAATTTACCTACAATATCTCTAGTAAGACAGCTGATCATGGTGTCTTGCACGATTAATGAGCAATGAATTTTTCGAAACATTCTTTATAATACTGCTCTCGACCATCTATCACAGCACTTTTGATCCTGTTATTTTTTTTAATAAAATTTATTTAAATACATCGACGTTCAAAAATTACCAGAAATAAGTTTTTAAAAATGTTCTCCTAATTATCAAATAAGTAAAATATACGAAATTTTGTAATTTTTCACAAGATCTGGAATTTTCTGTGAAGTTGAAGAAATTCGGGCTCGAAAATTTCTGCCAACACTGATTCATCTTGAGTTTATCACAGTTTTGTATAGCATGTATATGGCATATATCTTAAAAAATATCTTTGATATAATTCTAAGATCTAAATAGCTTCATTTTTTCGGAAAACGATCTACGAAGGCAGAACGATGGCTTTGGCCGCCCGCCCGAAATCCACCCGATCCCTGCCGAACGCGAAACAAAAGAGAGACGCGACCCGAACCCGGCCAAATTGGAAATTCACGCTCGAGATAACGCAATCTATCGGCAAACGAGATATTTAAATAGGCTTCCCTTGTTCTTTCAATTTTGCATCCCACGGCTTTCCTTTTCGTCCTCTCTTTTTGTTTATCGAGGGCGAGCGCGCTCGAGTCTAGAGTCGATTCGAGCCGAATCGCGCCGCGTCCGCACTCGTAATTGAATTCCGAATTGAACTCCAACCCGGGCGCGAAGAAAATGGAAAATTGTCTTTACATGTTGTGAATTATCGGCGAGTGATGAAAGAAAACTTTTAGATCGTGTAGGCGCCAATGTAAAACTATTTATATTTTCTTCAAACTGGTATAGACAATGGTGAATTATAAAATAAAATATCTTAACACTGTTCGGAATTCTGACATTTTATACAATTTTTCAGTAAAATGTAGGGTTACCAGATGAAAACTTGTCCACCCAGAGCAAATCTTCCCAAAAATCCGGACGTCATAATTATGACTATTTTTGCTCTTATATCGTTAAAAAATTACTATTTTATCGTTAAAAAAATACTATTACTATTTTCGCTCTTATATCGTTAAAAATTTTTTTAACGATATAAGAGCAAAAATAGTATATTGTTTTATTAGGAGTAAAAATTATACTTTTTATGACAAGGTTAACGTTTGACTGTACAGGCGACATACAGGCGAGGAACAAAAAATCATTTTTACTCCGAATAGAGCATGCTATTTTTTAAAACGCCACCAATATTTTTTTTTCAAACCTCACAAAAAAACTATTAATTTTTGCGACGTGATTATATTGTAAATTGTCAATTAAATTGTCAAAAATGTCATTTAAACTCCTAGGCATAATTCACTTTTACGCTTAAGCATAAAAGTTCGAAATAGCTATTTATGTAACAAGTTGCGAAATGAATGTGTTTTAAGCACGGGACGCAAAATTGTCCGTCGAGTTCTTAAAACACTCTTTTCGCAACGAATTTTATACAAGATTTTTTATGAAAGCGGATAATTTGAGATTTTCATGCTGTTATTATTATTATTTATTTTTAAACATTTTTTATAATGTTCTGGTAATCGGTTTCTAAGGATTGTTTATGCATTGTTATTAAACAATGCATTAGACAAAGTTCTGTCATTAGACAAAGTTCTGTCAGGTTCAAACGTCGCCGTATTTCCTACAAAGTTTTGTGAAAAAATGAGTGATAATGACGAGTCTTTGGATATTCAACAAGCTGCTGAAACTCCGCTATCCACGTTAGTGCCCGAGAAGTCGAAAAACTTACGAGACCACCTACAACAACTTTGAAACCTGGGCCAAAGAAAAACGTGTTGAGAATTTCACAGAAAAGGTATTGCCAACCTATTTCCTGAAGTTATCCACTATCTTAAAGCCGTCAACTCTGTGGAGTAAATATTCGATGCTCCGCACCATGATTTACCTGAACAGAAACGTAGATATTGGCAAATTCACAAACCTTATGAAAATATTTATAAAAGTTTATAACACTGGTTATGTGATTGTTAGACACTCAGTAAACATTTTTGTTGGCCTTGTCTAATATTTTATCTAACAGATACGTACACAGCTTTGTTTTTTACCTAAATATTTAGTTCTTTTTTTAAATTGGTTTGATTATTTTTTAATCTGTTAAATTTTTTGTATATTTTATTTTTGTTCAAAATTAAAGATTTGAAATGAAAAAAAATAATATGGTGTTGGTAAAATGTTAATTGCAGTTACTTACGATACATACCCTTGTACGCCACGCTACACCGCTGAAAACATAATTTTCTGTTTTTTTTTCGTAAATTCTTTCTATATTTTAATAGTTAATCTGCTTGGAGCGGAGACGAATCTAACAAATCAGAGATCATTAAAATCGGTCCAGTCGTTCTTAAGTTATAAATAGTTTAACTACTGACTTTGTTTGATATACTTATTACATTTTCTATGATATACATGTTAGAAACGATTCAACAATTAACTAAAGTGCCACAACCACACGCTACCTTAGGAAAATCATCAATATTCTATTTTATCTGTACGTTGAACTTGGAATTGAACTAGGAGCCGACGAGGGAGAAGAAAAACTGAAGATAATGGAAAATCGTTTTTAGGTTTTGTGAATTACGGGTGGGAGACAGGAGAATAGAATGGGTGAGAGTGGAGAATTTTTTATCCCTGGTGGGCGTTAACTTGTGTAGCGTTCAAATTTTGTTGTTTATTAGTATTACTATTAAAAGAAAATTATTGGTTAAAAAAATGAGAATTTGACATTATTTGTTTCACATAGAAATATAGAAACTTTTATAGAGTATTGTTTAATTTGAGTTTAATTATACATCCGGTAAAGAATTGATAATTTTGTAGTTGTAGACATTATTTGTTAATTAAAAAGTAGCCCAACTGGCCTGCACGAAAAATAGACACCTTAAATTTTTCTAATTCGTCTTTTAAAGTTCAATATATTTTGTTTTAGGCGGCCGATTTTGATGATTTTTCAAGTAGTTTGTAGCTAAATTATTTGACTTTTTAGCTTTTTTTTCAAAGTAAAAATTGAAGTCCTTCTTCTAGTGCAGATCCATTAATGGACGTTTGCCATTAACATTTTCCATTGCTTCTCTGTTCCGGGCGGTTTGTATTAAAGACTGTACATCGTGTAGCTCTGTCCACTGGCTAATATTCCTCAGCCAAGACATTTTCTTCCTTCCGATACCCCTTCGGCCTTCGATCTTGTCTTCGATCAACAAATGCAAGAATTGTTATTTGGGGTTTCGCATTATGTACCCCCAGGTATGCGTTTTTTTTTTCTTTTTAATCAATTCAAACAATTCACGCTCTTTGTCAACACGTCTGAGAACTTCTTAATTTGTCAATCTAGCCGTCCAAGGTATCTTCCGAATTCTGCGATATAGCCACATCTCGAAAGCCTCCAATTTGTTGATGGTAGCCGCTTTCAATATCCAACCTTCCATAACATAAAGGAGCACCGACCACACATAACACTTTACGAATCTTAATCTAAGGTTAAGGTTAAAATCAGATCAGAGTCCCCATATGTCTATTATACGAGGCAAAAGAAAATTTTATGTTCGTAAAAGTTTCAGACACCCTGTGGAACTGCTTTTACAAAGTAAGGAATTTCAAAAACCATTTTAACATCAAGTTGGAAGTTTTCTCCGGATTTTGTTTTTTGTTTTATCTCAATAGTATTTTTGTTGGAGATATTTGTTTTTGAAGAAGACTGTAACAATTAACAACAAATTTAGTACTAAAGCATGCATTTTAGTGATGGGCATTATGATTCTTTTTAGTGAATCGAATCTCGCGATTCAATTTCGCATAATGAATCGATTCTTACGATTCGTTCATTTGAATAAACTACGAACACGTTTTGCGTATCACAGTATAAATAGATATTTTTTTTAAAATAATTTTGACACATCGCTTGAATTTTATATCCATGATGTTTGTTTAGGGCCTTTGTTCGAGTCTAAAATCTATTGATTTGGTATGTAGAATATAGAATGTTTAGGAGGGGAGTTAGTCACCGCGACCTTACAGATCTATTGTGTTTTCCCCTTTCTTGAGTTATAACCAGTTATAACTCATCATACAGTCTGAAGGCTTTAACAAAAGCCAGTATCTGAGATGGCTCCACAGAGGCCAGCTCTCCATCCTTGACATCATCCGTACCAAAGTTCATGGCACGAATGGTCGTCGTCTCGACGCACTCACTGATGAGTTGTTCTGGTGTTTCCCAATTTTCCCCACAGAATCTGCATTCGCCGTTGTTTCACAGCTTCAGCCCACTGAGGTGTTCGTTGAGGAGACAGTGTCCTGTTAGAAACCCCGTGACAATCCGAAGATTGTTTTTACTTAAATCAAGGAAAACCTTTGATTTTTCTCGGTCGTAGGTTCTGAGGAACTTTTTCGAATGTCTTAGACCGTTGGAGGATACCCATTCCAAGTTGCGGTTGGAGTCTTCCAGATTCTTCAGTTCCGCATTCAGTTGGTTTTCGCTTGGAAAACAGAACGGTTCTGGTCCAGTTAGTGGAGTGTTCGCACCTTTCCTAGCTAGATCATTTGCTTTTTCATTGCCTTCTATCTTCTATCTTGGTGAGCAGGCACCCAGAGTAGGAGCTAGGACTTTATTTCCTTTGCCCAACTTGTTGAGCTTCTCTAGAGAAGCATTCTTTGACCAACTTCGAATTGATGGTTACTGAGTTGATCGCGTTTAGTGCTGCTTGACTATCTGCAGGATAATAGGATGGCAATTTCCTGTTTTCGATAGTTCCTATCTAAGATAAATTGTACACATTTTTTGATAGCGTAAATTTCTGCCTGAAGGATACTGGGGTAGGTGTCCATTGGTTCGGGGTATTTGGTTTTCGGCCCAAATACTCCTATTCCTGTCCCTGCTTTGGTTTTGGAAGCATCAGTATACCACGTTATGGTATGGTCTTTTATATGCTGAGTAAGCGTTTCTTCCTTCCAATCCTTTTTATTACTCAATACTACAGTGAGGTGTTTCTCAAAGTTGTAAATTCTTGGTATGTCATCCACTGGGAGTTGGAGAAGTGGATTGGAGTTGGAGAAGTTGATTTGGTATACTATTGGTTCTACTACATAAATAGGCATTTTTTATAATTATGAAGATGGCGTTAAATTGTTTACTAATATATAAAATTGCTATAATAGAACATAAAATTTTATTATTAAAATATTACTCTAAGATAATAATTGCCTCTTTATATTTATATCATTGTTATTACCTATATTAAAAACGTTTGGGAATCGAAGCTCATAGTATATAATTCTAATATTAATTTTTTAAACGAACTCTATTGTAAGCAATGAGATAAAATTGTTTTTTTTTGTAAAAACTGCTGTGTATACAACGGAGTCAGTAGTGGTTTACTAATAAACAAATTTGCCTAATGGACAAAGAATGCTTAATGTTTCGAGAAGTACGTATGTTCCCATCCTTATTGGAAGCAAAAAATACAAAGAACAAAGAAAAAAATCTATTTAAAATATCTAAATGCAACTATTCGAGAGCACTTTAGTTTTTTTTTAAAACAGATACGTCTATAAACACCGTTGACGTTCTGTTAAAATGACATTATATCAATTTAAACTTCAAAATTAACAATTAATAACACCTATTACTTAATAAAGTAAAACCAAAAAGCTTCAAACTTTCTGTAGGGCTATTTTTTATTTTTTTTTTCATTTTTACGTATGTTATGTTTATTTATGTTACGTTCTTTAAAATCAAAGAAGCGATTGCCATACATAACATTTAGAGATGTATGAGAAATACATTTATTTTTATTAGATTGTATTAAAAAAGACTCTTTCATTCTTCTTTTAGAGGCTATCGCTTCATTCATTATAATTTTTGCGTTGTTAAAATCTACTCTTGTCCTGTGTCCCATAAATGCTGACAAATCTTAGTTTTGTGAAAATCACCCTTTCTTAAATAAACTGTATGTTCTTTAATTCGAACATTTAAAGGTCTAGATGTTTCACCAATATTATTATTATATGCAAGCAACATTAGAAAACAATAAACTATATTTCATACGTGTCATGATAACGACCAAAAATAATGCTTGCTTTTAATACTAACTGGAAAATACTTCCTCAAAAAGGACAGCCTGTATATCTATATACAGATGTTCAGGTTTGAAAAATTACTGTGAAAATGATTATAAAATCTCCTCTATCCAAAGAATAAAAAAAATGTCGACAGAGACGACATTCCAAAAATGACAGACGACTTTCATTGTCATGTATTCTCTCGTTGGACCGACTATAGACTACATAATAAATAATAAACATTGTAAACGTTTATAGATAATTATGTTCCTAATACACTTAATTGCAGAATAAAATTACTTATAAGACAATCCTATTTATACAAAAAAATGAATGTGGATAAAATACTTAATATGTTTTTTTAGTAATAAGAATCTCATAAAAATCTCTTTCAGAGTTAATTATTATGTTCCAGTATTATATAAATACATTTAATGTGCATAATTTAAATATAAAGCTAAATTGCGGCAAAGAAATACCTTTTATAATAATTAACAATAAATTATACGACCTATTAAACATGTCCACCAATGACATCTTACCGTTTCTTATAATTTAAAACAATGATACATCGCAATTTGCAACAACAAAAAGCGGTATTGCATTTACATTTAAATAAAATAATTTGATTTGAGGAATACACTATAATATAAAGGCTGTTAATTTGATCGAAATAACGATTAGCTTTTTTGTGTGGCAAAACATATTGAAGAGAGAATGATTTATTCAGTTATTTTGCAAACTAAAGTAGTTAGAAATATACCTTTTTGATATAAGTATCTTTGGAACTAGGTTACATCAAAGAGGACATTGGATATTGGGTACTGATAATGAGTTATTTCTTGAAGATTAATGTTTATTCAGTAGATATTCAAATCCCTATTTAACATGAAAATAAATACAGGGTGGTCCGAACTGTATTCCGAAAACTTCGGCAGCATATTCTGCAGATAAAAATAAGTAAAAAAGTTCGTACAAATGTATGTCCTAAAATGCTTAGTTTCGGAGATACAGGGCGTAGAAGTTTCATTTTTATTTGGATTTTTTCCAAATAATTTCTGAAGTAACGTCAATATTTGGATGAAAATTGGTGAATGGGTGTTTTTTGACATGAGAAATTTGATTTTGATGTCAATATGACTCCCATTTGTAGGTGGCGCCACCTACATGTGTTTTAACTGTTTTGAGGAGTAATAACTTTTCGTCGGTACCTGTATAAAACTACTGAGTAAAAAAAATATACATTTACGACTTTTTTTACATAAAAAAGGTCTCTTGGTAAAAATCGCTACGAGTAATGGTTCTCGAGATATTTGGAATCGAAATTATCAATACCTGTCATCATTGACATAAATTAAACATGTTGACTAAATAGTTATTAGACTGAAATCATAAATTTGAAAATTTTTTGTGTCAAAAGTTCAAAAGAAACTGTTTAATCATCATTTTTTCGGAGAAAAATTTATGATTAATTTAAAAAAAAAATAAAAATGTATTATTTCAGTCAAATAACTATAGTCAACGTGTGCTTATTTTCTGTCAATAATGACATGTATTGACTATTTCCATTCTAAATATCTTGAGAACGGTTGCTCGTAGCGATTTTTACCAAGAGATATTTTTTACATAAAAAGTCATGGGAATGTATATTTTTTTAGTCAGTGGTTTTATGCAGGTACGGTCGAAAAGTTATTACTCTTCAAAACAGTTAAAGGTGGCGCCCCCTACAAGCAGGAGTAATTTTGACATCAAAATCAAATTTCTCGTGTCACAAAACTCCCATATGCCAATTTTCATCCAAATATTGACGTTACTTCAGAAATTATTTGGAAAAATTCGAAATAAAAATGAAACTTCTACACCCTGTATCTCCGAAACTAAGCATTTTAGGACATACATTTATACGAATTTTTTTACTTATTTTGATCTGTAAAATATGCTGCCGAAGTTTCCGGAATACAGTTCGGACCACCCTGTATATCTATCGCCATGCTCATCAATCTCGTACGTGAATGTTTCCCATGATACAAGTAAAAGAAGATATGATATTGAAGCGTCAAAATTTCGTCGGTATTCGCGCATGACGTCATCTTGTGATAGATTTTCAAATGGGTATGGCGGGAACTACGCTTTTTAAACATTGGAAAACGTCAAAGTTTGATGAACATTTTTGAAGTAAACTGTTTTATTATTTGTTTGAAATAGTTTTAGTTAGGCTGGAAATTTCCTATTTAAAAAAAGAATGATACCTTAGAAAAAAATACGAAAATATATAAATTCTTTATTAAAATATTTATGTATGGATATATTATTATAATATCATTTTAATATATACCTCAGTCAATAATTATTGTCAATGTGAACAATAATAATATATACAGGGTGTAAGAGCAACTATGTATATGAGTATACAAAAATCGCAAAATATGACAAACAAGTGTGGGAGTCTTCTAGACGCTATGCATTACTTATATAATTACTATTAATAATTTATTAATAATAATTATATAAGTAATGCATAGACGCTATTAATTACTTATAATAATTATTAACACTGCAGGTGAGTCAAAAATTAAAATATGTAGACTCACCCTGTCACTCAGACCAGTTAAATGAAATGTTTACTTAATTATTTTTAACATTTTTCGTTTCTTAAAGATAGTAGAATTATATAAGTCTTTATTTAATTGTCTGATGCGAAAATACATTCTTGATCTAAAAAATAATGTTTTTTATCAGAACTCATTAACTCATATCCGACAGTTTTTTCAGTTTTGGTCAGAGGTAAATGTTTTGATGGAACAGCCCCTTTTTTCAAGGAACGATATTTTGTCGGTGTGTATCCCAGCAACTCGTGTTTTAAATTCCGTTCATAATCGGATTCAATAAAATGCTTATCGCAAACACGAGCGAACTTATTATTAAATTTGTCCTTGCGTTTACACAATTGTTTCCAAACACCTTGTAACTCCTTGTCTTTTGGAAAGCTAAAGAATCTAGTACCGGGTACAAAACCCTTGCACATATTGTCTACAGCACAACCATATACCGCACACCTCATTTTTCACGAAAATTAACAATTTAAAAATTTTAAAAACTATTATTTTAAACAATCTTTCGCTATGCAAACACACGAAGTATAGCCCAATATGGCGGAATCTATCACAAGCTGACGTCACACTCCCGCTCTGACATGCGCGGTATCATATCTTCTTTTATTTGTATCATGAATGTTTCCTCAGATCGTCCGCCCATTTCGTCTGAGGTCTTCCTCTACTTCTTTTATTTTCCCAGGGTTTCCAGTTATGATGCAATTACTCCATCGATCGTCGATGCCTCTGTCTAATATGGTGACAGGCAAACTTCCATTTTAATTTTGCTACTTCACTTCTAACATCTCTTACTTTTGTTTTACCTCTCATCCATTCATTCATTTTTCTTCTTCTCATCTGTCAGCCTTACATGTAGCATTATTTGTCTTTCCATTCATCTTTGAGCTTTTGTTACCTTATCCATGTTTTATTCTGTTAGTGTCCTGAGTATTCTGGACCCTTAAGTGACTACAGAGGGTACACATTGATTATATAATCAATGTGTAACTAACTCTGGTTTTGAGGTTTTGATGAAAATAAATACTAATTACAAATATGAATAGTGGAAAAATAGTCACTCCAATATTGCCACAGAAACAGATTCTGTAAAATTATTAAGTTGAATGAAATAAATTATAAACAAAATTATTCTTGTATATCTCGAAAAAAAAAATATAATCTATGTTGCCATATTATCAAGATATTATGCTTTATTTAACTAAAGTTTCAAAAAAAAATCTCTTTTTCAAAAAATACAACATTTTCAAAAAAACTGCATAGACATAAAAGTATTTGCACTTATTTAAGACTCACCCTGTATAACTGATATTTGATAATAATTACAGTTACCTAATGAGTGTTACCAAATTAGGTATCTAAGACCAAAAAGCGTATAATAAAATAATGAGTTGTTTTGCTTTTTATATTAATTTAACTCATTATCTTCGTTTCACTTTTCAATTAATTGGAGAACGAAAAGTCACCCATTGTTTCCGTCCACGGAAACCTTTATAATGAATATAATTACAGTGATTGGGTTTAATTAAAATTTCCTATTTAATTTTTCTTTTTCTTATTGTCATTTCAGTCATTAGCATTTCTTGTTATAAGCTTGATTTTTTTTTGAACGTGATTATAATATTATAAACTTATTTATCGAGTATTTATATGTTAAGCTCGATATTTATTTTAAGCGATTGTCATAGATCTTTATAGCTCTATTAAAAATTAGAACATACGGTATATACTTCTAGTGATAACAGAAAATTTGAACGAAAAAAATCCACAGATTTCCTAAATTAGGAAAAAATACTTAACCTTTGAAGAGATTCAACAATCTTGTTACGATTTTTTATCTAATCAATTATTTATCAACATTTATAGTGACTATATCAATATTAAACCCTTCCGGCACACCATAATAATTAATATAACATTTACTATTTTGATTATTAAGAAAATCACTGACAATAATATTTTTTAATTAGTACCATATGTTGCCGTACAATTGCCAAAATTAAACACTAATTCAGCGGAATACACCAAAACACTTTACTTTTAACACTGGAAGAACGCGATACGATATATTTTCTTCTAATTTATTAACACCGTTCATTTCCTTTAAAACTCGATCTTTGAACACCAAACTATATCCTCTTTTACTACCTCGTCCTCTCTCTAAATTTTTATCACAATCAGACATTTGGTGACCTTTTTTACCCCATTTGTAACAATTAAAATGAGATCCTTGAAACATTTCTTTATCACCACTTGTTCCATTTTCAGAATACTTATATTTATGTCTTGTTTTAATCTTCAACTCCTCATCTAATAATCAGAAAAATACAGATTTGCTTGTGCTCAACTTGTTTATTTTAGAACAATTCTTCTTCTTCAGATGCCTATCCATTCACTGGATGTTAGCGACCACATGTTGAAATCTGTATCTATCTCTTGCGGTGTTTATGAGCTCTCCTATAGTCTTCAGACCGGTCCACTGTCTGATGTTTCTCGCCCATGACAGCTGTTTTCTACCTATTCCCCTCTTGCCTTCTATTTTTCCTTCAAGTATGAGCTGCAGAATGTTGTATTTTTCATTTCGAACTATGTGTCCTAAGTAGGAGGTCTTCCGTTTTTTAATTATATTTAGTAGTTCTCTCTCCTTCTGCATCATATTGAGTACTTCTTCATTAGTTATCCTATCGATCCACGATATTTTCAAGAGACGCCTGTATGTCCACATCTCAAAGGCTTCTAATTTATTTATAGTATTAGTTTTCATGGTCCACGCTTCCACCCCATAGAGCAGGACGGACCATACGTAGCACTTTGCATATCGTAGACGCAGCTGCAGTTGGATGTCTCTGCAGTTCAGTACGTTTTTGAACTTAAGAAATGCTGCGCGCGCTTTTTCTATTCTTGTTCTAATTTCTCGCTCAGGGTTCCAGTCCGCATGCAGCCAACAGCCAAGATACTGATATTTTTCCACCCGTTCTATAAGTTGATTTCCTATGCTGAGGGTTGAGTTCGCATACCTTAGTTTGTCACGGCTAATGATCATGAATTTGGTTTTATTAGCGTTAATGTTTAATCCATATCTGTTGCTAGCTATATTTAGGCGAGTACACATGTCTTGTAACTCATTCATATTGTTTGCTAGCAACACGGAGTCATTTGCGTATCTTAGGTTTAATATTGGGATTCCATTAACCTTTATTCCCTGCTCCGAGTCCTCAAAAGCCTCTAGTATCTCCTCCTAGTACATATTGAATAAAAATGGAGAAAGTACACAACCTTGTCTTACTCCCCTACGTATACGGATATCCTCAGTTCTTTTGTTTTGTGTCTTTACATGTGCTCTTTGATACCAATATAAATTTTCGATGCATCTGATGTCCTTCTCATCCACGTCTGTTTTCCGTAATATCTCAATGAGTTTACCGGGGCGCACTCGATCAAACGCTTTTTCATAATCAATGAAACACATGAACACATCTTTCTTAACCAATAGGCAGTTTTGTACCAGCACTTGTATGCTGAACAGCGCTTCTCTGGTGCCCATTCCAGCTCTAAACCCAAACTGATTTTCGCTCACATTACGCTCGCATTTTTTGTATATTCTATTGTGTAATATTTTCAAGAATATCTTGAGCGTGTGATTCATTAGACTTATTAGTCTGTGGTCATTGCAGTGGCGTGCATTGCCTTTCTTAGGAAGTGGGATAAAGGTCGAACTCAGCCAGCTTTCAGGAATTTGCCCCGTGTCATAGATATGATTGAATACTCTTTCTAGGAGGGAAATGCTTTCATCGTGCAATAATTTCAGTATTTCCGTTGGTATGCCGTCTGGACCTGGCGCCTTAGCTAATTTAATTGCTCTCTTTATTTCTTCGTTAGTTATGGATGGACCTGATGGTATCGAATCTGTTGGATATTCTTTTAGATCCTCCCGAAAGTCGTCTGCAAATAGTTTGCTAATGTAGTCAGTCCACACTTGCTTCCTGCTTTCCTCCTCTACTATGATTTCATTTTTTTCATTGACTAGATTTGCCGTTTTACGTGTCTTATGAGGCTTCTTTCAATTTTTTGACCTGAGGCTTCTTTCAATTTTTTATGTTCCCCTAGAGTGTCATGTGCTTGTTGTAGAGCTTCAATTTTTTCGCATTCTCTCTAGAACAATTATTATACATATATTACAACAACAGTTTATTACAACAATTATAGAACGTACTTAAACTCAAAATACGTCTACCTGACAAATCAACAATTAACACTTTTTATTTTAACTCTATAAAAATACTTCCTTAACATGCATTTATCCTGCGTTGTCAGATTGTAATCTAAAATAGAGTTACCGGGGTAACCCAGCAGACCGCACGTTAGCAATTAAAGATTAAGAGTCCAATAAGCTGTACATTCGGGTGGCTGTCAGGGGTCGGGTAAAGCGGGTGTGTGGCCGAAGGAAATATATATTATATTTAAGAAATCTGCCTAAGGCTTAGCCCGATCCTGTCGTGTTCCAAAATTCCAAATCACACATGCTTTGATTAAGGTTTGCAGAGCTTCAGCATTTGCCATAAAATAGCGAGCAATTTGTTACAAAACCATATTAATTTTTATTTATTTATTTATTTATAAACATGTACAATTATTATAATAAACTACAAACATGTTTTCAAAATTATCCCACATAAGCTTGAGAGCTTCTGCGTGGGAAGAATAATAATAATAATTAATAAAAAAAGAAAATTTGTTGCGTAGACTAAACTCTAGCAGTTACATAATAAGTTCACTATGCATAATCAAAAACAAGAAATAAAAGAGTTACTTATATATTACAAGTCAAATAAATACTATCAACCTTGTCAGCACTACGAGTACAAGGCATTGATACCAGAGAGTCACTAACAGAATAGATATTTTGGTATTTAGATAATATTGCGATAGGAATGGTTTGATATTACCCATTTTTTTATTAAATATTTAAACCGCATCATTGTGGCATTTTTTATATCCACAGGTAAAAGGTTATATAGTTTTGGACCAATATAAAGTGTGTAATGTTGTGTTAATTTAAATTTATGGTATGCTTGAATTTTGTCTTGAATAGGCTCTAGTAAATATATAGTTACAATTATTCTTACTCGTCGATTTTTTGTATTTAATGCATGTATATTATTACACTTCTCACGTATAGTTGACATATATCCAGTACTTGAAAACTTGCAAAGATTTCCTTAGTGGAAAAGTGATATGGTTTAAATAGAGCTATTTTTAAAAGAATTTTTTGTGCTGTTTCGATTTTCTTTAGTAATGTTTTATAAGCAGAGCCCCACGCTGTAATGCCATACTGTAGTAAACTCTGGCCAAATGCAAAATATATCTTTTTTAAGGTTTCAAAATTCATATATAATCTTAATTGAGTGAACAAATAAAACAGCTTTCTGATATTGGAAGTTAAAATGTTAATATGATTATTCCATTTTATATTGCCATCCAAATGTAAACCTAAATATTTTGTAGTATTCCGATATTGAACATAGCCACCCTCGATGTTTATATTATGCAAGTTAGAAAAGAAACTCTCCGGGACATTAAATGGAACTGCCACGGTTTTATTCGCATTCAGAGTCAGGTAATTCTCATTCAACCAACATTTAACTTCGTGCAGTCCTTGATTTGCCATTATGACCGTTTCTTGCCACGTTCTCCCTTCAAATAGGATTACGGTATCGTCCGCATACGATATCATGTTTCCACTATTTAGCTTTATTTCCAAAAAATCATTTAAATATATTAAAAAGAGAACAGGACCCAGAACAGTACCCTGAGGAATACCATAATTTACAAAATTTGAAGTACTAAGCACCCCGTTAACTTTTGTAATTTGCACTCTTTCTGTTAAGTACGATTGAAAAAGTGTGCTTTTATTCCCCAAAACTCCCACATTTTCCATTTTTTGTATAAGACGTTTGTGTGGTATCGAATCAAACGCTTTTTTTAGATCTAAAAACACTCCAATTGTCTTTTTGTTGTTATTAATATTATCATAAACATGCTCTAGAAGCTTGTTGATAGAATCACTTGTACAAGTGTTTTTCAAAAAACCAAACTGTTTGGAAGATATTATTTTGTATTTTTCTAAATATGATACTAAACGCGTTTTAATCAGTTTTTCAAGTATTTTTGTGAAATGATTCAGCAATGTAATTGGCCGATAGTTCGAACATTCAGCTTTGTCTCCCGATTTATATACTGGGACTACAAGAGATGCTTTTAATTTTGATGGGAATTTTCCGGATATAAAAACTTGATTGAAAATATGAGTTAGTGGGAGACATATGTATTCACTAGCAATCTTGATGTTTTTAACGTCTATATTATGAAATCCTGAAACAGTATTATTTCTTAGAGACTGTATAATGCTTTTTATCTCAGATGGATCAGTAGGATTTAAAAATAAAGTTTGTCCTTGCCGTACCGTATCAGCATACTTGTTTGTTTTTACACTAATTTTTTTGTATAAACTCTCGCCCACATTAACAAAGTAATTATTAAAATTATTTGCCACTATCCGAGGTTCTGAGAGTAAAGTATCATTACTTTTGATAGAAATGTTTCTTTCTTTATTATTACAGTCTCTACCTTTAATTTCATTTATTATTTTCCATAAAGACTTCATATCGTTACCCACTGATTCTACTTTATTAGTGTAATATTTTACTTTTTGCGCCTTAATTTTACTTTTTGCGCCTGTCAATCGATTTCCATAGTTTTTGTATGATTCTTGGACAGTTACATTATTTGGGTGTGAATGTGCGAGCTTTGCTAATTTGTCTCTTTGTTTTATAGAATTCAATAAAGCTTGTGTCATCCATGGTTTTAGTCTTTTATTTTTCGAGTTAATTTTTATTTTTGTTGTTGTTGTTGAAGATGCTATTGCAATCTGAAATTCATTTAAGAAATTTTGGTAAGCAATTTCAGGATCATATTCCGCAATAACCAAATCCCAATTTTTATTTTTTAGTATTTCAAGAAACCGATTTAAACCTTATAAATTATATATCACTGTAATCACAAAACTTCAATCTATTTCCGTATTGTAACGGAATTTTAAATTATGTCTTTATTTTCGAGAAAATTTAGTCCAAACATAAGGAATATTTTGTTGATGTTCGACCATCAAAATCTTAAAAATAACGAAGTTGTCTAAAAATGTGCTACAATACGGATATAGTATAATCATTTATCTTTAATTCTCCTTCATTTGTGTAAAAATATCTAGCCGGTTTTACATAAAACGTTAAATGCCGAACGCTTATTTTGCTACTTTTTTGAAATAGTGAAATGGACTCTTTTACTTACTACATGTAATCATGCTAAACGCTTGAAATTCATTAAATTCCACATAAAAATTGTCTCTGATGACGAATATTTCTGTAATTAAAATTGAAATAGTCGCTTTATTACCTCTTTTAGGACCGGAACAATGCAAAAACGTTACATAAAGTCGTCGCGTGTTTCCCATAGGGTTCGAACGGCCTTAAGGCGGCGAGCGTGATTCCCCCGCGATCGGGGCGGCTCAAAAATAGAACCGCTCCGAAATTGGGAATTTTAAATTTACGACCGCCATTAAATCGACTGAACTAAAAGTAATAAGTTTTCGAAATTAGCTGCTAAAGGGTTCGTGTTTTTTCAGGGGTGGCGTTTTTTTTCGCATTCCCTCTTCCTATACCCACCCTTTCCGATATCGGTCGATTTTCGGGAGATGATTGATGTCTGGACACATAAAAAATGACACAAAATGGTTTCCTCGTGCCGTTTTCCGTTTCGCCTTATTCAATTTATGGCAATGCTCGAACGATTAGGCTTTTTGAAAAATCGAAAGTGGTATTTATAGCTTTGATCGAATTATGATTTTATGCAAATATGTGCATGATTAGAGTTAATATTTATGATAAACTCTTTATTCTAACAAACATTTTTTTATTCCTGAAAGATGAAGTATTCCAGTTGGTTAAAATTTATACTGGAATCATCAATTACAGTTTAAATTAATATAATTGAAACCAGTGGCGTAACTATCGATGTGCCGTATGTGCGAAGCAAACGGGTCCATTTCATTTCCATATCTATCACATGCTATCGTGAATCAAGCAGAATCCTTCTGTTTGTGATGAGGATATATATGAAATGGGTCAGGTTCTATACCTTAAATACCCCGATGATATTGCCTATACGATTTCTTCTCAATTACTCTCCTTCAGGCAATGTTTCCGAAATAATTTATATGAAATCAATTGCATTTTTGAACTCACTGAATTTAATTTAATTAAAAACCTTTTATCGTCTTCTAGTTTCACGGAGATTTTAACAGCGTGTCAGATTTTTCTCACCATACCTGTTTCTGTGGCCTCGGCTGAAAGATCTTTTTCCAAATTAAAGCTTGTCAAAAATTGTTTAAGAAATACTATGGGCGAAAAACGGTTATCAGCTTTGGCAATTATTTCAATAGAAAATGAACTTGCCCGTACAATAGACATTGGTAATATTGTGTCAACTTTCGCCCATACTAAAGCAAGGAAAAAAGAATTTTAACATATTCATGTTCCTATTTAGATTGTTTATTTTAATTTAGTTAGTTTTGTTGTTTTTTGTTTTGTTTTTATTTATTTTTTTATTTATTTGACATTTTATATGTTTTGGGTTACATATTCTGTGTTGCAATAATAAATAATACTATATAAAAATTAATTTAATGTTATTTCTAACCTAAAATATGAGTAGATATTATTCAGATTAGTATATAAGTATTGAAATATGTAGGTGTAATAGGGGGCCCGGTAAAATATTTGCACACAGACCCGTGAGTCTGTTGTTACGCCACTGATTGAAACAAATAATATTCTGACACTGACAATGGGCATACCTAGGTTTTGATTTAGGGTGGGTCAACAAAACAGTAACTTCGTTTCAAAAGTAGGGGTCTGGCGTAATTCTAGCAAAATTTCGTTTTTAAATTAATTTTTCGCATCTCGAACCAATGTGCATTTCATCTACAGGGTGGTCCAAACTGTATTCCGGAAACTTCGGCAGCATATCTGCAGATAAAAATAAGTAAAAAAGTTCGCATAAATGTATATCCTAAATTGCATAGTTTCGGAGATACAGGTTGTAGAAATTTCATTTTTATTTCAATTTTTTCCAAATAATTTCTGAAGTAACCTCAATATTCTGATGAAAATTGGTGTATGGGAGTTTTCTGACACGGGATATTTGATTTTGGTGTCAATATGACTCCTGTTTGTAGGAGACGCGCGCCGCCTACATGTGTTTTAACTTTTTTGAAGAGTAATAAATTTTCGCCCGTACCTGTATAAAACTACTGAGTGAAAAAATATACATTTCCCTACGAGCAACCGTTCTCAAGATATTTAGAATGGAAATAGTCAATAAATGTCATTATTGACAAAAAATGAACATGTTGAGTAGATAGTTATTTGGAATTGTAATAAATGTAAAGATAGTATGAACAGAGACAACGGTCCAATTCCTTCAAGTTCTTTGTTCCTACTACTCTAGTGGCGGAATCTAACTGTTACGCTCAGTGGGCTCTGACTCGGTTGGCTAGATTTTGCCACGCCCACTCGGTGCCCACTGGGCGAGTATATAAACGCTCAACTTGTAGATTGTACTTTAGTTTATAATCATCTGCTGATGATGCTAACATGGTTAACGAAACGCGCGTCCAGTGTAAAAGTAAAAGTGTTTTGGTGTATTGTGGTGATTTAGTGTTTTTATTTAGATGAAATGATAAACTTGAAAACTTTTTTATTTTTTTAAATTAATCATAATTTTTTAACTTTTGACACAAAATCTTTTCAAATTTATGAATTCAGTCTAATAACTATTTAGTCAACATGTTTAATTTATATCAATTATGCCAGGTATTGATAATTTCAATTCCAAATATTTCGAGAAGCATTATTCGTAGCGATTTTTACCAAGAGGCTTTATAACGTAAAAAGCGCCGTAAATATATATTTTTTTACTCAGTAGTTTTATACAGGTACGGACGAAAAGTTATTACACTTAAAACCAGTCAAAAAATATGTAGGTGGTGCACTCTACAAGTAGGAGTCATACTGACATCCAAATCAAAGTTCTTATGCAAAATATTCCCAGACACCGATTTTCATCTAAATGATGAAATTACTTGGAAAAAATCGAAATAAAAGCGAAAATTCTACACCCTCTATCTTCAAAATTAAGCATATTAGGACATACATTTATACGAACTATTTTACATATTTTTACTTATTTTTATCTGCAGAATATGCGGCCGAAGTTTCCGGAATACAGTTCGGACCACCCTGTATAAGACTTTGGTTATGATTATGTTGGTATTGGTGTAGATGAGACCGGAAATTTTTGATTATATCTTATACACGATATCTGGAATAATTGAAAAAAATCTGATGCTCTTGAAAACTCTTCCACTATACAGGGTGTCCCAGAAATAAGTGCAAGTATTTTAAAGGGTGGTAGATCTGGACAAAAGAAATATATTTTCTCTTTACCATTTTTAAAATAAATTGATAATAACCGAGTTATTTACCTTTGCAAATATAAAAAAAAATAATAGCAACATTTTGAGAGCCGCTGGCAGCACTCGATAATCAGCCGCGAATAACAAGAAATTACCTGGGTCTCGGCTCGTTCGACGCACAGTGTTGACACATCGACTAAGAAGATTTTAAAATGACTTCCGATTAAAAGTAAAAAAAAAAACTTACCTAACATTAGAAGAATTTATCACTTTACCTAAAACCGCAACTCCACACTTAACAACACTTCATTTCACTACGATTCTTGACATCACTATACTTAAATACCCACGTGTATTTGGCAAAAAATATATTCATATGCCATCTGAATTATTTAGGATTATTTTTTGAGAATTTAACTCCTCTGTTTTTTTATTTTACACTCTTGTTTTTGTGAATAAACACCAAAATAATTGATATTTCAATTTGAATAATAAAAGTGTTTTTACAGGCATACCTTACATTTGCCTATTTTTTTAGTTTTGTCGGGGGTTTACTGTTTTGAGTAAAATCTCAGATGAATTGGATAACCTCAAAATTCAATCAACTCATCTGTTATTTAGGTCAAACGATGACTGTTAATTTCAGAAAATTCCAACAGAAGGTGAAAAAATATTTGATTTATTAATTACAATATCATTGGACTCATCGGTGTGAGTTACGTCTTGGTGAAATGTCGATCTCGGAATATTTATATCATGATTTAATACGCCGCGACGGTTCAAATTGTGTACAAACCAATGACCAGAGAATACAAGGATGCGTAACGCCTATATACGGTCTGGAACAGAATTTGTGCTGTTAAGCGGCCCATACATTATCAAACAAATTGCGCAACGAGTTGCCAATGTATGGTAACGTTTGATGCGTTGCGCAATTGTTTGATAAGTTTCAAGAATGTTTGAATTCTTTTGAGCAACAGACGTTTGCGCAGCGCGTTGTGTAGTGTATGTGTGTGTTGCGCTTCGTTGTGCAATATTTTAGTTCTTTCATCCAAATTCTTTGCTTTATTTTTCGTTTTTTGGTATCATTGAAACCATCTAGGGTATATAGGATAATAATTGACGCAATGGCAATTGCGTATATGATTGTTTCTCAAACAATGAACAACTTTCAATAAAAAGTTTGATCAAAATTTTACTAAGTGCATGGGTGATGCAGTTGTGCAATGGAACGTTGCGCATCGCTTTGTTACGCAACTTATTTGATAATGTATGGACCGCTGAATCAGTTGTGCAACGCGCTGAGTCCGTTTTGCTTCGTTGCGCAATTTGTTTGATAATGTATGGGCAGCTTTAGACGCCGTCATGAACTTGATAGTAATGTTTTAGGGATTGAAATATGCTACCAGTTAATATATTTGCCCTTATTTAAGGTCACCTCGTATAGTAAGTGACAAATTTATAGAGTTAAAGAGGATATAAGTAGAAAAATATAAGGAATCTCAATAGAAGCCCATTTTTAGTTTTAATATTATTAAAAAGCACTAGACGGAAACAAAAAAGTCCAAGATAACCTAATAGATTTCTTTTCACGCCCATTTGACATTTCTCTTTCAATTAACGGATGGGGGGAGGTCCCATCTATTGTCGTAATCGAATGTCATTATGGAGATAAGGTTCGAAATCTAATTAAACCAATCCCATTTTCGAAATTATATACGTGTCCTTTTCATTCTCTTGCGTTTTCTCTCTCTCTCCGTTCTGTTCGCGGCTTGATTGAGGGTTGGCTATGTAGTAAATTAGGAACATTTTTATGTAATTTCATACGTTTTGTAAATATCAATTTGCTATGTACAGCGGTTAATGCATTTCTATGTCGACTTGGGCGTGTGTAAAATACTATATAAAACAATATTTTACTACGTAAATATTAATGTGACGGTACATTTACTATTGTAATAAAGAGCTTTTACAACTTTCATTATTTTTAATTTACCAGGTATTGTAGTCAATATCGTAAAATATATTATTGGCTACTCTGATAATAAAAGTTTTGCATTGAGTAAATATGTGCACGTATAAGTTACGGTTAAAGTGTTTATTGGCTAGTTTATAGCCTAGCCTTAGAGTATATAAAAATATTCAAACGTTTGATTATTTTGAAGGCAATTGATATTTCATCACAAAAATATCTACAAGTATAGTTTAGTTTGTATACTATACTGCCGTGTTCTCATCTGATGCGTTGAACAAGTTAAGGTTTTGTATGTTAATAATTATTGTAAATAGGGCACTATTCTACAGGGTGAGTTTTAAATGAGTGGAAATATTTTAGAGGTAGTATATTTCGACCCCAGAAACACGATTATGAGTTTTTTTGCGAAAGAAAAAATTTAAAAATTTGGATTTTTTTTAGTTTTTAGTTAAAAAACATAATTTCTTGATAATATGGCAACATAGGTAGTGGATTAAATTTACAAGAAAGAGAACCTAGAATAGATCCAGCGATTTTCAAAATTTAAGCAATTTTTTTTTAATATTTAATGTAAAATAACTCGGTTATTTTGGACTTATTATATATAAACGTATAAAAACGGTAAAGAGAAAATGTTCATTTTATCTAGATCTACCAGCCCTGAAAATATTTGCACTTGTTTTGCAATACTCACCCTGTATAATATAATCATCAGATATCTATACTTTTTTTATTTTCCTCTCATTTGTTGGAAAATTCATTTATATTTTCATTGACACACTTGTATCTCAATTATAGTTAAGTCGTTTTTCCTTAACATGGCTAGTTTAAAATCTATACAGAATTTATCATCAAATTATAGGCGAACTTAATACTATTTTAAGATTATAAAATTCACGCATATTAATTACTTAATTAGTACTAGCTGGGCCACAGTTAGAGGTACGAAACTATCAATAGTTGCGACCATCGATAATCATCGATATCTGAGGGGCTGACTATCGATAAAATTCGATAGTATTTGATAGTCACATTTAAAAAAAATTGGCGCCAGGAGGCACGTATTATTCACTTTTAGTTTGAATTATCTCAAAAACTGCGACTTTGACTGATTTTGATGTTATTACAAATTTTGTTCAATATTATTCAATATCCAAATATTATTCCTAATCTTAAATTGAAAACCGCGTTTCGCTAGCTACTGTAATTTTGGTGTTTTTTGAGTTATCGTGTTACAGACAAACGGACAGACAGACAGACAGACAGACACCATGAAAATATTTTGTATTTAGGTTATTTATGACCCAAATAACTCATTTTGAGTGAAATTAAAAAACTTTTTTTTTGCCGATCTGAATAGCCTACCATACCAACCTGTTGGTATGGTCGGCTAAAAAACAAATTATAAGGAGTGTAGGAAAACAAAAAATCCCAAAAGATTATCATTTTTATCTGTTTATTAAACATTTTAACCAAAAAATAAAGGTTGGATATATCTAAAACTACATTTTACACAAATATGAAAATAAAACTGTAACAGAGTATGAGGTCTTTATTTTCTTTACTAATTTGTTCAGCTTCTCTAGTCCATTCATTGACCAACTTTCTTCCCTTTTTATACACATTTCATATTTTTGATTCCCAAGTAAAAATTTATTAAGATTACAATATGTTTATATTACTTTTATTTTGCTGCTTCCTCTACCGTTAAATAGACCATGTAGCAAAATAAAAGTAAATTATCTTTTCCCATCCCTGATTCAGAGTATAATGATCGATCCGTTATTGGCACGAGAGACAATGAAATAAAAGGTCATCTATTCAGATGACAATTCGAATTATAAAACGGTTTTTTCTCGGATCAATGTGAGCCTGCAGCGAGCAAGTGACGAAATCAGGGCTACGAAACAACAAATAAATTTAATTTGTGAATTAAAGAGTGGCATAATAAAATTGAGTCATACTGGTTTTGTTTGTTTTCACTTATACGATTCATTATTATTCAAGAAAAATAATTGAAATTTAGTCCGACTTTCATTTTTTTAATTCAATTATTCTGTTTACAAAGACAATTTGAAATTAAATTTTTATTACAGTTAGTCTTGAACTCATTTCTTGGAATGTTACTGTTCGACATGGCAAACATAAAATTGTTATTATACTTATTGTACATTTCATTAAAAGGAGGTTAAAATGGAACACCTACAATTATTAATCTTTTCACGTAAAAAAAATCCAAAAAGAATCAGGAATCCTACAATTATGCGTGCTAGGTTCTTTTTGTGCTCTAGTAGTAATTGTTTTGTCTTTTTGCTATCTGCTACTGGCCACAGTCTTCGTGCTGTAGGGCAGTCCTCACTGTGTTGCCACGTCTCTTGCTGCTTGGCCTTGATGGTAGTTCTTAAAGTTTCTTTCAGTGTGTTAATCGTCACAAGTGGTGGGTCGTGTCCCACAACCTCTCCCATGGCCCCCCCTTTGGCGTGTCTGTCCGCTTCTTGGTTGTCCATAACATTCCTTTGGCCTGGCACCCAGAACAGACTGGCCCCCACTTGACGCAGCTAGGACAGTGCTTCTCCGTAGTCTATTACAGTTTTCGATCTCACTGATTGCATGGTGATGCTTCTGAAAGCGCCCAAGTTGCCAGAGTATATCGTGATATCTCCTATTGTTCTATCAGCGATTTTCCCTCTTACAACTGGCCGCTTCCTTTATAGCGTAAACCTCGTAATATTGTAGCCCAAAATTCACTTCTGGATTACCCCATTGAATTATTTCTACTTTTACTTACATTTCTTTGGTATTTTGAAACTATTTATCTATTTCCTTTGAACCGTAAATATTTGAGTTACTACACACCACCCATTCCACCCTACTACTAAAATCCAGTAATAATCCCAAACCAAACAATATTTTTCACAAAGAAATATTAATTTTCGAAATCTGACCAGCTGTTTCAAACCAATCGATAAATGTAGGATACTAAATCCCGAAAATCGTGACCATACCACACAATATATACCTTATGTTCGCCTTACATAAGGGTTAGTTTCCGTCAGGCTCTGCATCGAATCGTGGCGGTAGGGTGGTGGTTCATTGTCAAATCTTTATTCAAAAGGTGTTATTTGCCGGGCTCTTTATGAATAGACATTAGACATTAGGTGCATTCCGACAGGGCCGGCTTAGAGTTTAATTTGATACTTTTCGTGTTTTTTTATAAAGCAGGTATCGTGAGAACATTTTAAATAATTACTGGTTTATAAGAAATTATTATAATAATAATGTAAAATATACTATATAATAGTATTAATATAATTACGGAATTGGGAGAGAATTTAGAGCAGATTGTTTAAATGATTCTTAAGGTGCGTCCAGACCTGACGGGACGAGAGCGAGACGAACGCGAGATATTCCAAATTCGCTAAGTGTGGACGTGAGTCTTGCGAGACAACTCACAGAGCCTCGTTACTATCTGTCTTCTGTCGGTTTTGCGACGGTCAGTCAAAGAAAGCTCGCGGCACAGTCTGGACGTGTTTTTGGTTGGCTCGCTCGACTGCGAGATATTAGCTCTGATTTATGAATTTCGACTATTTAAAATTAAATAATCTCAAATTTTGTAAATGGTACATCGTATGTGTTATCATTTTTTTATACAATTTACAAATTTTGCGTCACTGATAAATTTTACCCTCGATTTTTACCGTACCGAAGTCTCAGATTTCTTTAAACAAATTGAATTATTACATATCATACATATAAATAATCATATGCAAAAAAGTTATCGAATTGTACCGTAGAATCTAATAATAAAATAAAAAATTGGGTATTACCATTAAAAAATATATGTTACATCCACAACACTTTTTTGAAGTATCTTGTGATATTAAAATGTGCTTCTTAACCTTCCCTATAACTTTTCTGTTTAACATTTTGTTCTAAAAAACGTATTTTGTAAAAGATGTCATGTCTCGAAACAAATGAAGGGTTAAAGGGACAAAAAATCAAAAAGGAAAAAAACCGCTTGTCTCGTGGCAGGCTTGCCTCAAAAAATGGATAGATCTCTCGCGTTCGTCTCGCTCTCGTCTTGCTCTTGTCTCGCTCTTGTCTCTCTCTTGCCTCGCTCTTGTCTTGCTCTCGTCTCGTCAGCTCTGGACGCACCTTTAAAGTTATGTTGTTTCACATAAAGAATTCTGAATAATAGAAAGACATCTTCCTCAGATTGACGAACCAATGAGTCTGATGTCTCCACAATTTGATATAATATTTTTGAAGGTCTTCTCAGAAACGACATTGATTGATAACGGGTCAGTCGTTATATAAGTTAAAGTAAATAATAACAATGAAGTCCGAAACTCTTTTAGTACCAATACTGTATCATTGGCTATCACATTTTAAAAACCTTGTTGGGCGTTAAAGCAAAACGCTTTGTTTTAGAGGTGGAATAACGATCAGAATTATGTTTGAAAATATCGACGATTCTTGAAAATTCAGTTTTTACCGCGAATACCAAACTACTAATACAACATAACCATAAAGAATGCGAACTAGCAGACCGTCCAACCATTAATGACAATTTCAATTTGTAAGAAATAAAAAAGATTTTTCATCCATTTTTATTCTTTGTATTGCACTGATGGCGATAAGAAAACTCTATAAGGAGTATAGATTTGACACTAAAGAACTCTTCCTATTAAATTTTAATAAATTAAGCAAGAAAAATCCTCCTACTCTGGGTGCACTATTTGGGGACAGAAGGTAATGTACGCCATTTAGATAGAAATGGAGCGAACACTCCACTAACTGGACCAGAATCGTTCCGTTTTCCAAGTGGAAACCAACTTAAAGCAGAACTCAAGAACCTGGAACACTCCATCCGTACCCTGGAATGGGAATCCTCCAGTCTAAGACACACGGAGAAATTTCTCAGGACTTACGAACGAGAAAAATCTTGCGATTGTCACGGGGTTTTTGACAGGACACTGCCTCTGCAATGAACACACAAAAGAAAGAATGGCGAATGCAGACTCTTTGAAGAAAATGGGGAAACACCAGAATATCTCATCACTGAGTGTACCGAGACGACAACCATTCGTGCCATACACTTGGTACGACTGATATCGGAGATGGAGAACCAACCTCAGTAAAACCGCCTCAGATACTGGCTTTTTGGCGTTTCGTTACGTACTGACGTTTGTACAAAATCTCAAAATGTCTCAGAATGACTCATAACTCATTATCAAAGATTTCTCTCAGAGCCTGCCCTGGTATTGGCCCCTTTGAGTAAAAAATCGCACATTTTTCATGCAAAATTCCCGATCCCTTAACGACTTATTGTGTTCACCCGATGATTAATGACTTCACACCGCGCGCTTAGAAATAAATATTAAAAAAAGAAAAATCCACACTTCTGTATTTTAACACGATATTTAATATCGAAAAACGGGGGCTCCGCTTTGCCAACCCTCACACCCTCTCAAAAACCACCCCGATCACCGTGTTGAGTTTACTTAACGGGGTGAAGAACGACACAATAGGCAATAAATAATATTTTAAAATTGTATTTTTTGAATATAAGCCCGTTCGAATGTGATTTACTGACAGCACATTGTCGCATTTTGGTTGCATTTGGAGGTTATCTCCCTTGTTAATTAAGGTTTTCGCTAACACGAGCTACTTTCTTTTATAAAACTAAATAGTCCACAAATAAAACTGTGATGGCCTCTTACATCCCATGATACAAAGTCTCGTACAATGTACTTTTGAAAATGTTGCAATTTTAGATCTTTTTTATAGAATTTATTAGGCGGAATCCAAGTGAGTGAAGTGAGTTTATTTTTTTAATATTTACTACACTTTTAAAATATTGATGAATGCTAAACTGATTAAATAAGACAACTTATATAGATCAAGAAATTGATTTATCTTCTTACTGGATTTTCAAAAATATATGAAAGTTTGGGTCTATTTTAAGGAAGCCAAAAATTATTGAGTGAATTCCATTTAAAAAAAATAATCCCGATTCACTCACACATTTTTTAGCCATCCTGTAAAAGTTAATATATTTTCCTGAAATACATACTTTGCGTTTGCGCTTTAAAGATGAAATTTTGATCAATCTCTTATCGTATATGTTTATATTTCTAACACTGAATGTGCTAGTAAGAAGCATCGCTCATATATACCTATACAAAAAAACTTATATGGAATCACTCTTTATTTATGACTAAACTTTTTGCAGGGACAAAATTGGTATACCTACAACTTTAAGATAAAGCTTTTTGTTGTAAATAAATATGACAATGAAGAATAAACGACTGCTGCGATTTACTTTTTTGCGAATTTTGTGTTCAATAGTAAAATTACGATTGTCCGGTAACTTTCACTCGATCCAAAAAAAATGCCTTATGCATTAACTTACAGAGGGGAAGAATTATTGCTTTCATTGAACAGGGAATGTCCCAAAGAGACGTAGCAGAGATAGTAGGTGTTACCCAGGGTGTTGTATCGAAAACATATGCAAGGAACTTGAAACTAGGAACTTTCAAAAACAGGCCCAAACAAAATCGTCAAAAAGTCACAACTGAACAAGAAAACCGCTTTGTGTGCCAAATGGCTAGAAGAAATCTCAATGGTTTGCATCCAGAGCTACAAAGACAACTTCTGGTAGCTACAGGTGTGAACGTTTCAGTTGAAACCATAAGAAAAAAGCTTCGTGCTCAAGGGTTGTACAGTAGGAGAAAGTTAGGAGTCCCACAGTTATCTCGGCAAAATAAAATTCATCGGTTAAATTGGTGCCTTCAACATCAAAACTGGACAATTGAAAATTGGCAAAATGTTCATTTTTCGGACGAGACCAGAGTTGGCCTAATATCAGGTGACCATCGAATTCGGGTTCTCAGTACGGTAGGAAGACGAGCGAGACTCCAGGCTGTCAAATCTGTACCAAGATATCAAGGAGGAACTGTAATGTTCTGCAGAAGTATTATACTGTGAGAAAAAAATTCCATTGTTTACACTTTAACAAACGGGTCGGAAGTATGTTGATTTAGTACTGGAACTAATCGTTAGTCTCTGGAGAGCTGCAATTGGGGATACTTCATGCAATAATGTACCTCCTCATACCAGCAGAGTAGCTACAGACTGACTTGTAACTGAAGGTGTCACAGTTTTGGACTAGCCTACATGTTCACTAGATCTAAACCCTATCGAACACTTGTGGACCAGCTTAATAGAAGGGTTAGAGCTTGTCGAAACAATCCAGGAAATCTCGTACGGTTATTGATGCACCATTAGCAGAATGGAAAAACATACCCCAACACAACGTTGATAATTTCATAAGAGGCATGCCAGCGCGGATAGAAGCTTGCATAAGAGAATTATTAAAAATTTCAATTTTCCTTTTGTTTTTGCTTGTTGACCATTAAAATTTTAAATCTCACTTAAGTTCAGAAACCAAAAAAAAAACATTGTGTTTATTTTAGGAACTGATTATTTATTTTATTGCTATATGGATCATTTTTCATTAAAAGTCTTTGGTAAGGACTGAGTTTCATTCATAAACACAAAATGTTCATGCGTCTCAAAAATTATTAAATATGATAGATGATTCCATATAAGTTTGGTTGTGTTTATTTCCTCTCTAGACGCCTCTGATTATGCATAATTTTGTATTTATTAGAAAGTATTTTAGTAAAAAAATGTTATTACGTAAAGGACGGCGACGCCCACTACCTTTATCACCAAACCATATCGCCTTCCGAGCCGTAACATACCTACGCCCCTGGCTCCCTGTGTCCAGCGGCGGTCCCCCTCATTTGAATATAAAGAAACCCGCCGTTTTCGTGGACCCTAAATCTTCCCGGAGAACGGAAAAGGACGAAAACGAAAATAAATAAATGAAAAAAACGCACCACCGTGGTCTCGGCTATGGCGCGTACCATCCGAGCCGGACAGACTTAATGTGGAAACTCGAAATTTATCGACGAAGAACAATGATGACCAGTTTTTTATAGATTTAAATTATATCGGTTAAGTTAGGTTTTGGCCGGGTCGGGTCGCTAACTAGGGTTGGATACGTATTACATTAATAATTTGTTTCGTATAATCCTAAGGAATGATTTGTAATTTTTTTTTTTCAAATTAATTTAATTCGAATTCTAAAAATTGGGACAATGTGAAGTAGGTATTTAAGGTGAGATAATTTTGAATATATAACAACCTGAATTACCCATATTTGGTACTTTGCTGGCACGTTGTTTTTTTGTCCATCCTCCAACATGTCTAATAGAAGAAAGTGCGGATGTATTTATCATGCAGACTCGAAATATCTCGAGGTGAGTTTAGAGGACCTGACGGCCGCAAGCACCGCACTTCTCCAATTTTCCCTGTTTTCTGTTTTTCGAACGGCACCCTCCAAGTTGGTATTCATAAGTTTTTTAACCAGGTCCAGCCACCTGGTTGGTGATCTGCCTCGGCGATAGGATCCTGCAGGTCTTCCCTGTACTACAAGTCTCTCCATATGAATACTCTTGTTGACATGACCGAAAAAGGAAAAGATAAGTTTATAGACAGTACTGGAGAGTCTTTGTGGTAAATGGATTTTATTAAGGATCGATACATATTGGTGCGATGCGCTGTCCATGGTATTCGCAACATCCCCCGCCAGCACTTCATCTCGAAGGCGTGAATGCGTCTCCGAAACATAAAGCATAACCGGAAAGACAAAAGACTATTTACAAGGTTGATTTTTGTCGATTGTGTTATGTGACTGTTCGACCAAATTTTCTTAAGCTGTGTCATAACGTTACGGCCCAGTTGAATTCTGCGGCGTATTTCCATTTTGCAACTGCCTGTATTAGATATAAGTGCACCTAAATAAATAAGTTGTCGCACAAATTCGCGGCGGTCTATGTTTGTGATATTTGGGTGATTATTGTTTTCTCGATCTACGATCATCACCTTAGTCTTGTTGTAATTGATGCTAAGGCCGAACTCTACTTGTAGTTTCCAATCTTGTTAGAATTGCTTTCAGTTCTAGCTAGTTTGCGGTTACCAATACCGTGTCATCGGCAAAACTTAGGTTTGTTATTCTGTAGTCATTCAATGATCACCTCCTGTCTTTTCTTCTAGTACAATCCTCATAATGTATTCTCTCTAAATGTCGAACAGCATCGCGATCGGGGACAACACAGGGACCTGGCATACTCTTTTTTGTATTTGGCAAATATCGGAAGTACTTCCATCCAACTTCACGACTGCTTGGCTGTTATCGTATAAACCTTTTATTATACCTACAAGATAAAAATTGTCTATACCTATGTGGCGGATTCATCTATCCAAAAAAATCCTTTATGGGTATTTCGCCACTGCACTACAAGAAAAATCTACAAAATAAAATAGTTATTTTTTGTAAACACTTCTGCGTTAAACCTAAACGGACGCTGCTTGTCAGAAGTTGTGTTTACAGTAATAAAAATTTGCCTAACAAAGAAAAAAATGCTTAACCTTTCGGAAAGTTTTCTCTTTCCGTCGTCGGAAGCAAAAAAATATAAAGAATCAAGGAAAAAAACTATATAAAATATTTAAATTGAACTATTCGAGAACACTTTACTTTTTAAAACAGATACGTCTACAAGAAATCGTTGACGTTCTGTTAAAATGACATTATATTAAGTTAAACTTCAAAATTAACAATTACTACCTGATAACAATTACTTAATAAGGTAAAACCAAAAAGCCCAAACTTTCTGTATGATTATTTTTAAATTTTACGTATGTTATGTTTATTTATGTTATGTTCTTTAAAATCAAAGAAGCGATTGCCATACATTACTAACATCTACAGATGCATGAGCAATACATTTATTTTTATTAGATTGAATTAAAAAAGCCTCTTATTTTTCTTTTAGAGGCTATCGCTTCTTTCATTATAATTTTGGCGTTATTAAAATTTATTCTGTGCCCTGTGTCCCATCGAAAAAAATGTTTTTTTTGCAGTGCAGTGGCGAAATACCCATAAAGGATTTTTTTGGATATACCTACAAGATGTTGTGGTACTTCCATTTTAGGCATTATGCTCCATAGCTGTCCCCAACATACCTTATAGAAGGCATTTTCGCAATCCACGAAGCATAATTACATGGTGTAGTAGGGTTTCAGAACCTGGTACCCTCGGGGAAATCCCGGTTACAAAAGTACCGGGAATTTCCGGTTCTTTTGAGACATCAAAGAGCCGGAACTCGAAATTATTAATTCCCGTTTCTCTCGGTACTTTCGGGACTCGGTAATAATAGTTAAAAACATATTTTTGTTGTTACGTGCGAAAGACTTTTAATACTTTCTAGCGGTCGAAATCAAACTCTTCTAAAAAGTAGTGATGCTATCTCTTACTGTTCTTACTTCTGAAGTTATTTTGAAGTTTCTATAATGTTTATTAGCAATTATTGAAGTTTAAATATGTTATTTTATTATGTAGTATAATATTGCTGAATGTATCAGTTATATTTTTAATGTGTTGTGTTTTATAGGCATTGGCATCTTTAATTGAAAATGCTAAGATTTTTTTTCTAATTTAGTTAAGTTGGTTTCGAGGTTGGTTGATGTTTTGATGTAATTTTTAAGCTACCTATGTATTTTCTTTTTTTTTGCTTGTTTTCATGATTTGTATTCATGTTTACTTTCTCATGACTTAATAATTTGATACTATACTTTTGAGAATCATCCCTCGCTTGCTAATTGACGAACTCCACAATCGTTGAACGAAAATATTTTGGTACGGTTCTGGAAACTCTAATTAATACTCCCAATTATTATTCCCAGATATTTCTAGCCATCACAGAACCGGGCATCGGCAACAATAATTAACAAATTATTTTTTTGTTACGTGAGAAAGTCCTTTGATACTTTCTAGCAGTCGAAATCCGACTCTTCTAAATAAATAATGATGTCTAGTCTTATTGTTCTTGCTCCTTTTCTCTTTTGAAGTTGTTATATTTACTATGTTATGTTTTAATAGATATTTACTTTATTAATTAAATATTTTACGGCTTTTGTCTCAAATTCAGTTAAGTTGATTTATGTTGTTTGATGTGAAATTTAAGTTACCTATACTTTTTTCTTTATTGTGTTCATGTTAATTTTTTTTGTGACTGATCACTTAATGATTTGATATTATTTTCATTAAAAATCTCAATTCTTTATCCATTTTACCTTGAAAAACCATCCCTTGCTTTCTGATTGATGAAGTGCACCACCATTGAACAAAAATTAGTCAGTACCAAAAGTATCGAAAAAAACGAGAAATGCCGGTTCCTGAAAGGCGCGGCACCAAAATTCCCGGTTCCGAAAAACTGCACCGGTTCCGAAAACTCTAATGTGTAGAATTCTTCAGATTTTTCTACTAGCTGGCGAATGTTTAGTATTTGCTCTCGAGTTCTTCTCTCCTAATCAAGAAAGTAGCAAGCAAAGGCTTGAGCATTTATAGCATAATTTTGCTGCCGTGAGAGAGTCGTGTAATCAGTCTGTAATTATTGCAATCAATCTTTTGTGGAGCCTTTTTTGTGTAGCGGGGTGAATACCGAGATATGAAATAGATATTTTTATTTATTTTTGTATGTGAAATTCATTACACAGAACATTCACGATCACGTTCGTTGTACAGTACAGTCTCCCTCCTTAAGGTGTAGCCTCTCTAGCGGTGGTGTTTCCTTCGCGCGCTGCTTCGCGAAGGGTTGTAACTCATCTATCCGACTTAATAGAGTCGTAAAATTGAAAGGAACAGCTTCGCCTCGTTACCGCGCGATACTTTATCGTCGCTTCCACGTAAACAAGGAGAAGTGGGCCGCCAGGACAAGCATCCGTGGGCGATCTTAACAGAAATAAACGCCATCTATGCGCGGCGACCGGCCGTATAACTCGTGCTATAAGTTTGTTAGCGACAGGGATGGGGAATGGAAACATTTTTATATTTAATTACGTGTAACAATAAATACGTAGTTACTGGTGATGACAGCTATAGTGTATTAATCTACATAAATAAAATATTTCGTTTAAAACCTACCACTCTAGAACGACAGAACATATTCTGTGTTTTAAGTGGCTCTCGGCCTGTTTCTCTCTGCGATCTTTTAAGACTTAATTGTGGATCTCTTCTGATCTCTAGGTTACATTCTCCAGCCCTATCATTTTCAAAAAAATTTAGAAACTTTTAGCGATGATCGAAAGAATTGGGAGGATACGCAATCTAATGAGCGAATTCGTGACGAGACTGATTCGATTTCCCCTTACGTCTCAAGTGCTGCACGATGGTGACACCGATCGTTCTACGGCCAAGGCATAAAACACTTATTTTCTCTAATTCGGTCAGCGAAGGTATATCGAAGACGGTGTGGAACTAAAAGCGACAGTGTTGTCATATTAAAATATGTAATATCTGTAATACGTTAGACGAAATTATTTTTGATTGAAAAATCCTCCTTTATGTATTGAAAATTTATTCGTGTCAAATATAGAATAAACAACAGAAACAAAACTTCATTTATAGATACTGAATATGTCGTATGATCGAAAAAAGGTCGTTTGGTTGGCATGGAAATGACGATTATTAACATTTTCCATAATATTTTACATATGAAATGACTGCGACCCTCATTTCCAAGCCAACTCTGAGGCCGTTCTTTGTTCAATCATATAATATTATATTAAATTGTTTAATGATAGAAAATCCGTATTATTAACGCACTGTAACCAAAATCCGGAAATCTACGGATTAATCAGTAATTCTGGCAACACCGTCTCCGGCAACCACTCATTCTGTCGACTAAATCAGAACAACGAAGCGCGCAGCGGCGCAGAGCTAAACCAGCTAAACTAAATCTCGGACAGGTTGACGATAACGCCAGCCACATCTCGGACAGGTTTTGTGCCACGAAATCGCCCATAAGGTTGCGCATTTTCTTATTTCTTCCATCAACGTTTTTAGACTAAACCCTCCATCTACCTATCCCTTTGTCAGTTACTTATTATTGCTTAACACAAAGAGCCGCACCATTTGCCAGGTTTCTGCACTGACCAAAAATGTATTCCTGTATATTTTTGTTCAGATTGAGAAAATTTTCACATTGCACAAACAATAATATTATCTACAACTAATATTATCTACAGAGTGGTCTGCCATCATATTACACCTCTCTTCAGTCTAGTGAATTTGTAGAAATTTGTTTGTCACCCAATGCGTTGTCGCCATATTCAATATTTAATTAATTAATTTTAATTTCAATAAATGAAAGTTAAAGCTAGGACTTTTTTATGTAAAAATGTGCTCTTCGTTTAGTTCGGTTAGGTCCTACAGTTTTTCCATTTTAAGACATATATGTTCATAGGAACTTTTTGTTTTATTTTTATGTGTCGAATCACCCACCTAAGTGAGTGACATTATTTTTTTAACACCCTGTTATATTTAAATACGGCTACTGAAAAAAAATAAAGTCAGTTTAGTATTTCCATTTATTTCCTCATAATTTACCGATTCTCTGGAACTGTTAAAACAAATTTGAGTTCGAAGATGAAATAGATCGAGAAGCTTATAATCTTTTTATATCTCCATGAAAGATGATTCTAACATATCTTAAGAAATTTCAACGAAGTGGCTTGAAAAACTAGTAAAATTTGTGACCAAAGAGTGTTTTTTTCTGTATTGTGGGTAAATTGTTTTTCCAGTGTATTTATAATACCAAATATTCCAACATAATATATATCTGGAAATCTATTCCAGTTTTTTTTAGAGTTTTCAAGACTATCAAGGCATTATTTCTTCAGTTGATGCAGAGACTATTCTATTTCTGATTTAATAATTAACTTATAATGAAGCATTGATATTGCAAACGTTACTTAATAGTAATTTCCTTCGTATACACGTGTCTATAAAGATGTAAAGAGCACGGGAACCGAAAGGAGTGCCAATTCAAACCGGAAGATTTATGTCTATCGGTTTGAATTGAGTTTTCCGTATAATGGCGTGAGATGTTCCCCCCAGACAATAAACGATAAAAAATAAATTATAACCAACCGTTTAAGAGTCCCGTTACGTCCGTTTAATACGAACTAATCATGCGAACATTTAAATATAAATCTCCCCAGTACGCGATGGTACGCGCAGTAGAAGTCCCCCGATTCTCCAGCTAAGCCCCCCTCCGTTCCCCCGGCCTATACGTACCGAAACGTTCGTATTTTCGTAGCTTTTCCATCAGGCGAACTTCGTTTTTTTTCGTGTCGTGACGATTTAATTTCTGGCGAATGTCAGGTTTTCTAAATTACGATATTTTTTTGTTCGTTAGAGTGGAAAATAGATATGTGGAGGGAGAAGTATTTTTTCTTCTCTTGGGTATAAGTTTGTTTAAGAATTACAGGGAGGCCTAGTATTTCCAAACAGCTCTTCGAGTATATCTATTTCCTGGTTTAGATTTTAGAAAATGTTTTTATACAGACATAGGGTTACCAGACGTCCGAATCAATCAAGACATGTCCGGTATAATCAGGCCAAAAACACGTCGCTTCATTACATATAGGGAAATTAAAACAACTTTCGTTACACGTCATCAATGACACCATGCGTCCTCTTATGGAGTTTGCTGGTGGTCGTATTATTATGTGTAACCAAAGTTATTTTAATTTCCCTATATATCGTGTCGTGTGTAACCTAACCTAACCTAACCTAACCTAACGGCCTTGAATTTTTACTCCCAGTGCGCGTAAAGAAGTTTCACTTAAATAAAGTTGTTTTCCAAATGTTTCTGGTCACTTCCTGTTTCACCGGAAATGACTACAATTTTTGATTTTTAAATGGCACCCTCTGAATTTTTTTAATTTATTCGATAGAAAATAATACTCTGATAGAATGACATATCATATGTCAACTTATGACATTTTCGCTTAAAAAATCGTATTTTTAACTTTAATCTAGAGTGCCATGGTTGTTCTAGACACACAAGTTTTTAATCAAGGAGCCTTGGAAAATAGATTTGATCGTCTAATGTTTTTAGTAACTTCTCCTGACCGGTTAAAAAATTTCGAAATCATATTTTTAATCATATCTCATTTTTTTCAAATGGAACGAGGGTGGCTCATTAGAATATTTGAAAAAAAAGACTTTTACGAATAATTTGATACCACACACTTGATATTTGTGTCAAATTTTCGTTATGTACAGCATGCTATAATTTCAAATAAACCATATGCGAAAATGTCAAAAGTTGACATATGATATATGTCATTCTATCAGAGTGTTATTTTCTACCGAATAAAATAAAAATATACCGCAGGTGCAATTTAAAAATCAAAAATTTTAGTCATTTCCGGTGAAACAGAAAATGGCAGAAAAGAATTGAATACGTCAATCAATCCTAATTTATGTCATATACTAATATACCAAATCTCTATACCAGTTTTTCTATCTGACAAAATAAAAAAGTTATAGGGGTGAGCCACTTTTGAGACGCACCCGGTATAAATCATTTCATGAAAACGGTCATTTCCGGTGAAACAGGAAGTGGCCGAAAACAATTGAATACTAGAAAAATAGATTTGATGGTCTAGTATTTTTCGTGTCTTATCCTGGCCGGTTAAAAGATGCACAAGTCGTATTTTTAATCATATCTCAATTTTTTCAAATGGAACGAGGGTGGCTCATTAGCATTTTTGGAAAATGCATTTTTTACGAATACTTTGGTGCCACACACTTGGTATAATTGTCGTTATGAACCGCATGTTACAATTTCAGACAAACCATATGCGAAAATGTCAAAAGTTGACATATATGATATGTCATTCTATTCAGAATGTCATTTACTATCGAATAAACTAAAAAAAATGGTAGGTATGATTTAAAACTCAAAAGTTGTAGTCATTTCCAGTGAATCAGGAAGTGACCGAAAAAAATTGAATACACCAATAAATCCTAATTTATATCATATACTAACATACCAAACTTCGTTTTTTTTTATCTGAAAAAATACAATAGTTATAGGTGCGAGCCACTTTTGAAAAAAACACTCGGTATGTAAATATGTCTTTAGTAATGCATACTAAAGTTTGCGAAACCGGAGCTGTTTTTCGGAACCAGGAATTTCTCGGTACCGCGCCTCTTAGGAACCAGGGTTTCCCGTTTTTTTCAGTACTTTCGGTACTCACTAATTTTTGTTCAGTGATGGTGCAGTATATTAATTAGAAAGCAAGGGATGTTTTTCCAAAGTAAAATAGGTAAAAAATTGAGGTTTTTGATGTAAATGATATCAAATTATTAAGTAATCAGTCATGGGAAAATTAAAACAAGCGCACAAACATTAACATAAGAAAAGAAAAAAATATTTAGATAGGTACTTAAAATTCACATCTAACAACATAAACCAAAATCTATTAAAATATAACTAATTAACACCTTATACTAAATAGAACAACCTTATACTAAATAATAAAATAACATATTTAACTTTCAATAATTTTCTAATAAATATTATAGGAACTTCAAAAGAGAGATGAAGCAAGAACAATAAGAAATACCATCATTACTTATTTAGAAGAGCTGGATTTCAACCGCTAGAAAATAGCAAAAGACTTTCTCACGTGAACAAAACAATTTCTTTAATTAATGTAACCGAGCCCTGAAAAAACTGAGAATTAATTTCGAGGCGCGGTTCTTCGGAACCGGGAATTTCGGTAGCATGCCTCTAATGAACCGGGATTTCCCGGTTTTGTCGGTACTTATGAATATAAGCGACTTACTACACAAATGAACATAAGAGAAGAGAAAAACAAAAAAACATACCTAGGTAACTTAAAATTTACATCAAACCGAGCATCAAACAAAATAAACCATCTTAACTAAATTTGAAAAAAGCCTTACATTTTCAATTAAAAATGCAAATTCAAAAAAAATAATAACAATTATTCAATAAAAATTCAAAACATAAAAAATACAACTAATACTTTTACCAACATTTTTCTAAATAATAAAATAACATTTAAATTTCAATAATCTAATTATTGCTAATAAACCTTGGCATAGGAACTTAGTCCCGAAAGTACCGAAAGAATTGGAAATTAATAATTTCGAGTCCCGGTTCTTTGATGTCTAAAAAGAACCGGGAATTCACAGTACTTTCGGGACCGAGATTTCCCGGCTCTGAACCCTAATACATTGTTCCAGTTTAAAATTTCACCGTAACTTATTTTACTTATTTTGCTTATTTTTAGGAATAAAACTAAAACTTACTTGAATAACTTGAATAGTAACGTTTAATTAGCTTACTTCTTAGCTGTACATATAATTTCTAATAATATCTTATCTATAAGTCTCATCATCACAACAATTTCTTTGGATGGAGTTGTCTCCGATAACTGTAATATAAAATCTCATTAATATAATATCAATTTGGCTGTGTAAAACCTACCTTCCTTTTTACATCAGTTACTAATTCTTTATTTAGACTTATGCTTGTGTTAGGATGATTTCTTGGCATATTTCTTAGGAGGATTCTTGAACATAGATTTGATGTGGTTATCTTTGGTCTGTTTTCAACGCAACAAGTGGGAATGTTGGGTCTGCAATATACATATGGGTTAAGGATTTTATTATGTATTTTTCCTGTGTGTAATCAATTGGTTTGACCTGATTATAGTTGATTTTTCCCTAAATTTCATCTTGTTTATATTACGATTTATAGACTGACGTTTCAATTGTTTGTCAGCTGATCGTGAGACACCGGCGTTGAAGGTTGACAGATCGATCTTTGTAAATTAGGTTTTCGATCTTTTTAATCCGTTTTTATATGATCGGAAAATGTATTGATAATTTTCCGAAGATATATTATGTTCATATATGGATTATTATAATTTTATTATGATGTAATAAAATGTTTTACTCAATTCATATGCATTAAATAAAATTTTATTTCAAATTTTATTTTGGGTCTTTTGTTTTACTGGTTGCCAGTGTTAGACCTTGGGTTGGTATCTTGGAGTCCAGCGTCTTTTGCGGTTTTTGCAAACACGCGTCCTTTTTCTTTTCGACTTTGAACCGTCTTGGTGAAAGCAGGGGAAGCCTTCTGATCTCTGCCTAAAAAAGAAATTCTAGTGAAATTTTGGCTTGTCGCCGTTCCGTATTGGGATTATTCAGTAGAATTACGGTCTTGGAATACGTTGAGGGTCGAGAAGACCGATTGGCAAGAAATTGAGCTTGGCCTGTGTAGTTGGAATTCCAGGGAAAACCTGGAAAAGGGATATCTTTGTTGGTTGTGTAAGAGACTTTCCTAGGTGTAAGGTTCTCTTCTACAACTGTTTATTTTAGTGGACAGGAGCTGTAGATGGGTGTGTGGACGTACTGGGATGAGTACGAGGACAGTTAAGGAACCCTTTTCCATGGAGTAACATGCGTTGAGACGCCATCTTGTCTTGGAAGGTCCGCATGGTGGAAAGGTATTTTACTATGTCCAAACCAGAACGTGTCACTAAAATAGATCATATTTTAGGGTTCTTGTTCCTTGGCTATTACTCCTTAGTGATGATTACGGTTTAGCTTAAGATTTTTACCGTATACTGGATTTGGTACTGCAACTAATGCCCTGTGACGTGAATGCCACTGTGACGAGGAATGCCACTGTGACACTGAGGACCAGCAGTCTGGATTTTCTCATGGACTGACTGGAACGACCACTGGATAACAGATAAGACTCTAATCATCTCTTATTTTATTGCGTTTATGATTTATTAAAATTTATTACATTAAATATACGATCGTATGTGAACTTGGTATACCAGGGGATTTTACATTTAAATTTCATTTTATTCTTTATAGTCATTTAATCATAATCACAAATACGCATCAGGATTGTTCACAGTTTAGTCACAACAATATTTTGTGATACGATTCATGGTTTAATATATTTTACGGATAGTTCACTTTTACAAGAATATTTTACTAGTATATACATTTCATTAATTCTTATTTAAATATTTGCTACATTTTATGATAGATCTTGACAATTTGTTTTAACTTTAAATTTAGTATTTATTAAACGAATCCAGTACATTTTGGACTTTTCAATCAGTACACTTTTTCCATACACCTCCATTTTGATATCTCTTGTTCTGTGCATATATTTTACTTAATTATTTACTGAGCTAGCTGGAACCTATTTGTAACGGAACCTTGTGAACCTGAGTTTCCGTTCACACTTAGTTTCAATGTTTCCAGAGTTAGGAGTATTTAAAACCCGTGAATTTTAAAACCGGATTTGGAAAATTTTAACAACATTCTCTATTCTTTCTTTAAACCTGTATTTACCTTGACACAACACTGTTTAAATAAACTAATACGATCATATAAAAATCAGTTTATTTCGTATGGGTGTATTTACACGAACTGACAAAATTCTATAATCACATTTTTATGGTAATCGAAGGGGGGAACCCGCAGCCTCTTGGCATCTTAATGCGGTCCGCAAGCATTTTTATGGTCGTTACCGTGGGGTGGTCATATGGTGATATTAATGTTCGGCTTTTAATTAGTCGTGGTGTTTTTTATGGCAGTCGTTTTATTTATGATCCAGCGTGCCGGTTTGGAAGACCGTCTGCAGCCCGAGAAGAATTGAATTTTTTATAACAATCGATGAATAAATATTCAAATCTGTTCGAGGTAGTAAACTTTAACAAAGAGGATGAGTGGCTATGTTAAAAAAATATGTTTTGTCGTTATTTATGTGATAGGTTTCTTAGATGGAACTTCGATAAAAATCTAACTGAAAATCTCATTCATCAAGTCAGTCAAATTTTGAACGATTATAATATATGTAGTCTGAAATTCTCATGGTCAAGACAAATTTTTCATGATTAAGTATCATTCTCTCTTTCTTTATCAGCATACTTTATGAAGAATTATATTTATGCGTCTCAAAAAATGTTGCACTAAAGATACAAAATATTCTAGATTCTGTGGGTCATAGACAATTTTTTTACAAGAGTAATGTTTCTATCTTCTTCTTCTTCCGGTCCCATATGCAATCTTGCACGTTGGGGATCATTGTACAGGGTGGGTTAAATATGACGCTTTTAAAGAGAAACGCCCTTTTCTATAGGAGATAGACGAAAACTAATATTGGTGTCTGGAGCTCAATTTTAATAAAAAACATAATGGTGGTGGTGCAAACGGCACATCGATATCTGTTGTCCTTTATGTATTTAGTCACGGGGTGTTTTTAAAAATGTGCATTATTAACAAATCGCTGAACTTTTTTGCTATCGAAAATTTTGTATTTTTGTGAAAACATTTTCAAAGCACCTTTTTACGTAGAATGTAATGGTTTAAGTATACTTTTTTTCAAATTAAAAATAATAATTTTCAAATAAATTTGAAATTAATAATAATCATTTAAGAGTTATCAACAGAAAAAATTATTTTTTATTTGGGACACCCTGTATATTTTTAATTAAGTGAAAATATATGAACATTACCTTTCCAAAAATATAGCACACTCGATATTTTGTTACAGAATTTTGATAAGTTCGCCACTTTTAACTAGTATGCTTTGGACCACTTATTGATGATCTGCCCCTAATGCCACTCGGAAACATATTTTTCCAGCAAGACGAGGCACCACCTCAGAACGATCTAGTTATCAGCAAATTTTTGCAGCCAATTTCGAGAATAATTGAATAACTAACCAAGATCACAGCCGTTGGCCGACGAGGCAGCCGGACTTGGTGCCTATGGATTTTTATCTTTGCGGAGACTTTGCGGAAAAGTAAGACTAAAGGTTCTTACTTTTAATTTTTTTAAATAGCCCGTGTAATCTAAACAAGAATTAGAAGTCCTTAGTGGTTATGGGAGGGTATCTTTCACCCCTACTAAGTTAATGAATTCCTCAAAAAATGTCCAAAAACGGTCCCGTTTGTCCATAACAGAAGACGGTCGACATGTCGAACACCTGTAGCAAAATCTCATGTCTTGGTTTGCTATTAATTTTTATTGTTATTAGATATAGTTTAAATGTATTGATGCTAAATATAGTTTAAATTGTTATAAAATTCTGCATATCACATTGCAAACATTATTTTCGTTTTAATTGCTACTCATAGGTAGAATTGTTTTGCTTTACAGCAGGCGTCGTTCAAAACCTACTTCTTCAAAGTGGGCAATTTTTTATAAACTCTATATCTGGAAGAGGAATCGAGCAAAATATCAAGTGCGCTAGATTTGAAGATAGAAGATTAATATGTATCCCGTACTATTTATCTTATTTAGTAGTTCTTGAACATCTTCCATAGTGAAGGCCAATAAAACAGCATGGTCCGCATATCTGATATTATTAATAAGTTTTTCGTTGACCTTAATATCGCTGGACTAATTTTTGAGAGCATGCTGGAATATTTTATCGACATAAATGTTAAAAAGCATCGGGGATAGAATACATCCTTTTTGTACCCTTTTGGTTACTTCAAAGGTTTTGGTCGAGACTGTGTCATTTATCTTCACTTCGGCTGTCTGGTTCCAATATAGTTCTTTTATGATTTGGATGTTCTTCTCATCTACCCCGATTTCCCGTAGTCTTGCCAAAAGTAAATCATACTTGACATTATCGAATGCTTTTGGTAATCAATAAAACAAATAAAAACATCCTGTCATAGGTCATAACATTTCTGCACCAAAAATTTCTTGTTAAGCGAAAACAATGTTTTTTTCTAGTTCCTAGTCCCTTAATAAATCCAAACTGCATTTCTCCGCTCATTTCTTCACATTTATTATAGATCCTCCGGTGAATTATTCTGAGAAACGCTTTAAGTGCATGACTCATCAGGCTAATAAGTCCAAAGTCTTCATATTTCTGGGAATTATTTTTCTTGGAAATGACAACAAAGATCGATTTAAGCCAAAAGATCTTCCAAAAATTATAGCTGCCGTTAAAGTAAAACTTCATATGATTAAAACTTAGAACCATAGAATGAAGATTTATTAAAACCAGAATAAACATTTATAGCTAGGCATATAAGCTCTTCTTCTTTGAGTGACTTGAATACTGAATCAGATATATATATATATATATATATATATGTTTGGTTTGATTACAATCCAGGTACAAACTTAATACATAACAACACTTGCATATGTTTTAAAATGAATATCTAGCGTGTGGTGCATCGGAACAGGGGACATAGGAAATCCCATGTAAATTTTGAAAAGGTAAAATATTATCTCCCCAGATTAAAGTAGTACTTTTGTCTAGAATTTCGTTTTATTTGGAATAGGCATCTAAAAGTTATTTGCCAAAATCTACCTTCAAATTACTAAAAATTTAAAATACGCCCCAGAGAAAGCTATAATTAAAATACCAGCAAAAATATGATTTTATCATTGTCAAATTGGATGTCACATTTTTTTTGTTTATAATAATTTATGTGGTTTGGAAAGGATGGTTATTTTTTTCTGAATTGGAATGATCATCTACAGAAGAATTAGTTGAACTGAGAATAGTATTCGCGAAGTATGACATGATTGCTGTTCATTAATCGGAGTATGACTGATTTCTGTTCATTACATCCACAATAATTTAACAAATAAAAAAAATATTTGTAATATTTGTGTGTTGTAAGTAAAGAAACTTTATTAAACTATACTAATTAATAAAATATTTACATAATCCTCTATTCACAGCAAAACAATACCCAAATTATCGAAAAATTCACATCTCACAATTAGGGATGGGTAAATGTCATTTTTCACCTTATGTTGAAATTTCATAATGAAATTTTCACTGAAAGATTGAAATTTTGGAAATTTCAGTGAAAATTTCAAAATTTCAAATTTTCAGTGAAAATTTTATAAATTTCCTGAAATATTGACAATTAAATATTTCACCTTGGAAATTTCATGAAAATTACAATTTTGTTTTAAAATTACAAAAATGTTTTTCTAAACGAATTACATTTTTGTAATGAATTTCATTACAAAATATGCACTTTACTTTTTTGGCATTAGAGATCATTAGAGAAATATTTTCAAATACTATTTTTGGGCTTAACCATTATTTCTTTAAAAATTGGAATCAACACAGAACACAGGTCAGAGAATAAACTTTATGAAATGTGAAACACAAAAAATGCACAAAAATAACAAATCTAATAATACATCAACATTTTCAACCTTTGAATAAGAAGACTAAGGAAGGAGTATAATGCTATCCATGTATTCATGCATGGTGGGCGGAAAAAGGACTCTAGGGTGGGGATCCTTGACAGTTCTGTTTGACGATTCATTTGACACATTTGAATTTGATTTGAAATTTTGTGGATTTGTCAGTCTTTACGGAGCTTATTTTATGTTAGTTATTATTTATTCTACTACTGATCGTTGTATAAAGGTAGTAAATCTAGATGGGAATTGTGGCAGAACTTAAATTAACAGTGACACTATCGCGATTTATCGTTGATTTATCGAAAAAGACTCTAAAATAGTTGGTTGTGTAGCGTGCGGTAGATCTCGGCAAAAATCGAGTGAAATAATGGAACCACTTTTCGCTAGTAAGTGACTATATAATATACATATGTGTAGTAAACCGATCATTTATGAAATTCACTTAAATTAACTAATTATATATTTTTTCTTGCATTTTTGCTTTTATTTGCTACTTGTCAAAGATTATATGTCAAAGAATTTAGATACGTCAATTTATGGTTATAAATAATTATTATAACTTATCTATTTTTATTAGAATTTTATATTTTTATAACAATTTTAATAACTACCAACATTTATTCACAACGTAAAAAAAAAGACTGAGTCTACCCCACGTCTACCCTACATCATAGTTTTACATTTTTTAAATAAAATTAGAACGGCACTGATAAACCGGAATTTAAGTCGGCCATATTTGAGGGCCATCGCGGTGGACCTAAGATTTTTGATATGCTCCTTCCTTAGTCTTCTTATTCAAAGTTTTCAACGAAAATCATGACCTCTATCTATCTACATCTACTGCGTTTTTCATTTGTCAATGCCAAGCGCCGCGCCGGACCTCTTCAGACGCGCAAGTAAATCGAGCAAATCAACGATCGATACTTACGTCGATACGGTCGACATACGAACACGATAAAGGAGTTCGCGATGTTTATGAAAATTTCACGTGAAATTTCACCTGTAAGTTGAAATTTCACGATACAATTCTGAAAATTTCACCTCCATGCTGAAAAATTCGAACTGAAACTTCACTTGAAATTTCAATGAAATTTCACTTTTTTAAAATATGAAAATTTCACATTGGAAAAGCTGCCGTCATGAAAATTTCATTTGAAATTTTCAAGTGGCACAACCCTACTCACAATACAAAGCTGTTAAGTGCATTCGAGAGAGATGTCGTTTTCGGTTCATCTAAATTTCTGTATTTAATATGCCCATAATGACGGTTGTTGAGTATTTTCTACAGGAACAAGTCGTTGGCCGAAATATCCTTGGTCTTTTCCTACTGTAACCCCAACAGACGGGAGCCAACATGTTTCTTTTCTTCAACATAACGAACATTTAATTGTTATTTCCTTCCTGTTCAACTATTTTTGTCTTCACACTTCCACGTGCTTTATACCGTGCCGTTAGTTTCAAACCTCTGCCTAGTTTATTCTTTAAACTGTTGACTTATTCGGTATAGGCTTTCCGGAGACTAGGCTGCGAATAAATCTAACACAGCGGGAATACTATTTCCAGCAAAATGCCATTTAACCATCGTAACTTTTTAAGAAGTTGCAAAAATCTTGATTATGTATACAAAATTACTCTATTTGGTACCTTCAAATTTTTGTAAACAAAATGTGACATCGAATTTGACGATGAGACAATCACATTTTTGCTGGTATTTTAATTGTAGCTTTCTCTGGGCCGTATTATAAATTTTACTAATTTGAAGATATATTTTTGCAAATAACTTTTCCTACTATAACGAAATTTTGTTTTATAGTAATATTTTCAAAAGCAATTTAGCTGTATTCTGTATTGTTTTATAACATGATTTCATAAAGTAATTTTCGAGGTAATGTTATAACTATAACATAAGTGTTTCCTTCAGTTTATTTTTCTTCAGGTGTTATATCATTTCGATGAACGTAGAGGATTTAGCTGGAAAGAAAAATCGCTAAACATTCCAATCGTAACCGAACTGACAGAATGCTTTGCTTTTCGCGCTTATTTTACATTTGTTCGCATAAACAGGTTCAAACGGCTCATTTCAAACGTGAGAGAAATGGTACGCAGTTTACCAGATCGGCAATGTTACGTTCTGTAAGGCAATAATTCTTGCGATTTTTCCGTTAGTCGCGGAATTTCGAATTATCATACATTTGTATGAGAACGCTTGATAAAAGCACAGTTACATTAAAGTTAGCGAATCGTTTACGATAGATGTGGTGACATTTGAATACTAGTGTCTAGAAAATTTCATTTAGATTCGAAATCAGTTCATTTCAATACGTTGAGTTATTACATTACTTAAGTACAAGTTAAGTTAATTTCACATTACTTTTCCATGTTACTTTAAAATGGTTTTTAATGTCTCTTTTTTGCTTCTAAGGCTAATCTGGGCGGGGCCTACTTTATATGACTTGATTTTACTCGACTTGTCTAGAATGTATGGGAGGGGGGTTATAATCACCGCGATCTTACAGCGTTTTCAGACGGACCGATGTTTTTTCAAGATAGCTCATCCGGACGGAGCATACGCTCCATCTGAAAGCGCCGTTACAGATCTATTATGTGTTCCCCTTTCTTGAGTTATAATTCATCATACAGTCTCAGGGCTTTGACGAAAGCCAGTATCTGAGACAGTTTTACAGAGGTTAGTTCTCCATCTCCGATATCAGTCGTACCAAAGTTCATGGCACGAATGGTTGTCGTCTCGGCAAACTCAGTAATGAGGTGTTCTGGAGTTTCCGAATTTTCTCCACAGAATCTGCTTTTACTGTTGTTTCTTAGCTTTAATCTACTGATGTGGTCGTTGAGGAGACGGTGTCCTGGTAAAAACTCGCGACAATCCGAAGTTTGTTCTTCCTTATATCAAGAAAACTTTTTGATTTTTCTCGGTCCTAAGTTCTGATAAATTTCTTCGAATGTCTTAGACCGTTGGAGAATTATCATTCCAGGTCACGGATGGAGTCTTCAAGGTCGTTGAGTTCCGCTTTAAGTTAGTTTTCACTTGGGAAGCAGAACGGTTCTGGTCCATTTAGTGAAATATTAGCTTCTTTTCTAGCCAGATCGTTTGCTTTCTTATTTCCTTCTATCCCTTGGTGGGTTGGCACCCAGAGTAGGAGGACTTTATTTTCTTTGCCTAATTTACCTAACTCTCAGATAAGATGTGATATATCTATCAGATAAGGGTCCCGAGTGGACCAATCCACTGCGGCCGCGCGAGCCTATTGTGGCTCAGTTTCTTCAAGCTCTTTAATTGAAAAAAAGCATTAAAATTCACCCTCCAGACCTAGCCTTTTAACAAAGGCTGTTATGTCAGAGGGTCATATGTCTCCTAGGTCTGATAGACCTAGCATGGTGTTGCTAAACTCCTTAAACCTACATACCGTGCTGGCAACTGTTACTCTTGGGTCGGTATTTACATGTGTGGAAGTAAATCGCATAGGGATCTGACTAAGTCAGAGTGAAAGAAATGCCACGGAGTGCTGTTGCGGCGTTGCCGGTACGCCTTTCCCTATCAAGTAAAGTAAAGTCACGATCGTAAACCGCTTATTTTTAAAAGACTTGTTTTTCGAAAAGATAACTAGATAAAATCATTAGAAATGTTTCTGAGCATTTGAAATGGAATTATAAGGATATCTTTAGCGTGTCATTTTTTTTATAACGAGAAAACATCAGTAATCGCGATAATTTAAAAACTCAACTTTTTAACACATAACACACGCCATAACTCAAGAAATACTTTAGATATTGAAACTTTTTTTTTTATTTTGAAGATAAGATTTTTTACAATATGTTTACATAAGAAAAAATCGATAAGGTTGTTTTTTTTCTATTCAAAAATTGTAAACAACCCATCTATTTACTTTTAGAGCATAGCAATTTTCTTCCATACAGAGTCGGCATTCGGCGTCTTCCACCAGTACCATCCTCTGTAGGAGGTGTGATCTCAGCCGGCAGTGGCCATACTGCAGTGACCGTACGCGCTCCATTCCTTTAAGTGTTCTCCTGTTTTACGTTTGGATGGCCTTGCTAGGATTTTCTTGGCATGTTTCATTCCTGGACTGTCATTCCAGTCCTGAAACGTCTCACCTCTAACTCATTCACAGAGCCTCTCTCTTGCGAGATTTTTTGGAACGCTAAGTGTCGGTTCTGGGCCCACGAATGGCGAACCTGCACCAGTTTTGGCGTCGAAATCAGCACATTCGTTTTCCTCTAGGCCGACATGTCCCGGTATCCATATTAGCGACACTTTGTTTCTATCTCCTAATATATTGAGTAGTTTCTTACAATGAAGAATCGTCAATCCGCATGTAATTGTCCGTGATTTTCGTTGTCTCAAGTGCTTTCAATGCGGCTTGACTATCCGAAAATATGTTTCTTGGTTTCCCGGTGTATTGCTGTTCTACCAGCATCATCAGTTGCACACAGGTTTCAATAGCATAAAGCTCAGCTTGGAAAATTGTGGTGTGTTTTCTAAGACTGTGGTAGATCTCAGTTTTTGGACTGCTGCAGTAAATTCCTGCTCCAGACATTTTTTCGTTTTTGGATCCGTCCGTGTACCAACATAATTCCGCATGTAATAGACCGTTTCTCGGCTTATCACAGGTTCGGAGTATTTGTTTATCGGCCCAAATACTCTTATCTCTGTAATTTTTCTTGGTTTTGGAAGTATCAGTATACCACGTTATAGTATGGTCTTTTAACTACTGATCAGACGTTTCGCTCTTCCAATTCTTTTTATTGCTCAATCAGGTTTGGACCTAACTAGCCGGAATAAAATTTGTATTTATAAAACTGCTTCTAATCTTTATTTACTTTTGTTAGTTTTAGAAGCAATCCGTCTAAGCTTTATCCATCTAACATTCATAATAACGTCTCAAGTCCTTTCCAGACACTTTTTTACAACACCCTCAAGCTTAAACTTCGGCATTACCGCAGAATTGGGGAGGATTAAAATTTAATATGCCGTCCTCGGCCGCCGCGGCGTCGGTTGCATTAAAACGACGTCTCGAGGTATTCCCCCCTCCCAAACACCCGTCGTCTCTACAATCTTAGAGCGCCAAGACGACTTTTTTCGACGTCGACGCGGGCTACGATGTTTTATATGGTTATATGAGACCGCAGGGATAAGGAGTAATTACAAAGTTTGAATTGGCTCGGAGAGCACTTGGATTGGCGACAGGGGAAGGAAGGGGGAGGGGGGAGACGGGGGAGCAGCAGATGTCGCGGCAGCTTTATTAAAATCTACTCCGGGCGTCTCTTACTTTCGAATATAATGAGGGAAGTTTGTAATAAGTAGTGGGGTGATGGGAGACGGTGGGAGCGTGTGTTGTGAAATTCGAAGGAGATATCGGAAGTTTTTTTTTTTAAATAAAGGAGATGCGGGGAGAAGTAAGATGTTTAATAAAAAGGAATGGAGTCTGAAAAGTTGGGAAATTCGCAAAAATTGGTCGCTTATATTACCTAACCAAACCATACGATCGATGGTATTCTGGCGTATTCATCGAAAATAGTTATCATTAGAGTGCGGATTTATAAGCATTAAAAATCCTAAAATAAGCACTTAAAGAAGTCTAAAATACTTCGAAAATCAGCACATAAATATGCACGTAAATTTAAAAAAGCATGAAAAAAATGAATTGTTTTTATTAATTTAATATTTTTTAATAAACGGGCATTAAAAATAATTATGCAGAACAACATAAACTATACACATATATGAAAAAACCATAATGAGTTATATTCCTAATATTTTATAATAAAAAATATTTAAATAACAAAAACAAATGCAATTAGGACTTAATCTAAATAAACTAATCATCATTTTTAAACTACGTTTTTCTAAATTTTATACAAAAAATCCCATTCTTCTATCACTAAGGACATTTTTTAAGTAAGAAAAACTACGTTCAACGTCTACACTTGTAATCGGGGCCTATTTAAATTTCAGAATTAAATTGGCATTAATAGTGAGATCTTCAAGAATGTTTCCTTGAATAACATTTGCTATTTCAGTTAAAAATGTATACCCTGTATTTTTCTTTAAAACGTCAGTCAATTTCTTAAAAATTATAGTTCCTGAAGCACCACGCTCTTGTGAGATCTCTCTCTTAAATTTCTCAACTATTTCCACTGCATCTACTAGCGCAAGATCCTTGTTTTCGAGTTTTGTAATAGCTGTAGTTTGTTTTGATAAACGCTAAGTTTTTTTTTAACTCTTAATTTTTCACAATCTCTTGACACTTTTCAACTGCTTTGGAAGCAGATTGAGAAAATTGTGGTATAATTTCTTTAAAGGAATCAAAATTATCAGCATAAAAATAGGCAGCATCCATCCATGTACCACCTGGTAATCACCGGTTCAGGAAGAAGTGGTATACCTGGCAATCTTTCTCGATAAAATTGAACCCTCAAAGGAGCTTTTACGAAAACTTTCTTTCCTGTTTTGATTAAAGTATTAACCAAAGGAAACTGTGCTCGAATAATTTCAGCCACACTATTAATTCCATGTGCTAAACAAGTACAATGGACTAAGTTTTCATAAAAAAAACTTTCAAATTGAATGAATCTCGTAATAGTATTATTATTTGTTTGTTCTAACTGCTCAGAACCTATCAAATAAACACTTCTCGTAGTTCGGCAATCTTCGTTCAACATTTCAATCATTAGGTGAGCTATGCATCGACCACATGAATCCGTAGTTTCATCTACGTAAAACCATACGTAATTGTTTCCAATTTTCTTCTTAATTTCTTCGATTACCTACGTTCTTGGAAAGTAATTCAACATAGTTTTTGCGTAAAGTAGATTCAGCGGGAACATCTTCCAATGTATTTTTGTAAGAAGGTATTAAACATAAAACACACTATTATTAAATTTTGTAAGGGGAATATTGCAAGAAACCACCATTTTGCATAAATCAAATAAAAATATTTTTGCTGAATTGCCTAAAACCTTTGCCTGGAGTATCAATTGAAATAAACCATATCTCTTTTGGTTCCTCAATATGTCTCCCAGATATTCTAATTTTCGTTGTTTGACAATGTCTACTATTTTGTTCTCCTTTTGAAGCATTTCCAAAACGGTCCTATTGGATACGTGGTCTACCCAGAAGATTCTAAGTCGTTTGTATAACCACATCGCAAAAGCTTCAAGCTTCTTTGTGGACGCTTCTGTCAATATCCAGGACTCGGTACCATACAAGAGCACAGATTAGACATAACATTTAAGTAGTCTTAGGTTAAGATATATATACTGTTCAAAATTTATTGTAAATTTCATATATTATTATACCGATTTGGTCATTTTAGAAGCGTGGTCTGGAGTTTAACATGTAAGACAGAGAATAATATAAATGACCGGTTGACAGACAGAGACACAAAATCAAAAGCGGTATACAGTGTTGCCGGTTTTTGCGGTTGTGGAAAATTTGTGTAGAAAAAAACTATTTTAAAAACTTTCATGTAGTTTCAATAAGTTCCAATCCTAGATGCAACATTTTCCATGAAGGCCTACTTGTGCGGTTTAAACTTTTGATGCAAAATCCGGCAATACCGCATAGAAGAAATGGACCAACCCAATATTTATCTCTTTTTAATACATTTGATTTTCCACTAAGCTGCCTACAGTACTGTCTTTAAAATCCAGACCACACTTCTAAAATGACCAAATCGATATATACTATATATTAACGATATTCTAAAATGACCAAATCGGTATGTACTATATATTAAAGATATACTATCGTCATACTTTGTAAAAACTACCGAAGAATCTTCTTATTTCCAACGACAAAAGCGACATTTTATACGCAGATCGTTTTCTCGGCCGTGGCAGTGGCGGCGACGGCCTATTGTTCGTGGGTGTGTGTACCTACAGGTAGCCGGAGGAATGCGATCCCGATCCGGTTCTGAATTTCACACGGCGGCACGCGGGCGTTGTTGGGAATCGTCGCTTGTTCATTTTTTGTACCGTGGTCGTAGGTTCTTGTAAATACTGAATCGTTGTTGGACACTTCTAATATTTTTTAAAGAAAAATCAAATCAACTGCAGACAAAATTTCAAGACTATAGTAAGTCGAAAAATGGGATATATTGAGTTGATCTATTTATTTTGCGTATTCTTAATCAAACTTTTAGGGAATAATATAGTAACTCGATATCAAGTATTTCTGGTTGTCGCTTATGGGGATAGTTATTTCGAGATTTGGTGGGTAATCGGATCATTTTTAGATAGAATTATGGACCGCCATAGAAGATGTTGATTCTAGATACAGGGTGGTCCATCGAAAACGTTCCGCAAGGCATAACGGCCAGGATATTTTTTTTTTTCAAAAAATCCAAAAACACGTCAATTTTGTTTGTGAGGGGGACAACTTTTGCCCCAAAAATGATTGAAAAATCTTCAACCTTCTAAGCGGGGGTGTCATTCCCAAATGGGAAGGGGGGTCAAGTGGTACCGCAATGAAAAGGGCTTTTTATTCTCTATACTTTCCCGCTTCGTTTTTGAAAATCGGTCGAGTCATTAAGAAAATATGAAGGATTGAAATTTGAAAAGTTTATTTAAACATTTATCAGAGTAAATGATAAGGATAAATTCCTTCGACCAATTTGCTGTTTTTTCTTATTATTTCTAGATGTTTACGCATTTTTCACTTGCCACAAGGTTGAACGATCAGGTGCGGCAGTTGCTAGATAGCTGTTCTGTGACTTGTGCGTTGAAGTTCTTCTCAATATCGTTAAACTGACCCAAAATAGAATTTCCAAAAATACCAGCCCACACGTTCAATTTCTGAGTGTTTTGTGTGTGCAACTCGTGAAAAAACCCTCAGCCCAGTACCGACAGTTATGCCGATTAACTACACCGTTCAAAAAGAAAGTACACTCATCCGAAAAACACACATTAAATAGGAAATTATTATCATTCGCCACTCGTTCACTCACAGTTTCACAAAATTGCAAGCGACGATCAAAATCGTCTTCGTTGAGTTCTTGCACCAACTGAATTTTTTACGGGTGGAACTTGTGTTTTTTAATATCCTTTGGACACTGGTACGATTCACGCCGGCTAATTTTGAATTGGCTAATTTTCTTGTACTCAGCGTACTATCCATGGCAACTTGGCCCAATACGAATACCTCCATAGCTTCATTTACTACAGGGTTTTCCCTCTGCCTCTTTTTATTCATAACGGAACCAGTTTCGCGAAATTTTGCTACTAACTCGCGAACAATTTTGCCATAAAGGTGTTTTTCAGGATGGCATTCATTGAACATTTGCGGAACCCGACTACATTCATTATTTTTAAAATAAAGTTCGATTATTTCCACTTTTTCTGCAAGTGAGTACACCATAATTGTTAAAAAGTTTAACAATATTGAGAAGAACTTCAGTCACAGAACGCACAAGTCACAGAACAGCTATCTAGCAACTGCCGCACCTGATCGTTCAACCTTGTGGCAAGTGAAAAAATGCGTAAACATCTAGAAATAATAAGAAAAAACAGCAAATTGGTCGAAGGAATTTATCCTTATCATTAACTCTGATAAATGTTTAAATAAACTTTTCAAATTTCAATCCTTCATATTTTCTCAATGACTTGACCGATTTTCAAAAACGAAGCGGGAAAGTATAGAGAATAAAAAGCCCTTTTCATTGCGGTACCACTTGACCCCCCTTCCCATTTAAAAAAAGTTGGGGGATGACACCCCCGCTTAGAGGGTTGAAGATTTTGCAATCATTTCTGGGGCAAAAGTTGACCCCCTCACAAACAAAATTGACGTGTTTTTGAATTTTCTGAAAAAAAAATTACCCTGGCCGTTATGCCTTGCGGAACGTTTTCGATGGGCCACCCTGTAGGTATTATGTGTACAAGCATCCGTCTCATTGGTGTAAACACGAATAAAGATTCGAACATCTTTTTACATGGTAAGATCACTCAGACAGCACTCTGCAAAGACATAATACTATTTTGATGGACGCAGCAAGGCTAAGCAATTTTTAGAAAGACTAAAATATAAGTATGTAGAATTGAAAGATAGATTTCCAATTTCCATTTTCGAAAACGGACTAAAAAACTGTTCTTGAAGTGATAAAAATTTTAAAACTGAACCCATCGGATTATGACAGGATGTCATTGTATCGGAAATGCTTCCCAAATAACAGTGAAAAATATATTGTACATTTATATGACAAAAAGGTGGGATTCTCACTCGCACCTGAGCTCATTTTTTACCTGAGCAAGGTAGACGTTAAAGAGGCGAAACAATGGCCAACGCTGTCACAGAAACGTTTATTAATGTACTAAAGAGTTGTACATTAGGGTTAAAAATTAATATATTAGTACTATTATCGTATTTAGTTTTATGTTCTTTTTCGTTTTTATTTTTTAGTTCTTATGTGATGGATTAAAGTTTGTGGCACAAATGGTTATCATCTTATCACACTCAGCGATGAGGTGTTGTAGTGTTTCCCAATTTCTCCCAAAGAATCTGTATTCGCCGTTGTTTCTTAGCTTCAATCTACTGAGATGTTCATTGAGGAGGCAGTGTCTTGTCAAAATTTCCGTGACAATCCGAAGATTGTTCTTATTGTTGTATTTTTATGGTTTTTCGTTTGTGAATTTAGGCCAAGTTACACAGGGGAAGAACAGTACAGTGACATAGATTTTTTCATAAACTCTTTTTTTTATTTTACTAAAAGTCTTTCTACATGTTTTCTGTTTACATTACTTTTTTATCTTCTGCTAACTCTCTTCTTTATAAATTACACTTCCAGATATGTTTTCTCTCCCTAAAATTGTGCTTTTAAGGGGAAAACTTCAACTTTGTTTTTTGGCTTTTAGGCTTGGCGAATCTAAAAAGACCGAAGGAAGAAAAACGATCTGAAACGTTTGCTCCACTCGCGCTTTCTCTAATAGCCTGTTATTTCCATCAATTTTTCACCAGCTTATTCTGCCAAACTACCCCCCGCCCCCAACGTAACGTCACATCTTTTCCCTCTCCAGGCTCCGCAGAACGAAAATAAAAGAACAACAACGCCAAAACAAAACGGAAGACGCTAAACCGATCCATTTTTTCGGATCTATCTATCTATGTGTCCGCCCCGGGCTAATGGCCGCCATTTATCACAAAGGGCCTTATTGAAATTCGTCGAACGTTCCTTCTTGGCGTAGGTATTTGTTTAGGAAAGAGCGTGGTTGAAACTGGAAGGGCGCGGAGTGAGGGGGCGAGGAGGTGTTGTGTGTGGAGCACGAACGACCAATTTGCACACGCGGTGGTGCTACTGTGTTTGGAGAAATTGTACTAAAATTCGTACATTATTGCGATTAAGACCAAGGCAAAACCCAGTTGGCAAGACTCTTGAGGTCTCGCATTTATTTTCAAGTTTGTAATTTACATTTTTCATAGATAACAATTAGACAAAACTAAATATTTTTTTATATATAGTAATTTTAGTAAATTCTTAATTATTTCCTTCTTAATATTTTGATTTTTTTAATTCTTTTTCTAAGTAAATTTATTGAAATAAATAAATCTAAGGCATAAGCTATACCTATTCTGCTTACGTTCTAATCATTGAAATTTTGTTTGAAATCGAATTATACAGGGTGGAGCGTCATATATGACGTGGTTTTTGCAAGGAGAACAAAAGTTTGTATTGAAATGAAATTTTGTGAGCTTATGTAAGTCAATTTAAAGCCTTTACACTACTACAGGGTGTCCCCAAAAAAGTTACACATCAAAGTTATGTTTTTTGTAATGGAACACCCTATATATTAATTGATTTTTGGATTCTAGTAAAAAAATGAAGGTTTGTTTTATTAGAAAAGTATATGACTAAAATGTATAGTTTTTGAAATACATTCACCGGCACGAAAAATGGGGAACCTTAAAACTTTGATGTATTTTAAAGGTTAATATATTTTATTTTAATGGACCGATTTTGATGATTTTTTAAGAAATGTGTTGTCAAATTATTTGACTTTTTAGTATCTTTTTCTAAATTAAAAATGAAACTCTCCATCTGTTAATTATACGAGGGAAAACAAAATGTTGACATTTTGGTGAAAGTTTGAAACACCCTGTGAAATATGTTAAAACAGCAAGAAATTTAAAAGTCATTTTATCATCTAGATACATCCTTTCTCGATGGTTTGTTTTTTGTTTCATCTCATTAGCTTTATTTTTGTTGGAAATATTCGGTTTTAAAGAAGGCACTAACATTTTCGTAATTTTTACATTAAGACCATGCCTTTGCTTATGGGCCTAGTCGACACCTCTAGTAAGTTCTGGTCCCGAAGCATAAGATTTGCTTCATTTAATATTCTTCTTATAGTCCGTTAGTTAATATGTACGTTTCTTAAGTGAAATTCATTATCAATTTGAAAAGCTGGTAATCGGCGGTTCCTTAGCGATAAACTTACAATAAGTCGATCGTCTCGATTAGAAGTTCTCATACGAAGGTTCCTGGACGTTTAGATTAACGTCCTCATAGTTGTGGTCATTATTCAAAAACCATTTAGTATACTCTATGGTATTAAGGCATTTTTGAACCGGAATTTTATAGAAAATTCACTGAACTAAACAAATATAGATATATATTTGACTCACCCTGTATATCTATAAAAATATTTTTGAAATGTGAACTACCATTAAACACATATTTTGTAAAAGGTATGGAGTAAAAATCTCAAATAGGAATCCTGATACAGAGCTTTTCCGGAATACGGAGCCATCTTGTATGCATGCATTTGTATATGTGTGTATTATTAAATACTAAAGTGAAAGTAACGAATTTAAATGGGTAAACTTTGTAATATATCTTATTAATAATACAATGCAAAAAGTTTTATAAAAATTCGTTGACAGTAAATGAATTCCGAGGTTTGTATCCCATAAGGGCTTAAAGCACTCCACTATAAATAAATATATGTATGAAAAGTTACATAAGTAACTTTTTATAAGTATTTATAAGTAAAAAGACGTCTTCTAATTGTTGTGAACATACATTTAATATGGTTATATGTATATGTATATTCGACAAATTGTATAAAATATTATTTTTACCCTTATTCTACGGCTATGCCTAAAGAATTTAAGGTACGAAAAATACCATCAACATTATTATTCTTCTCAGAAAGATGGGTGATGCAAATAAACAGAACCACACCGGTTTCGTTTAAGGCGACGTCATTCCTAACGCGCATCGCTCCGGATATCATCGATTGTCTCCCATCAGCTCGCCTTTTTATATTCATCGCGCTCGCACGATAATGATCCCGCAGGAACCCCCTCCGACGATGGCCCTTTTGAGTGATGATTAATCAATAGATTTAATAAATTCGGACGTCTCCAACACTGTTAAGAGTCCTAACGTGTTCGGGTTTATATTTTTAGTCAAGAAAAATGGAATTAAACTTCTCTGTGAGTTCCTGTACGTAAAGCTTCATTCAGAACCTCTTAATTACTCGAATAAATTAATGGTTTCAATTAGCGTAGAAGTTTATTCCTTTAATTTCAATGTAAGCATTCAGAACGTCAAAATTAGTGGTAGACATTTTCAATTAGTAGAAAAAGTTATCAAACTTTTGACTTTTCCACTAATTATACTTTAAAATTTGCCAGAAATATCATTTTGGCCTTTGATTATCTTCCGTCGAGGAAAATCGTGATTGGAAATCAAAAGTTGATCGTTTTATAAGCTAAATATTATGCTTTCTCTATGGATACAACTGACTAACGCAAGCCATGGTACAAAGAAAACAAGGTATGATCGATAGCGACTCCATACAAAAAATATCCATATTGTTCAATTGCCACTAATAAAAAAAGAACTAAAATATGGAAGAATTAGGACATACCCCCAAAAGTTATGTAAAATCATCGAGCTTGACATTTGAAAAGTTATGACACATTTATACACATTTATCATGTGTCAACTGTTTGACAATTTGAAATTAGCGCGTTGAGCTTGCCGACCAATAGTGTATCACCTGTGACGTGGTGACCAACCTGCGCAATATCATACCTTGTTTTCTTTGTATCATTTAATTGTGTTTTTTAGACATTGTGAATGATCGTAAACTAAAAAGTATAAAGTGTAATTGCAACCACTAATTTATTCCACTAACTGCGAGGTTCTGAATGAAGCTTTTGTGCCTTTAATTTCAATGTAAGCATTCAGAACGTCAAAATTAGTGGTAGACATTTTCAATTAGTAAAAGAGTTATCAAACTTTTAATTTTTCCACTAATTATACTTCAAAATGTGCGAGAAATGTCATATTGGCCTTTGATTATTTTCGGTCAAGGGAAATTTTGGTTAGAAATCAAAAGTTGATTGTTTTATAAGCTAAATATTAGGCTTTCTCTATCGATACAACTGACTACCACAAGCTGTTGCTAGAATATTCTATTATTTTAATTGGGTTTTTTGAAGATTGTGAGTAATCTTAAACTAAAAAGTGTAATTGAAACAATTAATTTATTCCACTAATTGCGAGGTTCTGAATGAAGCCCTAATGTTGCAGTTCGAGAAATATTAAATTAAAGTGTGTTGATATCAGTAGCGGCACGTGGTTCAAGACTTTGGGAGATCACAGTCTTAGACAAAAAAAGCGTAAAAAATTAGCCTTTTAGGGTTATTAAATCGTCAATCTAACCCTTAACTGCTGACATAGAGTGTGAGTCCGTCGCAACTTTGGCACACGATTACCCTCGCCATAATTGTTTCTGCGGCATGCTACTGGTATCATCATCATCATCATCATCATTTTCAGCTTATTCAACCAATTCCAGTTATGGAGTAGCTTCCCTCATATATTTAGATACTCTCTTTGTAATTGTTTGCTATGCGGACCCAGTTATCCCTGCTAATTCTTAATCATGGTCCCATCTTAGGTTTGGTCTTCCTGTAGGTCTCTTAATTCTTCGTGGGTACCATGCTGCAATTTTTGTTCCAGGTGTCCTGCCCATTGTCACTTGGGGGATTTGATTCTGTGGATGACATGTTTTACCTGGGTCTTTTGTCGTATCCACTCTATCCTTTTACGGTCTTTCCTGGTTATTTCCGGCATATTTCGTTCCATTGAGCGTTGTGCGATCTGTAGTTTCCTTATAATATCTGTTTTAAGTGTCGTAAATTTCGCATGCATAGTATTGCATAGGTCATAACTGGTCGTACACATTGGTTGAATGGTTTCTTCTTTAGAAAAAGTGGCATTCTAGATTTGATTCTAGAGAACTGAGTTTCTTCCATAAATACTCCATGCTAACTTAATTCTTCTGTTGATTTCTGGTTGTCCGAAATATATTATATTCTACTACCATTTCCAGTATTGTAATACTTACTAGAGTGTCTTTTCTGTCTACTAGTCCGTTGTACATTACTTTAGTTTTTGCTAGATTCATTTTGAGACCTACATTATTGCTGGCTGTATTTAATGCAAATTGCTGGCTGTTCCTTAATTTATGCTTGTAGTTCTTCAGGGCTATTGGCAATTAAATAAATAAATAAATAAATAAATGCCTTAATTGTCAAAAATTTTACAATTTGTAGACAAAGGTAAAATCAACAAACAAAGTAAACAAACAAGGTTCACAAATAAACAAACAAAAGATAATACAAAACATTATACAAATAATATTGTCAATTAGGACTATATCATCAGCGATTCTTAGATGGTTAAGATAGTCGCCATCTATTTTTCATTTTCCAAATATTGACGTTGTGTGTAAGCGTTTAATAAAGTTGTCACACAAGAGTATGCATTCAACGGATAGTTATTTTGATGATTTATTTATGGTTATATGTAAAGGTACAATGGAGCATAGAGACCAATTAACCCGACAGTTATCAAGAAATTGAACGAGAAACTTGAATAAAATATCAGCAGTCGAAGACGGAAGACGAAGCTGATACAATAACAGTTAAAATTTGAAACATATATTAATAATAATATAATATTATTATATTTTAATTATATATTATTATAATAAAATAATATATTAATGCTTCAAAATCCAAATAAAAGTTATCGTATGTACGTCTCATTTCTATAAAAAACAATATTCCTGAACTATTGAAAGAAATGTGTCAAAATCTGTGAAATGAATTATTGTCTGATGATTCGAGAATATTAATTAAAATTTGCCTACCTATGTGACACTAATAAACTTATTGATGCAAACTCCATTCTCCAACATGATCCCTATTAAGTGAAGTGCTTAAGAAATTTATTTATGGGTACCTGCATCCAGTTAATAATTGAAAATAAAACAAGAGTCTTCTTCTTTTTCTTGAGTTGTCTTCTCTACGGTAAGCTTGTAGACGGTAAGAGGAAACCGGCTGGACAACTCAAAAGATACAAGGATATTTTTCCCGAAAACTTAAAGGAGATAAGTATGCAGCGTCAATGCGAGGAAGCAGCGCACAATAGAACGCAATGCAAGAGAATTGTAAACTCAATTAACAACGACAACCAAAAACTCAAGAGGCAACAAAGTAATGAGATTTTTGAATGTCCGGAGTGCGGAAGAGTGATAACATCATGCAACGGGCTTTTCAGTCACAGAAAAGCTCATGAAAGAAACCGCCTTGCGTAACCATCTTCTGATGTGTGTCAAATACTCAAAAAGAAGTATAAAAAAGGCTAAAAGTCTCGGTGTCAACGTTGAGGCCGAAACTTTGAGTCTTTATTCTACTTCTTTTTAATTTAAACCATGTCTCTTTGAGAAGAATGGACGCCTTCTTTAAATGTCAAATACTCGTCAGCCGAGTAATGGCAGTAAGTAAGTAAGTTGTCTTGAAGCGGTGGCGATCTCCATGAATATTTTTTTGAATAGGTCTCTATCTTTTGCTGAATGACAGTGTCGTTCGACCTACCCATCTCCAACCTTCCTCCTTTTCTACTTTTCGAAGAATGTCAAAACAAAGTAGGAGAAATTTCAACGTTCAAAAATTCTTTCACACAGTTCTGTGTAGCTATGCTTAAAAGAAATCACCGATAGGTACACCGAACCATCGATCGCACGAAACAATAAACTATTTGTTTCCAACACTTTCTTTTGTCCCGATTTAAAACTCTTAAAAAAACGGTCTCTCGCCGCGATCTTATCTGCCATCGGCCGAACAAAAAATCCTTCATTAATTATTAATGTGACAAAACAACGAAGATTTTAGTTTCGTTTATGGACGCTGATCCCCCCGCATTTGCATATTTGATTGCGAGCCAGCATTGGCGGGACAGGAAAGCTTTTGTTTGAGAATAACTATGTAAATTTTTCGGTCAGAGTAATGCAGCATTTTCCGCGAAAACCTCAAAATGGGAGACGTTCTTCTGATCCGATTAAAATAGTTTCTTTGTTTGCTTTCTAAAACCGTCTGTCTCGATTTTGTAATTAATTTATTGTCAAGGTATTTTATTATTAAAATATTTTAAAATGTCTTTTCTTAAAAGGACTGAATATGTTGATTCATTTTTGGAGATCGGTTCAAATCTTTCGATAATTTTGTAAAATAGTTTTGGAGTATTAATGCAATCTGCTTTTTACTAACGGAACATCAAAATGTAAAAAGCTAGTTATTAAATTAAAAAAATATAGACACAAAATTAAAACTTCGTTATGTTTTATGGAGAGATAAAAATGTTCTAAATAAAAAAAAACTAATCATTTATTATACTACACTCAGATGCAAAAAAACGCAACGGAGAAATTTTTGGTGAGATTTAAAGTGTTATATTTTTGTTATTTTTAGCCCTATTTTCATTAATTTTTTAGAAAGCTGTATATAATTACATCAACTTTTATGTGTAAACTCAGTTTTTTTATAAACTTTAGTATTTGGCATATTATACAGGGTTAATCGAGGGGTTGTTTTTTTAGCCAAACTTTAAAACACCCTGTGCAATAATTTCGTGTGTAAATTTTCCTAAAATATAATTTTACAGTCAGAACCATGTTTCTTGAGCATTATGTTTTTGGATCATGTCAATACGTGCCTTGGTTAATTTTTGGGAGCGAAATGAACTTGCCACCAACAATGCAATTTTTTCAATTATCATTTCTTTTTGAAGTTGTTTTTCAATATGACAAGGCGGCTTTGGAGATTATTGTGAACTATAAACCACTATGTTCATTATGTTTGGCGTTTGGGAAATGCTTGGCAGGAAGGTTAGAGGTCGCGAAGCGCTACCAGCTTCATTAAATGAACTTCGCTTGGTTCTAAAAGAAGAATGAGAAAACATGTGATATATGCAGCCTCATTGACAATGAACGGACGTTTACAGGCAGTTATAACAGCCAAGGAGGGCAATACAATGTATTAGGGTATTTTTTACATTTTTTTTCCTGTTTGTATACTTGATTATAACAGATGTTTTCTTTAATATCGTTAATTCTGTTATCAATATTAATGTTTATTTTACTAAACATTAATATCGATAACAGAACTAACGATATTAAAGAAAACTGGTTTTAACCAGGACTGTATTTTTAGTATTTAACGTTTATTTTTAATTTAGTATAGAGTATCCAATACCGGGAGCGTAACATGACGTTATGACAATAGTCACCAAAACCATCTCGTCATATTCTTAAAAAAATAAAAAATTACATCAAGAAATAAGGGGCCATCCATAAAATACGTCACACGAATTTTAGGACTTTTGAACCCCTTCCCCCGTCCTTGTCACAGGTTGTCACATTTTTAGAACCCCCTCCCCTCTGATGTGACGTCGCACATTTTTCAAATTTATGCATGTATTAAAAAATCATCAAAAGAAAACAATTATTTTCATTTTCTTCTAATTTTTATTAAATGTGGGTGCTAAATAATTATTAATAAATATAGATCAAAGTCGAAAATGTTTAAAGTTGTTTTTTACATATGTTTATAAATTTCGTGCTTTACTAGTTTAAATTTTAACATGTTACGTCACAAAACTTTTGACCCCCCCCCTGCCTCTTGTCGCACTATGTCACATTACGCCGTTACGGTGATACCCCCCCTCCCCGTTAACGTGTGACGTAATTTATGGATGGCCCCTAATGATAATTGAAAAAATTGTGAATTGATCATAATCAGTTCATTTCGCTCTTAAAAATTAACTAAAACATGTATTGACATGAATCAAAAAATAAAATGCTCAGGAGTCATGGTTCTGACCGTAAAATTATATTTTAGGAAAATTTACACACGAAATTATTGCACAGGGTGTTTTAAAGTTAAAGTAAAAAAAAAGAACACTTCGATTAACCCTGTATAATATGCCAAATACTAAAGTTTATATAAAACTTAGTTTACGAATTAATGTTGATATAATTATGTACAGCTTGCTAAAAAATTCATGAAAATAGGGCTAAAAATAACAGAAATATTTCACTTTAAATTTGACTAAAAATTCCTCGGTTGCGTTTTTTTTGCATCTGAGCGTATATTAAGAAGAATACCTAATATGAATGAAAGTTATTCCTGAACAGATGGCTTGTATTTTATTTCGATACAAGGCGCAAATATAAAAATGAATGTCACGATAAGTCAGGTTGACTGTGATTGATCATCTCTACATTGTGTTTTGGTTCTCTAAAAAATTCCGAATTTCAGAAAATAATACAAGACATATTTTAATGATACACTCTCATTAACAAATAACTGAATTATTTACTAGACAAAACGAATTACGATGTTTTCAGTTTACCAAGTTGATTGCATTGCAGATGTATTAAAAAATAACAGTTTCTATACTGAAAGTTGTATTTTCCTGACAATATTCTGATTTCCAGAAAAAATACTTCATCAAAATTACAAAAAAGCGTTTCGGTATCACACAAATTTATATTAATATATTTAACTTTTTCGGAAGTAACGGCCACAAGACCGACTATTCTTTTACGGTTCCATTCCATACGTATCAATATAACACCGTACCCGTCAACCCATAACCATATATCATATTAGAGAGACCCATAGAAACCAGTCTCGAGGTACCTGAGGAATGTTCATTCAGTGTTTGGTGCGTTCTTTTTGTTGAATGATCGGTTTTTACCTGACTTGATTGATGCTCGGAACAGTAACAAGACACACAAATTATTTTTGGACTGGGCGGGAAGATTTTTTCGGTACTATTTGAGACATATTTTGTAGTACCTGTAAAACCATTCTAAATAAAATCTGTTTAAAAGTTAATTATCGCAAAAAAATTGTATAAAATAGTGCTACCATTTGTTGATTTAAAAACAATCTAAAATGTCAATATTCCATGGGTATATTGATAAATGAGGTCTAAATGATAATAAAATGCATTTTCTATGAAAACTTGAAGGATAGTTAAAAAATGGTATATTACAATTTAATAGACAATTAAATTGTGCATCTGATTCTCCTAAAATATACAGGGTGTTCTACTTAAATTAAACAAGTTATTGCCGTTTAAATCTAGAAAGTATTTAAAATACATTTTTAGACACTCTGTATGAGGTAGTATTATTTCTATTATTGCAACACAATAACTGATCAATAAATAAACTTTAGTAAATATTTAGTGTTAAAAACTATGATACCCTTGGAGAAATGAAGCATTAAAAATTTTACTGCTATTTCACAAAATTGAAAATTATTTTAAAAACGGTAAGGTTTAAGTGTGATAAACCTTAATCAAATTTACCTTTTTTTAATCGTAGAAACTAAAAATGTAATAACATACAGGGTGTTCTATTTAAAAAAATACATCTTTGATATTTTTTATTTATTTGGGCCAGTGTGTATCTTGTAAAAATATTTTTAAATTGTAGCTCTAATAGTCCTTCAACGAACCCAAAACTTACAATTTGTAAAAATCTAATCGTTTAGCTACAATAATCCGTGTCGTATGTGGTGAACAACCCTGTATATCAGAAATTTGATTTTTTGCACTACACTATAAAAGCTATCGGTATAGTTAAGTAACTTGGTGCTTGTCTCAATAAATAACAGTACAGGGTGTCCATTTTTCCACACTTTTGTATGCTATCTCGTTTATTTTTTAAGATAGAAGGTTGCCATTTTTGCAACACTTTACTACTTTTTAATGGAACTAATGATGCTACCAACAAAGTTTCCATAGCCCTCTTTGTTTCTGAGATACAAGGTGAAATTGAAAAATGGCATTTTTGGACACCCTTCTTATCTCGGTTGTCTCTTATTAACCCTTTATAGGGCAGTACTAATTATTTTTTTAGCACAGCCATGGCACTCTAGATTGAAATTTAAATTACAATTTGTTTCTGAGCAAATATGTCAAAAGTTGACACATGATATGTCATTGGATTCAGAGTGTCATTTTCTATCGAATAAAGTAAAAAAATACGGAGGGTGCTATTTAAAAATCAAAAGTTGTAGTCATTTCCGGTGAAACAGGAAGTGACAGAAAACAATTGAATACATCAATCAATCCTATTTTATGTCATATACTAACATACCAAATCTCGTTTTTTTATCTGAAAAAATAAAAAAGTTATAGGGTTGAGCCACTTTTGAGACGCACCCGGTATAAATTAGCACAAAGGGAGCATATTTTCTTAATAACATTTTTCAAAAAGTTAACAAATAAGGGAGTGGGGGTGGTGGTCGATTTTTAAACCAGAGACTGTCAAGGCAAATAAATAATATGTAATGATCTAATGTATAAACTGTATGTATCATCCAATGTAAGAAAAGAAAGTGAGTTCCTTTTGATTATCTGTGTTAGCTCTCCACTCAAAAATATGCCCATATCAAGTAAATCAAATTTTGTTTTTCGAGAAACTCGCATCCTGTGAAAGATGATCGAACACATACAGGATATGTTAACGATTTCAGAAAATATCATCCGAGCCGTAAATTTGGTCCACTAAATAAAAAGAAATAAACGTCACCGATACATTTGTATCTATTTTCTATATTTTTAAATTTTTATAGCACGAAATTTGTATAGAAAATGCTTAGACGCTACTTACCAACGCTAACTGGTCGAATATTCAACCGCTTACGTTAACTTTTCGCGCCAATTCAGCCAAGGTATAGATATGGTTGATTAAATAGCCATGGCGCGCATAGAAATGAGCATAGCAAACAAACTGGACGATAATACACTTCCACGCGACTGATTAGTTGGTTAAATTAAAGTGGTAGATTTAGCGATCATCAACAAAGGGTTGAAAAATGATAATGCCATTCTTATAAAACTTCTTCGGTAGAATCCAGCGGCGTGGCTAGATTTGTCCTAGCGCACTCCTTTTTGCAGTTATGAAGTAAACATACGTTTTTTTAATGAAAAACCCTCTATATTTTTATATGTGCAAATTGGGTATCATTTTCACTTTCCACAAATAAGTGATTTTTGTACCATTGTAGGATACTCTGTGTGTGTGAATAGTTTACAACATGATTTCAGTTTGAGGCATTTTTTAAACTTAAATAATTAATCATCCAATGTTTAAGATTAATATTTGCTGTGGCTATTATACAGGGTGGTCCGAATTGTATTAGGGAAACTTCGGCAGCATATTCGGCAGATAAGAATATGTAAAACAGTTCGTATAAATGTATATCCTAAAATACTTAGTTTTGAGATACAGGGTGTAGAAGTTTCATTTTTATTTCGATTTTTTCCTAATAATTTATGAACTAATGTAGATATTTAGATGAAACTTGGTGTCTAGAAGTTATTTGACACGGGAAATTTGATTCCGATGTCAATGCGGCTCCCTGTGGGAGGGGGCGCCACCTACATATTTTTAACTGGTTTGAAGAGTAATAACTTTTCGTCCGTACCTGTATAAAACTGCTGTGTAAAAAATTATACATTTCTGCTATTTTTTATTTAAAAAATGTCTCTTGATAAAAATTGCTACGATTTATTGTTCTCGAGATATTTAGAATCAAAATTATCAATACATGTCATCATTAACAAAAATTAAATATATTGACAAGATAGTTATTAGACTGAAATCATAAATTTAAAGTGTTTTTGTGTCAAAAGTACAACAGACACTGTTCCATCATATTTTTTTGTAGAAAAAATTATGATTATTAAAAAAAATAAAAAGTTCCCAAATTCATTATTTCAGTCAAATAACTATCTAGCCAGTATGTTTATTTTTTGTCAATAATGACATATTGATAATTTACATTCCAAAAATCTTGATAATGGTTAGTATTAGCGATTTTTATTCATTATTCATATTACATATTATTTATTATAAATATTACTTATGATATATTTCCCCCGGTATATTTAAGCATGTTTTTCTCGATAGTTATTTCTTTTCTTCATTTTTCTTACACTCATATTATCTACTTGATCATAATATTCTATAGCCAAATTCACGGCAATACACAACTGTGAAAGTGAATTTGATTATAGCGATTGATATAAACGTGCTTAAAAATAGTGGATAAAATAAATGTCTCTGTCTTCTTCCGAAAGAATGTTGATTAGTTGTTTTCTTTTCAAATTTCAGCCTATGATTCACCGCAATATGAATTTGGACCCATACTGACCTCAATGGGAAAGGTCAGTAACACAATTTTTAAGCACGTACCCTATATATACCGTGTGATCGAATGAAAATAGTGCCACAGTATGCGTAGAAATAATTTTTCAGTTCAATCGTCACTTTGTCTACACAATGGCATCTGCTAAATAGTTATTTCAATTCTTGTAAACTTTAAATGGACAGTATTCTTTGGTAATATTGTATATTGTCGATTTACACTTTAACAGTGACATTCGACAGACATAACAAAATTCGGACTGAAGAGTTATTTCTACGCCTACTGTGACATCGTTTTTATTTAGCCATACGGTATTTATTGTATTTTAGAACATCCAAAATTGCTTCTTTAATTTATGCTTATTTTGTGTTACGCACGCTTAGACTATCAATGTTTTTATAGTAAAAGAAGACCTTCATATTGTTTTAACAGCAAAAATATTATAATTATAGGTTTAAAATAGGTTGCTGAATATTTTGATTTGATATTAGATTAATTAATTGCTGATCATATATTTATTAATGATGGACAGGTTAAGATAAGCTTTGAGTACGAAAATATGGATTGCACTGTGTAGTCCCTATTTTGCTGGGTGAGTGTTAAATAAGTGCAAAAATTGCAATTATTTAAGATTCACCCTGTATAGTTGACTGCACTGTGTTTTTTTAAAACTGTAATTGAATTGATCCATTGCAACTAGTTAAAGAAAATTCAGTATTTTTGGGACAATTCTTATCTAATCTTTTCTACAAATTCAATAAATGTCACCTTTTGTATTACAATTAGGAGAAAAATAAACAAAAATGAAAATCATTGAATCTTTGAAGACCCTGTATTGAGCTTTTTATTATATTCGATTCGAATAATAATAAAAGTAGTAAAAAAGTTATATATTTCTTCTTTTCAATTCAATTTTGTCTTATGCAAAATAATGGCTCTTAAATAACACGATATTTAAAGGGTTTGAAAAAATTGCAAATATTTATATTTGAACACACTTATATTAATTCAAAGGGCAATATACAGGGTGGTCCGAACTATATTCCGGAAACTTCCTCAACATATTCTGCACATGAAAATAAGTAAAAAAGTTCGTATAAATGCATGTCCTAAAATGCTTAGTTTCGGAGATACAGGGTGTAGAAATTTTATTTTTACCGAATGATATCTGACTTGTCATTATTGACAAAAAATAAACACGTTGAGTAGATAGTTATTTGACTGAAATAATAAATTTGGGAAATTTTTATGTTTTTAAATTAATCATATTTTTTTCTGCGAAGAAATGATGATAAAACAGTTTCCGTTGAACTTTTGGCACAAAAACATTTCAAATGTCAAAAGTCAACAAGTTTAATTTATATCAATGATGACAGGTATTGATAATTTCGATTCCAAATATCTGGAGAACCATTACTCGTAGCGATTTTTACCAAGAGACCTTTTTTCCATAGAGAACGTCGTAAATTCACATTTTTTTACTCAGTAGTTTCATACAGGTACGAACGAAAAGTTATTACTCTTCAAACCAGTTAAAATATGTAGGTGGCGCCCTCTACAAATAGAAGTTATATTGATACCAAAATCAAATTTCTGACTTCAAAAAATTCCCAGATACCAATTTTCATCCAAATATTTACATTACTTCAAAAATTATTTGGAAAAAACCGAAACAAAAATGAAACTTCTACACCCTGTATCTCCGAAACTAAGCATTTTAGGATATACATTTATACGAACTCTTTTACTTATTTTTATCTGCAGAATATGCTGTCGAGGTTTCCAGAATACAGTTCGGACCACCCTGTATATCTTTATATGGGCTTACCAAATTGTTCCATCTTCGTTTGTTACTTCCAGTATTTTTAAATAGTCCAATTATACATTTCTGATATTTAGTAAATAATAACGGTGCTTAAAACTGCGATTTTGTATGGACTAAAAGTTATTTCCTCGATTATTGTTCGCTCTCTAATCTTGTTTTGAAGGCCGGGATAAAAATAAGCTGTGCTTTTATGTATGTATTTCTTTTTCATGTTGAACACTCTACTTAGATGTATTGAAAAATAGTAATTTTTGACTGTAACACATGTTTTTGGCAAATGTTTCGATTTTACAAATAACAAAGTCAAAATTTTAAGTAAATTTTCAAGATAAAGAAAAAGCCAAAAAATTTACGTCAACGAATTGACATAATTTGCAGAAATTTTTCGATCTATAAGTTGTTTTAGCATCATCAGTACCAATCACTAATCGCAAAATCTTCTAACACAATATTGCCAACTATTGCAACCATTGTTGATCGCTCCGTATGAAAATATCGTTATAAAACATTATATTTTATTTGTTTCTTACATTCTTGCTGTCTGCAAAATTGATATTAATAAGTAGGTACTAAATTAGAACGTTATTAAGTGTTTTTGTTAGGTAACATTAAACTTCGCCGGTATTAACTTAATTACGAGTATAAAATATGGTACCGAACGACAGGAAAATATACCGGTAATTAAGTGATCAACTGCCACCTCTGATTAAACTAAACGATTTAATAAATAACCTTTAAATAATTCACTGTAGGATATATGTATTTTTGCAGCAACTATATAGTTTGTAGTTTTAATTGTGTCTAGAATATGATAACGTATTTTAAATGGCAAATGAAAGGAATACGGATATTTATGACGAGAGTTCTGTTTTTTAATAGAAATGTAATTGTCAGAACCGTATGAAGTTTTGATTGCTTGTACAAATGTGGAATGTTCGGGAGGGGTGTTATCACCCTTACAGATCTGTTTTGTGTACCTATTTTTTTTAGTTATAACAAGTTATAACTAATCATACAGTCTCAGGGCCTTGACAAAATCCAGTCTCTAATACGGCTTCACAGAGGCTAGTTCTTCATCTCCGATATCAGTCGTACCAAAGTTTATGGCACGAATGGTTGTCGTCTCGGCGCACTCAGTGATGAGGTGTTCTGGTGTTTCCCTATTTTCCCCACAGAATCTGCATTTGTTGTTGTTTCTTAGTTTCAATCTACTGAGGTGTTTGTTGAGGAGACAGTGTCCACTCTGTCACAATCCGGAGATTCTTCTTCCTTAAATTAAGGAAAATCTTTTCTTGGTCGTAAGTTCTTGGAAATTTGATTGTGTGTTAGAGATTGAAATTTAAGTGTCTTAGACCGTTTGAAGGATTCCCAGGTTACGGATGGAGGTTCTTGAGTTCCACTTTAAGTTGGTTTTCACTTGGAAAGCAAAACGGTTAATGGAGTGTTCGCTCCTTTTCTAGTTTCTAGTTAGATCGTTTATTTTTTCATTTCCTTCTATCACTTGGTGATTTTCTTTGCCTAATTTATTCAGCTTCTCTAGGCATTCTTTGACCAACTTTGAATTGATGGTTAAATACTCCTAACCCTGTCCTCACTTTGGTTTTGGAAGCATCAATATATCACGTTATTGAATGTTCTTTATCTGCTGAGCTTGTATATGCATTATACAGGGTGTCAAAAAATAGTGTATCTAACTTTGGTGGATGATACTACAGATAAAAATACAACAAACAATTCCTATGAACATATGCCCTAAAATACTTCCCGAAGAAGTTAAAGCCTTCGAAAGGCCAATAAAGGTATATAAATATTTTGTTTATTTTTAAGAACATTGATAAACTGTTTTTCTTGAAATTTGGTACTCTTACACACATTTTAATGCCAAAGCGAATGGCAGTTGTATAATATTTCGTAACAGCCCTGTAAGGGTACTTTCCATTAGGATAGAAAGTAATACTGGTGGTACTTCTTTTATCCTTATAGATACAGTAATTTTAAGACATGACGTAAAAAGCTAGGACCTTGTTACGTAGAAAAGGTGTTCTCAGTTTAGTTCAAAAGGGTGAAAGGTTTTCAACTCGGTTTTCAAGATATTTGCTTTTAAAGGTAACGATGCATCGATTTTAGTATTTACAATTTCTTTAAATTTTACCCACCAAGAGATAGAAATTAATGAAAAAGTAAACGATCTAGCTAAAACAGGAGCAAACCCTCCATGTCCCACTAACTAGACCAGTGGAAACCAACTTAAAGCGGAACTCAAGAACCTTCGAAGACTCCATCCGTAACCTGAAATGAAAATCCCCCAATGGTCTAAGACACTCGAAGGGCTTACGACCGAGAAAAATCAAAGATTTTCTTTGATTTTAGTATGAACAATCTACGGATTGTAACGGGGGGGCCAAACCAAACCAAACAGTACATTGTCGCCTCAATGAATACCTCAGCAGATTGAAGCTAAGAAACAACGGTGAATGCGGATTCTGTGGGGAAAATGAGGAAACACCAGAATACCTCATCACTGAGTGCGCCGAGACGATAACCATTCGTGCCATAACCCTGACATTGGCAGTATCTATTATTATTGGAGATAGACTGGCTTTTCTCAAAACCCTGAAACAGTATGATAAGTTATAACTCAAGAAAGGGGTACACAATAGATCTACAAATCGCGGTGATTAACTTCCCCCCTCGCATACAATCTACATTTACATAATAACTAGGTCGAAACAACTAAAATATTGAAAGAATAAGGCAATCTTAGTGAGAGCGCCCACCAAAGTAACGTAGCATCTGACGTGACACGTAATCTGGCAAGGAGTAACATGCACCTAGCAAGTTACGTCGAATTGAACAAACGACAATAAGTGTGTCAGCGCACACTGAAGTAACGCTGTCAGAAACGTCATTTGTCGTTGTAGCATGCCATGCTACTGCTTCAAAACTAGAACTGGTTCTACTTTTCGCCACGTGCTATTAACACGTTACTCGAATTTGGCAAGAATGAAAGACGATCCGGACTTCAATATACGTTTTGTATCACTGATTGAGACTAAACCATGCATGCATTTGTGACCACACTCGTGCCGATTATTCCAATAGGAATAAACAAGACAAAGGTTTCTTTTTTCATTCCATAAAATGCTTGAAATCTTTCAGGATAGATATTCAATTCCTTAAAAACACTAAATCCACTGTTCCTTTGTCTCTTTTTGCAAAAGGAGTGTAGCCAATAGTGACGCTTTGGATAATTTTGGTTCATATTAATTAGGTTTACAACTGCTAACAAATCTTTATCCTCTGAGGATGACATGTTTACGCCACTGCGACATCACTTATAAGTGCGCTTCCTGAAAAATCACGTAACGCTATTGCCATATCATTGCCATGTATGTGCCACGTCAGATGCTACGTTACTTTGGTGGGCGCTCTCACTGAAACTACCAACATACATAAATCAAGATGTCCAGCGCTCGGGATTTTTTGACGACCGACCTTAACGCCGATTTGCGTTGTTAATTATAATTGTTTATGCCTTAAGTTTTTTAAGAGGAACGTCCAACGTGTCGTGGTAATTCGGTGCCGCGTCGGTGCCACCGCCCCCGCTCCACGGAAGATCGTTGCCGGTAATTATTTTAACTGCCGTATCCCTATTAAAACGTTAATTACAATTCGTTAAGCCCGGTTCACACACACATACGTGCGAGCACCTAAACGCAACGACGGCGTAATTAAAGAGAGCGCGCGCGTCACATCCTTTTCCTGCTTAGCGCTCCCAGTTCTAATTTGGACAGATTTTCTCTAATTGACTTAAGTGAATTAAGAGGACAGATAGAAAACGATTTCGGACAATGGCGATGAGCGCGTGAATAAGTGATGGCCTTAGAGAAGTTAATAAACATAGAGCCGTCCTAACAAAATGAATAATATTGGTCTGTAGTTAGACATCACTATATTAAAGATTTTTTTTTATTCTGTGGGAAAGAGAATCTTGCATAAGATACCCAGCACTAATAACAGTAAACTACTGTCCTTAGTGCCGGGTAGTGCCGGATTCTTACCGGCTAAAAAAACCCACACTTCCCTAACGCTGATCATGGTGGAAACCGCTTCCGCATTACTTCGCCATGAGCTGTCTGTTTACTGTCTTCTTATATCATTTTCCTTTTCCTCTAATATTTGTCTTAGTATCCCTGCAGTTAGTTTTCACATTTCCTCTGTCCCAGTGAGGTATTTCATCATATTTTCCGCATTGAAAACTGAGCCGGTATGAGTTTTATAATCATTACGAATGTAGTCCCATTTCGTACATCTAAACAGTGTATGTTCTGCGTCATCACTATTTCCACAGTAGTTGCAACTATCTGAGTCCCGTTTCTTTCTTTCCGTTAGATACTTCATAAAGCAACCATGTCCCGATAGAGCTTGCGTGACAAAGTAATCAGTCTCTCCGCATGGCCTGGATATCCATTGCCTAATATCAGGAATCAAATTTCCTGCCACTTGTCGAGTAGGTCCCCTCTTGCGATTTGCTTCTGTACTCCATTGTAAATTTCCTTCCTTTCCTCTATTAATAGGTCTATGGGTGGGACGCCTGCTATTGCGCCTACTGCCTCTGTGGAGATTGTTCTGTAGGCACTTGCAATTCTGATGGAAGTAAGTCTTTGGATCCCCGCAAGTTTTTTTGTTCTGCTTTTATTACTCGTTACGGTGTGCCAGAATGGAGCCGCATAGAGTATTTGAGAGTGTATTACGCTACCTAATATTTTACTTTTGGAGGATCTTGGTCCCCAATATTTGGCATGATGCAAGACAAGGCTGTTAGTGTTTTTCCAGATTTCTGTATAGTTCGAATTATGTGTTCCGTAAATTTTAATTTAGGGTCCAGCCATACTCCTAGGTATTTGATAGCTTTTGATGGAATAATATCCACGCTCTCTATAGAAAAGCATATTGGCTTCACCTTTCGTTTTGTTGTTAATATTATTGCCTCTGTTTTCTGTGGTACAAGTTTAAGCAATTTGATTTCCATCCAGTTTGAAATTCGTGGAAGGCCGGTATTTGCTTTGTTCATGAGAATTTTTTCATCCTTCTCCACTATTGTCATGGCTATATCATCGGCAAAACCGATTAAAGATATTCCGACCGGCATTTCCATTATGAGTAGGCTATCATATAAGATATTCCACAATGTGGGTCCAAGTATGGAACCTTGGGGTACACCACTGCTCAAGGGTATTTCTTGGGTCTCACCTTCCGCTTCTATAATAAGTTTCCTATCCTTAAGGTATGATGCTAGAAAAGATATTAGGCCCTCGTCTATTTTTCTCTGTCTAAGACTCTCTAATATTACTTGCCATGATGCGCTGTTGAATGCGTTTTTCACATCCAAAGTTATTACCGCGCATAGTCTTCGGTGAGCAGCAGAAAAATCCTGTGCCTCCTCCGCTATTTTGAGTACTTCTACTAAGGCATCCATTAGTTGTTTCTATATATATACTATATTAAAGATTATATTAGATTTTTATGAGGTAGTTATTCGTTTACTCCACTGCGACCTTTAAATCTATTGTGGTAATTTTGTCCTCAGATTATATTCTCCAATCTTATCCTTTTTACAAAGTCTAAAAACTTGGAGAGAAACTCTGAATCAGTGAGAAGCAAAATATCCACTGGGGAAACAGAAGGAACACAAGCATAGCAAGGCCTATATCCAAGGACCTAATTCTAAAACCACAAAGGAACTGATACTAAACAGGAATAAAGTGCAGAGTATGGCAGGTCTCTTGACTGGACATATGGTTGTCAAGTGCTGCCTGAGCAAACCAAACCAAACCTATACCGGGTGCGTCTCGAAAGTGGCTCACCCCTATAACTTTTTTATTCCCCTATAACTTTTTCAGATAAGAAAACGAGATTTGGTATGTTAGTATATGACATAAATTAGGATTGATTGACATATTCAATTGTTTTCGGTCAATTCCGGTTTTACCGGAAATGACTACAACTTTTGATTTTTAAACTACGATATTTTTTTAATTTATTCGACAGAAATGTCTTTGAATAGAATGACATATTATATGTCAACTTTTGACATTTTCGCATATGTTTATTTGAAATTATAAGATGCGGTTCATTCAACGACAATTTTGACTTGATATACCAAGTGTGCGGTATCAAATTATTCGTAAAAAAAAATTCTTTTTCCAAATATCCTAATGAGCCACCCTCATTCCATTTGCAAAAATTGAGATATGATTAAAAATACGATATGGGCATCTTTTAACCGGCCAGGACAAGACACTAAAAACATTAGACGATCAAATCTATTTTTCCAAGGCTCCTTGATTAAAAATTAGTGTTTTTAATACAGCCATGGCACTCTAGATTGAAATTTAAAATACAATTTGTTTTTTAGTGAATATGTCAAAAGTTGACTTATGATGTGTCATTCGATTCAGAAAGTCATTTTCTATCGAATAAACTAAAAAAAATACGGAGTGTGCCATTTAAAAATCAAAAGTTGTAGTCATTTCCGGTGAAACAGGAAGTGATCGAAAACAATTGAAAACGTCAATTAATCCTAATTTATGTCATATACTAACATACCAAGTCTCGTTTTTTTATCTGAAAAAATAAAAAAGTTATAGGGGGTAAGTCACTTTTGAGACGCACCCGCTATTAAGGAAGTCTTTGCCGCAGGCTCTGCGATGAAGAAGATCCTGAAACAGCGGAGCACATAATATTCACAGCTAGGCTTTGGATCGCAAGCACCACTTGAAGACCAACCTATGAAGAACCCATTCTATGAAGAACTTGCACACGTTGGTACAGGGTACAGAAATAGAAGAGTGGATGCAGATATTAGAAAGGGCGCAAATACAATAGACCTTACAAGTCGCAGTGTTTCCGGCACAGAACGGTCTTTTATTATTGGAAAAAATAATAACTTGGAGACTAAGTCTTCCATATCGCACATTGCCAATGGCTTTTTATAGTTTAGTATAAAGAACAGTACATTTGGTATGTTCTGCTCTTTTTTCTGTGATTGAGAATCTGCACAAGAGATCCGCTTCAGTTTTCCTATCTTTGTTTATCACATTTGCCGTAAATTTTTGCGAGTATTCTACTATGAACAAAAAGTGAAATGAATAATAATAATGGACAATTGAGACTGGAGGACCAAAAAGAGGACCCCAAAACACTATTAGAATTAGATTAGATTGGATTTTCTACTTAACTAACATCTTATCTAAAATTTTCAAGTTTCGACCATTGTCTCTAGTTCGAAACTTGAAAATTTTAGATAATGTTAGCAATGCTTTACTAACTATTACATAACGCAGAAAACGCTATCAAAATTCAAAATAATTCGTAAAAACAAACTAAATCAAACGAACAATTACCACAGCCATAAAACAATTATCATAAAAATATTGTAATTATTTTGCTCCACACTAAGTTTTCCTATTAAATATTACCTATGCATGATAAATTCGCATTCAATGGTATTCTTGTATATTAGAAGATGTAGTCATAAAGGTGATAGTTGTTTAATAACGCTCCCTTTTATGTTTACATTTTAGAACCGCTCTAAGTTTACTTTTTTCTCTAAAGCGTATACTAGTACGCACAACAATTTTTTAGCATCTTATGTCAAAAATAAAACAGTGTTTCATCACAATACACCAAAACTGACATCTCGCTAACTATGTTATCATCATCAAGAGATGATTACTGATGATGCTAACATGGTTAGCGAAATACGCGTTCAATATTAAAAGTAAAGTGTTTTGTTGTATTGTGGTGAATTAGTGTTTTATTTGGCTGTTGTAACACCAAAGGTTCCAACCTCCAACTGTCTAATCTTCTAAATTGTCGGATATTTTTTCTCTCTTAAATTAGTTTTATATTTGGTTTTACATAATTGTGAATAAGTAATTTCGATGTCATATTTAATTTTATGTATAATTTGTAAATTACTGTTATATGTAAAGGAATTTCTCATTGGTACTTTAGTTAAACGCAAACTTAGTTTATCAAAAACGTTCTTATGATGTTTCAAGTGTTATTATCTTTATCTAAGTAAAAAAAGAACGAAATCGATATTTTTAAAACACAATCGTTATTTTACAGATACTAAGTATTATGTGTGTATAAAGTGTTTTTTACTTCAAAACTCTATTGAAAATTAGTTGAGAAGATGAGATGTTTTAACCTTTAGAAGTTAAATCATAAGTAGATTACGCAAATTCGTGTTTATGTATTTTTAATTAAGTCGAGATATTCCCAAAAAATATAATAACATTTTGTAAATTCTGATGTCTCATAAAAAGTATAGTTTGGAAATTTTTTCTAATAAAGATTTCTTTTTTTTTTAGGTGAGTGATATTCTATTTGTCCAGAACTAGGGGCTACTTCAAATCGTAAGTTACTTAAAATTAGTATTCTTAGTATAATTATTTTAAATAAAAAAATTCTTGATTCTTAGTAAAAACTAAACAATTATTTTGCATAAAATACCTGAATTTATTATGAAATCCAATTTAACTATATACAAATTATGTTAAAAGCCAAAAGCTTTAAAAATCTGGATATTAATCAATATTGCTGTTAACGTTAATTGCAGCAATCTGTCCTGGCACGCGCGTCTACTTCCCCCCAGTTTTCAACCGATAAACTCTTTATAATTGCCATACTTTACAACTTTATCTTGCTCCAAAAATGCCGTCGCTATTTTCCAACCCTTTTTCTCATTAATTTTCCTACTTCAACCCTTTTCGCAGCCAGGCGCGTGTTGTTAGAATTTGATTTGACAATCACTGTCCAGAGAGTGCAAAGCCGCTGGATATCAATACAATTTGTCTTTGTAATCAACAGATGTGAATTTAAATGAAGAGTAAAGGAATACTTTTTACTTTTAAAGATTATTTTTTTTAATAATTTTTTACAAATAAATATATAATGAGAGAAATAGGAATAAACTAGGAATTTAATTTTCTAATATTAAACGGTATAAACAAATTATTGTTTGAAGTACATGCTGTAGACATTCATACACATCTAAAAAAAAATAAAAAAAAATCAATATTAAATGCACCTTTATTAGAACAAAAATAGTGATCTCAGTTTTCAGGAAAATGAAAATACGTAAAAATGTTTGGTTTGTGCGTTGAACAGCAATAGATCATTAATTACCATTTTACTACATATTGCAAGAGTATGATGAAAGCATATATTTACCACAGTTTAAAGAATATATACACAGTTTAAAGTATATATTCTTTAAACTGTGATATTACTTCTAAACACCAAAAATTATTGTATAATTTTAGTTTCAATAGTATTTATTATTGCATTATATTGCTCTCAGTTGCAATCCTGGTATCCAATTTTTAATGATTGCAGCCCATGATTAGCAATTTGAGTATTAAAGAGATCGATTCAGAATATTAACACAAGTGTTTTTCGTCCTAATCAATAAACAAAGACATAATATTTTTGTCTTTTTTAAGGAACTAAGAATAATATACCACTTTTTTTGGGCTATTACTAGGAAGAACCTAATGAATATAGAAGAGCATTATAAATCAAGGCAAATTAAAAATTTATATTTGGGACTGAGGAATGAAAGAAAGGGATACCAAGGTAGGACACTATATATTAAAGACAAAGATGGACAAATAATATCAACTGAGGAGGATGTTTTGAATAGATGGAAAGAATATTTTGAAGAACTATTAAATGAAAGCGAAGATACTCGAGACAAGCAGGAGGAGGATGAAATAAATATAGAGCATCAGAATAAAGAGGTACTCCCACCGAATTATGAAAGTGTACAAAGAATAATCCAGAACTTAAAGAATGACAAAAGTCCCGGAAATGTTCACATGCCGGCTGAGGTATTTAAGTATGGAGGGTCCAAGTTGATAGAACACATCCAGGAACTACTGAAAGACGTATGGGAGAAACAAGAAATACCGAAAGAGTGGAAAGAAGCAATAATCTGCCCTATACATAAGAAGGGAGATAAGAGCGAGTGTCAAAACTACAGGTATAGCTCTCCTAAATGTAGCGTATAAAGTACTGGCAACATATATTAAAGAAATGTTAGTGGAGGAGGTTGATGACAAAATTGGAGAGTACCAATGTGGATTTAGGAAAGGAAGAAGTACCATTGACCAAATATTTACCCTTAGAGAAATACAAGCGGAGAGTTATGAATACGGAAAACAGACAATGCTCCTATTGCTAGCTTTTCAACAATGTCCAAATGAAACAGTATCGCAGTCGTAGTTTTTAACTTCTGTTCACACATAGGCCAGTCAAATAAGATCTAGCGATAGGGGTCGCTTGAAAAAAAGTGTTGGAAAGCTAATTATGGTTTTGATTTTTTCAGTTGACAAAGATAATAATTATCCTAGTTTTGCACGGTTGCTCGACCGCCGCTCGATTCAGGAGGACCAAAACATGGTAAACTTCTTGGACTTCTTTCGGTTTTTTGCATATAGTTCCGAAACGTTGTGTTCTAGCCAATATTTCACAAAAATTAAAGACCATTAAATTCTGCATATAATGAGTATTCGTTCAATTCGGTCCAGTAGTATGGCAGAAATCGAAAGATGAAGAATGGTGATATTTACCTATTTAGCAATTTTGCTGATAAACGCATTAAAGTCACATTCAAACGTTCGTCAAACGGAAATGATTATTCTAAATAATAAACCATACAATGAAAGTTGCAGAGCACCAAATTAGCATTATACATCAAGTAATACATGCTGAGGAAATGAAAATGTTTGTGTCTCTTTAGTACTTTGTTTTGGAATCGCTGGATTATTTCCATGACCATAAAGTCTTCAGATCTATGAGTTGTAAAGTTTTAGTCTATATTTGACGAAAAACAAATAAAAAAAACTATTTAACTAACAATTTAGACTTTAGAAACCAAAGAGCTCTATTTATAATTTGTTGTTTGGCAATGTTTCATAAAAATGACTCCAAAATGTAAAAAATAAAAAAATAATGTCTTAAAATAACGTGCTTTTACAATTATCGGCATTTACATCGAATTAACCTCTACAAATACCGAAACAATACAAACAGAAATCCGTTCTGGCACGAGCCGACTTTCTCCCCACTTTTCATCCGATAAACGCCTTTTAATTGCCACGCTTTGCCACTTCATCTTCGCCGTTGTTTCCAACCCTTTCGCTCGTTAATTTTCCGACTTTAACCCTTTTCCCTGCCAGCTACTTGTTGATTGTCGATTCGGCTTCGTGGAAAACTAACTAACTGGCTAAAAGCCCTCTCTCGGGCTTAAAACTCTCGTTAATTATCGGCTCGCGGCCGCATTGTTTGAATTTAAAACGATTAGCGACGATTTGACAAATTAAGGGGTTGTGTTGGTGAGAGGAAAGGGTTGAAATAAATTCCTGCGTTGTGTTCATTTGGGGATATCGCCGTCCGAAGATGTTTAGGGGGAATAATTCTTGGTGTTTTCAGTAGAGTATCTATAACGTTATTGAATAAATAATCTAATAAAACAAATATAAAAAAATTGAATAGTTGTATGTAGATATTTTTAAATAGTTTATTGAACTTTGTGTTTTTTTTTTGCTTCTGACGACCGGAGGAGATATGCCTCCTGAAGCATTGTTTGTCGGTTAGACAAATTTGTTTTATTAGTAAAATGCCGCGTAGCCCAAGCAGTAGTGTGGCGATCAGGCGATCTGCGGTGCGAGAGATGGGATGGTATTGGGTTCGATCCTCAGCCATTACGGTCGCTTTATTTATTTAAATAAAAATATTTATTTATCTAAATAAAGCGACCAGCGAGCCGCCACCTCAAGGAAGGCAATGGCAAACTACCTTAAGTATATTTGCCTTGTACAGCCTCTAAAATAGTGCCGTTCGGATTAGGCCATAAACTGTAGGTCCCGTGTACTTGTGAAACACTGATGACACACATCTCAAGTACATGCGAGAGGTAGCCGACGCTCAGTATAGAGTATAGCACTATAAGAAGAAGTGTAACAGTCAAATTTCCTCGCAACGACCTCTGTGTGCCAGCTCATAAATTTTCGCAAATAACTATTGTTTTTGCATCATGTTTACTATAATTTTATGGTTAAATATTATTTTATTTAAATTTTACGATTATGCAACCCGTTATACACCGCGATATTATATAGCCACAGAATATTGTCACTGGATACCGCCCAGCATTAGAATTTTTGTCCATCTCTCTATATCTTTGGTCATCACTTGTCCCTTGTCACTGTCAGATCAAATCAGATGTTTTTGGATTTATTTATCCTTTGTTTTGGTTATTGAAATTTTATAATTATCAGATAAAATTTCGTAGTTAAATTGGTTATTTTTGATGTGGATCGCAGTGTGCAATTCGTTCATTTAATTGTGGGAATTTGTGAGTTTAGTTCGTTCATTGACCGGATATCGAAGATGGCTGTGAAAATAACCTAGAACATGGTTTTTTATTTATGCCTTTTTGTGAGTTGGACTAGTCAAGATATATAGTTCTCTATCTATATCCTGGAGGGAGATTTTCGGTTGAAATCTGATTTTGTGAAGGAAATCGAATCCTTGCATCACTTCTTGTGTACTCCCCGGCTGAAGAGTGTCGTCGTGAAGAACTGGCTGCCGTTCCGTGAAGCATTCCCTGTTGGTGATTAGCAGGTCTTCCTAGTGAAGGATTAAGTCTTCCAGAACACATTTGGTCAGAGACGTGGTTGTATTTTGTGGGATTTACATGGACCACCGACCAGTTTCCATAATGGGATTAAAATAGCCTTTTTCCGACCGATATTCCGATTCCACGTGCCCAAGAAGTCCCCGAATAGTTCCAAGAGCAAGAAGACCGATCCAGACCGTAGCACAGAACAGTCCAGAATTCCATCCGTTCCTGTTGCCCGTGTGTAGAGTTACCCGTTGGACATCATAAACCCTCGTTGAGGTAAAGTTCAGATTTGATTAGTCCTTCTTTATTACCTTTATTAACTCCTACACGTTTTGCTAGTCCTTGTTCTATAATTGAGGCTCTTTTCTAAGACAACCAATATTATTTAGGGTTTTTATGTTCACCTTTTGAGGTCCTACACCTGCCTGTACATTTGCTGAAGGGCTCCAATTGCAGTACACCGAGCTGCTGTACCCTGCTGTAGCCACCTCATAGCTATACACCGTAGCTCAGCCCGAGGAACTTCCGAGTTGTTTCAAGATTGTACATCCATTAGAGTAAGACTGTTTAGATTTAGATTTGCTATTTATAAACCACCCTGACTGTATCTAGTATAAGTTAGCTAAGGGGGTTTGACGTCATAGGTTTAGTTCTTATTGATTTACATACTGATTTAACTTACATTTTCAGTCATTTACATTCATTTTTTATTTTCTATTCGTTTTTTTTATATATCCTATTTAACTTTTAATATTTCAATAAATTGCTTAAATATTTTTAGTAGTATTATTTACAGTCTAGTCTCATAGTTAAGTTAGAGTTACATAAGTTCAAGTAATTATAGTATATTTGAAGTTCATGGTAGTTGCACTCAACAGTTCGAGGTTAGTGTTGAAGTCTACTTAATAGTTACATCTTTATTGCCGAGTTCATAGAGGATAATCTCGTGGCGCCCTTTTATTAATATCTTTGAACCCCGACCACCCGGCTGTTAAAATTAAAAAGCTAGTGGCCTCTATGCAACTCATTCAGATTAAGTAAACTTTGTGTTTTATTGAACTTCAAATTAGAAAGGGCGTGGCAGAAGAAGTAAAATACCACTGACAAATTGATCTCGGTTGGATAAACGCAGTGTTGTATGTAGAAGGTTGTAGTAACTATGTTACCTTTTTTAATAATACCTCTTTCTGTTTTTATTATTATTAAATCATGAGTTGTTTATAACTTTCTCTTAATTAATTATAATATTTAATATATATATATATATATATATATATATATATATATATATATATATATATATATATATATATATATATATATATATATATATATATATATATATATATATATATATATATATATATATATATATATATATATATATATATATATATATATATATATATATATATATATATATATATATATATATATATATATATATATATATATATATAAACAGGATTTGGTTTAAGTATTTAATACTCATTTCCAACTACAGCCTATTGCTGCCTTCCCGTTACCCTACGCCACACATCTCGATTTAGAGCGTCATCAGCTTCTAGGTTACGAGCTTCCATTGATTCCGTAACCGTTCCGTTCCAGGATTTTCTAGGTCTACCTCTCTTTCTTCTGCCCTGGGGAGCCCATTGAAAAACTTTTTTTGGTCATCTGTTCTCCGGCATACGCAGAACATGTCCAAACCATTTTAAGCTGGATTTTTCGATTCGATCCAGCACTGTCTCCTCCGATGCATTCATGATACGCCTGACCTCGATGTTTGTCTTTTTTTCCATCCTAGATATACCTGCACTTCTTCTAAGGTAGTCCATTTCAACAACTTGGATTTTGCGCTTCGCGTCTGCACTCAGAGTCCATAGCTCTGAACCATAGCAAAGAACTGACTCCATCAATGTTCTTCCAAGTCTCTTTTTAGTTGTTGCAGATAAGTTTCGGTCCCACCAGAGGCTATTAAGACATCCAATAACTTGTTTACTCTTCTGAATTCGGGTTTGTATTTCTTCTTTGCCGAAACCCTCGTTGTTGATAGTAGCACCCAGGTATTTAAATTTGTCTACTTGTTGAATCTGGACGTTATCATTAATGAAGACTAGAAAACAAGCGTTGGAATTGACAGCTAAGTATTCGGTCTTCTTTAGACTAACCTGAAGTCCCCATTTGTTGTATTCTTGATAAAGCCTCTTAGCCATGAACTCTAGATCGTATGAGTCCTGCGCAATCACGACCTGATCGTCTGCAAAGCTCAGGGTAAATAGTGTGTTGTCCCCAATGGGTATTCCCATACCTTGACATTTCGTCTTCCATTCCCTAAGGGCTACTTCGACGTAAGCGTTGAAGATCAGAGGAGATAAGCTGCATCCTTGTCGCAACCCTTTTGTGGTGTTAATTGGATTAGATAGCCTGTGTCCTATCTTAACGTACGATTCATTTTCTTTATATAGCTCTTTTATTATCTTAAGCAAAGGTCTATCTACTTCTAGAGCCATTCAAGACTTCCCATTCCAGAGCCATTCAAGACTTCCCATATCTTGCTGCGGGGAATAGAGTCGTACGCTTTCTCCAAATCAATAAATGCTAGATGGACTTCTTGATCTACTGCTATCTTTTTTTCCATCACCTGCTGCAGGACAAAAAGGTTATCTGTGCAAGATTTCCCCGGTGTGAATCCGCTTTGGTCTTCCGAGATTTTGTCACCAATACTGTCCCTGAGCCTACCCTGTAACACCTTTCCAAAAAGTCTGTTGACCGAACTGTTAATGCTTAGGCCTCTATAACAAGTGGGGTCGTTACGATTTCCCTTTTTAAAGATGGACACTATGTGAGCCACTCGCCATTCTCGGGGTAGTTTACTTTGCAGGCAGCATTGGTTAAATAGCTCTGCCAGACGCCAGCGTAGTCTTTGGGTTCCACACTTTAACAATTCGGCTACAATATTACCAGGACCTGGTGACCGTCCATTTTTCATTCTTTTGAAACTTTGATGTACTTCTCTTTTGCTTATCATTAAAGTGCCTGCAAGGTTGCTCTCATCTTCTACTGCTTGGAATTCTGGTCGGTTTTCTGTCAGTAATTCTGCATAGTAGTTGCGCCATTTTTCTATATCCATTCTATTCAAGAGCTTGTCCGTTTGATTGGTTTTCATTTGTCGGATTGTTCTCCATATCTCAGTACTCCGTGAGCCCCCTATTAGGCTTTCCACTTGCTGGCACCTTCTTTCCCAAATATCTGTTTTTCCTACCTTAATGGCGGCTCGTACCTCTCTATTTTTTTGCTTGTAATGACTCCAGTTAGTATCTGTTCGGTCTGAGAGCCATCTTTGATAGAATAAAAATTAAATAAATCATAATATTTAAACATGTCATAATATTGTATTATTATTAACAGCAGGTGAGCTACTATTTAAGTAGGTAGCTGATATTTTTGCAAAAAATACCTCTTTATGTGGTCAGTACGGCAACGCCGCTAAGTTTCATTTCCTGATGTCATTTCTGGATTGTCAAAATCTTCATTGTTCTTTTCCCTGCGATCGCCATATTGGCGTGGCGATCGGGAGGAGATTGTATTTCCTTATTTTTATAATTCATCTGAAAGATTGAGTAGAATATTTAGATATTATTACAAAGTTTGCCTCAATCAATCAATAATTATTAAAAATTACCTGTCGATTTGATATTTTTTGGTGTGCCATGTGGCCAGATGTTGTGTCAGTTATCTTTTCCCGTTTTTCTGCCATTTTTCTTATTCTTTTGACAATTTTCCTTAGATCTGAACATTACTGAATAAGATCCACTATTTTTTATTAATATTCAATAGATGTTGGTTAGGGGGATGTTAGTTACACTTTGGGGTAAGGTATCATAACCTAAAGTCAATAAATATTCATTTAAATATAATCCACAGGTTTTTTTTTTCCTTGGTGATCTACTTTTCCTTATTTCTGAAGATTTTACATTCACTTGGTCAGTTTACGTACCTTTATTCAGGTTAAGGGTAACCTGGTGAGCTTTCTGTGAGAAAATCAGAAACTTGCATGTAATCACATGGTGTCGATAAATCCATCCTGTTTTTCAACATTCAACAAAGATTTGTGGCATTGGTGATGCAGCTATTGTTCTTGGCATCAGTTTTTCCATGTCCAACCCTGCTCAACATTGCAGTGCTCAGCTGCTGCTAGTGGAAAATTAGACAGGCTTGTATACTTTTATTTTGGGGTATTTTTTAAGTACCCTAATTGAACACTGTACACTATAAAAGGTATAAATAGTAAAATCTTATTTAATTTTATTAAATTTTTCATAAGTAGTCTTGAAAAAATCTATAGTAATTTACTAAATTTAATTATTTACCTTTATTACAAATTTATATAATAATTAATTTATCCTTAATCGACTTTCAAAGATTAAACCTATTTCATTGTCCTTTGTTGTTTGTTATAAAACAAAAATTTATTTTATGATCAAACAATAACTTTAATGAATATATTTAAATTTAGTTTAGTAGAAACTTACTTGTTTTATTGTATGAATGAGATTCCATCTTGCCCCATCTTGGCAAATAACATCTTTTTCTAATAACAATTTTCTGAATCTTTTGTGTTATTTAATAATAGTAATAAGCAATTAGGTAGATTGAGGTCATTTGAGAACAAACTTTACTCACCCTATAATGCTGTCCACACGAACAGCACCGTCTCTGTAATGTATTATTATAATTACATTTTATTATTCTCAAAAAAGTCTTATATAATATTTAACAACTTTTAGTTGTTAACTTGTTATTTATTGTTTTATTAAAAAACTGTTAATTTTTAAAAGCCAAAAATATTTTTAAATAACATTTTTAAACAGGACCTTTTATCAATTTTTATTTTTTGTCTTTTAAAAATTAAAATACCCTGCCCTTAATCTGTGTAAAGTTATATCGTTTTACTTGACTCGCCCTGTACATAAATCTGTACACAACATTCGAAATCGTTCTTCTGCTGGAGGAAAATATATTATTAAAGTAACATAAAAAGTTGTTAATAACTAAGAGTTGTCCGTTTCTTCGATCGAAGTGGCACTGCCTAATTGGGTTGATCACGTACTAAATGAGATTTACTGGTGATTTTTACACGTGTTGCGATGTCATAACATTACCTTTGAGAATACCATCCATGGGAATCGCTCCATTACGTTGGTAGGATAAATAATATTTGTAACTTGTCTTACTTTTTTAATATTATTTTTTCATTTCTATTTTATAAAACGATTAAATGATAATATTTAATGTAAAATTCCATATACTTTAACAAACAAGAACCTACTGGAAGCATTGAAGATTATGCTGTTACGGTTTAAAATTTCACCGTAACTTATTATACTTATTTTGCTTATTTTTGGGACACTAAAACTTACTTGAATAACTTGAATAATAACGTTTAATTAGCTTACTTCTTAACTGTACATATAATTTCTAATATCTTATCTATAAGTCTCATCATCACAACAATTTCTTCGGATGGAGTTGTCTCCGATAACTGTAATATAAAACCTCATTAATATAATACCAATTTGGCTGTTTAAAACCTACCTTTCTTTCTACAGTGGTTACTAATTCTTTATTTAGACTTATGCTTATGTTAGGATATTTTCTTGCATGGCAAGTTTTCTTCGGAGGATTCTTGAACATAGGTTTGATGTGGTTATCTTTGGTCTGTTTTTAACGCAACAAGTGGGAATGTTGGGTCTGCAATATACATATGGGTTAAGGATTTCATTATGTATGTTTCCTGTGTGTAATCAATTGGTTTTACCTGATTATAGTTGATGTTAAATTATGCTAAATTTCATCTTGTTTATATTACAATTTACAGACTGACGTTTCAGTTGTTTGTCAGCTGATCGTGTTGACACCGGCGTTGAAGGTTGACAGATCGATCTTTGTAAATTAGGTTTTCGATCTTTTTAATCGGTTTTTATATGATCGGAAAATGTATTAATAATTTTCCGAAGATATTATGTTCATATATGGATTATTATAATTTTATTATGATGTAATAATATGTTTCACCCAATTCGTATGCATTAAATAAAATTTTATGTTAAATTTTATTTTGGGTCTTTTGTTTTACTGGTTGCTAGTGTTAGATTTTGGGTTGGTATCTTGGAGTCCAGCGTCTTTTGCGGATTTTGCAAACACGCGTCCTTTTTCTTTCGACTTTGAACCGTCTTGGTGAAAGCAGGGGAAGCCTTCTGATCTCTGCTGGAAAAAAAAAAGAAATTCTAGTGATATTTTTTCTTGTCGCCGTTCCGTATTGGGATTGTTCAGTAGAATTACGGTCTTGGAATTCATTGAGGGTCGAGAAGACCGATTGGCAAGAAATTGAGCTTGGCCTGTGTAGTTGGAATTCCGGGGAAAACCTTGAAAAGGGATATCTTTGTTGGTTGGGTAAGAGACATTCTTAGGTAAGGTTCTCTTCTACAACTGTTTATTTTAGAGGACAGGAGCTGTAGATGGGTGTGTGGGCGTACTGGGTTGAGTACCACGACAGTTAAGGAACCCTTTTCCATGGAGTATCATGCGTTGAGACACCATCTTGTCTAGGTACTTTACTATGTCCAAACTAGAACGTGTCACTAAAATAGATCATATTTTAGGGTTCTTGTTCCTTGGCTATTACTCCTTAGTGATGATTACGGTTTAGCTTAAGATTTTTACCATTTTTTTTTTGTACTGGATTTGGTACTGCAACTAATGCCCCTGTAACGTGAATGCCACTGTGACGAGGAATGCCACTGTGACACTGAAGACCAGCAATCTGGATTTTCTCATGGACTGACTGGAACGACCACTGGATAACAGATAAGACTTTAATCATCTCTTATTTTATTGCATTTATGATTGATTAAAATTTATTACATTAAATATACGATCGTATGTGAACTTGATATACCAGGGGATTTTACATTTAAATTTCATTTTATTCTTTATAGTCATTTAATCATAATCACAAATACGCGTCAGGGTTGTTCACAGTTTAGTCACAATAATATTTTGTGATACTATTCATGGTTTAATTTATTTTACGGATAGTTTACTTTTACAAGGATATTTTACTAGTATATATATTTCATTAATTCTTATTTAAATATTTGCTACATTTTATGATAGATCTTGACAATTTTCTTAACTTTAAATTTAGTATTTATTAAACGAATCCAGTACATTTTGGACTTTTCAATCAGTACACTTTTTCCATACACCTCCCTTTTGATATCCCTTGTTCTGCGCATATTTTTTACTTAATTATTTACTGAGCTAGCTGGAACCTATTTGTAACGGAACCTTGTGAACCTGAGTTTCCGTTATAATGCATCTGACATTGTTAGGAATAAGGAAATAATAATGTTACAAAATATAAACATTAAACTACCTTATTGCAAATATAAGCACTAAATTATTACATTTTCATTTTTGTTAAAATGAAATTATATTATAAAATAGTAAAATCATGGGTGAATTAAGCTTCATTCGTAACCACGCAGTTAGTGGAATAAATTAGTGGTTTCAATTAGCGTAGATGTTTGTTCCTTTAATTTCAATGTAAGTATTCCGAACGTCTAAATTAGTGGTAGACATTTTCAATTAGTAGAAAAAGTTATCAAATTTTTAACTTTTCCACTAATTATACTTCAGAATTTGCGACAAATGCCATTTTGGCCTTTGATTGTCTTCCGCCAAGAGAAATTGTGGTTAGAAATCAAAAGTTGATTGTTTTATAAGCTAAATATTAGGCTTTCACTATGGATACAACTGAATAACGCAAGCTGTTAGCAGGATATTCTATTAATGTAAACTGTTTTTTAAACATTGTGAATGATCGTAAACTAAAAACTATAAAGTGTAATCGAAACCACTAATTTAATCCACTAATTTCGACTTTCTGAATGAAGTTTTAAACCAAAAGTAGCTAGGACATGCACGTATAAAACAGCATTACGTCCATTTAATTTTGTAGTTAAAAGAAAACTCATTTTCGATGTTCCTATTCCTGATATGTATTTGCTCCGTTCCAATTTAGGCGCGCACCCCCTTCCACATAAATTAATTCATCTGTCGATGTTTAAAAAGCGGCATCGTCGGCGTAAATTCGAAGAAGGGGAGAAGCCCTCCCGCGTGTCGGCCGAGGGTTGCATTTTTTATGTGCAGAAATGCTCCCTGTTAATCGGGGGGTCGGAGAAAAAAAATGAGTCACGCATCAGGAAAAACTTAAAAATCTGACGGGCGACGTTGCCATGGCGGTCTTGGATCGTTGTGTCAGGTGGAGAATTTGTAGGGCTAAAAGATTCGAGGAGGGAAGAAATAAGTCAATCATCGGGAAATCTTAAAATTCTAGCCAGTGTTGTTACAGTTTGTTATAGTTTGAGGTAATTAAAAAAATGAAATAAAATAAAACGTTGTAGTAAGATAAAGTTCAGAGAATATAGTAACTTATCGGAAAAAGCTTAAGCATTAGTCCGATATTGCTAAGTTGGAAAGATCAGATCTTAGATCAGTTTATTTAGTGGTTGGAAAATCATTAAAAAGATTCATTAGTTAAGCCTCATTCTTAGAAATTAGTAGAATAAGTTAGGGATTTAATAGAAACCACTTATTTACGTAGAACTTTATACGTAAAAATTTACGATCATTTGCAATGTCTAAAAATACAATTAACAATATTAGAATATCCTAATCTATACTAATATATAAAATCCTTAAGTGACTGACATACTGATTAATCACGATCCTGCTCAAACCACTCAACATAAGCAGCTCAATTTTGGCATACAGGTTGATTCTAGGGTTTAGAGGTTCGATAAGGACTGATTTTTCGAAATTCCAGTTCCAAGAGGGTGAAACCACCCCTCAAATATTACAATATTTTTTATTTAAAAAACGGTCAAGTTTCCGAAAAAAGCTTAAACACGTTTATTTTATTTTGTTTTTTTACATATTTTAAGATATTTAAAAAATGTAATACAGGGTGTTTCGAAAAATCTGGTCATTTATTAATCACGATCCTGCTTAAAGCGCTTGACGTAAAAAGCTGATTCTTGGAAAACATATTGACTTTGGGGTGTAGAGGTTCGATATAGGTGTTCGAGGAAATTTTTCGAAACTCGAATTCTAAGGGGGTGAAAAGAACTATCCCTCAAATATTAAAATATTTTTTATTTAAAAACCGGTGAGTTTTTCGGAAAAACTCTTAAACACGTATATTTTATTTTGTTGTTTTACATATTTAAAATTTTTTATAAATTTATACAGGGTGTTTCATAAAATATGACCATTAAGTAATCACGATTTTGCTTAAACTGCTTGACGTTTAAAGCTGATTTTTGGCAAACGGATTGACTGTGGGGTGTAGAGGTTCGATAAGGCGGGGTTTCTCGAATCTCAAATTCCAAGAGGGTGAAAACGCCCCTCAAATATTACAATATTTGTTATTTAAAAAACGGTTAGTCTTTCGGGAAAACGCTTGGACAAGCATAATTTATTTGTTTTTTGTTACATATTTTGAAATTTTTTAAAAAATCATACAGGGTGTTCCAAAAAGTTGGGTAATTTCTTAACCACGATTCTGCTTAAACTGCGTGACGTAAAAAGCTTATTTTTGGCAAACGGATTTTTCGAAAGTCAAATTCCAACGAGATGAAACTATCCCTCAAATATTACCAAGTTATATAATAATATCGCCATATTGTTTTTTCTCATGCTGACATAAATGTGAGAAAATTTTATCCAGTTTGTATGTTAATGGAAATTCTTGCTTTGCTTTATCATCACCATTACAAATGATTAATTCGACGCGAACGAAGTCGCTAGTACACGCTAGTAACAATATGAAATTATCTTTTAACAATAATAGGATATAACAGCTTGCGGTAGTCAGTTGTATCCATACAGAAAGCCTAATAATTAGCTTATACAACAATACAGTTCATACCAAATAAACTTTTAGTCATGTGATTAAGCTTGACCGTCACAGAGTTTACCATTTTTTTATATATTTTTTTAATCAAAATATTTTAGAAAACAAAAATAAATTAATTATAAATATATAAACAGTTATTATTTACATCAACAAAACTCACCTTCTTAGCAACATCTTGTACACTTCGCACTAAAAGAGGTTAGGTTAGGTTGGGTTCTATCAAATTAAGATATAAAATAGTATTATTAGTTTATCGTAAAATAATGAAATTAAATGAATTAAGAATTGATAACTTATACTTACATCAAATCGAAAGCTTGATTTCTTTCTAAACATCGTTTGTTGACATCTCTTATACAATGGGTCAGTTGCTTCTAAAATAATCGGAGTATTATTTTAGACAAGTCATATAGACAATATTATTTTAGACAAGACAGTCAAAACTACCAATTAAATAATAACTAGATGAACGTTATAACGTAAGAAATATTATTATGTACTTTATATAGGTATTTCATAATTTTTTTAATGTGATAAAAATGTAACATGTAAAAAACTACATATTTCCATTGCAAATAAAGAAAAATTGTTCATATTACTGTTAGCTTAAAATTTCAGTCTGTCAGCAGAACAGAAAAAAAATATTTTTAATATATAATATACTAATTCTTTCGAATAGATAGGTGTATCTATTTTATTAGAAATTATTTATTTGTTATGAGGAAATATTTATAAAAAAATTATTAATATTAAATTATAATAATATTCTCCCAAATAGCAATTTCTTCTTTTTATCACGCTCTCTCCTGCCGAAGGTTGGCGATCTAAATGGCAATTGTGGCACTGGAAACTGCAACCCGGAAGATTTCCGCAGACGAGCGTTCAAACCATCTCCTTAAATCTTTTAGCCATGAGTTCTGGCGTCTTCCTACTGATCTTTTCCCTTGCACTTTGCCCTCTATTATGAGGCGCAGTATTTCGTATCTACACTCAACACACTACAATCTACACCTCTCATCACATGACCCAGGTATTGTATTTTTCTTTCCTTGATGGTGTTCAGTATCTCTTTTTGTTTCTGCATGCGCTGGAGTACTTCATCGTTGGTGATCCTTTGTATCCATGAGATTCGCAGCATCCGTCTGTACACATACATTTCGAAGGCTTCTATTCTCTTTTCGGTCTGTTAATTCAGTGTCCAGCTCTCATATACATAGAGTAATACAGAGAAGACGTAGCATCTGGCCATTCGAGTTCTGAGTTCCGCACTGAGGTCTCGTCTTGTAAAAAATTATTTCTTTCTCACGAAGATTTTTCTTGCTTGCTTAATTCTTGAAAATATTTCTCTTTTCGGGTCACATTGACTATTGATGTTAGCTCCTAAATACTTTATTGGGGTCACTTGTTCGATTATTTGTCCCTTGACACGCAGGTGTGCATTTATTGGAGTCTTAGAAAAGACCAATAGTTTGGTCTTGGAGACATTGAGATGCAGTCCAAACATCTCACTATAGTGGACTACGGAATCTATAATGCTTTGCAGTTCTTGTATATCGTTGGCTATTATAACCGTATCATCGGCATATCTGATATTGTTTATTGGGATTCCATTGAAGTTCATTCCGCCTTGGATTCGAACCAGAGCTTCTCTAAATATAGTCTCCGAGTACAGGTTAAACAGGAGCAGAGACAAGACGCAACCCTGCCGCACACCCCGTCTGATTTTTATATCTTCTGATGTTGACTGCTTCATCTCAACTACCGCCGTTTGATGCCAATAAAGTTCTGATATGAAACGTAGGTCTTGTTCGTTAACTCCGGTTGTTCTTAGAATTTTGATCATCTTCTGATAATTAACACAGTCGAACGCCTTACGATAGTCTATGAAGCATGCAAATACATTCACATTTATGTCTCTACACCTCTGTGTCATTACATTTAGGGAGAAGAGTGCTCCGCGCGTTCCTTAGCAATTTATAACTTCCTATATCGGAGTCATTGGTATACTAGGAAAGTATTTTTTCCAGCACTGTGCCTCACCCGCCCATTATTGTCTTGGGATTGTAAACTCAAATAGTCATTTAAGGGTGAGTCCATCCAGTTAGCCAATCTATTTTATTTATATTAAAATAAATCCTGCGGATTATATGCCACTTGCAGAAATTAGAGCTGTGACGTTTAGTGTAATGGACGAAAGTTGCATTTCTGTGCAACCGGAGCCTTATTTAGTGTTTATTAAAATTAAAAAAAAGTTATATTTAAGCCGATTTATATTTTTAAAAATCTTTAAACCAAAAAGAGGGAGGTGGAAACCTAAAAACAAAAAGTAGTTTACACTAATATACAATTCACATTGATAAATAATACTGCTCTGAATTTATAGTTTCTGCCCTGAAAGAGAAAACCTGTCATCAAAAAATCATCATAATTTAATACAAAAATACATAATTATAGTGGATATGATGCACGTCGCTTCTTTTGATTTGGTTTAAAGTCGGTGGCTCATCCAAAATCCAAAAATTGAATTAACGATAGGGAATAGGAATTTCAAAATCGGCCATATAAATCATAAAATGACATGAAGATCGCAGATGATCACTGCTTTTTAGTCAGTCGTCAAGATTGTGACTAAAAAAACATTTTTTTACGAAAATAAAATAGTAATCAGATATACTTTTATAAATTAAAGAGATAGACGTTGGTAGATACTAGGGCTGGCATTTCTGGTCTTGGGCGCCGATTTGCGTGTGTACGAAGAGCACGGTCAACACGTTTAGCAAAATAAGATCCACTGAATAAATACAGAAGGCAAGTATTTTTCCAAGCGCATGGAATCTAGCGTCAGATTAAGTAGTTATCTAATAAATACTTGGTATTTTTGCTCTCTCCGAATTACTAGATTGCCATAGCCCTTCACTCCTATACATGTGCACGCCGACTCAAGGTTTCGCTTGCCAGCAGGGTATAATACATACAATTTACATTAAAGTTCTTAATAATGCTTGTCAAAATACTCAATTACAAATTTTAAATTGGTAACTTGATTGAACTTCTATTTAATGTAGAGAAAATGTACCTATAAAGTCAGGTTGCGTGGAAAACTTAAGACCTCTGACCTCTAAAGAAGCTATTACGTTTTAGTATCTAATAGATATGGCAACTGTGGAAAAAATCAACCCCTCGAAAAGGAAAAAAACTGAAGGCCCCGCGGGTTTAAATTATCGATTAACCGATCCACCCCACGTTCTGCTTATTCGAGTTTCCTTGATAAGCTTCCTACACATATATATCGGGACCGACGAGGAAAAACTAATTTTCTCATCTCGCATACATATACGTATATATCGGAAAATGCAGAGAGGAGATTAGGAAATATTCGTCATATACGAGGAAGAAGGGGGAATAAGACGTCCTGTGGAGTATTTCCAATTTTCTTTATTTTTTTAAGCGAAAATATAAATTTTCCTTTAAGAAAAATTCAATATATTTTTACTGTTTTTTTTTCTATATAGTATGTCCCCGGACTATTTTTACAAGATGAAAAGCTTTGTTATTATTCACTTTTTATTAATATTTAAGAAAAATGCATTCTTCATCAAGAATTTTGCTTGTTCTAAAATGGTTAATCCCGTTTATACTTTTCTAAATTTTCATACCGTTTTAAACAAAATTAAAAAAAAAAACATGAAAATATGACTGAATTTTTTCTGTCTTAAAAATAAAAGGCGTTTCTGTGGTAATATAATTTTGATTTCATTCTTTGATAGATTATTTTTATTAACGTCATATTTTTTGCAGTTCTTAAAGTATCACATTTCCCGGTAACTATTATCACCCTTTCCTTAGCATTGAACTAAATAAATTTTGTGCTTCTTTAACATTTTAAAACAGCAAAAAATACGTTAATTAAAATTCTATCAATAACAATCTATCAATGAATGAAAACGAAATTATACTACCATATAAACGCGTTTTGATTTTTACAACTTAGAACAAATTCAACCATATTTTCATGTTTTTCTTAATTTTCTCTAAAACGATATGGAAATTTGGGAAGGTATGAAAAGGATTAACCACTTTGGAACAAGTTTTTCCTCTTATAAAGACAATCCAGGGACATACTATATACAAAAATTACTAAATAATATGAAAAAAATGAAACGAAATTCTAGCATATCATCAAAATCAATCATCAATTTATCAGCGATATTTTACCAACAAACCAAATTTGCTTAAAAGAAATGCTTAACGTTTCAGCAGGTATATCTCCGCCCGTCGTCGTCAGAAGCAAAATAAAGAACAAAAAAGTATTATATTATATAATATTATTTATATAATAAAATTATTTAAAGTATCTAAATACAACAATTCAAGAGTTTCAATTCAAGTTCACAGTTTAGTTTTTTTAGCAGATACGTCTATCATAAACCGCTGAAGTTCTCTCATTTTCAGCCATCTTGCAGTACAGGCGAAGACACATCTGTTTAGAAATTTTTTATTCCTCAGTTCTCTAGACATACTATGAACTCTGGTGTGCAAAATTTCTATCATTACCTCTAACTTAACATAGATTTGTCTGGTTGATAAATAAATTTCAAAATTCTTCTTTTAACAATTTACCACTTTTAATCTGTAATTTAGAATGCATTAACTTCAGAGCAATATAAATTATATTCTAACCGAATGCGACTCTAGAAATATCTACACTTTCTAAAACGGGGAAACTTATACAAGACATATTTGGTAATGCTTCTCCTGTTGTGATATATTTACACCTATAACGTTCACCATCTTGTGATGCAAGCATTAAGAAATATTCTTCTCTTGCAATTTTTTGATGCTTTATAAGCTCGTCTATCTCACCATAATATTATTTTTTCCAGGTGTTTTTCCCGGATTGTGTTTTAATTATTTACTTATGATCCTATTCTGGTTAGCAAACGTCCACCATAATGGTATAAAATATGATACAAATTTTTGTCGTTAAAACTAATTTTCACAAGTTTCTAGGGCTAAGAAAGAATCTTTAATCTCTGCCCATCTATTATCGGGATAATCTTTAAAATAGGTGTACCAGGTTATTTGAAATTTTTATTGGTAGAGGCCCTTTCAATAAGTGAATGTGCTTATTTCTGTAACTCGAGTATAAAGAGATGCTTAAAAGAGACACCAGTGCATCTTAGAAATAGAGTTGAGTACTACCTTGGTACTTAAAAGTACATCCTGATTTTACTTCAGCATTTATAAACTGTTTTTATCTGTTGTTTCTTTCAAAGATTTTATTCAAAATTAAATTTTTAGTAGTTAACATGATTAGTTCTGATTATTATTCTACTTATAGTAGTTAACATGATTATTTCTGTTAACATGATTAAGTCTTTATCTGTTATTGTTTCTTTCAAAGGTTTTACTCTAAATTATCTTTTAGTAGTTAACATGATTATTTTCTTTAAAAATATAGTGATGCATAGGAAAGAAGAAATTTCTTTATGGTCTTATTACTGATTGTCATAGGATATTTTCTATCTACAAAATACTATACGATCAAAAAAATACGGCGTCAAACTTGGACCGTACTCTTCTTCATTCCTTAATGGTACATACTACCAGTTGGCCTAAAGAAGCTTGTATTTTTTATATTGAGTAAATCGTTCTATCCTTTTTTAATCTTTCTATAATTAGTGTTAATTTTTGACAAATTTTCTGTGTCAATTTTTAGTAAGTAACTTCTAGAGATTGATCTCGCCAAAATGATTACCGATTGTCATTCCCCAGCCGTCTTTCATGGTGTTTTTTTCAATCATATGATACTTGATTGTGAAATGGTCATTACAATATGTAAAACATATTGTAAATATCATTTCACAGTATCTCATGTCATATACTTTTTACAGTTGGAGGTTGGAACTTTTGATGTTACCATCAAAGTAAACAAAACACTAATTCACCACTATACACCAAAACACTTTTTTAGAACACGTTGCGTTAGCCATATTAGCATCATCAGCAAATGATTAAAACTTAGATATAGTCATCTGCTGGTGATGCTAAAATGGTTAGCGACATGCGCGTCCAGTGTTAACAGTAAAGTGTGTTGGTATATTTTGGCAATTAAAGTTTTGTTTTGTTGTTTTGCCATATACTTTTTGTTTGGATTGTTGTTTTTATACAGTATTTGTGTTTTATATATGTTGAATATTCATCGTCCAATGCAGCTTCTTTACTAGAATATATTAATCAGATTTACATTTTTTCATATCCTGTTTAGCTTGATATTTTCTTTAGACTGCAATTACTTTAGCTATAGTTCTTTACTTATAAACTATCTATTATTTGAACATTTAATTTGTCAAGACACAAAAATTACCATTTGCAACAAAATAATATAATTTTTATCTCATTTTTATCACCTGTATTACTTCTTGAAGAAATTTAAGTAGAATTTCCGTCGCCCTTCCGAAATAAAAATCAAAAACCGTAAAAATTTCGACTGGAAAAAAATCGTTTTAGTCAACAATAAAGCCGGCAGTAAACGACGTCTTAAATTACACTTTTTCCGACTTTTTAATTATATCCCGTGGTTTAAATTAAAAAATACCCTCCGGCGGAAAAGGAAAATTGCCTATTTCTATCGAAAACGACGCAAAGGAAAGAAAAGAAAAACGTTTTTCGCGGGTTATTCCCCGAGAAAATTGAAAATTTTACTATAATGGTCGTCTTAAATTAAAAACGAGGCAACTTTCTAAATTAAAACTTCTAATAAATTTAAAACATCTTAATTTTTTTAAATAAATTAATATTTTTTGAAGTTATAGTTTATTTGGGGAGTTGCAGAGGAGGTTCGTAGTGACGAGTGTAGTATTATCGACGAGGTCGTGTCATTTCTGTGAACTGCCTTCTTGTGACGCTAATGTCCAGCTGTCATACCAATATTTTGGGGGCCTACCAACAGGATGTCTTGTTTCTGGTTTACTGGTTTTTGTGTTTTGGCCCACTTGGCAATTCGATCTGGACCTATTCTTTCTACGTGGTTTCTCCAACAGTGGCGTCTTGCTCTTACCCATCTGATAACGTCCTTTACTCCTAATTCTCTTAGAGCGTTTGCGTTGCGTATTTTCTAGTGCAATGTGGTCCCTTTTATTATCCTTCATTTATATTTTTGTTTCTGATGTTTCTGCTCTTGTTTCAGCAGCGTAAGTCAGTATAGGTCTTCTTCTGAATAGAATTATTATGAGCACGGAATAATGCTTTTACAACACGAATTATGTACTATACTTTGGTCTGGGTAAAGACCTACGACCACAAAAACATAATCAAATTAAGTCCTTAATTTTATTGATTAATGCAAGAGGGATGTTAAAAGTTGGTTTATATTTTACTGTTGCTATGAGGAGAGCTCTGTTTCCGAGATAATTTGTCACTTGTCGATCGTGCGTTTTACACACTTGATCGTTTCACAAATATTACAAATACTTGTGATTTTGTTTCCAATTGATCATATGATATTTCGTCTAATAATGATCAACCATGACCGAATGAAATAAAATATTTAGGTAGTTTAAATAGTTACATACTTGGAGTTGGAAAATTTGGTTTCTTCAACAACTATAACACTTTCAGGAAAGTTTAACAGCAGCAAAATGTTATACTAGTTCACCACAGAACACCAATACACTTTACTTTGAATATTGGCTACTCACTTCGTTAACCATGATATAGTCTGTCTAACGGGAGGATCCCTGATAATGACAATTGTGTCTGTCATTTTAATTCACCGTCAAATTTTAGTTTCTGTTATTTTTTTGATGTCCTCTATCAAAATCTTTCCTGACTCGTTGGAAAAACTTTAGCATCATCAGTAGATCATTAAAACTGTTTTTAGTTTCGTTTTATTTGTTCATCACTTCATATAGTTTTAAATTTTCAACTTGATTAAAATAACATTTCGGAAGATAATAATTAATTTATTGATAATTTAGGTAGAGATATATTCGTGCTCCTATATGTCTCTAATTCACTTAATTTTGTGATAAAAATATTTTTTGTCTGGTTGATAATTTTACGTTGTTTTTTTTTAATTAGATAATGAAAATTTTAATACAATATTGATATTTTTCCAATAAATGAGACAATCAGTTCAAGAGTCGTTTTTCCAAAAACGAGAATAGTTCCATTTCATAATAATACACAGCTGACTGCTTAATTACTTACAAGTCCCACAATAAGTTTAGTTTTTCCTATTTCTTAACACTGTGCAATAAATGTGAAAAATTAACGTTTGTTGTTAAAATTTCAATTGTTATTCAAATTCGAACAAAGTAATGCTACTTTTCTTATTAGAAAAGTCCTGGCAAAAACTTTACAGTCTTGTGAAGCAATTTCTGTATAAATATTTATAAAGAAAGTGTTATAGTTATTGAAATTCTGATAAAACCAGTTTTCGCTTAATTATACCGCATGTACTATATTTATTTATATGATGTTCATTACAACCAGTTACAAGATTAGCAAATTTGAAGCAATTTTCAATTTAATACTAAATTAATAATACTGATCTTTCATCGGGAATAATATTATACAAATAAATACGATGTGACGCTATTGCTATTGCTACGAAGAGTGACGCTATTGCAAATATACAGTATATACTTCTGAGATATTACTTCCGAATTTGTGTTTGTGAGAAAATAACATTGAAGGGGGGGGGGGGGTTCAGAAACAAATTAGCCTGTTGCAATAAATAATAAAAGCGATTTTTTTTAAAAAGACGTTTAATGATAATTGTGTAAACACAAAAACGCGCTACTAAATTTAGTATTGACACTATGAACAAAATAATTGATGCATCTTATTCCTGCGTATTAATCTTATTGGTACTGTGTTATTGAAAGATGGAAAACGGCGCTTTTCTTCATGGATTTCTCAATATATCATTTTTTTAATAAAATAAAATTACTATAGAGGGTTGGGGAGTCTTAAATAAGTGGTGCAAATATTTTACGGGTGTTGCATCGTCGGACGGGGCATAGGAAATCCCATGTAAATTTTAATGGGGTCAATTATTGGCTTCCCTAAATATTTTAGAGAATAATTCTATTTAGGTTTATTGAAGAGCACTAAAACCCACATTCGAAAGAATAACTTTAGATATTTTTGATTAGCTCGTTTACGAGTTATCGCCGATTTCTTTTTAAATATTTCTCCTTTCTTATGGCCCTGTATTTACTTATGAGCACCAGTCAAGGTAAAAGATAACTGTCAAATGAAGTTGTTATTTCAGAAATTTACCTATTTAGTGCTTTATTACTATTGAAAACTCATTCCTACATCGGAAAACTTAAAGGTGTATTTATAAATACAAATTAATATGAATTAAAGTAAGATAAAGTAATCAATTACAAGGTTAATTATAATATTATTACAATATTCAATAACTTATTAATTTAGGTACTATTAAATTGTTAGAACTTAAGGATTTAAGAAGATGTTCAAATATTCCTCCATCGACTGCTAGACAATAACCCAGGCGATCATAAAATTCTCTTCTTACATTCGCTAGTTGGTAAACTGAAATTCTATTGCATTCGACAGAAATAGCATTTTTAACTCGTCTAGATTTGGGTATTTTTTATCCTTGTATATCCTCTTTTTTAAATGGCCCAAGAGAAAGAAATCATTTGGCGAAATATCAGGAGACCTTGCTGGCTAATTTACTGTATGATTTAGGCCAATAACGTTTCCGTTAAAACTATTGTCTAAATATTCTCGAACAGCCAGGGTACTATGTGCCGGGCAGCCATCCATTTGGTACCAAACTTCCTGATTTTCCCTAGCGGCATCATGTAAAGCAGGTAAAATATGATTTTCGAGTAGTTCCAAATAATATTCTGCATTTAAATTTCGCGTAAGAAATAATGGCCCGATAATATTGTGTCCGAATATCCCTGGTCAAACATATACTTTCTGTGGATATTGCGTCCTTGTTTCGACAAACCTGTGTTGGTTTTCTTTGTTCCAATATTGATAATTTTGAACATTGGGTTCATTATTTAAGGTAAACGTGCATTCGTCAGTGAAACATATGTTTTTTTAAAAATTCCCTATCCGTGTTTGCTCTTTCCATCATATCAAAACAAAAGGCCTGCCGCCGTATTTCGTCCCCATCCCGTAGCTCTTGGCGCTTTTCATATTTGAAGGAATAGTATTTATGTCGTTTCAAAATTCGAAACGCTGTAGTGTGATCTATTCCTATTTCATCCTCAAGTTTCCTTGTGCTGATCTTTCCGTCGTTCTCTTCCACGCACAATAAAACTTCCAAGTCGGTATTATTTCTTGCATCTTCTCTTTGTTCCTGACTTGCTTCACATCTGCAGTTATTTATTAGGGTACCTTTGGTCTCAAATCTCTGGATATTCCTTGCGATTTTAGATTTTCCAGGTATCGGTCTATTCGGATACAGAGCAGCAAACATGTCCGACACCTTTTGATAATTATTTCCTGGATAATACCATTTAATCATCAATTCATTTTCTTCGGTAGTGTAATTCATGGCTAATATTTTCGATGTAGGTATGAGTTTTTAATAATAATAATAATAAAGCACTAAATAGATAAATTTCTGAAATGACAACTTCATTTAACAGTTATCTTTTACCTTGACTGGTGCTCATAAGTAAATACAGGGCCATAAGAAAGGAGAAATATTTAAAAAGAAATCGGCGATAACTCGTAAACGGGCGAATCAAAAATAACTAAAGTTATTCTTTTGAATGTGGATTTTAGTGCTATTCAATTAACCTAAATAGAATTATTCTCTAAAATAATTAGGGAATCCAATAATTAACCCCATTAAAATTTACATGGGATTTCCTATGTCCCGCTCGACGATGTTTATATACATTCAGTTTATCAGATAAATTGGGTAGTCAAGCTATAATCAAAGAATTAGGTTTGGAATTCAGATATGTCAATATTTCATCAGAACTTTAAAACTGAATGAAACAAATACATTATCACATTTCAGATTGGATTCATTTATAGTCAAAAGGAGCAAAATTAGAACCAGCTTTTGCTTTCACTGAAAGTATGAATTATGAATAAACTGATCAATTTTACTGAAAACGTGTTTGATTAGGGTATTGGTGAGAACCGGCCTTTAGTAAAGTTATCGACATAAGTTATTACAGAATAATCTCATAAGTTTGTGAGCAGCTTTTTTCTTATATTTCTCAACAGATCAATTTTTTAATAAAATAAAATAATTATACAGATACAGGGTGGGTCTTAAATAACCTTTTCGACCACAGAAACAGTCTGATTTTTTTTTAAATTTTAGTCAAAAACATTATTTAGTGATGTAACGGGTAATATTACCGCGGTAAGATTACGTCATATTACCACAAGATCGGTAACATTGGAAATATTGCTTTTTTCCGCTCTATCCTTTTTCATTTGTCCAGCTCTAAAATAAGTATGTTGGCTGTAGATATTTTGAATTTAGCATCGTCAACAACCGCAACTGAAAGAACCTTTAGCCACAAAAGTTATGGATTTGTTCATCGGTCAAGATGAAACAGGTACCTGAAAACTTATATCGCCCATAATTATAACTTACTAAATTCAGAAGAATATCCAAGAATGGTAGAAGCTGCTGAGAAAGAAATGGAAGAAGATGAAGATATCGATTTCGAATTAATAGACTTGACTCAGATAACGAAAGAGAATGAAGAACCAGATGATGAGATTGAGGATAATTGACCATTATCCACTATATTACGTACTATAACATAGACTACTCTGACTCTGACTAGTTTAAAAAACGTCCTAGTCTTCTTTTGGTAATATTTTTAGCCGACCATACCAACAGGTATGGTAGGCTATTAAGATCGGCAAAAAAAAGTATTTTTAATTTCAGTCAAAATGAGTTATTTGCGTCATAAATGACCTAAATACAAAATATTTTCATGGTGTCTGTCTGTCTGTCCGTCTGTCCGTCTGCCGTCTGTAACACGATAACTCAAAAACCGCTAAACCGATTTTAAACAAGTTTGGCACAAAAATACTGTGGCATCCGAGTATCTGGCCATTAGTTTTTGGTGGGGGTGGGAGGTTGGTAATGGGGTATGGGAGGGGGTTAAAAATTTAATAAAATTTAATAATAAATCGTAACTCCAAAATGACAGTAGGTAGCGAAACGCGGTTTTCAATTTAAGATTGGGAATAATATTTGCAACAAAATTTGTAATAACATCAAAATCAGTCAAAGTCGCAGTTTCTGAGATAATTGATTATTAACATATTTTAGTATGGGCGGCTATACGTGCCTCCCGGCTCCAATTTTTTGTTCTGAAATAAAAAAATAATATTCTTTAAAAATCTGTTTAATATAAATTACCAATGTTACCATAATATTACGTAATATTACCGGTAATATTACCGACTTATAAAATACCGGTAATTTTATATCACTAAACATAATATCTTAATTAAATAATATGGCAACATAGGTAGTAGATTTAGTTTACAAAAAGGGAAACCTAGAAAAATTCTTTTGTCGAGGTCACAGCCCTGAAATATTTGCACTTATTTAAGACTCACCCTGTATAATATTGCTCCGCCAGAATGGATCTAACTCAGATGCTCCAAAAATAGCTATTGCGGGTGCAAAAAAACTATATATATACTTTTTTTCACATTTTTCGTAGAATAACCCGCACCTGCAAATCCTTATCGTCGCAACCGCGCCACGAAAAATATTAAAAAAGAAGATGAAAATTCAGCAGACCGACTGTATATATATATATAGTAGTGGAAGCGAGGGCGAGGGATTCTTAAAATTTACTTTTTCGCCCGACGAAATATAATGGGGGCGGCGGTGGGGGCAGAAAAATGCGGGAGGGAGGATGTTCTGGGGAGAACGACCCCTCCTGGGGGTGAGATATGGATTTTTGTTTCCGACGCCGCCGGGCGCACCGACTTTTTTCCCAAATTATAAAATATTATATTTCGCCGGTTCGGGCTGAAACGGTTTATTGAAAAATTACAAATGTGTGAGATGATCGTGTTTCATCTCCGTATTGAATAATTCTATTATTAAATATATTAGTTGAATATGAATAATTTTGTTATCATAACCTACTTCAAAAAAATATTCTTCTTATATGTTCATTACAACTGAATTTCCATAAGAGTACCAACAAATCCTCCAAATCAAAGAGTTACCACAACGCCTTATTCTTTTTGAAGTAGGGTTATCCTTGTGTAATACAGGTATTCAAACATCTTGTGATCCGGATACCTAATCTTTCTTAATTTTTTTGGTGGCTTGCCAAGTCGTCTGAGAGTGTTGAATGTTTGTGTTTGCGTCCATTTTGCTATTCTGTCGTGGTTCATTTTTTCATCGTGTTTTTCCAAATTAGGCTTTCTTGATCTTTCCCTCCGTAAAATCTTTTTTATTCCCAGTTCATCTCTGATGTCTTGGTTTCGCGTTCTCTCAGCGTTAGTCAGCGTATTTTCATTTCTATTTGGATGTTACGGCTGAAGCTAAGAACTAATCTAACACAGCCCTTGTATATGCAGATGTTGTTTTCCTATTTATATGAATTTAACTCCACATACGGTCTTAAGTAACCAAATATTAGTGCTGCTTTGTTTACTTGAACTCTTGCTTCCTCTGAAAGATTTCTGTAACCAGAGATATACACGCACAAATAGTAAAATTGAGATAAATTATTAATTGTTTGATTGCTAACTGCTAATTTCCGTCTGATTGGTTCTTCGCGAGCACAATTTAGTGAGTTTAAAGTAAAAAGAAGACAGTCAGTGTAAACCTAATAAAAATGTACTGGGGTGAGACAAGCAATTCTTTCAAATACTTAAATTACAAAGAAGTAAAAATTATATTATCGGCGATGTCTCGAATTACTCTGGATTGTAACTGGGATTCTAACCGGATATTGCTAACTTAATGGTATCTCTTTATCAAAAGAATGAATCTAACTAACAGACCATTCTGCAGGGAATGCCATCAGGAAGACTAGATGAAAATTTGAACCAGAAATATCAGACACTAAAGCAATGCTCTCTGCCATTCGATACTCGAATACAGAAGAAAAATCCTATCACCCAGCTGACATTGTTTTTGGCGATACCCAGAATTATTTTTGAGACATTGCCAACTCACTGGCTCAATGGACACCTTTACAAAATGAACTTAAGTGACATACTACTCTACAGAATCTACTGAAAACATGAGAGAAAACATAACTGAAAACAAGATGAGACAGTTTACTTTATGGTAGTACCCAACCCTGGCTTTATTCAGAGAATTTGATTAACGTCAAGTCTCTAGCCTTTTTTGACTAATTTTCGGTTGATATCTCCGAGTTACATTGCCACCTTTTATCTAAATTGGATTGGCTGATGATGAATCCTACGGTGTATATAGTAGTCATTGCACCTCTGTGAATGATTATTTTAATAATATTATCCATAATAATATTAATAAATTTTTCCACGAATGATTATTTTAATAAGCTCCTGCATTGGTTTGTTGAAGAGATTTGTGATTTGTCCAATCCATCGGATTGATTTTTTTTATTTTTCAGCCTTTCTTAAAAAAATTATTAAAAATACAAGAATTGTCCTTAAATTAAAACTATATTACGTATTTACTTTAGATGGTCTGTACTTACTTTGCTATAAATATCTTAATTTTACATCATACAGAATGTTCAAAATTCTACGCCAAACTTCCTAAAATATAAAATAGGTTTTCTTTGTTTTTTTTTAAAACGAAACACCCTGCATATTATTTTTTCCTAGATAGAGAGTTAAAAAATGAGCATTTTTTGTATTTAAGATATTTAAAATTTTTTAATGGTTTTGCAGATACACGCAGTATTATTTCATATAGCTCCTTCAATGGTAAATTACCAGAGAAAAATCAGTGGGTGGCTTTGAAAAAAATTTACTGTGGAAAATGCCAAATGAAATATAAAACCGCGAATATCTGCGAAATCGTTAAAAAATTTGAAATAATATACATATAATTTTAGTATTGAAAATACTTCTGGCCGCATTTATATGGGACCCGTCTTTGAAAAAACGACATGCTCGATGCCACACAAGTTCAATAACCTGTCTAATCAACTTGTCAACACGTAAGTCGATAGTTTCGAATAGAGCAAGGACGTTTTAGGGGCCGAAATGAGGTCTTATTAATTTATCAGAGAGGGCCAACTATTTTATGGATATGGATGTTTATCTGGGCCGGCGGATAAAGAAAGCCCATATTATTATAAAAAAGAATGTGCGTCAAGGCATATGGGTTGTTAGGTACAGTTTGGCTATTTTAATCTAACTCTTTCCTTATGAGAAGCAATGGGCAAATTATACGTGAAAGAGCGGAATTACATAAATAATAAATTTAGATTAATGCAATATTTTTTTCTTGGCGCGTAGGATAGGTGAATGCATTAAAGGAAATAATTAATTAAATCATTAAGTTCCAAAACATAATAACTCGGGTCTCATCGGATCTGCTGATACATTTTGCTAAAATTTAGGCTATGAGGACCTATATTTTTTATGATTATTATTTTTATAATTAACAACTTTACACAAAGAAAACAAGACAAAGTAAAATCTTGCATGGTTTCCACCGCCAAGGCGTAAAAACAAATGAATCTAAGGCGTTGCCAAATATTTATTTGGATAAGTTTGTATCCTTTGAATATTGTTGTAAATAATAATTATCATTTAATTAGTGCTAAGTTATCAAAGTTCACAACATGGCGAAATTTCAACAAAATCGGCCAACGGATCTTTGAGATATTAATAAAAAAGGTCTATTAGAAAACACTTTGACACCCTGTATCTTTAAAATTATACATTTCCGGACACATGTTTATATGAACTTTTTACCTTAAAACAAACAAAAAATAACCTCCTGAAGTTTGGCCAGATACTTAATTAACATCTTGTATTTAAAAATGACCATCTAGTGATCTAGTAAGCTATGTTTATTTTAATGGGAAAAAAATACATTTTATAAAAAATAAACAAACTCATAATACAAAACTATACACTAATTAATTCATTTTAAATGTATCTAAATAAGCACTTTAATAATTGAAAAATGGTCAGGAGTACTTAAAATCACTTCATAGAATACACCAAATATGCAAAAAAAATCCAATAAAAAAACCACAAATGGCACATTAAAATCTGCATTATCTGAAATCAGACTAGGTATACAGGACGCCAACATCGATAACGCGATGAGCAGTTTTAAATAATTATATTATTCCGAGTTATTATTACATATGTGTTTTACAATTTTTGTAATACAGTAGCGTTCCTTCAAATAAATTTTAATTTAAGTATTGTTAATATAGTCACATTAATGATTATAGCCCGTATGATTTCTAAAATAAAAAAAATCAAGTGTGTTTTTATCAGAATTATTAAATGATTAAAAATAAGTAGAAATAGTTAATATTTATTAACTTCGTAAGTGTTATATTTTAATATAATTAGGGACTATCTTAAGTTTAAATTATGGTAAACTTGTATGAGTTTCAATCATTTATATTTAAAATGTTAGGAAAGACAATATAGATTTTAGGCAAGAGAACTCAAGGGAAGGACTGTGTAACTAGTAATTAAAACTTAACAATTTTTTTTACTTGATATTTTTCTGGTCGTTCACGTTGCACTTTGACTCTTCGTTATTAGGTTTTAGTTGGTTTTGTATAAATAAAAATATAGACCTAATCTAAACTTAAGCTAAACTGACCCCCTTTTTGCATATTTTGGGCTCCTACGTGGGTAAGAGCCCGTCATAGTGTCGTGACCGTTATCGTGACCATTCACGAATCCGCACATGTTCATCTCCATCATTAATATTTTCCTCACTAAATTCTTCACTTTTACAAAAAGCCATCACGATAAAAATCAAATATCAAAATTATTTAACGTTACGAACGTTAAACTCACTATACGTATCTGGAATATATTTGTGAATAGCGATCAATGATACGTTTACGTTAGACTGCCGCGCCGCCGGAGTGCTGACGTCACGAATGTCAAATTGCTTTCCAACAAACAAGGTTTAGTTCTTTTATATTTCTATTGCTCTTCCAAATGACGCCACAAGTTAATATAAAATGTAAAAAAAAACAAGTGATTGTCGACAACCGCCGACTTGTGTCTGGTATTTTCAATACGCCTATGATGGTTGCGCATGTTGCAAAATCTGTGAATTTTTTTTTTAATTCTCCATCTATTGAAAAAATAATTAATTCTGCATTTTATACTGTTTTGTTTTATTGTATGCAAGAATTCTTCATTGCATTCTAGGAGCATTTCTAGAAGACGCTACTTTTTAGCAGTATCATAAAATAATAAAATATCATCGGCTCTTCATGAATAATCCTCTACTTTTATAAACAATTACTTTTAATCTTTCCCTCATAAAAAATGCTCATTTTCAACCATCTAACCTCCTCTTTGGCATATAAATTTTCCTAACAAAAAGGATTTTGCCGTAAAAACATTTGGCTGTCTCCCGCAAAGCGCCGATATAAATCTAAGAATGCGCAGTTTGATTTAAGACGGTGGGGAGAGAGTGTGCATTGTTGCCGGGAGGCCCCTTTATTACCGAATATAATGAGTTTTTTGGGGCCCTCTGCGATTGCTAAAAAACTTGGGGTGGCACGGGCCATTGTTTCGGAAGGGGCGATTTATTTAGATCGATTATTCGATAGATATACTGCCGGCTATCATTTGAATTTCCTGTATCTATTAGGCAATATCGACTGGAAATAATTAAGTAACTGTCTTCTTTACCAACAATTGTTACTCTATGTTATTATTTATAGTAGTTTATTCTTTTGGGAATATAAATTGCGCGATTTTTTATTTCCGACTATTGTTCTAGCTTTAATGTGCTTGCAGTATTAACGTTGATTGAAAGAATTGGGAAGATACGCAACCTAATGGGCAAATTCGTGACAAGGCTGATTTGGTTTCCCCTTACGTCTCAAGTGCGTTACGGTGAAGCCTCTACTCATTCTACGGCCAAGGCACAAAACACTCATTTTCTCTAATTTGGCGAGATTGAAGACGGTGTGGAACTGGAAGCGACAGTGTTGGCCATATTAAAATGTGTAATATCTGTATACCAAACCAAAAAAAACGTACTGTTTGACGAAAAGATCTTTGGATGAAAAAATCACGTTTATGCATTGAAAATTTATTCGTGCTAAACATAGAATAAGCAACAAAAATTAAAAAAATATATAGGTACTGAATATTTCGTATGATCAAAGAAATCGTTGCCATAACATTTTACATATGAAATAACAGCGATCTTCATTTCTAAGCCAACTCTGACGCCGTTCTTGTATAAGCTTATAATAATAATTGTTATATTAAATTATTTAATGATAGAAAATCCGTATTGTACTGCACCCAAAATCCGTAAATCTACGGATTAATCTGTAATTCTGGCAACACTGTCTTCGGCAACCACCCACTCTGTCCACTGAAAGCAGAACTACGGTATAGTATTTAGCGCGCAGCGGCGCAGAGCTAAACTAAATCTCGGACAGGTTGACTAACGGCGACTGTATCACCAGCTACATTTCGGACAAGTTTTTTGTCACGAAGTCGCCCGTAAGGTTGCGCATATTAGAAAATGAGTAGGGGGACCATATGGTGAAGTAGATTATTATATCACAATAAAATATCAACATTTAAGGCCGGGACACACTTATCATGCACGTTTCCGTTCCGGCTCCGGTCCGATTTTGTCCCAGAAGCGGATCTCTGTGGGATCGGAAATGGTGAGTACACACATGTCATACATGCTTCCGACTCCTTCACGATTTCGGGCTTCGGCTGGATACAATCGCCAGTCTTGATTCAACAATCATCGCATGAAGTCGTGTGCGCAAAATGTTTAATAATTTTAGCAACAGTGATTTAGCCATGGTGGCACTTTGTTTGGAAGAAGAAGGTGAGGAAAATGAGAAAGCTTTTATAGAGAACAGCCAAAAACGCAGATTGTATGTCTTTGTAGTCGCAGTTTCGGTACTGCTGTTTGGTCTTGTCATACAGCACCGGATATTTCCTCACTTCTTCAATTAGTTCCTCCGGTTTTATTGTTTCCATTTTTTATTACTTTAGTAAAAATCTAAAAATAACACAGCAAAAACAAAAATAAACAAAATAGTTCAAAGCGACACTCGTCCCACAGCCGGCATCGATGAATAGACTGACAATCGGAACACGAACGGATGCAGGAACGGAGTCGAGTAGGAGCGGCGATGAATCACGTATCGGAAAGGTGTACACTACGCTGGTTAAAATAATGTACGATTTCCCTCTCACAAAAACACACACTACTGACAGAAGCATAAACAAGAGGAACAAAACATTAATATATTATTATAATATCATCATCAAGAGTATAACCACATACAGCTGTGAAGTGTGGCCAATTAAGGAAACAACAAAACGAGTGCTGGAAGCTACAGAGATGGATTTTTGGAGGAGAGCAGCAGGAAAATCAAGACTCGAACGAATAACTAATGAACGCATAAGAGAGATTATGGAAGTTAAACATACAATAGTGGAAGAGATGAAGAACAGAGAGCTCATATGGTACGGGCATGTCCAAAGAATGGCAAAAATAAGAATCCTAAAGCAAATCATATACTGGATGAGAGACAGACAGGCACGAAGAGATGGCATCGGAAGACGTAGAATGTTTTAAACCGATTAATATAGGTATGATAACGGTTAGTGATACATTTGACCGAAACTTTGTGTATGTTAAAATAAATAAAGACAATGGAAGTCCGAAATTAGTGTTTATACTGAAGACTGACTTTTAGTGTCAATACTGAATCATTGTCTAACACATTCATAAAAACCAATTTTCTGGTGACCCCCCGGTACGACCGAGACTTATTGCTTTATATAAATTTGTTTTTCTCCTCTCGATGTGATTTCATTAGCGTTATCTCAATTCGGAATGTCATTAAAACAGTCTCGGCCGGGCTGTAGAGTGGGTCGGCGCGCAAACCCACCATAATCACGGCCCAATCTTGGCACAAATGTTGATACAAATTTATACACGTCCATGAAGCACCGGCCCAGCCCAACGCCCAACCGACCAGCCAAGCGGTGGACCGCATTTTACCGATAGCGAACGAGCAGTGGTTGGGCCGGTCCGCTCGATAAAATGTCGATGTTAATGTATCGACAAGTGTGTAATCTTTTAATGATTGTTGTTTATTTATTTTATTTATTTTGATGCCCTCGGAGCAGGTTTTAATACTTTTAATGTGGGCTGGTGTCGAACTTTATGGGCTTTAAAATGCCTACAGATAACGCTTTTTATTTGATTTTATTTTTCGACGGTACCGGGTTCGGTCGAAATGTTTTCGTTGAGCCGTTTTTAATGGAACTATGGTTTAATATATTTCAGTCAATGACATGCATAATATGTATAAGCTTTACTAGTTAGTATCTTTATAATATCGTACTCAACCAGTTCTGTTTTAGTCCAGACGGTACGTTAACGAGATTATATTTACTGAGAATTGAAAATCACATAAACTAAATTTTTAAGTTATTAAGCATTTATATATTTTTTCATGTGTTACTTACGAGGATTTGAGAATCCCCATTTTAGTGTAATTAATGTGAAATAAATAGTTGCGAATTAGGATAGAGATTGAAGCCTGCTTTAAGTGGAGTTTGATTGAAACACTCGAAATAAAAGTGATCTATGATGACCTTTTTTAAACATTTTCCACTTTCTTGCTTTTTACTTACATTAAATGAATCTCCTGTCCCTACCAATATATTTTAAACAGTTTCTATACTATGCGAAAAACTCTTCGAAACAGGTGAAGGTCGCATTTCGTCGCCCAACTTTGACGCATTTCGATTTTTTTCCAGTTGTCTTGACACACTTCGGTTTGCCTCGACCTACTTTCGATTCTTAAAAGCGCCTGAAAACTACTCGTGAGGAGGGCGCGGTGCGATTTTTTTGGCGTTTTTTGTTGCCTCGTTCAATTTTGTTTTGTTTTGAGCTATTTCCAAAACGTGGAGGTATCTGTATCCCAGGCAAAGGATTTTTTTTTCATAAATCTCAGTGAAATAAGTAAACCTAGACGTTTCTAAAATACATGTAATATTTGAACACGCGTTTATTAGTGCACAGTAGATATTTAGATTAGATTTTTTTAGATTATTATTGTATAGTAGATTTTTAGAATTAATATTTTCACTTAAACTGTAGGGATATAATTACAATATTTTTATGATTTAATTTTATTATAATGAATTAGTATATAAAATTGTATATGATATGTTTATACGGCCTTAAATAATTAATATAAGAGTAGTTTTAAAGTTTAGAGGTAAAATTCTCAATATATCCGCTTGGGAAAATTATTAATTGACCCGATGTCAACTTAAGTATGGTCCACGGACATTATTTAAAAACAATGTTATTTTATTGTTCTTAAGAGAAATCTGTAAACGATACTTTTATTAGCACCCAGCATGGTTTAAAATTAAGCAATTAAAACTAGGAAAACAAAATCAAATTTATAAACTAAACTTTGCTACAGACTACAGTATAAACGATATTTTACCATAACCAGAAATAATAAATAATTAGACGATTTTTTAAATAATTTTGCGTATATGTATTTTATTCACGAGGCGCAATACCGTGTATTATAAACCGATAAAGGCGATAAATGGTAGCAGGTAGACCGCTAGTTAGTTACTGTTTGTGACTAACTAGCGGTCTACCAAAGTGATAAAAAGAATACCAAAAAAGTATGGCAAAATGAGAAAGAAAAATTCGAATTTTTAAACAAACGAAATTATGAACACCTCTTCTATGAATAAAATTTCAGTAAATATTGAAATAATATACTGATTCAAGGTAATTCTTTAACAGGAGACCATACCATAAAAACAAATCCCTAAAATTTAAATTGAAGTTGTTAAAAGTAAAAAATAAATCGTTTACAAATCCCTAGTAACAAAAAATATCATTCTTTTAGACAGTTGTATAAGAAACGTTTCTTCCGTTTTAAGCTCTTTTAAATTCGATTTTAGATCAAATTAATTACCCAAAATTAATTCGGAAAATTCACGCGCCAAAAAATCCGACCGAAAATTCGTTTTAACGCCCTGCCGAATTTTTCCCAGTAGATTTTTCTTTGCGTCGTTTCCCGCGAGAAAATTAAAAATCAAATCACCCCACGACGTGATTTAATTTGGACCGATGCCCGTGTCGGATCTAATTACTGGAAAAGATTACTTTTCTCGATAACGCTACATTAATTTTAAGCGCTTTCCTTCGCATTGGTCTTCCTGAATAAAAAACATTTTTTTGTGTTTAATGGTGTTAGGAGATACCTGCTTTCCATGTTAAAATAGAGGATGTTTTATAAGTATTGGAAATTTCGATAGATGCAATATCCAAAATATATAGCTTCAACAACTAATTCAAATTAACTATACCAGGTAGAGATGAGCAAAAAATCGTAAACTGTGATTCAAACGCAGCGATTTTAAGATCGCAATTGCAGCCCGCGATAGGAAACTGTGATTGCGATTTCTTCTATTTGCGAGTTTCAATTTAGTATTACTGCAACGACCAATAATTTACGGGGTGTTACTCAAGAGTGGTTTGGGTTTTAACTTTTTTAACTTTTCTGATATTTTTTAATTTTTTTCTGATAAAAACCTAGATTTGGTATCTTAGTATATGACATAAATTAGGATTGATTGACGTATTCAATTATTTTTGGTCACTTCCTTTTTCCCCGGAAATGACTACAACTTTTGATTTTTAAATCGCACCTTCGGTATTTTTTTTTTACTTTATTCGATAGAAAATGACACTCTGAATAAAATGGCTTATCATATGGCCACTTTTGACATTTTTGCTTAAAAAATCGTATTTAAAAACACTAATTTATCTTAATCACGATGCCTTGGAAAATAGATCGATCGTCTATTGTTTTTCGCATCTTGTCCTGGCCAATTAAAAGATGCCCAAATCGTATTTTTAATAATATCTCAATTTTTTCAAATGGAACAAGGGTGTGTCATTAGCATATGCCGAGGCCGAGGAGTGGGAGATAATTAAAATTGTTACATCATTAAAATCCAATGCAGCTGGCTATGATGGTATCACTACTGTTATGTTACAATACTGTTTGCCCTGCGTTGCTTTACCTCTAACTCATATTGTTAATTTATGTCTTGAAACGGGATATTTTCCAACTGCTTGGAAACTTTCTTTGGTTAAACCACTCCCAAAATAAATAAGCCGGCAGAACTTTCAGACTTCAGACCTATAGCTTTAATACCGGTCTTATCAAAAATACTTGAAATTTTTTTAAAACCTCTAATCTACCAGTATGCAGTTTTTAATAAAATAATACCAGCTCATCAATCTGGTTTCAGGCAAGGCCATAACACTGCCACTGTGCTATCGTATGTAATAGATAATATTTTGAATAGTATGGATGATGGCGAAGCTTTGGCTCTAATTTTACTGGATTTTTCTAAAGCGTTTGACACGCTGGACCACGAGTTATTGTGTAGCAAACTGGCGTTTTATGGATTTTCTGACATATCACTGAAGTTTTTTCGGTGCTATCTCTCGGATAGAAAACAAGTTGTTCAAATTGATGACAATTTTTCATCCTCAAATTGTGTTACTTCTGGAGTGCCTCAGGGCTCTGTCCTTGGTCCTATCTTATTTTTAATTTACACGGCAGACTTACTTCAAAAGTCGTCTTATTGTAACATGATATCATATGCTGATGATACACAATTACTTATGTCATTTAATCCAAATGAAACAGAAACTGCTATAACTAAGATTACTCATGATCTTAAACTGATATCTGAGTACTCTGCTGAAAATAACTTAAAGTTAAATATTAATAAATGTTCTTTGATGTGCTTTTGTTCTGCGCGTCGTTACGAATCTGTTTCATCACAGCTAAAGGTCAACTTGAATGGTACATCCCTAAATTGTGTTAAGCTATATAAAAATCTAGGCGTCGTCTTTGACGTGGACATGCGGTTTAAAAGTCATATAGCAAATATTCTGAAAAAATCTTATTGTGTCTTAAAATCGTTATATGTGAATAAATATCTCCTAAATTTTAAAATCCGAAAAAAATTATGTGAGTCTCTTATATTTCCTATAATTGCGAATTGCCTTGTTTCATTTTATAACTGTTTAGATAAAAAATCCAAAAATCGACTGCAAAAACTACAAAATTCATGTTGTAGGTTTGTATTTGGCTTGCGGAAGTATATATGAAGAATATACTACAATGGCTCAAAATAGATAACATGTATAAGTATCAGACATGTAATTTTACACAAAAAATTATTTCCACAAAGACACCCTCATATTTATTTGACAGATTTATATTTCGCAGTGATGTAAACAGAACCTTGCGATATCCAAATAAACTGGAGTTTCCTGTTTACAGCTCCTCTATCTTTCGCCGCTCCTATCTATATAATGCAATTTTATTGTTTAATAATATCGAAAATAATGTTAAGAAAATGTCTCTAAGTACTTTTCGGAAAAAGCTTAAAGAGGTTTACATGAGCCAACAGATTTGACGTCTCCCTGATCCAGATCACTTTTTTTTTATCAGTTTTGTTTTTTTATTGTCATAATATATGATTTTTTTTTTGTTAAATTATTTTATTTTTTTATAAATATTTCTTTGTTTTTCTGGTTATTTTCTGTCTGATTTACTAATTGTTGTAGTGCAGGTGGTGCTAACTGTAATTGTATATTTAATTTTTTTTTCTTTGAACAGGTTAAGTAGAGTAGCCATAGGCTAGACTTTGCCTGAAGAAGGAGTATGTATTTTGTTACTTTTCCTTTAATAAAGCCATTTATTATTATTATTATTATTATTATATGCGGAAAAGGCATTTTGTACGAATAATTTGGTACTACATACTTGGTATTTCGAGTCAAATTATCGTTATAAACCACATGTTACAATTTCAAATAAACCTTATGCGAAAATGTCAAAAGTTGACATGTGGTTTATCATTCTATTCAGTGTCATTTTCTATCGAATAAAGTAGAAATATACCGAGAGTACCATTTAAAAATCAAAAGTTGCAGTAATTTCCGGTGAAACAGGAAGTGACCAAAAACAATTGAATACGTCAATCAATCCTAATTAATGTCATATACTAACATACAAAATCTCGTTTTTTATCTGAAAAAATAAAAAAGTTATAGGGGTGAGCCACTTTTGAGGTGCACCCGGTATACATTTACATTAGTATAAATAAATTATCGCGTAAGATCTTTTTTGAGACTGCCAATTTCAATGTCCAATAGTTCGTGATGATACCTAATTGAAAATATATTTGTTCTTTCTGTATACGAAATAGAGTAATTCCAGAAATTCCAGATTTATTTAGTCCCGGTTGTTCATACTCGGTTCAGAGTTCAGGTTTAAACTAAGTTTAATCATTTAATAGGTTGTTTAGTGACTTCTCATCGTTAAATTTAGTTCAAAAATTAGATATTTTACGACTGAAACGGAGATAACCATTTTTGAAGCCTAACTGGGCATCCCCATCTTAGAATCTTATACTACAAAAAAATATACCTAAATAGAATTGCTGAGTTCAGGGCGTGTCAGAGGTCACTTGAACTTGAATTTTAAGCATTGGTGTAACTACAGGGGTGCCCCCACCCAGGTACTGCTGGGCACCCCCCAGAGAAATCCTGAATTATGACTCTTGGCTACGTATTAATTTTTATTTGCTTGTGATGTAGTAAAAATGACGTTTTCTAGTTTTGTTTAATTAATATTATTTTGTTCTGTTCAAAAAATGTGTTAATATTTATTTTTTTAGAAAAATTGTAGGTATTTAAGTAATCTACGGGAACACGGTTTGATAACCAAGTCTATGAAATTTATTGATAGAGAAATTCATGTAAACGTTTTATTCAAAAAATGTTTTTTTTTTAATTATTTTCATTTTTAAAAAAACAAAAACCCTAAGCGCCCCCAGGGATCAACACCAGCCCCCCCCCCAGGCCCACCCCAGGATAAATTGCTAGTTACGCTAATGATTTTAAGTTTGTTCAATCTGGTCTTTGTGTAGTATTAATAAGATGATATATTAACATAAACATTTTTGATAATAATGCAAGTCAGCACCCTAATCATAAGCCTGTCGGTTAACACTCTTGCTCTATACGAATGGTCCATAATCTCTCTAATGCTATTAAAAGTATTGGTAGATTTTTATTTTTTTCATACTAAATATGTAGTCTAATAATCAAGTTTTTAATTTTGTGGCATGTTTTAATTTTATAACCGGTCACATTAGAGCTTATTCTACCCATATAAAATTTGAAAACAGATCAAGTTATTGGCTTTGGCATGACGATTGATGACATTCAGCTGCGTTCTTCATTTCCAAGCCAATTTTTTTGTGTCCACTATAACATAAATATTTATTATTTTTACTTAGAAATTAAAAATTATATAGCTTAAGTATTTAGTTTATAATGTGAATATGACATTATTAAACTCATTTCTCATTGTTTCAGGAGCCGGAGGATTGCTTCTAGACACCGGAAGTGGTCCGTCTTTTCTTCCCCTTCCACCCCAAGTCCTGGAGCAAGTCGCCCAGAATAACAGCGAACCCGGTGTTACCACCCTCAAACTACCCGATCCACCATTTCATCGTCCGGCAGACCTGCCAGTCAAAGACATCGATATCGAGCTTTGTTTCGTCTGCAAAAAGTGCCGCATGGCATACCCAGGCGATTCTCCGTTACTCAGCCACCAAAGACAATGCTACGGAGCCAACCAGGAGAACAGGGGCACCTTCAGGATAGTCCAGAGTGGTTTCGAGTGTCGTCAGTGCAATAATGGCGAAAAAATCAAAAATTTGCTGGAATTAAAGAGCCACTTTGAGTCGGGAAGTCACCAATATAAAGATCATGCTCCTCCTCAGAGTGAGAGTCCATTAAGTCACGAGATGGAAGACGTGGTGAAACAAATCACTCTTCTGGCAGCCAGGGCAGCTCAGGAAAGCCCATCCACTCAAGGTCAGGTAGTTGATTCGAACTCCAATACTTTCTGCCAGCCTGGAGAACCAAAAAGGAGGTTTCTTAGTCCAGGGGAGGTGGCGCAAGCTCTTGCCACTACCAGTCATTAGAACTTCCTACGATTTCAGTGGTGAAAAGTGATTCTTATTTTATAATACCAACAGAGAATAAGATTTACTTTCATCACGTTAAAAATGATTACAAAGAATTATAGATTACATTAATCTAAAAAAATCCGGTATTAATTATTATATTATCATCCAAAAATTATTGGTGATATTTGGTCGAAACATGTAAGAGAAATAATCAAGATCTCTCGCTTATAAGTAACTCCTATTAAAAGAAAACTTAGTCTCGTAAAACTTACGTAGCTGTGTAAAATAATAATTATTGTTGTATGTATTATAGAAAAGTAGGGTTATGTTTCCTATACTGCAACTGATAGTTACTAAGACGACGCGGGTCGAAGGTTCCCGATCGACGGGCGAAAACGCCCGAGCCGCACCCGAGACCCGCCCCCTGGCAGTTCCTGACGTTTTTTTTGTTCGTGTGACGAGTGTGCGTGTGTGTATATATTAGAGAAACCAAGTAAAATGAATAATCGAACACTGCGACATTTATGATGTTCCTAATTGTAACCTTATCTCGCATAGGCGCGCGCAGTGGAACCACCCGGTTCGAATTTCGCGCGCGCCGGCAAACTGCACGCGCCCTCTACCGGGGGCGTCAGTAAAACAAGTTCCTATTGGGCGCGGTCCGGCACTGTTCCTCAATTTGAAAATGATAAACGCAAAAAGAGAGGACCGCGCCCGTTTATTTCTATTATTATTATTGATAAAATGAAAAAAGATATTTGCAGAAATCTTTTTATTGCTCTATATATTGATTCATTTAATTAACTTATTATTATTATTATTGAAAAGTTGCTGTATTTAAGTCGGAATCGGTTTGACGGGGGACGGATTGACGTTCGGAGCGTCCTGTCAATCTCCCCTGTCATTTCGATCGAGTATATATGTATATTTATATGTAACTGAAGATGATATCAAGCTAAAAAGGTGAAACGTGCTTTTTTAAGTATCTCGCATGAGTAAAACTAAAAAAATAACAAGATATCTTTATCTGGCGAATTGGTTCCTATTAACTAATAATTAGTTGTAATTAACAATACAGTGTTTTACTTGAGAATCGTTATGGGAAGAGTTTAGAGGACTTTACCTTTTTATCCTGAAAACCCGAAAAGTTAGGTACGCGTTCTTTTTTTTGAATCAAATAAGAAAAGAACAAGATCATTTTATTATTATCTATATAAATTATTATATACGAGTTTCGGTTTACGGGATATAAACTCCTCCCACGGCGGAATGTATCTAGTTATGTTTCAGTTGGTTTCCAACGTCATCGTATATATAGTAGTAGATATATATTTAAAATTTTAACTCTTAGGTTAAAACAAAACGTATCCAAAATAACTCAAAATGGGAAACGCTCCCCAGTGGGCGTGACCTACCTCGCATTGAAAAGTGAGTTTTATTGGAACTAAGTGTGATTGTTGATATAGAAAAACGATTTGTTGCCCGATGCACCCTCTCAATTGCCAATTTACTTTTTTCAGAAACATGAGTAAGAATTACAGGATTAAGTCTCAACTAAATGCTCTATAATTTGACATTCGTTAAAATTTATTTTCAAATTTGAGAATCAACAGATTTAACTACATTAATAATAAAATTCGTTTTAAGTTTTCTAATAATGATTTCATATTAAATTTTAATAAATGTTTTTATTGTATAAAGTTGTAGTTTCAACTAAATTTTAATTTCAAAAAATTTAGATTTCAAATTCAAACACAAAATATTTCAGGTGGAAATTAGTTAAGGTTACCTAATATATGAAGTTTTATAGAAATATTTAATACTTACCCATAATATTTTAGCAATCCATTATTAGATAATATATCAGTGAATAATTGATCTAAAGTAAACTGTTTAAATAATTGGAATATAATTATTGTTAATTGTTTAAAAGATTTTTTTATTTACGCTAGAACAATAATTAATTCTCAGCCTACAAGAATTTATTAGATATACTACATTGGCTTTCCGGAACCTGTTTTTTGGAACCAGGAATTTCAGTCCTGCTCAAAAGAACCGGGATTTCCCGATTTTGAACTCTAACTGTACCTACATAATACAGGGTGAGTCTTAAATGCGCGCAAATATTATTAGGGGTGGTATTTTTCGATCCCAGGAACGCGTCTATGAAGTTTTTTTCGCAAGAAAAAAGATAATAAATTTTCCTGTATATTTTAGAAAACTTTTTAGAACTGCCCGTCCACCGCAAATTTTCCCACGGAATAATATATTAATCTCTGATAATTACCATTGTTACGGCTTTACTCTATGGGTACGGCACTAAAAGGGATGCAAATACAGAAAAAAATCCGGTGGCATTCAATTTTTTTTAAAAATAAACATTTTTTTTTTATTTTCAAACATGAATAACTCGGTTATTTTTGACTTATCTAAAAAACGGTAAAGAGAAGTTATGGTTCCTTTATCCAGATCTACAAGCCTTGAAAATATTTGCACTTATTTCAGACTCACCCTGTATAAATGTGGATCTAATATTTGAATGAATATTTTTAGACAGTAGTTAATTTTGATCATCAAAATTATAAATGAAATTTACTATTTTAAACTAAAAATAAAGATTATTGCAAATTTCTAAATTACAATTTACTAAAATAAAAATATCAGAATATACAAAAAGATTTTTTTCTATAATAAAGGTGTCATAAATCGATTCTTGATTTAAAATTTATTCTCTGTTAAATTTAAGTACCTGCTGTTATTATTTATTTAAAAAAAAACTAAATTTAAACACTGCAACAAATTAGGGTACCTAATACTGAGATCTGCAATATGTTTACTATACAAAAAGTGTAATTAATTAAGTTGGAAGTTAAGATGAAGTTTATCCAAAAAATATAAACTTTTGGTTAAGTTTACATTTAGCTGCAAATTTCATTCAAATTCTAGCATAAAATTACTTGCTGGTAACTTAAATAAATATGTCGTTTTTATAATCTAGTAATATTGCAATGTTTAAAAAAACTGTTTTTTATTTTTATTTAGAATCAACCAATGGTGAAAATAGTAATGTCGAATTATAGAGCAATTATTAGTTGAAATAATATACCTATATAAACCAAAAACCATCGAAAAATCATAGACTTAAAAAATGAAAAAATAAACATATCTTTCTGGAATTCCTTTCCCATCTTGCCAAGAGAGGGCGCCCGCGGCACAATCTCGCCGGTTTCCCCAGCGAAACCAGTGGCGTGACGTAAAATATTACACGATTATTATTAATATTCATATTTAAAGATAATTATTATAAAGAATTTTTGCTATTTGTGTGGGAGCAGCTGGCGCGCCATTATTTTCTATACGTAGTCTGTTTTTTCGACGGTGTTTTTTAGGGCTAATATCCCTCAAAATAAAATGTGGTTCCTAAAGTTCATATCCTCGAATTGTGTTTTTTGATTTTTTGATTCTACACTCCTCGACAATAAATTCAGGAAAAAAAATTAGTTTTCCTTCTCTGTTTAGACTTATAATTTTTTAATATATATTTTTTTCATTTTGGTTAAACTCTTTGTCTAAAAAAGACCTATATCTCTAGTGGATGATTATGTTCCTTGAACACTCCTCAAAATAACACTCATTGATTGATCGTTATGCAGATAGAAACAAACGTTACTTTCTTACACATAAAAATTTAAAACACTATGGAAAAATGGGGTTGAAAAATGTAGCTTTTGTTTCAGTTGTTATCTTTAAGACTTGCTTCAGATGAATATTATCCGATTTCTGAAAGAAGCTATACATTTATAGAGAAAATGTTACGCTAATTCAATTTTATTTGACATTGAGAATACTCATTATATTATAGTCTGTGAAACAAATAACTTTGAATTTGACAGTTCCCGCGGGCTTTTCTGGTGTTAATTTTATTAGGTTAGCAACTTGCGGCCAGGCTGACGCAATGCCGTCTCTAATAACAGCCACGGAGGGAGATTTATGACGTCACGCTAGTTAGATACTACGGATTAAAAAATATGTTGTAGAATACATGGAAAACATAATTATTCCTCGTATTTTTGGTTTGTATTTTAAAAATGATATAGTTTACATGAAATATACATAATATACAGTTAATAAATACAATATATGTATATACCTATTTATAGTAATAAATACTTTGGCAAATAAACTATGAACCATACAAATGCAGCAAATGTTTTACAATATACAAATAATGAATAGGTACATAAGATAATGGATAAAATGTAAAATATATTTTAAATTTTGGGGTTTGAAAATCGATCTAATTTAACAAAAAACATTCAATATCTACTAATATGCAAATATAATTTTTCGAACATTGATACTTGCAAAATATACATATAAATTTTGTGAATGCAAATAATAAATGAGATATTGAATGTTTTTTGTTAAATTATATCGATTTTCAAACCCCAAAATTTAAAATATATTTTACATTTTACCCATTATCATAATATGTACCTATTCATTATTTGCATTCCTATTGTAAAACATTTGCTGCATTGGTATGGTTCATAGTTTTATTTGCCAAAGTATTTATTACTATAAATAGATATATATTATACTGTTTTTATTAACTGTATATTATGTATTTTTCATGTAAACTATATCATTTTTAAAATACAAACCAAAAATACGAGGAATGATTATGTTTTCCCCGTATTCTACAACATATTTAATAATCCGTAATATCTAACTAGCGTGACGTCATAAATCCCGCTCCGAGGCTGTTCTATTAGAGACGGCATTGGTCTGATATTTAGAAATGTCAAAAGCTGATGACATTTTACTTTTGACAATAATGACATTTCGTGTTGATTTTTGCAAGAAGAGAAAGAACTGTCACTTGTTTTATTATTTTCCTTTTCTATTTCACGAAAGTAAAAAGAGTTACCTATCTGATTCGTTCAGGCACTCAATTTAAAGAATATCAGTAACTTTTTTGACAGAGGGATTTTATATTTGCCATGTTGGTAAAAAATAACGGTTAAGATTCAAAGTTATTCACAGGGGCGGGAAAGTGAAATAGCAAAAGCGGTTCTACCGTTTCCACGGAAATTTCAAATAAAATAGTTCCAGCCTCAGGCGCTAGGTGGTAGTGCAATTAATTTTTAGGTTAAGAAGTTGCTACTAGTTATTGCCAGATGGCGTTAAATCAGAATTTTTTTGTAGTTTCCATAGTTTCCAAAGGCCATTGTCATACTATTGTCAAATTCTCAAAAAATATTGTCGTTGTCATAGCGCCAATCATAATATTATCATGATATTATCAAAACGTTTTTCAAACTATAATTTGTTATAGGTATGTGTTTTAATTAGACAATTCCTTTTGTTTGTGGCCCTAAAAATATAATGTAAGTCTTTTATTTTTGCCATCATTTAAGTACCTATTTATATTTACTCAATTTACAAAACTTTGGGCATATTACGTTGGTCTTGTTTTATTATAATAAACGATGTTTAAATATTTGACTTATAAATAAAAACTTTAAAAATAATAAATAATGTTTACACATGTTCGGCTTTATTTTTATTTAATTGTATAAATTATACTGTTAAATCTTATTTTTTCACATCACAACGATACTTGTTATTAGTATTGTTGAATTTGTGTAAAAAATAAGATTTAATAATCAAGTTTAATTATTTTAGAGTAAAATTCAATAAATACGCTCATTTAAAAAGCCCGCGCTTCGATCCATGTAACACAAGCCCTACTCAATAGATGGCCCCATTCTGTGGGACCATTTTTCAGTATGGCAGAGTCCATTCTTTTTCTAGCTAGGTATATTCTTTGGTTATTCATTTTATATACTATATCAGAAATCTAAAGAACTATCCAAAAATTATTAGCATGTACTGTACAGGATGGCCTCAAACGAAGGAGAATGCGATGCAGGAATCAAAAAAAGAATGTATATAGCACGCAATTCTATGAACAAACTTAATAAGATGTAGAAAGATTCCCTATTGAAGCTCTAAGTTTCTCTATTGTTACTTATGCCTCGGAGACCTGGGCCCGAATTCTGGAACTTTAAATTAAAAAGTTACGCTTTCAAAGCGGTAAGCGAAAGTATTCGATTAGCAGAACGCCAAGCAGTCGATTTTAGTATTCTCGTTGCCATGCGAATCGTTTTCTGGATACGCGTTGAGCACATATTGGCAGTATCGCAATTTCTTAGGTATCTAATAGTCAAATGTGGATAAAACAATAAAAAATGTCAATGTTGATGAGAATTTCATAACCTATTGTTGAGTTATGTTAACCTATTTTACTACAGATGTCATTATTCTTATTAAACGAGGGAAACTTCGAAGACCCTTCTCAGCATTTTCAATGTTTTGAACAATATTTATAGCTGCCAAGTCGTATTACCAATTACTTATTGGGGAATTTATAGAAGAAGTAGTTTTCACTTGAGAGCAAGAGCACGCACAAAATCAGAATATTTTCTATTTTTACTGACAGTTCAACAAGCAAAACTAACCTTTAAGGTTTTGGAATCGCTTAGCGCAGTCAGTAAAGACGCTAAGCACCCAAATCGGTGGTTAAGTGCGCGCTAAGCGAAAATTAAGGTCATATGCGCCGAGCGTCTAAATGCGCTTAGCGTTTTCTAAGTTACAGAATTCGGGCCCTGGACGTTGAAACTTGGTAAAATAAAAATAAAAAGTGGTTTTCTACAAAAATTGTTATTTCAAAACATTAGCTAAGAGTAAGTAAACATAAAAAAGCTAAGCATGTTTATCGCATACACTAAAAGATACACTGTTTCTATATTAACAATTTTAGGAAGCAGGGGCGATAGACGATTATTTTTTAGATTTTGAGTTCGGTGTGTAAAAAAGAGGAATTTTTCGATACGTGAGAGAAAAGATAACTGAGCAAAACGAGGAGAGTAAATAAACAATGTGTAAAGAAAAGATTACGTTTAAAACCAAACCCTAACCAAACTACATTTACCGCTCAGATTTTTCAAAAAGTGTAAAGTTTTTAGAGTTAAAAACGTAACTTTTGTTTCTACCTGTATAATGACCAGACAATCAATATTTTTGAGGAATAATATTTCGAAACCGGCTCGGCAAAAAGTTTTACCAAAATAGAAAAACAATTTAAAAATTACTTTAATCTTGAATTTATTGTCTGGCAGTGTATTGAGGGGCGGGACGTGGTAGTATGCCTGACGCGTCCGAATTTCCCCAGTCGCCTTCGAGCAACGAATCTCTCCAAAACTAATGTGCAATCAACCAGATTCGGACGCGTCCGAGGTAAGACCCGTCATTACCAAACCGCCACCTGCTAAGTATACTGTTGATCTGTTTCTTGTATAAAATTACTATTTATTTTTGGATGTTACTTTGTATACCTCTCTATTTCGAGCTGTCTATTACCGCTACCAGAATATACATATACTCATATTTACCTATTCTCATTATCTCTTAATACTAATTTTCCCCTTGCAAGTTCCTAATTATTAACAATGATTGCCAAAATTTCGAAATTTTTTTGATGCGAATCTTTAACGCTAAAGATGAAAGTTCCTGGTGATATGTTCCTCAAATTGTCACGTGACAAAAATTGTTTTTTCTTTTTTGATTTCGTTTGAAAATGTTATATGTTTTTAGTAGATTTCGAAAATTTGGCAAGATAATCTAACTCAAGAGATTTGCAAAGATGCTTTAACAAGGATGCTAACTGAAAACTAAATTACGACTAACATAATATTTCTTTTCACTTACTAATACGTAGGGTGTACGACTTGAAGAAGCTTATAATACAGGGTGAGTCTTAAATAAATGCAAATACTTTCAGGGCTGGTCGATCTCGACAAAAGAAACATATTTTCTGTTTACAATTTTTCAAATAAGTACAAAATAACAGAGTTATTTTGATAATAAAAAAATTGGCTTAAATTTTGAGAACCACTGTTCTTTTCTGGGTTTTCGCTATTATAAATTTAATCTACAATATGTGTTGCCAATTTTTTTTTTCGAAAAATTCATCATTTTTAAAAATGTTTTTTTTCGCTAAAAAATCTCATAGATCTCTGGTGTCGTAATATACCATCGCTAAAGACATTTGCACTTATTCACCCTGTATGTACGTGGTGAGTCAAGAAAAAAAATCTTCATATCCGTATTTGAAAAAAATGATTCAGCACAATTGAATAGAATTATAATTCTCAAAGTTAAAGCCCAGGTTTTTTTCTATTTCCATAAAAATTTAACTTCCATAGTGTAAAATTTAAAGAAAATGAAGATAGGAAATAAATTATAAAGAAACTTTATTTGCTTTATACCAGTTAGTGCTAACGAATAAATATAAATAATAGTAATAATTTAGAGAGAGTAAGAAATAATTTAGAGATATTTCTTCTCGAAATATTGTCAAGTGAAGCAAGGTCTGTATTTTGTTTTTAAAACCACACAATATAGTACGGTACAACTTCTCTTCTTCTAATATAATATTATTATTATATACAGGGTCAGCCTTAAATAAATACAATTTTTTTAAGGGAGGTATATTTTTACCCTAGAAGCAAGTCTATGAGATTTTTTCGAGGGTTTTTTTCTGAAAAAAAAATTGAAAATATGTTTCTTTTATGGAAACCTAGCAGCCCTAAAAATATTTGCACTTATTTATGACTCACCCTGTATACACTTACATTATACAACATAAATGGTTTGTCATATATTTTCTTCAATTTTTACTGAATGATAACCTTCATTTTTTTTCTGCTTTAATGTTCACAATTATTCATAATAATAAAATCATTTAATTTTCATGTCAGACTTCATTTCCAAAAAAAATCGTTCTTGATTAAATTCTTGCCAATTTGGTTAGGAACCGAAGATATCTAGAACCTAAGATAGATAACCTAACCAAACCAAAAACTACCATGTGCATATTTGCTGTTTTTTAAGCTCTTCTAAATTGAATTTGTTTTACTGAAACACAAATACACATTTTTTAAAGAGTTATGTCGTGCAGTTCTATATCAGATTGAAACTTAATTAAATATTATCTTTAATCGCATTTTTAAACATAGAACCTTGCGTATTGCATCTTTGTAAATACTTTAATATGTTTAAATACGTTTAAGTGTTATTTCTTTTGTAAAGAAGCAATGTTACATTTAGGTTTGTCTTTTTTAGTAATTTAATTATAGTTTTAAGAATCAAACACGACTTTACATTATCGAATCAACCGTGATTTTACTTTTAAGCCGCCTATTTAAGGGTTATTATTTATTTCTTTTGTGATGTCAACAAATAGATTTAGTTTGTATAATAATATACCTTTTTTTAAGTTTCTTTGTATCGATTGAGAATACTTCCACGAAGAATATTGTTTTTCTGTTGTTACTAGAGGTGATTTTTTTAGCTGAAATCAATTATAAAAAAAGAAACCAAAAATACAGTATATAGAAGCTTTCCTAAACAGAAAACCATACAAATGTATCTGCGGAAATGCATCATTTTATTTTTTTCCTACTTTAGAATAACTGAAATCAGTTAACTGTTAGTTAACTTCTGTAAGATTCGAAACACTTTTCTAAACATAAACACACAAAATACTTCTTGCGCAAATATGGCATTATCATCTTGAAATAAGTGTTAATCTTGAATAGTGTTAACTCTAGATGAACCGAAATCAGTTACATAAATACACCTTTGTGCTTTACATTCTAAACTTAAACACGCAAGAAATTCAAGATTATAGTAAAATAAATTTTAAGAAATATTAATTAAAACGTTTAAACCAAACCAAATCGTAGAAAAATTAAGAAAAAAAAGACAGAATCGCAACAAAAAAGTTTGAAACCAAAGCAAATCGTATAAAAATTAAGAAAAAAGACAGAATAATAACAAAAAGGTTAAAACGAACACTTTGGCTAAACAACCATCGGCGGTATGATTAGTGTATACGTATACAGTATATACCGCCATACCGCGGCATGATATTTCCATATCTGTAAATGCCGGTGGAAAATTCAATTAATTTGTCGTTGACGGCGGTATAAACTTAATCTGGTAGATAAATGCCGTTTACCGGAGGCATTCTTTATTTATACATCAAATACCGTACTGAGAAAAAGAAAAAAAAAAGAAATGAGTGAAACCAAAGCAATCAAAACATGCCTGTAGCGTGTTTTGATTGCTAGAGTTATAACCTAACTTAAAAAAAAGAGCGCCTATCTCGACGACATGAAAAAACCTGTCGAACGCGTTTGTTTACGTATTCCAATTACAGGGTGTAGTTCAAATCATCCTATATTTTACAATAATTTGTCATTAAATGAAAATGGTACACTTCCTCAAGAAGTTTTTTGCGTATTTATGTTTAGAAAAATGTCTAGAATCAAAAACAAAAACGTGTTTTCGTCTAACTGGTTTCAATTATTCTAAAGCTGAAAAACTAAAAATTATGCATTTCCGCTGAAACGTTTTGGTAGCTTTCTATTTGGAACGGTTTCCAAATACTAAATGAATAAATATTTCTTACTAATTAAACTGATTTCAGCTAAACCAAAGTTGAGCCATTACTAGGACTGTTTTTGCGATTTTTCTTGTTTAAATTTCAGTACAGATGAATACTAATAATAATAATTAGAGTTATAGTGTCGTCGCTTAAAGGTTCTCTTCCTCTTTACCTCCAAAAAAGTCAAACTTTCTCAGATTAAACAAAATAAAATCTCCCTCAAATTGAAATAATGTAAAAGATACATATTGCGACGACGCTAAAACTCCTTAATAACTAATAGGTAAATGTTTGTATCCTACCGGCTTATCTAGCCGTCTCTCAATTTGTGAGTGTATATGAAAGTCAAATAAACTAAATAGTTTATCATACGTTTGGTATTTTATTGATTCGCCTTCTATTTGCCCATATTAAAGGACGATATTTCATTAAGGAAACGGGGTATTATCGGGTAAATTAGACAGGGGCATTCTTTGTGATCGTGGCCGGTCTACTAAACTAATTGAAATAGATAGGTTCGGATTGGAGAAAAAAGTAGGCTGCCGTAAATTATGTTGTTGATGGAAATACATATATTAGTGGGTTTATTTGTTTTTGTGGTGGTAATGTCATTTGATGATAATTTTCTTGGAATTATTTTATTATCAGCTTCATTTTGTTTCTAAAGATATAGTAATTGCAATTAATTACAAGTATAATCGTATAATTAATAAGTCAATTTTAAGTCCAGATCTGTTTACTAAATCATTTTTTTTATTATAACACTAAAATTAAGAATATTATTTATGGTCTCTTATCATAGATTATATTCAATATTTAAACCTTGCTAAAATATTCAATCAGGAAATTTATGATCTAAGTATAATTTAGCCAAAAGTTTGTGATAAAGATTCCTATCAAAATTTGCGAAAGATTTGAAACTACTTATATTTATCATTTGTAAAATGTCGCTGGATACAGTATCCAATGGTAACCAGCTTATTGGTGAAAACTCCTTTTTATACATTTTTCATAATTTAAGTCTAGCCTCAGTTATACAGTAAAGTATATCATACAATAGCTCATATTTGATAGGATTCATATAGGATGTTCGAAAAATGCATGGACAAATTTTAGAGCGTGATTCCTAATCAAAAAATTAAGTTGCCCGAATGAAAAAAAAAGGTAAATAGCTTAGCTTGAAGAATTATAACCAAAATAGAGCCTGGCTGGCCAAAAGTTCAGCAGTCAATATACCAACTTAAACTGATTTAGTTTGGTAGGTATACTTCATAAGATCCAAATCAAATCTATACCGGGAAATCCCATGTAAATTTTAATGGGGTCAATTATTGGCTTCTCTAAATATTTTAGAGAATAATTCTATTTAGGTTTATTGAAGAGCACTAAAACCCACATTCAAAAGAATAACTTTAGATATTTTTGATTAGCCCGTTAACGAGTTATCGCCGATTTCTTTTAAAATATTTCTCCTTTCTTATGACCCTGTATTTACTTATGAGCATAAGTCAAGGTAAAAGATAACTGTCAAATGAAGTTGTCATTTCAGAAATTTATCTATTTAGTGCTTTATTATTATTATTAAAAACTCATACCTACATCGAAAATATTAGCCATGAATTACATTACCGAAGAAAAAGTATTGATGATTAAATGGTATTATCAAAGAAATAGTTATCAAAAGGTGTCGGACATGTTTGCTGCTCTGTATCCAAATAGACCGATACCTGGAAAATCTACAATCGCAAGGAATATCCAGAGATTTGAGACCAAAGGTACCCTAATAAATAACAATAGAAAACAAATTTCTTGCAGTAGAGGTATATAATAAAATTATATAAGGATTCTTGCCACTTAACTGCTAATATAGAAATTTAATTCTACGCTGTGTTTGTCATAATGCGGATCAACCTGCTCTCACTACCGATTGCGGAGCCCTACTCCATCATCAGGTGAGCTTGGGAGATCCACAAAATGACAACCACAGCGCAGAGATAGTTAATTCCGACTTGTCGGAAAGTATCGGTTAGATATTCAGTCCCGAACGGGAGATAGCGGCCTGCGTGCAATGGTAGTACTTTCGTACCACCGAGGCGCAACTATCGATAGTAAAAGGATGGTAAAAGGCTTTTTTCCAGGCAAGCCAAATTATAAAAATAGAAAACAAATTTCTTGCAGTAGAGGTATATAATAAAATTATATAAGGATTCTTGCCACTTAACTGCTAATATAGACATTTAATTCTACGCTGTGTTTGTCATAATGCGGATCAACCTGCTCTCACTACCGGTTTCGGCGCCCTACTCCATCATCAGGTGAGCTTGGGAGATCCTTTTACTATCGATAGTTGCGCCTCGGTGGTACGAAAATACTACCATTGCACGCAGGCCGCTATCTCCCGTTCGGAAGTTAATATCTAACCGATCCTTTCTCACTACCGAAGAAAAAGTATTGATGATTAAATGGTATTATCAAAGAAATAGTTATCAAAAGTGTGGACATGTTTGCTGCTCTGTATCCGAATAGACCGATACCTGGAAAATCTACAATCGCAAGGAATAATATCCAGAGATTTGAGACCAATTTTACCCCAATAAATAACTGCAGATGTGAAGCAAGGCAGGAGCAAAGAGAAGATGCAAGAAATGGTACCGACTTGGAAGTTTTATTGTGCGTGGAAGAGAACGATGGAAAGATCAGCACAAGGAAACTTGAGGATGAAATAGGAATAGATCACACTACAGCGTTTCGAATTTTGAAACGACATAAATACTATTCCTTCAAATATGAAAAGCACCAAGAGCTACGAAATGGGAACGAAATACGGCGGCAGGCATTTTGCTTTGATATGATGGAATTTTTAAAAAACATATGTTTCACTGACGAATGCACGTTTACCTTAAATAATGAACCCAATGTTCAAAATTATCGATATTGGAACAGAGAAAACCAACACAGGTTTGTCGAAACAAGGACGCAATATCCACAGAAAGTAAATGTTTGGGCAGGGATATTCGGACACAATATTATCGGGCCATTATTTCTTACGCGAAATTTAAATGCAGAATATTATTTGGAACTACTCGAAAATCATATTTTACCTGCTTTACATGATGCCGCTAAGGAAAATCAGGAAGTTTGGTACCAAATGGATGGCTGCCCGGCACATAGTACTCTGGCTGTTCGGAAATATTTAGACAATAGTTTTAACGGAAACATTATTGGCCTAAATCATACAGTAAATTGGCCAGCAGGGGGTCCTGATATTTCGCCAAATGATTTCTTTCTCTGGGGCCATTTAAAAGACAAGATATACAAAGATAAAAAATACCCAAATCTAGACGAGTTAAAAAATGCTATTTCTGCCGAATGCAATAGAATTTCAGTTTACCAACTAGCGAATGTAAGAAGAGAATTGTATGATCGCCTGAGTTATTGTCTAGCAATCGATGGAGGAATATTTGAACATTTTCTTAAATCCTAAAGTTCTAACAATTTAATAGTACCTAAATTAATAAGTTATTGAATATTTTCAATAATTCTATAATTAACCTTGTAATTGATTACTTTATTTTACTTTAATTCATATTAATTTGTATTTATAAATACATCTTTAAGATTTCCGATGTAGGAATGAGTTTTCAATAATAATAAAGCACTAAATAAGTAAATTTCTGAAATTTACCTATTTAGTTGTGACTTCATTTGACAGTTATCTTTTACCTTGACTGGTGCTCATAAGTAAATACAGGGCCATAAGAAAGGAGAAATATTTAAAAAGAAATCGGCGATAACTCGTAAACGAGCTAATCAAAAATATCTAAAGTTATTCTTTTGAATGTGGGTTTTAGTGCTCTTCAATAAACCTAAATAGAATTATTTTCTAAAATAATTAGGGAAGCCAATAATTGACCCCATTAAAATTTACATGGGATTTCCTATGTCCCGCTCGACGATGCAACACCTGGTATATAATTTTGGATTTGATAGATACTGGTAAACGAGTGATTTTATCAAAGTAAATCCTAAAATAAAACAACTAGGAAGAATTTCCTAAATTCACCTTATTTACTTTCTACGAGCCCTAACAACTATATGTTGGGACAAGGTCATATTTTGGAATTATTGCCCTGGTTTTTCAAAATGACTGAAAAATATATGTTTAATTTTTTAAATATAAACATAGGCATATATCCTAAACAACTTGACAATATTTTTATGAATTTGTAAATCAATCCATATTTACAGTAGCGGATTTTGTTCATAAAAGAACAAATTTGCTGACAACTAAATGTTGGGACAAGTATTTTTAAATAATTAATATCATCATAGGCGGCTTGTCTACAAACGTCACAAATGTCGCAAACTGGTTACTTCAGCATTGACAGCTTGTAAGTGACTCGATACTTTGAGTAGTGAGATTTACTGTAAGTAATTTTATTTTTTTTAATTTTCAATTCTGTTAATTTATTTCAAAGTAGTGGTCCGTGGAAAAGCTACAAATCAAAAACTACGCGAAATTATCATTCGTCAATACAGTACGGGAAAAACAATTCGAAAAATTTCTGATAATTTAAGTATTCCAAAAACCACGGATTTTAATATAATAAAAAAAAACGACGAATCTGCCAATGTAGACGTTAGAGGTAAAAGTTCGGGAAGGCCAAAAATTGTATCTCAGAGAGATTTACGAAATTTAGTAAAAATTTGTTAGTCTGCGAGAAGAAGTACTCTTCGCGAAGTAAATGGAATACTGTAACTGGTTTAAATATATCGAGAGAATGTTGCCGAAAATATATCCATAAATGCGGTCTGGGGTTTTACAAGGTAAACTCTTTATTTTGTGTGAATAATCAATTACCTGAAGATTATTGATACAAATTCTTATTTAGGCCAAAGAAAAACCGCTACTGACAGGAATTCAAAAGAAAAATCGCTACAATTGGGCAAAATCTAAATTATCGTGGACACAAAATGATTGGAATAAGGTCATATTTAGCGATGAGTCTAAATTTGATGTTTGCGTTGGAGATCATCGAAAACGAATTATACGAAATAAAGCACAAGCCTTTCATAAAGATTGCTTAAAGAGGGTTGTTAAATTTCCTAAGGGGATTATGGTTTGGGGTTGCATGTCAGCAAGAGGTTTGGGCAAATTAAATTTTATAGATGGCACTGTTAACGCCCAAAAATATCAACATATACTTGAGACCTCACTTTTGTCTAGTGCTCAAGAGTTGTTTCCAAACGAAGACTATATTTTCCAACAAGATGGAGCATCGTGCCATTCAGCAAAATCAACTAAAAATTGGTTCGGTAATAATAATATAAAAGTTCTATCCCATCCTGCAAGTAGTCCGGACCTCAATGTTATAGAAACTGTGTGGCATAAAATGAAGCAATATTTAAGAAACCACCCTCAACGAACAATTTTTGATTTGCGAACAAAACTGCAGGAAATTTGGGATAATTTTTCTCCTCAAATGTGCCAATCTTTGGTAAATACAATGTCATTAAGAGTTCAGGCAGTTGTTAAGGCGAAAGGTGATGTAACACCGTATTAAACAAATTTCTTGTTGTGCTGTCCCAATATATAGTTGTCAGCAAGTTTGGCTTGATTTTGGCAAAATAAACTGTTGTCAAAAGTGATTTGTTTGCAAAGTTATAAAAATATAGTAAAATTGTCTAGATCATATTGTAATGTTTGAATTTAGAATAATAAACGAAATAAATGGAGTCGTCTTAACAAATTACTATTTTTATTGCAAAAAAAGACGTTGTCCCAACATATAGTTGTTAGGGCTCGTATAACGTTAAAATGCCACTAGTTTCAGGGTTACTGGTAGAGTGGTTCCATTTGAAGATTAGGTCATGCTAGAGTTTCTGCTAGAGAATTGTTGAGACAAGAAACATCAGTAAACAAATTCTAATGTCCCACGTCCTTGATGACTTGCACGCCAATTTTTATTAATTTCACTATAGGTAAATTATTCTAAAAACCATAGTACTAAGAAACATATTTTCAAAACCGTGGATAAACCAAAGCATTGAGATTTGAGTGTTGATCATGTATAAAAAATGAAATAATTGAGAAATAAGAACTTGTTTCCAAATTTAGATATAATCATAGTATTATAATCATTAGTAAAAAGTAATCATTAGTTAACCCAAGGGAGTAGTAGAAATCTTTGTTCGAACCAGCGAGCGGCAGCGCCAGCAGTTATGTATAATATTCACCTTTACTAATTTAGGTAAATTATTACACTTTATAGTTTATCCAAGCAGAGAATATATAAGGTGTTTCAAAAAACATTTGCCATTTCTCGTTGGGAGATTCCTCACGTAAAAATAAGATTTATTTTTTATATCAACATAGGTCCAATTCTGCTTTGTTTTGTTAAGGGATTAGAAGGGGTTAGTCTTCATATTTTTTCGATTCATTATAATTTTCTTCCAAGTGAGGGTAAAAGTTACTAATTGCGACAGAGTTTAATGCTAAAAAAGTGTATCTACAGATTCACCAAGGACGTGGATATGAGTTATTAATAGAATATTTTTCTAAAAAAAAAACGTGCGCCTTCTTTTCTGCTGTTAGCAAAATCTTTTAGACCGTTTAGTGCCCATTAAAAGTTGAGTCTTGGTATTTTGACGATTTCGATCTCCTTGGCGAGATAAACGCAATTTCGTTAACCACAATTAATAAAATAAAAATAAAATTACCAACTTATTCATTTAATCTAATTTATTATTAAATTATATTAAAATTCATAACACTAATGTTCAGTGCTACCTACAGCAAATTCAATAAAAAATAATGGTATTTAGGGTAACTATAAAAGCCCTATTCTTTACTTACTTATTCTAAAAACTTTTTTTGGCCACCTGTTCTCCGGCATACGCAGAGCATATCCAAACCACTTTAAGCTGGATTTTTCGATTCGATCTATTACTGTTTCCTCCGATGCATTCATGATACGCCTGACCTCGATATTTGTCTTTTTTCCATCCAGATATACCTGCGCTTCTTCTAAGGTAGTCCATTTCAACGATTTGGATTTTGCGCTTCGCGTCTGCACTCAGAGTCCCCATAGCTCTGAGCCATAACAAAGAACTGTCAAGGAGTCAAAGTCTGTTCGTCCAAGTCTCTTTTTAGTTGTTGCAGCCAAGTTTCGGTCCCACCAGAGGCTATTAAGACATCCAATAACTTGTTTGCTCTTCTGAATTCGGGTTTGTATTTCTTCCTTGCCCAAACCCTCATTGTTGATAGTAGCACCCAGGTATTTAAATTTGTCTACTTGACTGTAACCTACTAAATCTGTCTTGTTGAATCTCGACGTTATCATTAATGAAGACTTCAAAACAAGCGTTGGAATTGACAGCTAAGTATTCCGTCTTTTTTAGACTCACCTGAAGTCCCCAATTGTTGTATTCCTGATAAAGTCTCTTAGTCATGAACTCCACATCGTATGAGTCCTGCGCAATAACGACCTGATCGTCTGCAAATCTTAGGGTAGATAGTGTAGTGTCTCAATGGGTATTACCCTCGGTATTCCCATAACTTGACATTTCGTCTTCCATTCCCTAAGGGCTACTAAGCGTAAGGACGTAAGCGTTAAAGATCAGATTAGATAAGCTGCATCCTTGTCGCAATCCTTTTGTGATATTAATTGGATTGGATAGCCTGTGTCCTATCTTAACGTACGATTCATTTTCTTTATATAGCTCTTTTATTACCTTAACTAAGGGTCTATCTACTTCTAAAGGGTAGGCTCAGGGATAGTATTGGTCACAAAATCTCGGAAGACCAAAACGGATTCACACCGGGGAAATCTTGCACAGATAACCTTTTTATCCTGCACCAGGTGATGGAAAAAAAGATAGCAGTAGATCAAGAAGTCCATCTAGCGTTTATTGATTTGGAGAAAGCGTACGACTCTATTCCCCGCAGCAGGTTATGGGAAGTCTTAAATATCTTAGAAGTAGATATCTAGATAAATCGAAAAAAAATTAAGAATTTAACCCCAAAAACAAAGCAGAATCGGAGCTACATGTTGATATAAAAAAATAAACTTATTGTTTTTTGAAACACCCTGTATAAGAGTGACAGTTCTTGTCAGTATTTTAATTCAAAATTAGATTTTATCTTCTGTCAAAATTGAACTCCTTTTTCGTTCGACAGACTAGATAATTGAAGCAACTGTAAAAAATATGGACTAATAATAACTTAACTTATAGGTAATAACTTAACTTAACCATCAACAGAGTTAATTAGTCTTCTAAGTCAATATTATTTAAAGTCCCAGTAACAACTTACAGTATTAAAAGAAAGTTAAATGGGCTTTCGTATAAAATAATCTTTATTCTCGGACATTTTGCATTGTTAGAATTTTTCAATATGCATAATTTTTGAAGAATGAAGGTTTGTCGTGGAGCGGCATTCGGTAAACTAAATCATATACTGAGATCTGATCTTCCAATATGTTTAAAAAGAAAGCTCTTTAACCAGTGTGTCTTGCATGTCCTCACATATGGAGCTGAAAGACTTACTTTGACAAAAAAGAACATACACAGAATACAGGTCATGCAACGGAAAATGTAAAGGTTCATATTGGGAGTTATACTTAGAGATAAAATACCCAATCATACCATACGAAATCGAACAGGAGTAAGGGATCTGATGAGATGATCTGTCTTACATCTTAAATGGAATTAGGCAGGACATGTGGCTAGGATAACAGATGGACGGTGGACAAAGAGACTTGTGGAATGGAAACCAAGACACAAGGCCTATAGAAGCAGAGGACGACTTCCTAGTCGATGGACAGATGATATTAAGAGAGTGGCTGGAAACTGGATTCAAGTGGCACAAAATAGAAAGAAATGGCTAGAGTTAAAGGAGGCTTTTGTACAGCAGAAGACGGAATAAGCTAAATGATGATGATAATGATAATTATTATTAAATTAGCTTTTAATTAGGGGTCGTCATTTTCTTGACAACTTTTTGATCTTGTCTTGATTTCAAGACAAGAAATGATTTTTGGTTTTCAAGACAAGACAAGAACTTACTTCCCAAGATCAAGATTTCTTGACAAGAAATCAAGAAAATCTTGAAATTTCTTGAAAATATAAAATAAAAAAGAAATACTCATTCTCATTTACTTAGGTATTTATATATTATATGAATACCCATTAATTGATGGATAAAAAAATTATTAAGCAAAAAATGTTTGCACGAAGCGGCACTTTGTCGGATGTCCATTGTCCAAAGTTGACATAAGTACGTCCAAAGTCGGATGTCCAAAGTTAGCATACTGTGGGCAAAGATAATTTTGTGTTAACTATAATATTCTTTGCTGTGGGGCAACAATGTTATGGCCTACGATATTAGAATAAAAAAAACTTTGCAAAGCGGGTCTACTTCAGTGGCATTCAGACTTTTTGAATTAACGAAACATTTTTAAAATAAAAAATAATACATTTTAATGTACGCCACTGCAGTAGAGTAGCTTTTATCATTGTTGTTTTGACTTTTTTATCTGTAGTAGTATTATCACCGTCACTATACTGTCAAAATAACTAATAATTAAACTTCTACGTCCGGGTGTCTAAGAGTGTCTAAGTAGGTATTCTGAACCACAGATTCAATTACGAATGGCTCAGGGCCCGTATTCTGTAACTTTGACATAAAAACGTTACGCTTTCAAAGCGGTGAGCGCAAGTATTCGATCAGCGAAACGCAAGGCAGTCGATTTTGGTATTCTCGTTGCCATGCGAATCGTGTTCTGGATATGCGTTGAGCACATATTGGCAACATTACATTTTCTAATGTAGGTAATAGTCAAAAGTTGATAACTGACGGATGTAACAATGAAAAATGTCAATGTTACGTGAATTTCATAACCTATTGTTGAGTTATGTCAAGCTATTTTTCTATGGATATGTCATTATTCTTATTATACGGGGGAAGTGTTGAAGACGCTTCTCAGCATTTTCGATGTTTTGAACAATATTTATAGCTGCGAAGTCGTAAATTATCAATTACTTATTAAGGAATTTATAGAAGAAGTAGTAATTTTCACTAAAGAGCAAGATAACGCACAAAATCACAATTTTTTCGATTTTCACCGACAGTTTGACAAGCAAAACGATCCTTTAAGGCAACCGTTTTCAAAGCGCTCAGCGCAATCAGTAAAGACGCTAAGCGCGTCAGACGAGAATACCGAAATTGATAATTAAGTGCGCGCTCAGCGAAAATTAACGTCATATACGCTGAGCGTCTAAAGGCGCTTAGCGTTTTCAAAGTTACAGAATACGGGCCCAGATCTGCTGCCAAACGAACCATCAGAATCACTCATTTTAATGTTAGATAATAATAATAATAATAATTAACAAAATTATGTAAATCTGATGATTTTGGCTACTGTAGTATAATGAGCCCAAAGTTTATGAATTTTTTGAAAATTAGATACCTGACCCTCGATTTTACGCATAAAGCATAAACATCACATTAACCAATCTCACCGCGACTTTTAAACAGGGGGTTCCCCTTTAATAAACGAATTTAAAACGGAGGTTCCCCTTTTGTCAAGATATCAAGAAATTTCAAGATTTCTTGAATCAAGACAAGAAATCAACTCTCAAGAAATGGTCAAGTCAAGCTTTTTTTAATTCTTGAAAATATTTCAAGACAAGAGAAGAAATTGCTTGTCAAGACAAGATTTCTTGTCTTGCCGATACCTACTTTTAATAAATAAAATTAAACTAAACTCTTTCGGTCACAAAACAATTATTAAATAAAAAATTGTTTAACCAGCAGAACGAACTAATTTGAATCGTTCTTTGATAAATAGACTGCAGACACGAAAATTTAAAATATATATGAAAGGAAATAAAAAGACCGTACAGTTATATAGGTAATTACGTTTAATACAGTTGTAAGAAACGGGCCGAAAAAAGCCGGCAACTGTATCATAATAATTTAAAACGTATGTAATTAGCGACAGTGGGCAATGTATCCCCGGTGCCCGGCCCGGCACCACTGCCAGCGCCAATCTTTAATTTTATGCTTAATTTTTGGTAAGTGTAACCAATTTGTAAATTAAAAACGTAAAAAGCATCGGAATGCCGTACGTTTCGGCTTTAATCAGTGTTTTTGGTCGGGAATTGGCGGTTTTTTGTTCTTGCTTAATACGCGGGCCATTTTTCGATGAGAGGACCGCGAACGGGTCGACGATCTAGGGCCTTGAAAATTTGACCGATACCGGATGTGGACTTTTAATTTCGAGAATCGGTTACCAATCATCAAACCCCATTTATTACGTATCAATTTTTTTAGTCATAATCGAAATATCGATCATTATTCATTAATTCACTTTTTACGGCTACAAATTAATTTTATTTTATACTGTATTGTAAAACACAGCTTCGCATGCTGTAATTCAATACGGAAAATAAGATTTTTAGTTTCTAGTGATGAGCGAGACAGGTCTTGATCTTTATCTTAATTTTTCTCTTACTTGTCTTTAACGCGGTATAGAATGGAATAGGATAATGGCGACAAATTTGGTATAGTATGGAATTCCGAGAATAAATTCTGAAGAAGGCTTCTCAACGTTACAACGTAATTTAAGCTACGTGAGCATTCTTAGTCACTTCATTACTTTTGCGTTCAATGAGCCAGTTTGCGGCCGTTGCGAATTGTGAACAAGCATCAGGATGGCTGACCCTTAGAGAAGGGCCGACCAATGTACGTATAAATCACCAAGTATTGTCAACAAAAATCAACAACTGGCTATTCACCAAAAAACAGTGCTGTAAGGAACGCTATACCTATATTCGTCGGGCCTCAAGAATTTAGGAAAGACAGTTTTGAAGTCCAACATGCTTTATTGAAAACAAGTATGGAAAAAATGATGCTAGAAATATTAACACGGTTTAAAATAAGGTCACACCATATTTACACATAGCACCAGTTAAACACATTTCTCACAAATACTACAATAAACTGTAAAAAAGCAAGTATATTAAAGTACAACGAAGAGCTTTATCCAGAAGGACTTATGGTTCGCGCTTGCAAAAAAGAAGCCAATCAGAAAGCAATCAGAAGAGAACAGACTGCTCTTTTCTGTATCCTCTAGGTATACTTTTCTTTGCGGAAATACCTCCCAATCTGCTTTGTTCAAATTCCGTCTTGGTTGGGGTGCTGAATTTACGAGGGGGATTTGGATACCTATTGTCACTAGGATGGATCTGTGCTATTGTCACTAGGATGGCTATGCGGAAATCAAGCCAGGACCTGTCTCTCTGAAGCTAGGGGGCATTTTCCGTACTTCCGGTGACGAAACAAAGGTCAGGGTTAGAGTCTGTGTTCTCCGCAGCGGATCTGAATGGCCTGGTTGTTTAGCATTGTAAACAAGATAAAAGTTATTGGCTTCTACCAAGTTAGTTATTTCGATTCCGGCGTCGTCATGGCTATTGTAGCTTCATGCTGTACCATGACGTACGACATGTTACCAGTAAGTCAAATATTGTTTCATTAAGATCTACAAGAGTACTGCAGCAAGACACAGACATTTATTAGACAGGAATACTAAAACCAAAACCAAGGTAGCCTTGGTCTTGGACTTTTAGCGTTTTTTAAACAACTACCACTGCGAACGGCAGTTTTTCATCGGAGAGCAGTCATGGATAAGGTATTTCACTGGAGAAAAACTAATTAACAAATAAAAATCAAAAATATGAATATTGGGCGCCAGGCATGAACAGAGACAGAAAACACAATTGTATATTACTTAAAACTAATGACTATATTTATTCATAATGGACTCTATTGATAGTAAATGACATTGTAGAATTCTAGTAATTATAGTGGTTGTATGTCGAAGAAAGTTGTGTTAAAAATAGTACTAAATATGTTCTATGAAAACGACTATGATAAAATACAATATCTGTAAAGTTATAGAAAATATATGAAAGGTAGTATTACTTTATTTAATTCGTTTCTGATATGTTTCAACCGTAGATTCTAGAATCTGTTCGGTTATTCATCTGACAAAATGACACAATAATAATATATATAGAGAGTAATACTATTACAAAACGTAATATTCGCAAAGAAACTGAGATCTAAAACATATTTTAAATACTAAACTGACATAAAAAAGTTAACCACTAGACGTAAAGTCTGTACGATATTATTCAAGATGTACCTATATTATTGTCTTAAGACTGAAACTGTAACACATAAAAACTAGAACTTAAATCTAAACTTAGTTGATTGTTCTTGAGGCAATCCTGCTTCAAACAGTACAGCGTGAGGTGGGCTTGCATCTCTGTACTGTCTTTCGGCCAATGCAACAAAAGGGGCCAGGATGAGGACACCATGAACTAATACAGCCGTAACTATCGGTTAGGCTTAAAAACAGGAATGAAGCAGCATGGGGCCTACGCCACATCCACGCTGGGGCACTCTGTACATAGGATAAACTATCCGTACAGTGCACACTCGTCCATCGGACACCTGTCCATAGGAAAACTATACATAAGAACACTACCCGTACCTTGGAACACTACTAGGACCTTGGATAATGCCCGTACCTTCGATACTGTCCGTACCTTGGACATCCAACCATAAGACCCTCGAATTACTTCCGAGGACTCAATAACAAATAAAGGCAACTGTCCTTTCTTCCAATCAACATTCTGGAGGACAAAAGCAAAAGAACACCGACGTGCCAGCAAAATACAAATTCGAGTTAAGGTGGGTCAATCCAAAACTCTACAGAGATACTAAGATTTAAATAATTGCAATTTCTCTAAGCAGGGCTCTGAAGGTGACCGTCCGGCCAGACCAAAAGTGAAGTTAAGCGCTGAGGGCGAAACCTTGGAGCGATGTTGACAGCGCCTCCACAGAGCAGTGAAACGATAACAGGGTTGTCGACTAGAGAACGTAAAAATTACGCCAAGCGCCACAAACAAATTATCAGGCCTGAACGATACGGAATCGGATGACGATACGCCAGACATCATATATCATATATATAAAAAAGACATGTAACGAACTAAAAACGTTACAGACTTGCATTTGTTCACTAGGTTTTACAGTAAGTCCGGATATTTTTTATAGGACCAAAAATGTATTAACCGTAGTACTTAAATTCTAAAATTTTAGTTTTTATCAAAATGTCTATTCACCCAGAGAATCAAACTCGAATAAGTATTTTAAAACAATCTATTCTACATACTTCTTCTTGAGGTGCCTTTTCTCAGCAAGATTCGCGATAACTACAGCGAATTCTTGTCAGCTTTCTGCTATTCTCGCGAATGTTATACTTATTATTGATTCATTTGGGGACGATTAAAAAAAAGAAAAATAAAAGAACTGATTAAACTTGGAAAGCTTGTAAACTGCTACGGAACACAATAGAGCTCACAATTAAAAAGTAATTTCATTCTAACTTTGTTAAAGTAATATCTGTTTATTACTATCATATATAGAGCATTATAGAAACTATCCTAAGATAGAATCAAAGATATCAATAATGTAGCAATATTATAAAAACACAGTTATCCAAGAGACGTCCAGATCTAAGCCTTATTCATACTCGAGGATCGCGGTCTTTTTGAACCTAGGGCTGTTATTTTTGGTGAAGATAATCTTTTATGACAATCACTTACTATCAATAAAAGTTAAAAAAGACCCTTTCAGAAACTCCCTTAAGTCTCAGACAGAGAATTAGACATAAAGCATTTCCTCATTAATTCAATACACAAGTATTTATTCATCACAACGAATTTAGGATATCTACTCCTTTTAAATATCAAACATTTTTAAACTCTCGAAACTCATACATTAAGGGTCAAAAATTTGCATTTCAATGAGACTCCAGTCTTTAAATTTCGAAAATATTTACGATTTTCAAAAGAACTAATCTAATTATATTCTTTTCAGGCAAGTATAATTAATAAGCTCTCGTGTCTAAAAACCTTCCTACCGAATAAATCTTCTCAACACTCGTTCTGTCGATAAATCTAAATATTCATAGGTTTTTCAATTAGTTTCATGAATATATTATTTAGAAGAAAATTCATCGATCAGAGGAAAAAAAGGTTCGATTGGATGTTATTAATTATTTTTAGTTTCCAAATCCATTTTACTAGATTCCTAATTTTCAGCATTCAACTTACAATAGTTAAGAACTCAGTTTGGCATCTGTTTGAATAAAGTTGTTTAGTGCTTTCGTGGTTGAGGGATTCTATATTGAATTTTTCAGTTTTTATCGATGGTCTTTTTTGGATAGCGGCGCACCTATTCGTATCTTTCCTAGCACAAGTTTGTGATCTGTTCCAATGTTGGCTGAGGATAAGACTCTTATGTCTATTATTTGTTGAGGTAAGAAACTTCGATTGGTGATGATATAATCGATTATTGATTTATTGTTTCTATTATCATAGAAGGTGTATTTGTGTTGTACTTTATGGGGGAAATATGTGCTGTTTATTCTCAGTTCGTTCTGTCCACAGAATTCGGTCAAAATTTCGCCATTTCTATTAGTTATATTCTCGTTATATTTTTGTTTTATTCCATCCACTACCTCGTTTCCAATTCTTGCGTTTAAATCCCCTAACAGAATTATCTTTTTATGTCTTGGTATTTTGTCTATCGCTGACTGTAATTATTGCTGGAAATTATTTTCAAGTTTATAAAACGGCCGCTAGGTCGCGAAATTGCTATGGAAAATAACAAAATAGATTTTTTACAGAATTTTGCCTAGATAATGGGTACTATAAATAATAGCTTCATAATCTTCAGTAAATTTTAGATTTTTTTTGTTAGAACCATTTTCCCCTATCTCCTAAAATAACGTGGTGGGGGAATTTTAGATCTATCTTTATTTAAATGTTAACAACTCCGGACTGGATGATCAGAATCCAACAAACGAGGGCTCGTTTAAAAGAGCGATTCTTACTCTGTATTTTACCATAAAAATAATAATAATAAGTCCTTGAACGTATACGCTAGGGGGCGCTTTCTTACAATTTAACAAACATAGCGCGTTTTTTTCAAAAAAATTAAATACGATAGTATGTGTTATTTTAGCTAGTAGTAAAGAGTAGTAAAAGCTTAAAAAGTCAGCGAAAACCGCATCTTGATATCTTCTTTCAAACCGAAGATATTAGCAAAATTATAATAATTGCCAAAAAATAAGCCCTTAATTACCATATTGTTACGTTTTTCGTCGGTTCCGTGTGGATAGAAAGTCACAATTTATTTAAACACAATTTATTTAACACTAATTAACAAAAACAATAACGATAAAAGACTTAAAGAATTATTTACAAACGATTTACAACTATTTATCTAGAAAGACTTTATTTTGAACTTAGCGCGTCAACTGTACTCGTCTTATTTATATCTGCCCCCTCTAGGCTACAGCCGCCGGCTTTTATACCCACAGCTAAAGATTTCTAGAAAAGTCCATAGATCGTTAGGTGCATAGAGAAGCTTTCGAATGTTCTCGTATGTACTACTCCATTCCAGGGGAACTCGATTTTTCTCGAACGTCCGAATTAATCATTACGGTGTCTATTCTTTAATGCGATGTTAAGGTCATCTGAGGGCGGGACATATAGTTAGGTTAGGTCGAGTCCACACGGGTCCGCAACATTATTTTTACAATACAGTATCAGTAGCCCTCTTGATTAGGTGCATTCTAACAAAAAAATAAGATAGAAACAGTAGTTTATTTTAAAATCGACGAAATACTAGTATACCATAACCCTATGTATTAATATCTAATAATTAAGATATTAATAATAGTGAACAAGAAACGATGATTCAGTGAAGTCATGGTAGGCTTTGGAAAAAAGTTGCTTTTCGCGTAATAGTATAAACGTCAAATTGTTATTAAATCAGCATCTTGATAGTCCTAGCAGCGTTTTTTTTTCTTTTAAATGCTTTTTCAAAATGCCTTTATTATTTGAAGGAGTTGAAGTTGTTGGCATTTTGAAAAAGCAATCAAAAGCTAAAAAAACACTGCTAAGACTATCAAAATGTTGATCTGCTAACAATTTGACGTTTATACTATTACGTCAAAAGCAACTTTTTTCCTAAGCCTACCATGACTTCACTGAATCATCGTTTCTTGTTCACTAATATTAATATCGTAATTATTAGATATTAATACATCTGGTATTATGATATTCTGGTATATCGTCAATTTTAAAATAAACTAACTGTTTCTATCTTATTTTTAGGTTAGAATGGGCATAATCAAGAGAGCTACTGATACCGTGTTGTAAAAATAAGGTAATTAATGGCTTATTTTTTGGTATTTATTATAATTTTGCTAATATCTTCGGTTTGAAAGAAGATATCAAGATGCGCTTTTCGCTGACTTTTTAAGCTTTTACTACTCTTTACTATCAGCTAAAATTACATGTACTATTGCATTTAATTTTTTTGAAATATTTTTTATTTCAGAACCATGGTATAGAACTAAAAATAAAAATCTTTATTTCAAACAAAAATATTTTGTAGCAACAAATAACGATATATAGAAGGAGCACTAAAAATATGAAAGTACATTATTAAATTAAACGATGAATTTGCTTTTGCCAGTCACTTCTTGTGCGAGAAAACCTAAAAACAAAGATTCTAAAGGTGGGTATTCACTTGCAACAAAATACTCCGAACGAAACAAACGCGCCGCGCGCGCTGTAACAAATTTGTGTAGTCAGTACGTTGCGCCGAACCGAACCGAACGCGCCAAACATTTTCCGAAGCTTGTCGGTAAACGGGATTTGCTCAAAAGAATTTGTGCGTTGGCCGGTGTTCAGTGGATACGGCAGTTTTGAACGTTCGTTGTGTTTGGGGTGTTTTTAATCTGTACGAACAGAGAAAAGTGTTTAGAGTTAATTGATGAGTTTGAAAGGCGGCTTATTTTATTAAATTAATAATTAATTATTAAATTAATTAAATTCTTCTTATTCATATAATATAGGTCACTAAGTAAGGCCATATTATATTGACGGCGCAAAAAGAGGCGTCTTGCCCACATTTTTTGTCCTTTCCTTTTTTTCTCTTTTTTGATACCCGCTAATGCCTCTATAATTAAAAAAGCACCAGCGGCTATGGTAATATCCACTGATTACTAGTGGGAACGCAGCGAACACCGCAAATAAGCGGAACGCTCCGCGCAAAATGTTTTGTTGCAGGTCGTTCAGAGCGCTCCCGGAAAATGTTTTGTTGCAGATTATTTGGAGTGCGCCGCGCGTTTAGTTTGTTCGGAGTATTTTGTTGCAAGTGAATACGCACCTTAAGACAAAAAAAAAATATGGCGGAGGTCGACATTGTCAATGGTTGTTTTCATTTTGAAATCCACACACAGACATAAATTATTTGAGTTTGGTATTTTGTTTCTTTACATTTTGAAGTGGCTGCTGAAAACGGGGACATGTTGGACACAAATTGCAGAAAACGTTTCTAAACAGTTTCTTTAAAAGTTTTGATTCCGCATCGAAACAATTCAGGAAACGGCTAGTGCCACCACATTGGAAATACATGTAATAAAATTTCGAAAATGTTTCCTATTTGTGGTATACCGTTTCCATTTTGTGTCAAGGAACCGACACAATTATTAGAAATATTACTTAAAATGTGTCCAAAAATGCTACTTGAGAAATACCTCCCGGAGCCTTGTTGTTCTTAAGTCTAGTTATAGCTTTTTGGACTTCTGTTCTTAGTATTGCAGATTCTTCAATTACATCTCCAAGGTCAACTCTAAAGCCGGAGGTGCTGGCGCTTTCGCCAAACAGGTCTAAGTAGTATTTCTTCCAGACTTCAACAATCTTCAGAGGATCCAAAGATCAGTACGCGACAATATAAAAAAATTACAGGCCTAGTCCAGTTAAATTTGTATATATTTGTATATAAAAAAAATTAAAAGAAATTATACAAATATAGAGAACTATAGACCAATAAGTCTTCTCTCACACCTATACAAACTCTTCACCAGGATTATCAATAATCGCCTAACTACGAAACTGAATTCCTATCAGCCAATAGAACAGGCAGGCTTTCGAAAAGGCTTTAGTGCCATCGATCTACAAACAATTAAAACAGTCATTGCAAAAAACAACTGAATACAATATACCGCTACATTTGGCCTTTGTAGACTATCAAAAAGCCTTTGACAACATCGAAACCTGATTATTTTTAGCTGCAATAGAGGGCGCGAGAATCGATTCCAGATATCATTCCATTATTAAAAATATCTATGATAGTGCAACCTTTCAAGTTAAATTAGATGATGACCTCAAAACATAAAAAATACCACTTGGCAAGGACGTGAGATAAGGGGATACGCCTCCCAAATTATTTACACTGGCACTGGAAAATGTCTTCAAGAAATTAGAAAGGGAAAATAGAGATCTAAACATCGATGGGGTACACCTTACATCTTGCTGCGCAGCGACATTCAAGAACTGAACACTAAACATCATGCTAAAAGAGCTAAATGACCAATCCGAGAAAATTGGCATTAAAATGAACTTGAAGAAGACGTGAAGAATGAGCCAAGATATTACCGTAGACAATGTTGTTATTGAAAACGTAGACCATTATATATATTTAGGTCATAAAATCAAGCTGGGTAAAGAGAATCAAAATACCGAGATCAAACGCAGGATCCATTTGGCATGGGTAGCATTTGGAAATATGAGCGATATTTTCAAGGATAAAAAAGTGCCCATCGACCTAAAGAAAAAGGCTTGGTCCCAAAAAGTAATTCTATTGAGACCTAGGGGAACAACAAGAAGTGGGCCGACCAAAAAAGAAGACAATGGATAAGATTGGCTAGAGAACGCGAAGCAAGGAACAACTTAGAAGAGGCTCCAACACTGGATGGAACCAGGCTGAGAAAGAAGAAGAAGAGAATGGAAGTCCAGTAAAAAATTACTGTACTAATTACTATAAAGCGTTTTGTCGGACTGAAATCGAGTGCATAAAGGTGTATGAAATAAAAGTATTACTAAGCTTTGCCGGCAGCGTTAAAACAAGGAGCTACTCCTAAATTTTTGGAAAATTAGCAGAAAATATGTCGTGAACCAAACCAAACACGTCAGCTCCTAAGTCGTGACAGCTCGAATGCTAATTGATCTCTCTCCGTCGAACATTTTTGTTTGTTAACTAAATTTCGGGCCGCTCTAATTATCGGTTGCAGTTAGAATTTTTCTGGAATTCGTTGGCGAACCGTCGAGAAAACGCGACGCAAAAAACGAGCAAAAATCCGTCGGTGGGAACCGGCCGGGGTCGAGGAAAAGGAGTTTTTATTGCGTTCTCGGCCATCGGATTCGCTAAAATTCCGGCAATTATTGCCCTAAATTATCCATAATTTATGGCTTTAATTGGGGCACCTCGGCCTGCCGGTATTAAAGACGATGAAGATTGAGGCTAGGGTGGGGTGCGTGTATCGACCGATACGATAATCGATCAGGGAGACTTATTAGATTTCGATAAGCTAACAGAAAGTGTATACGGTCAGAATAATGTAGCTTTCACACATCAGAGTTGGTTCAGTTACTGAATAAGTGTAATAAACTAGCTTATTATACTTATTCAGTAACTGAATAATAATTCTCTTGTTAAAACAGAGCTATCCAGTTCATTTCCACGGACATGTACATGGTCAAAGCTTCACTTGAAGGAAGAATTCCACAATTCTGAAAATGGCCAAATAAAGTTCTACTAGAGAAACATACCTGAGACCACATGAGACCAAAAAACAATTTAAAAATAATTTGCATAACTAATATGCATTTCAAAATTTGACATCGATCTCTTCAAGCTTCTTCATGATGCTCTTTCCACCTGCAATTTTGTGGTCAGGGCCATGTCCAATAGTGGTAGTGTATGGTGTAGTGGATATAAATTTGACACCGTTGATATAAATTTTAAAACAATTATAGAATTAAGTGTACCAATGTATGACGAGATAGTAAGTGACGATCAATAATAGTAAGAAGTTGTCATAGTAAATCTAGAAGGATACTAAGGAGAAAGGAAGTTACGATTTACGGAATAAAATTGAGAAAATATATAAAGTCTAGTATACCGGGTGCGTCGCAAAAGTGGCTCACCCTATATTTTTTTTATTTTTTCAGATAAAAAAACGAGATTTGGTATTTTAGTATATGACATAAATATGATTGATTGACGTATTCAATTTTTTTTGTCACTTCCTGATTCACCGGAAATGACTACAACTTTTGATTTTTAAATGGCACTCTCAGTATTTTTTTTACTTGAAAATGACATTCTGAATATAATGACATATCATATGTCAACTTTTGACATTATCGCTTAATAAAAAATCGTATTTTAAAATTCAATCTAGAGTGCCATGGCTATGTTAAAAACACTAATTCTTAATCAAGGTGCCTTGAAAAAATAGATTTGATCGTCTAATGTTTTAGTGTCTTGTCTTCGCCAGTTAGAAAATGCTCAAATCGTATTTTTATTAATATCTCAATTTTTTCAAAGGGAACGCGGGTGGCTCATTAGCATATTTGGAAAAAGCATTTTTTTACGAATAATTTGATACCACACACTTGGTATTTCAAGTCAAATTTTCATTACAAACCGCAAGGTATAATTTCAAATAAACCATCTAGAAAAATGTTAAAATTGACATATGATATGTCATTCTATTCAGAATGTCATTTTCTATCGAATAAAGTAAAAAAATACCGAGGGTGCCATTTAAAAATCAAAAGTTGTAGTCATTTCCGGTGAAACTGGAAGTGATTAAAAATAAGTGAATACGTCACTCAATCCTAATTTATATCATATACTAACATACCAAATCTCGTTTGTTTAACTGAAAAAATAAAAAAGTTATAGGGGGTGAGCCACTTTTGAGACGCACCCGGTATATTAGTCCCACCCTGATGACGATGTAAACGATACGTCGGCGTCGTATCCAACTTTGCAGGGTGGGACCGTGTACACCGTCACTCACGTAGCCTACCCACCAAACTTGGTCGCGATCGGACAACATCAACTTTTGACGTTTCTTGCATCGTAACTAACCTTGGTCCAATCTATCGACATACCAAATTTCATTTAAATCGGACAATTTTTTGATTTAATTCATTGATGATGGGCTTTCGTAGTGCACGAAACGTCGTCAAAATATCATGAAAATATGAAGCTCTTCGACCCCCTCTATATTCCGAGTTTCAGCCCCCTAGCTCACATAGGGTCCGAGTTACGAAGCTCTATCGTAACCTCCGATCGTTCGACCTTCCTGACGCTAGCTCGTGCATCACGGCCCTGAATATATGAACTCCCAACCGTTCCAACGCGCGTATAGAAGTTTCACTTCAAAAATAACGACTTTAAAATGGAATTGAGCTGGGCACATTACCAGGCTCAATGATGATCGATGGAAGAAGAAAATTACAGAATGGAGACCAAAACATGATGCATGCAGGAGTAGAGACCATCCTCCAACCAGATGGCATTACAATATAAGACGTATCTACAGTAACTGGAAGCAAATTACTCAAGATATCGAGTTATGGATGCAAACGAGGGAGGCCTACACTCAACAGATGAATGAAGGTTGGTGGAATTATACTGTAAATTGATGAACTACGTAACCGTCGCGTTGTATAAAAGAGTATACAGAAGATTGGGCAGTTAGTCAAAAAGTATCAAGAGTATGAAGAGTCTCAGAGTGATAGTTGGTCTCATAGTTGGATAGTTAAAGTCTTGTAGTAATAGTCATAATCATTATAATGATCATATTCACGTGCGTATCTTCTACTCTAAATAAAACTTGGCATTTACCCATTAAATTTATTTCTATAGACTTGGGTCGCGACAATATCAAATTCCGCCTCCAACTTTAAAACTGAAAAAAAATCTATTACCAAACGCAAAATAATACAAATTTTATTCTGAAAAGCTTTTCTAAAGACTCCTTATCGCCGAGCGACGACAAGTCCAATTTGCATCACCGAAAAGAAAGTCTAAAGAAAACTCGAGAAAACCCAATTGCAATTAAGCGTAACGCGCTAATTGACTTATTAAACCAACAACACCGAGGGCCTCATGAATTTTAATTGATGGAAGTTTTTCCGGGAAGGCGGGCGACGCGCGGCAAACTTCAAACGAAGGAAAAATCCGGAAAGTGCCGCTAAGTGGGTTTTTCCTAATTATACGGGAAACAAGAGGGCGGAGCGATAATTAGGCGACGCAAAAGAAAATGATAATCGCGTTTTCGAATCGGGTTCGGAGTGCTATTGATTAGTCGGCATTCGTGATATTGAATATTTAAACATCATTTTGTATTAGGCTTTTATATCTGATAAAGTACTGCAATTGAAAGTATGATTAAAATATGTTGTGCATTAAAATATTTAGTATGTATAACAATTCAATCAAACTAGCAAATATTAATAGTATGGTGATTTCTTAAAGCAAAAAAAGTTATTTGAAATGCACATCTATAACATCATTATGTAAATGCCAGTATATTAAATATAAAATCTAAAAAAATCGATAAAGGATGGTTATTATTGAACTAATCTAATTTTTTGATACTTCTAAAATGACCAAATGATCATGATCATCAAAATGGATGGTGTACAACTCAATAATATATCCCCAATGCTCATACTGTATATCTTTGTTGGACTATTTTAACAAAGAAGTTATACACAGAATACAGTTGTTACAGAATAAGGTAATGAGAATATTATTAGGTTGTGACAGATATACTTAGTTGGAGTTATGTGTTGTGAGCTTGGCTTCCTTAACAATAATGAATTGATCTTGGAAGCTAATTTGGCTTTTGTTTAGAAAATTGCGAATAACTTCACTACAACATTTTTCAAAAAGCAGTTTGTTAATAGAAGTGATATGTCTTATAATTTACGAACAGGAAATGAAAACTATGTACAAAAATTTAAAAGTGACTCTCTAATGAAGTCGTTCCGCGTGCGTCTCAAAAATGGCTCACCCCTATAACTTTTTTTATTTTTTGAGATAAAAAAACGAGATTTGGTATGTTAGTATATGATATAAATTAGGATTTATTGGTGTATTCAATTCTTTCCGGCCACTTCCTGTTTCACAGGGAATGACTACAACATTTCATTTTTAAATGGCAACCTCTATATTTTTTTACTTAGTATGAAGAATGAACATAATAGAATGACATAATATCAAATGCCAACTTTTGACATTTTCGCTTAAAACAAAATTGTATTTTAAATTTAAATCTAGAGTGCCATGGATGTGTTAAAAACACTAATTTTTAATCAAGGAGCCTTATGAAAGCCTTTAATCAAGGAGCCTTTAATCAATGAGCCTTTTAATCAAGGAGCCTTATAAATTTGATCGTCGAATAAGTTTAGTGTCTTGTCCTGGCCGTTTAAAAGATGCCCAAATCGTATTTTTAATCATATCTAATTTTTTTCAAATGGAACGAAGGTGGCACTTTAGCATATTTGGAAAAGACATTTTTTGCGAATAATTTGGTTCCACACAATTGGTATTGAGAGTCAAATTGTCGTTATGAATCGCAAGTTGCAATTTCAAATAAACCATATTCGAAAATGTCAAAATTTGACATATATGTTATTCTATTCAGAGTGTCATTTTCTATCGAATAAAGTAACAAAATACCGAGGGTGCCATTTAACAATCAAAAGTTGTAGTCATTTCCGGTGAAACAGGAAGTGACCGAAAACAATTGAATACGTCAATCAGTCCCAATTTATGTCATGTACTAACGTAACAAATCTCGATAAAAAAAAATCTGAAAAAAATAAAAAAATTATAAGGGTGAGGTGATACCACTTTTGAGACGCAACCGGTATGTACAGGGTGGGTCAAATTCGACGCTTTTAAATGGAAACACCCTTTTCTATAGGAGATAGACGAAAACTAATATCGGTGTCTGGAGCTCAATTTTCGTCAAAAACACGATGGTAAAAACCGCACATCAATATCTGTTACCGTTTCGGAGTTACGGGGTGTTTTTCAAAAATGTGCATTTTTAACAAATCGCTGTAACTTTTTTGCTATGGAAAATTTTGTATTTCTATGAAAACATTTCCAAAGTACCTTTATACGTAGAATTTAATGGTTTAAGTATAATTTTTTTAAAATTAATAATTTAAGAGTTATCAACAGAAAAATTGATTTTTTATTTGGGACACCCTCTATATTTTTAATTAAGTGTAAAGAATTTAAAATTACCTATCCAAAAATATAGCACACTTGATATTTTGTTATAATCCCCTTCGAAATACAGAATTTTTAAAAGTTCGCCACTTTTAACTAGTAGGCTTTGGACCCCTTATTGATGATATGCCCTTAATGGAACTCGAAAAAATATTTTTCCAGCAAGACGACGTATCGCTTTTGAACGCTGAAGTCATCAGCAAATTTTTGCAGCCAATTTCTAGAATAATTGAATATTACAGTTGAGGGTTGGAACCTTTGGTGTTACACAGCAAAATAAAAACACTAAATCACCACAATACACCAAAACACTTTTACTTTTACTATTTATTTATTATTATAAACTAAACTCAGTTTAGTTTATAATCATCTGCTGATGATGCTAACATGGTTAGCGAAACGCGCGTCCAGTGTAAAAGTAAAAGTGTTTTGGTGTATTGTGGTGATTTAGTGTTTTTATTTTGCAATAATTGAATAGCTAACCAAGATCCCAGCCGTTGGCCGTCGATGCCGCCTTACTTAGTGCCCATGGATCTAATCCTATGGATATATTTGCGGAAGAATAAAGGTTCATTATTCCGTATAATCTAGACAAGAATTAGAAATACTTAGCAGTTATGAGAGGGTATCTTTCACACCCACTGAGTTAATGAATTGCGCGAGAAATGTTCAAAAACTGCCCCGTCTGTCCATAACAGAAGACGGTCGATACGTCGAACACCTGTAGCAAAATCTCATGTCTTGGTTTGCTATTTAATTTTATTGTTATTAGATATAGTTTAAATGTGTTGATGTTGGTTAAATATATTTTAAATTGTTATAAAATTCTGCATCTCTCATAACAAATATTATTTTCGTTTTAATTGATGCTCACAACTTGAATTTTTTGCATTATAGCCGGTACCGTTCAAAGCCTACTTATTTAAAGCGGGCAAATTTTTATATACTCTATATCTCGAAGAGGAATCGAGCAAAATATCAAGTGTGTTATATTTTTGGAAAGGTAATTTTAAATTCTTTTCAATAAACTAAAAATATACAGGGTGTCCATATAAAAAATCAAATTTTCTGTTGATAATTCTTAAATTATTAATTTAAAAAAATTATACTTAAACCATTAAATTCTACGTAAAAAGGTACTTTGGAAATGTTTTCATAAAAATACAAAATTTTTCATAGCAAAAAAGTTACAGCGATTTATTAAAAATGCATATTTTTGAAAAACACCCCGTAACTCCGAAACGGTAACAGATATCGATATGCGGTTTTCACCATCATGTTTTTGACAAAAATTGAGCTCCAGACACCGATATTAGTTTTGGTCTCCTATAGAAAAGGGTGTTTCCATTTAAAAGCGTCGAATTTGACCCACCCTGTACCTACCAACCAATGTAAAATGTTCGGCTAATATAAAGGAATTTAAATATAATGTAATACTTTATTTTAAGGATACCATATTATATAAAGTGTTTTTAATGGCTTCCTTTAGCTAAATAAAGGTTTATTTATTTACATTAGAGTCTGATTGTGATCAGGAAATTAGTGTGAAAATAGAAATGGAAAGATCTGCATTCTGGAATTTAAATCGACATTTTATATTCTGGAAGATTCCTAAATTTTCTCTCCAAGTCTTAACTTGAAGAACAAGTCTGTACGTATAGTTGCCTGGACAAGAAGAGCAAACTCAGCTGTGGCTATAGATTACAGGAGATTTAAGTATATCATGTATGTAAGTATGTATATCATGTTGAGCCAATATAGTATGCTATTGGGGCTTCTTAGGTCTCAAAGCCAGTGATTTACCGCACTTATTCAACAAGTGATTCCTTAACTAGATTGCTTAGTAATTTTATTTGAAAATATGCCAGCATTTTTGTCGGTGCTGTACTCTAATAATGAAAAATAGAATTTTTGATTAGACAAAAAATATTGTTTTTTGAAGTGAAAGTTCTTTAGGCGCGATGGGAGTAAAAATTGAAATAACCACACAACGATGACCTTAATATGACCTTGACACACTTGACAACTTGGAAGTTGAGATGTGTCTCTGGAGCGTCGCGCCTCGTAACTCGGACCCTATGTGAGCTAGGGGGCTGAGACTCGGAACGCAGCTCTTCGAGCCCCATCTTTTCATTATATTTTTACGCCGTTTGATAAATAAAAAAATCGTCTGATTTAAATGAAATTTTGTCGATAGATTGGACTGAGTCCAACTCATAGGTCCAACTCATGGCTGGGAAACTTAAATGGAAATGACAGTTCATTAGAAATAGTTTTTCCTCCAAGACGCAGAGGCGCAAAATATTAAAACTGTCATAATCAACAATGCAAATGTCAATATCTGACAATAATAAAATTTGATTTTTAACTGACACATGACTGACACGAAACGCTTTTGTTGTGATTTTACGGTTTGATTTCGTTTTGATTTGTCGAATTATTGTAAAATTAAATTTCTTCAGATTTTTTAGCAGTATTCTGTTTTAGACAATGTTTTTTAAAAATGGTGGGACAATTTGTGTTTTGTATAGACTATATAGGCTCTTAGTTATTTTTTATCATGGAGTTTAATTGTTGTACGTAAGTAAATTAAATATATCTATTTACAGTTATAGATTTTTTAAATTAGTACTGCTAATAAATGCTACTTATTGCTGAGCAGTTATTTAATTTTTTTATGGTGCATGTAAGGAATTAAGGACGCGCGTTGCGTTATATTAGCATGAACAGCAGATGATTAAATCTAATTTAATTTGTTTTTATTATTTCAGGTCTCAAACGGAAACAAACTGGGAATCTTGCCTACACCAAAATTATATAGCCGTTTCCAATTCATTTCAAATTGAGGAAAATTATGTAAAACTGCCTACTATTTGCTGAAAACCGCCGAAGATTAAATATAAACAATATAACTGTAACAACTTAAAATATACTATTACTAGTCTTTTTAATATTTTTTTAATTAATATCCGACATATAAGAACACTTTGTAGGCTTTTAATTAAGTTGATTTATCGTTTATAATTATGTTCGACCTAATTAAAAACGCACAAAGTGTTCTTGCATGTTTGTATGCCTAAATTTATTTTAAATTAACTAAAACAACCTCCCTTCCCCGCACCCCTCTCCGCCCTTAGTATTTCTTCCCCCGACTACCAGAGGCGCCCTTGTATAATAAAATTGAATTGTATTTTAAGTTGCTATCTATTTAATATTATCTATGGTTTAACTTAGTCTTTTATCTATGGTTTAACTTGACCAAACTTGACCGTGTATGACACGTGTCACTGTGACAAAAACTTTCCTTTTATTGAAAATTTAAGTCAAAATATTGCGAACGGCTACTCAGTAGCTCAGTACAAGCTTTTGCCTCTGCACTTGGCTAAAAATATGATACCCACCTATACCTTACACTGCATGCCAAAGGGCGCCACTTATTTCAAAAAGATGCTGATACTTTACAAAGGATAGTACAAACTGAAATAAGAAAATTTGTACAAGTGTATTAATTGAATGGAAACTAAAATTAGTATAGCTATTAAATATTTTGAGAACCTGGATCAACTAATGAAACAATTCAAATACGCAAAAAAATAAGATTAGGTACTTGTTAGAAATATTCGGTACCTATTCGGCACAGCAGTTATATACATTAATATACAAGAATTATATTTAAGAAACTCTATCTTAAAACTTGTTTAAAATCAAATTATGTCTTTTCAAATATTATTCAAACAATTATAATAGAAATATATATAGAGACGGTCTTGGTTATACTTGAATAATAAATATCTAAATTTTATTTGACTTATTTCGAAGATTCGTGAACCTTTTTGCTTGTATATAGTTAAGGGAAAAAGTTTAAAATCTGTACCCAAGATTGCCTTTACAGGTCAAAGATCGTAATGTTATAAAAGGTTAACATAAATACTTAGTATAGTATATAAAATTAATCTGTTTTCTTAAATCATTACTTAAAGGGCTTAAATCACGATAAATATTACCAGTCCATTTTATTCAATGCCCATCTATACGACCAGATACCGACATCCCATCACTATCCGACACTCTAAAAGAAATACTGACCACTTATCCTTAATCATCTTCTCCAGCGCGTAAACAAGTTAACGAAATTGTACATTATTTGCGTAAAGGTAATTTATAAGTCCCCAACCCGATTCAAGAAAAAGCGCACTTACAAGCAACACCTCGAATAACAGTCATTTATCGAAGTTATTATATCGATACCGACGGCACCTCCTTAGCGCCGCCTCTCGATATCTCGTGATAATTTAATAATAAGTATGAGTTTCAGCCGGTCATTCTTAATTGATAGGGTTCCCCTTTTCGAATATTAAATGGCGGATTAAACGGGAAGGAACGAGAAAGATGAAGACAGAGCGAGCGCGAGATTCGTCTCAGACGTCGGCTACTTTACATACTAAATTAACAATGGTAAGATTGTAATTTTAAAATTCCCTTTCGCGAAATTAAAGTAATTTCGATATGCCGTTTGAAGCTTTTTCTCTTCGTTTCTAAATTAGGATTATCGAAGGAATGGCTTTGAATGATGTTGGGGAAGGTTTTTTTAATCTTGTATTTAAAGAAATAATACTCGGGTTTCTGCTGAAAAGGGATATTAAGTATTAAATACAGTCTAACTGGATATTCAAAACTTTAATTGCGAATGCGAAGTAACATGTTCATGCCAAAAAATTTGAAATAATTATTTTTGTAACTCGTACTCGTAAATATTGTATTAAAGAATTACGCCATTTTAATGTAAGTAAAATTTTGTTACAAAGACCAAAGACTTGAAAATGGACACTTCTTCTTCTTCTTCTTGTGCCAATCCATTAATGTATGTTTGCGATAATATTTTTATCGCTCTCTTCTGTATCCTAGCGGTGTTTATTAACGACTGTACATCGTGTAGGCCTGTTCACTGTCTAACATTCCTCAGCCAAGACATTTTCTTCCTTCCGATATCCCTCCGGCCTTCGATCTTGCCTTCGATCAACAGATGCAAAAATTGATATTTGGGGTTTCGCATTATGTGCTCCAGGTATGTGTTTTTTTTCTTCTTAATCAATTCAAACAATTCGTGCTGTTTGTTCACACGTCTCAGAACTTCATCATTTGTTAACCTAGCCGTCCAAGGTAGAAGGTATCTTCAGAATTCTGCGATATAGCCACATCTCGAAAGCCTCTAGTTTATTAATGGCAGCTGCTTTTAATGTCCATCCTTCCATACCGCATAAAGGAACACCGACTACACGTAACACTTTACGAATCTTAATCTGAAATTAATGTAAAAATCAGAACAGACAAGTACTTTTCGAAATCTCAAGAATGCCTGTCGAGCTTGTTCGATGCGACATTTAATTTCCTTGTCTGATGTCCAATCTTCGGGGAGCCAGATGCCCAAGTACTTAAACTTATTTACCCTTTCTATGGGCCTTGTATTAAATGTTATAATAGAGTTTTTAAACACATTTGGATATTATCATAAATTTGGTTTTCTTGAAGTTCATGTTTAAACCCATTGCTTTGCTCTGTTTTCCTACCTTGTTGACCAGTTGTTGTAGATCGTGTATATTATCTGCAATCAAGACGGTATCGTCGGCGTAGCGGATGTTATAAATCCACAGTCCATTAACTTTGATTCCAATTTCCACGTCCTCTAGAGTCTCTTGAAAAATAGCTTCTGAGTACAAATTGAATGGGAGTGAGAGCAGTCAACCCTGTCGCACCCCCTTCTAACTTGTATGGGATTGGACATGGTATTGACCAATTTTATTTGTACAGCTTGGTTCCAGAACAAGTTTTCGGTGCTTTGAATGTCTTTTTGGTATATATGAAGCATTTTGAGTAGCTGCATCAATTTGTGGTATTGTACGCGATCGAATGCCTTAATTACCTAGTCTATGAAACACAGGCACACATCCTTTCTCTGATCGTAGCAGTTCTGGACCAGCACTTGTGTTGCAACTATCGCTTCCCTTGTACATAACCCTTGCTTGAACCCCATTTGTGAATCGCATGTCCCTTTTACATTTTTTGTAAATTCTCTGGTGTATGATTTTCAGAAATATTTTTAGGGTATGGCTCATCAGTCTGATAAGTCTCTGATCTTCACATTTTCTGGCATTGGTCTTCTTAAGCAGGGGGATAAAACTAGAACGCAACCACGGTTTGAGGTAGTGACCTCTCTCATATACAGGGTGTCATTGAAATGGTGTAAAAAAATCGAGGGGTGATAGTACTCCTTGAAATAGTAAAAAAAGTTCCTATAAGTATAGGGCGGAAAATGCATATTAAGGGAGTTGGGGGCACTGAAAGGGTGAATTTAAAAAACGGTTGTTTTGAAATTGTAGGCTTAAAAAACGAGATAAAATTTCGAAAAAAAATCCTTTGTCATAAATTTTGACCCTAAATCAAATCTAAAATTGTTTCGTGAATAACTTTTTTGAGGTTTTATTTTTTTGCAACGTGGGTTCATTTTTTGAAAACTACATATTTTTTCTTACAAAAAAGGTACTCTTGTTGCACATCGCCCAGACCGATGGTTTTCGAAAAAATTGTAGGCAAAGAGTTTGCTCTGATGGGTTGCTAACTGGTTAATCAACATAAACTTATGAAAGGTATGGCGGTTCAAAAGTAACCAAGTAGTTATCAAATAATTAATTGAAAAATTAAAATTTCATGATTTTTAAAACATCTTATTGGTTTAAAAAACGAAATAATCCAATTACCAAGATTCCTTATTAAAATAATGCATTCCTTAATTCATTCATAGTAAATGTTCAAAGTGACCACCATTCATTTCAATGCAGACATCTGATCTTCTTTTCCACGATCTGCGTACCCGATGGAATATCCTTGGTGTTGTCCGAATTTGACTGGAACAGTCAATAATGCGTTGCCGTAGTTGCTCTTCAGTATTAATCGGCAGCAAGTAAATCAAATTTTTTTTAAAACCAAAAAGTTTATTTCGTTTTTAAAGCGATAAGATGTTTTAAATATCATGAAATTTATGATTTTCCAATTAATTATTTAATAACTACTTGGGTACTTTTGAACCGCCATAACTTTCATATGTTTATGTTGATTAACCAGTTAGGAACCCATCAGAGCAAACTCTTTGCCTTCAATTTTCGCGAAAACCATCGCTCTGGGCGATGTGAAACAAGAATACCTTTTTTGTAGGAAAAAGTATGTAGTCAAAAAATAAACCCTTAGTCAATGTGCCTGTATAAGTCGATGCTGCCAACTGGTGGCAGAAATTAAAACGTAAAAAGGGGCGGAGACTATTGAATTTGGCAAAGAGGTGTAGGGACTAGGAATTTTTCGAATTTAATTCTCGGTAAAGAATAAAATATCTTATCTGATTCGAACCGAATTTATACCTCAAAGCGTTATTTACATTTTTTATTTTTGGACATGGATTTATATTTATTTTGATTTTCGTGGCCACTTGTTGGATACTAAAGTATTATATTAGGTATATAAATATTTTATTTTTAGATGGATAATTAAAGAATATGATATGAAACTATACCTACCTACGTCTGTAACTTTGTAAAAAGTGTGGCGGATTTAACATAATGTTTTTTTTTTAAATGTTACATCCTATTTTATTTTAGATTCTGCGTAAAATTCTATTACTTTTTTTACGTATATTTCTTGTATAATGGTGTAAGCTAAAACTAGTTTTATAATATTTCAATTTGTTGATGAAGAAAAAAGATTAGATATTTATATGTAGATATTTAAGGTAGATGCTACAGGGTGTTCAATATATATTTTTGAAATTCGACTACGTATTTAAAATAGAAAAATATCTGCAGATTCTTTCAATGACGCAGCCTATACTGAGTGTTTTTTCAAAGGCGGTTCACATCTATAACTTTTTAACTTTTTTATTTTTTCAGATAAAAAAATTAAATTCGGGGTTTACCAAATTCGGAATGTTAGTAGGTATATGACATAAAGCGAGATTGATTCGTATTCCGTTAGTTTCGGTCACTTCCTGTTTCACCGGAAATGTATATGTACGAGTACAACAGTTGATTTTTAAATGGTACCCTCGGTATTTTTTATACTTTATTTGATAGAAAATGACATTCTGAATAGAATGACATATATCATATGTCAACTTTTGACATTTTCTTTCAAAAGATTGTAAACTCTGTCTCAAATAGTTTCTGAAAAATAAAATTAATTTTCTTAAAAAGGTCCGATTAAATTAATATCTCCGAAACTAAAGTTCCCAAAAAATTCGTAATATATCTAGAAATTCATTTACCCACTAGTAGTTATAAAAAGCATTTTTGGTAAACTCTGTCTCTAATAGTTTCTGAAAAATAAAATTAATTTTTTTAAAAAGGTCCGATTAAATTTATATCTCCGAAACTAAAGTTCCAAAAAAATTCGTAATATATCTAGAAATTCATTTACCCACTAGTAGTTATAAAAAGCATTTTTGGAAAACTCTGTCTCTAATAGTTTCTGAAAAATAAAATTATTTTTTTTTATAAAGGTCCGATTAAATTTATATCTCCGAAACTAAAGTTCCAAAAAAATTCGTAATATATCTAGAAATTCATTTACCCACTAGTAGATATTTTTTTTCAAAATTTTATCTCGTTTCGCCTGCAATTTCAAAACAACCCTTTTTTAAATTCACCCTTTCAGTGCCCCTAACTCTTTTAATATGCATTTTCCACCCTATACTTATAGGAACAGGAACTTTCTTTACTATTTCTAGGAGTACTATCACCCCCCCCCCCCGATTTTTTTACACCATTTCAATGACACCCTGTATAGTCCACTCCTACAGAATCCCGCATGTAGAAGTAAGCGAAACGAGAATACAATGAGTTGTTTCCTGGTGTCCCAAAATTGAGATCAGTAGGAGCAAGTCTTCTGTCTAGCCACGTATCCTTTTGAATAGGAATGAAACTTTTGATTTTTAAATGACACCCTCGGTATTTTTTTACTTCATTCGATAGAAAATAACACTCTGAATAGAATGGCATATCATATGGCAACTTTTGACATTTTCGCTTAAAAAATCGTATTTTAAATTTCAATCTAGAATATCATGGCTGTGTTAAAAACACTAATTTTAATCAAGGTGCCCTGGAAAAATAATAGACTTAATCGTCTATTGTTTTTCGCGTCTTGTCCTGACCAGTTAAAAGATGCCCAAATTAAAAGTATTTTTAATCATATCTCAATTTTTCAAATGGAACGAAGTTGAAAAAAAATTTTTTTACGAATAATCAATCTGGTTTGGTAAATATTAAAATCGCAATCGCAGGTTACAGTCGCTGCGATTTAAAAATCGCAATCGCAGTTTCAATTGTGACTTGAGAATCGCAGTTTTGCTCATCTCTAATCATTTCTATATAAGTTAAATTCATTTTTTTCTAAAAGAAAGATCCAATTTTGGCATTGACTTAAGAGCAGTTCCCGCGATCGAAGCGATAATCCCGCGGGGAGAAAGCTTTGATTTTTTTGCCGATACAGATCCGCGTCGCTCGCGCCGTACCGCCGAGCACGAGCCGACGACCTGGCTCATTTCCTGATCTCGATCGGTACAAATAAGCCCCATAAATAAACCGAGCGTTCTAGTTATGTTAATATTATACCAACAAAAGTAAACGGTTTAGAGATAATAATAACTAAAAGCGAAACAAATTGTTTTAATAATACGAGTACCGAGATTTCCAAAGATTTTTTACCGGCGTTTAAAACTGTAGTTTGTAAAGTACCAGAGAAACTTATTTTGTTGAAATAGTAGTTATATCAATCAGAAACTTAATAAAATTTAATAAAAAGACCAAAAGAAGAAGGTTTATATTTATTAAGAATTATGAAGTATCGCAATAATAAAAATATCATCATTATCATTTTCAGCTTATTAAACCATTTCCAATTATGGTGTAGTCTCTCTCATATCCTCTCTTTTTAGTTGAGCCCATTATTGTCTATTGTTGGCTATGCGGGCCCAAGTTATCCCTGCTTATTTCCTAATATCATGATCCCATCTCAGGTTCGGTCTTCTTCTAGGTCTTGTAATTCCTCGTGGATACCATGCTGTAATTTTTGTTGTCCATCTGTTGTCCGTTCTTCTTACCAAGTGTTCTGCCCATTGCCATTTGAGGGATTTGACTCTGTAGATGACATCTATTAACTGGTTGCCAGAGGGTGTGGGTCTCCTAGCCTTCGCTAATGACCTTGCGATGGTGGTTACAGGTGCAACGAAGACCATAGTGACAACCAGGGCTAATATTGCCATCAATAGGAAGCGGAGTGGACCAGGCAGAAACGGCTAGAACTGGCACCAGTGAAAACAAAGGCAATACTGCTTACAGGCAGGAGGGCGGTTAGACATGTTGGGGTTGATGTTCTAAACGTGGAAATCAGTACCAGGGAGACCATAAAATATCTTGGTGTTGTTTTCGACCGAGGGACTAGAATGACCAAACATGTCGAATATGTTACTAGAAAGGCGGAGAAAACCGTCACATCACTGTGTTGGTTAATGACGAACGAGAAGGAGGGCCTTCATCGGGCAAACGCAGACTACTTGCAAATGTTGCTATTTCCACGTTGCTCTACGCTGCAACGTACACTGGTGTGGTGTGGGGTGGAGCTATGCGCTATCGCAAATATAGGGACATGTGTCAACATATATTGAGAAGAATGGCCATCAGGATGTGCTGTGCCTTCCGTACTGTGTCTACTGAGGCTGTACTGGTTATTGCAGGAATAGCTCCAATCGAACTTCAGGTGGAGGAGAGGATCATGGGAATAGGAGCAGATAAATGCGTAAAAACTGAGACCAGACAAAAGACGCTGATCAGCTGGCAAAATAGGTGGGAGGCCATGCGTGAAGTGGCTCAGTGGACTAAACGCCCCATACCAAACCTAATACTGTGGATTAACAGAAAACATGGTGAGGTTAACTACCACCTCGCTCATCTACTGACTGGACATGGCTGTTTTCAGGCCTACTTATGCAGATTCAAGCTGGAAGATACACTGGAATGCCTCTACTGTGGGAATTTTGATGACGCAGAGCATACATTTTTTCAATGCTTCCGATGGCAGGAACTACGCACTATCACAGAAGTGTAAATAGGAGAAAAGATTACCCCTGATAATCTCCTCAGGCTCATGCTGACAAGCGAAGACCACTAGAAACTTATCTCCGATATGACGAAAAAAGTAATCTCACAAAAAGAGAAGAACAGACTGGAGAGCAGGCAACGCAGCTTAGGCAACAGCCAGAGTTTTATCCACTCTATTGTTTTATCTTTGTCTCATTTCATTGTCTCTTGGTTACTCCCAGCATATTTCGTTCTAATGAGCGTGTAAACTGTCTCAGATATTGGCTTTTATCAGAATCCTGAGACGATGGGCTGTATGATAACACAACAAAGGGAGACAAAATAGATCTCCAAGGTTCGCGGTGATTAACCCCCCTCCCACTGATTCTAGATTCTTCTCTAGATAGGTTGTGTTCTTATTTTATTTTCCCATTAAAAGAGCACTTTAACTCTATAAATATTATTTTTTGAATTTTTAAAGTTATCAATCAAAATTTTTATATATTAGTATTTTTCACTAGCGTTAGTTTAAATCTCAATTCTCTAATTTAATATCTTATCAGGAAAATGTATCCTAATGTAACAACACTCTCTTAAGAATAGTGCAACATGATATCAGAAAGAAATTTGTATTTTTTTGTATATTAGTCTCTGAACGTTCTACCGTGCCCCGCGAAGTCGAGCACAACTGTACCATCCTTTTCTCGAACTAACTCAAGACACTTTTATTCCCCCTGTAACTTAAAATCTTAATTTATAGCGATAAGAGGATATAGTATAACTGGCTATAATGCCAATATATCCAATAATTACATCTTAATAATTTATGAATTATCGTTAGTTATTCTTTTCTAAATTTCGACTGTGACTCACTAACAGATCATCAAAAAACTCTGGATCAGGGAAAAGCAGAATGTCCACTGGAGAAACAGACAGGGGCACAGGCACAGCAAGGTCTTTAACCAATGACCTAGCTCTAAAACCGCATAAGAACTGCTAATGCTTAGCAGGAATAAAGTGCGAATTATAACAGGCCTGTTGACAGGACACATGGCTGTCAAGTGTTACCTGAACAAGCTCAACCTGTATCAAGATAGGCTAGAACCGGAGGAACTATGCTCTCATCCTATCAAGGACCTGCATAAGTTAGTGCAAGGCATATAGGGATAGGAGAATGGGTGCAAGAAAGGGGACAAGCACAGTAGGAGGTAGCAGTGTTTCCGGCAAAGGACGGCCCCTTGTTATTGAAAAAAAACAGATCATCAAAATTCTTCAAATTTTGAATTTTAGTTAGCGTTTAGCCTATAAAGGACGGATAAAATTAATAATCCCGAAATTGTATTATTCATTAAATTAAAATTAATGCTTATTTTGTTTAATGCCTATTAAAGTCGCTACCAGTAATTGCAGAAGTAATTGACTATCCAGTTGATACGAAGCTTCACGAATGAGTTTTGATTGCTTTGAATTTGATTTTGAACTTTTTTAGTAATTCTCTGTTCTTTTAATTTTAGCCTTTTATGGTTATCTTGATTTTAAAATTGAATGTCACGTCAAATTTTCAGTCCCTCTGATCGTAATATACATTTCTCAGATACCGAGCAAAAAAAACAGAACGATGATCTAAAATAAGAAATGAGATCCCATCAAAAACACTTAATAATAAAATATGTTAATTAACAGAATATGTGACCGTTCAATTTCCAAGTCATTATAATTATTATAGAAATAGAGATACCTAATATTGATACGGTAACTATAAATGTTGATAGGTAATTGATTTAATAACAATTTATAACAAAGTTGTTGAATAGGTGCTTACATAGGCACCAACTAAAATAACTGACTTGGTTTTACATGACATATCACAACTTTTTGTAGTGAAAGAACTGCGTTGCGAGACTTGACATTTTTTTACATTCTATGTTTTTGATGGGATTACTTACTACCGTTAGTTTAACAGATAGTTGCAAATACACCACCAGTTATGCGTCAGAAATGCTCAATATTTTATCGGGAAATTGTGTCCTAATGTGGCAATAGAAGTAAATTCTTGACATGATTGAAATATCCCTTCAATCAAAGAGAGAATATAATTGTCTCAACAGCGTATAATATACCTCCAACATATAATGTGAAAATTGTTAGCATTTCAGTTTCTTTGTCATTAGATAGATTGTGTTTTTATTTTACTTTTCGTTTAAACAAGCATTTAAACGCCTTAGATTATTTTTAAAGTGTTAATATTATTAAAATATCAGATGTACCGAATATTCTATTAGGAATTTAGTCTCTACTACCAGTTAACCTTAATATTGCATTGAACTTTGTTAAGGACAGATAGATTGATAATAATTTATTATTTTTTTGTATAATTAGAGATTGTTACATACATATACCCCAAAGGGTGTAGAACATATAAAATGTTGACTATCATTATAAATAATAAAAAATAATTCAATTAACAAAGTAAGAAAATTATATAAAATTATACGACAATGTTTAGTAAAAAATTGACAAAAAATATCAGTGGATCAACAATTGGACTAGACCAAAAAAGGATTTAAAATAGATGGAGAATATCTCAACCATCCGAAGTAATTCGCTAATGACATAGTCCTAATTGCCAATATCTCTGAAGAACTACAAGCACAAATTGACGAATTAAATACAGCCAGCAATAAAGTGGATCTCAAAATGAACTTAGCAAAAACTAAAGTAATGTACAACAAACTAGTGGACAGAAAAGACATTCCACAGGACATTCTAATAAATAACACAACACTGGAAATAGTAGAAGAATACGTATATTTGGGACAACTAATACACATCTCGGGTATATACAATCTCTACTACCAGAAATCAACAGAAGAATTAAGTTAGCATGGCGTACTTATGGAAGAAACTCAATCATATTCAAATCTAGAATGCCACTAAAGAAGAAAACTATACTACTGACGTGTACTACCAGTGATGACCTATGCATGCGAAACGTGGACACTTAAAACGGACATCATAAGGAAACTGCAGGTCGCACAACGCTCAATAGAACAAAATATGCTGAAAAAAAACAAAAAAAAAAAGCAAGAACAGATGGACCACAAACATTACAGCATGGTACCCACCCGGAATTAAAAGACCTAGAAAAAGACCAAACCTGAGATGGGACCATAATATTAGTAAATTAGCAGGGATAACTTGGGCCCGAATAGCCAACAATAGACAAAAATGGGCCGACTAAAAAGAGAGTGTCTAAACATGTAAATATATGAGAGAGGCTACACCATAATTGGAAATGGTTGAATAAGCTGAAGATGATGATGATGATGATGATGATATTATTAATATTGTATACTTTTATAACCTGTACTCGGAGACTATATTTAGAGAAGCACTGGATCGAATCCAGGGCGGAATCAAGTTCAATGGAATCCCAATAAACAATATCAGATATGCCGATTATACGGTTATAATAGCCAACGATATACAAGAACTGCAAAGCATTATAGATTCCGTAGTCCACTATAGTGAGATGTTGGAAACACCATCTCAATGTCTCCAAGACCAAACTGTTGGTCTTTTCTAAGACTCCAATAAATGCACACCTGCATGTCAAGGGACAAACAATCGAACAAGTGACCTCAATAAAGTATTTAGGAGCTAACATCAATAGTCAGTGCGACCCGAAAAGAGAAATATTTTCAAGAATTGAGCAAGCGAGAAAAATCTTCGTGAGAATGAAATCATTTTTTACAAGAAGAGACCTCAGTGCGGATCTCAGAACTCGAATGGCCAGATGCTACGTCTTCTCTGTTTTACTCTATGGATGTAAGAGCTGGACACTGGATTCACAGACCGAGAAGAGAATAGAAGCCTTCAAAATGTATATATACAGACGGATGCTGCGAATCTCATGGGTACAAAGGATCACCAACAATGAAGTACTCCAGCGCATGCAGAAACAAAAAGAGATACTGAACACCATCAAGGAAAGAAAAATGCAATACCTGGGTCATGTGATGAGAGGTGGTAGATACGAAATACTGCGCCTCATAATAGAGGGCAAGAGGGAAAAGATCAATAGGAAGACGCCAATCAATCAAGGGAAAAGATCAATAGGAAGACGCCAGAACTCATGGCTAAAAGATTTGAGGAGATGGTTTGAACGCTCGTCTGCGGAAATCTTCCGGGCTGCAGTTTCCAGAGCCACAATTGCCATTTGGATCGCCAACCTTCGGCAGGAGAGGGCGTGATAAGAAGAAGAAGTTTTTATTCAAAGTAAAAAGTCTTAGGTTTTAAATATTTTGTTCTAAATAGCAAAACTACACCAAAAGCTAAAATAAATTAGTGTACTAGGGTAAACATGGGTGAGATGCCGCAGAGGGAGAGATGCCGCGGTACGCATTTGGCGACACGGCCACTTTGTAAACAGGCGGCCGCGCTTAATTTCCAATAGTTGGTGGTTAACCTTCACAAGTCAATCCATACCAGTAAGAAAATAATAGATTTTCTTACTGGTATGGATTCATAAGAAATACTTGACGTGTTTGTTACAATTACATTCAGGTAACTTAAAAAATTGATAGTGTTTCTTATACAGTTGATTTGCGATCTATTTGATGGAGATTTAAGATAAATAAGGTTATGTTTTCAAAGGTTTTTAATTTTTGGAATTATGAGTATCTGGTAAAAATGCGCTTCGGCATCTCTCCCATACCTTTAGGATAGACGCCGGCGCCGCAAAAAGTTTGTGGTAGAGACGACGCATTAATTTCGTGTTTTATTTTAGTTCAATATGCCTCGTAGATATCAAAGAAAGTCAAATAGAGGTAGATGGACTGAAGAAAATTTACGTACAGCCATTAATTTAATACATCAGGATCATATTCCTATACGGGAGGCGGGTAGAATTTGCAACGTGCCAGAGCGAGCCGTTAGAAGAAGGATGAAAAACAACAATTTTGAAAAAGGTGTGCAAGGGCCTTCGTCATACCTTGGCCAAGCATCCGAAAAAAAGATAGTAGAATATATTAAAGCTCTTCAGAAAGCAGGTTTTCCTCCCAATGTTAAAACCATCAAACAAATTGCCTACACCTTGGCTCAACGTATAGGGTTAAAACGCAAATTTAATTCTGAAAAAGAAGAAGCTGGAGACCATTGTTGCTGATCGTTTATGGAAAGAAATCCCGAACTGAGTTTAGGAAAGGCAGAGGGGTTATCAAATGCTAGAGCAGAGGGTATGAACAGGAAAGAAGTGGAAGATTATTTTAAACTTCTAGGGCGAATTTATGAAACCAACGATGTGTTTGATAAACCCGGTCATGTCTTTAACGTAGACGAGTCGGGCCTGCAGTTGAATAATATGCCAGGTAAAGTTATTGCAGCAAAAGGTAGTAAAGAAGTTCATACAGTAACTTCTGTTGTAGCTTGCTGTAACTCCGAAGGAAATTTTTTACCTCCCTACTGCATATTTAAAGGCGTTAATAAAAAAAAATGAATTTGAAGACGGCATGCCACCTGGGTCGGTTGTTGTTATGAATCGTAAATCTGCTTATGTTAATAATGAGCTCTTTTTTGACTGGCTGAAAAACCATTTTGCCCCTCGCAAGCCCCAAGGCAAGACTGTTCTAATTCTTGACGAACATGGGTCGCATATCGTCAGAGTGTGGATTGTCTTGAATTTGCGACAGAAAATGATATTTGAATGGTATGCTTTCCTAGCCATACCACGCATTATTTACAGTCGCTAGATCGTAGTTTTTTTAAACCACTGAAAACGTTTTTTTATGAGGCTTGCGACCAGTGGATTAAAACACATCAAGGCAGACGAATCACTCGTATGCAATTTGGCACATTGCTTAATAATGCATGGTCTCGCGCAGCTACAGCGGGATGGTTTAATGGTTTTCGTGCTACTGGAACGTTCCCACTCGATCCAGAGTCAATTCCGGATCACGCTTTTAGCGTATCGACCTGCACTTAGCTCATATACAGAATATTGACAACGAAAACACTGCAAATAAAACCCGAAATACCGAAAAAGGAAACGCTGTTCCAAATCCATCATTAGAAACCAATGTTACGCCGCAAGAAACTTTTAATATTATTATAGAACCCTAGCCTTCTACTTCAGCTGAGTGTGATATAACTCCTGGCAAAGTGTTGCAAGAAATATCTCCTGTTCCTATTCTTTCTACTACTACGAAGCGCAGAAAACAATCCGCTGCGCATTTAACAATCCCAAACTATATTGAAAACAAAAAAAGGTCACAAAACTAAAATTACAAAGAACAAGAAGCTAAAAGATAAGCCTAAAGATAAGCCTTTGCTGCCTTTGCCTAAGAAATTGAAACTTAAAAGGAAAAAAAAGATTCATCATCATCGTCTTCTGAGTGTAGTGAAAAATTGTCAATTTGTTCTTCAACCGATGAGGTCAGCGATATTGATTAAAATGAATATGTCGAGTGTTTCGAAAAATACCAAACAACCAAATCAAGTGCTGATTGGATTCAATGTGTTCGATGTGGATATTGGCTACATGATACTTGTTCATTGTACAAAACCACTTGCAATCGATGTGGAAAAAATATAAAAAATAAATGTTTTTAAATGAATTTTAATAAATTTTTTTATTATTTTTTTAAATATACATTTTAATAAAAGTATAATCCTAGTTGTTATTGTCATATCTCCAGAGATATAATAGTTATGACAATCTAAAAAACCATGCGGCGTCTCTCCCACATTTACCCTATTTGATAAAACCAGCCTAACTCGTCCGATTGCAGATACAACTTTTGGTGTTAGGCGAGTGGTATAATACAGAAATATTTGAACATCAGGACCCAGCTAGTTTTATTTATCGATCTTGATCAATGTAAATATGCTCTACAAATAAATTTAAAGGTTCTGGTTAAGTAATCGATTTTGAATTGCATATGATACAAGGCGGAGGAAAATATTTTAAAATTCAGTGTATTGAAATTTCAAAATGTAACGTATAATTCAAAGGTCGAATAATTAATGAATACCTTGAACTGGCTTTTTGATAATAGAACAGATCCTGAACAGATGACGAATATATACGAAATTCCAACAAAGTTTGAAAGATTACTGGCTTAATCACTCTTGTTTCAAAAATGTTTAAGGCGTGATGACACGGTCAAAGTTACTTGGAAGAAAAAAATTGTATGCTGGCCATATAAATAGGGATCGGCAAGACAAGAAATCTTGTCTTGACAAGCAATTTCTTGTCTTGTCTTGAAATATTTTCAAGAATTAAAAAAAATCTTGTCTTGACCATTTCTTGAGAGTTGATTTCTTGTCTTGATTCAAGAAATCTTGAAATTTCTTGATATATTGACAAAAGGGGAACCCCCGTTTAAAATTCGTTTATTAAAAGGGAACCCCCTGTTTAAAAGTCGCGGTGAGATTGGTTAATGTGATGTTTATGCTTTATGCGTAAAATCGAGGGTCAGGCATCTAATTTTCAAAAAATTCAAACACTTTGAGCTCATTATACTACAGTAGCCAAAATCATCAGATTTGCATAATTTTGTTAAATATTATTATTATTATCTAACAGTAAAATGAGTGATTGTGATGGTTCGTTGAGCAGCAAATCTGAGCCATTCGTAATTGTGTGTGAATCTGGTTCAGAATACCTACCACCTCAGACACCCGGACGTAGAAATATAATTAGTGACTTTGACAGTAGTGACGGTGATAATACTACCACAGATAAAAACAGTCAAACCACAACAATGATAAAAGCTACTCTATTTCAGTGGCGTACATTAAAATGTATTTTTTTAATTTTTTATTTTAAAAATTTTACGTTAATTCAAAGTCTGTATACCACTGAAGTAGACCCGCTTTGCAAAGTATTTTTTATTTTAATATCGTAGGCCAAAACATATCCAAAAAATTATAAAAAAAGACATTTAAAAATTAAAATTTATTAGGCATTAAAAAAGGTTCCAATTTAATTTGGACCACAGTATGTCAACTTTGGACATTGGACATCCGACAAAGTGCCGCTTCGTACAAATATTTTTTGCTTAATAATTTTTTATCCATCAATTAATAGATATTCATATAATATACAAATACCTAAGTAAATGAGTATTTCTTTTTTATTTTATATTTTCAAGAAATTTCAAGATTTTCTTGATTTCTTGTGAAGAAATCTTGATCTTGAGAAGTAATTTCTTGTCTTATCTTGAAAACCAAAAATCATTTCTTGTCTTGATTTTGCCTTGAAATCAAGAAAAGATCAAGATAAGATCAAGAAGTAGTCAAGAAAATGACGACCCCTACATATAAATGTGCTTATAATAATCAAAAAAGCTGTGCTCTCAAAAAAGTCAAATTATGGAATACGATAGTTCTATAATATAAAACATCCATTGATATTTAAATAAGTTTACATAACCATACTAATATGAATTAATTAATTAGAGTTGGCGGTTGAAATCCGCCGAATAAAAAAAAGCATGCAGTATATTCATACCTGTGTAAATTCGTTATAATGAGACAAAATAGAGAGGAGTAAATAATATCGCGAAATACAAAATGTGATAATTTTATTTCCTTATATGCCTCCATTAGTGTAAATAAGTCTCATAAATAAACTAAACGATCTAGATATGTTAATAGTATACCGAGGAAAGTAAACGGTTTGAAATATGAATGATTTGCAACGAAACCAGTTATAGCGCTAAAGGATTTTTCATTAATAAGCAAAACTGTGGTAGGCATAGTTATTATATCTTAATGCTATCTCAAATGGTTAGAATTAATGTAATTAGAAAATTATAATAATAATGATTGCCTAAAATTGAAAGTAAGGTGTGTTTTTCAATGTATGATAATAAAATTGCTTCTTCGATTTGAATATTGGTTGATTTTTGTTTTATTTGAAACTATTTTATGAATTATTATTTGAGAGTGATTAATATCGTTATTAGCTTTTATTCATTGGCATTGGCGCCAGTACATTTTTCAAGAAGCTTTGGAAGAGGGAGATGAGGAAATCAAAGTGAATTGTCAACGAATCAACAATATTAGATATGCTGACGATGCAGTAGTAATGACAGACAATAGTGAAGATCTGCAGAACCTACTTCAAAGAATAAATGTGTCCTGCAAACAATATGGGCTGAATATGAATTTAAAGAAAATAAAATTCATGATTATAAATATAAAAGACCAAAGCGTAAATACAAAAGTCCAACACTACAAGTACTTGAGCATAATAATAAATGAAACTGCCGAACAATTGCAAGAAATAAAGTCCAGGACTGAGATAGCCAGAAATTCTTTTTTTAAACTAAAGAAATTTCTTTGCAGTAGAGATATAAACTTAGATTTAAGAATAAGAATGCTCCGATGCTACATGTTTGGTTTGGTTTGGTTTGGTTTCGACCTTATTGTATGGTGCCGAAGCGTGGACCCTTAAAACAGCCGAAATTTACAAACTGGTGGCTTTCGAAAGGTGGTATTATCGTCGCATGTTACGGATTTCTTGGGTCGACAGAGTTACAAATATCGAGGTATTACGCCTTATGAACAAGAAAAAAGAAAGACATAAAACCCTTAAGAGGAAAAATTAGAATATTCTGCACGTACGAGGTTAAATACCAATTACTCCAGAATATTATGGAGGGAAAATTCCAAGGACGACGTAGTCGGGGCAGAAGACGAATATCGTGGCTGAAGAACCTCCGAGAATGGTATGGAATGACATCAAATGGATTATATAGAGCAGCCGCAAAAAAAATAACAGCCATTCTGATAGCCAACACCAACCTCGGTTAGGAGAAGTTGAAGAAGAAGAATATCGTTATATCGTTAGTTTAATAGACATTTGCAAATTCACCACTACATTTTCTTTATATATTGGTCAGAGAAGTTCTTCTTCACCGAATTCTGTTAATACATCTTCATGTTTGAAACTTCAGTGGGCGGTATTTTCATGTGTTTTATGGACTTTTGCCTTTAGGAGAGAAGATATAAAGTTGCTGTTTTTATTACTACGTTATTTTTTGATAATAATCTAAGAGTATGGGACATCATGTCATCAACTGCGCGGGTTGTTATTCTTCATCCCTCTTTATCTTGAACGGCTAGAGAACCTTCTTGTATACCGCGACCAATAATTTCTGTAGTTTCTGTAGTCCACCCAGGGCGTTGGAGACCTTCCTCTTGGTCGTTTGCCATTAATCTCCCCTTTGATGAAGATTTTTTTTAGTCCACGACATGGAGTCAATCCATCACAGCCATCATTTCAGTCCATCACATTTCAAGAAGAACACATTGTAATTTTTAAAAGTTATTCTAAACGGGTTTTCTTGAAGTTATATATATATATATATATATATATATATATATATATATATATATATATATATATATATATATATATATATATATATATATATAATTATCTATTAGAAACTTATCCCTGATTACTTAAAATAATAATTCAATATAAAATAAATTATAAAAAATAAAATTTAAACTATAAAACAATCTGGCAGCTCTTCAAACGTTTTCTTTAAATTTTCAAACTTAAATAAATCGGCAAATTTGGACTTAGTGAACTAGGCTTGTTTAGGTGATGGGGCATGTGTGATTGGTATATATTTGAAAATAAGTTGTTCTTTTAATTTTTTAAATAATATATAAATGGTTCTATCTAAAATAACCAGAATTTGTGCAATTTTAATGCAAAGTGAAAATATGTGTGATGATGGCAACACAAAGACGAAAGGTCAGTTTGAAAATAGGATAACACCATCTCGTAGAACAAAAAAAAGTAGTAATGAAAATGTGAATGTGCTTTTCAAATAAGTCCAAATAAACCGAATTATTCAAATCTAAAAATTGAAAAGAAAATTGAAAGCCACCAATTTTTTTTTCTGTATCCCTGTTAGTGCTGTAACCATAGAGCAAAGCAGGGTTGGAAAAAATCATTATTTTTTCAAAAAAATCAAAAAAATCAGATTTTTTTTATTTAAATCAGATTTTTTTGATTTTAATTCAAAACAAAATTTAAATCGGATTTCCAAGTGACTAGGACTTATTTCCAATTAAAATCATATCCTAAATGGCTAAATCTTTATAACTCTGCCCGATACCGATAACATTAACATTCTACGACGCGTTTCATTTTTCCACATCGGTCACCAATATATTCCGCAAAAAAAGTCGCTCGCTTCAGATCAATTGGATTTTTTTTCAAACATCTCAAAAATATTAACTTTTATCATTTGAACGTCTAGGAATAAAAATAAAGCACTGTTACGCCCAAGCACAAAGTACAAAAATATATTATTAAACTGATATTAAGCGTCAAATTCAACGAGTGTACAAATTATTGCTCGATTACTGTTCGTATTATTTGCAATGTTTGAAATTGATTAAAAAATTATTTGTAATGTTTTAAAAGAAATAACATGTTCTATTCGGAGTAAAAATGTACTTTTTGTGCCTCCCTGTAAATGTGCCTTTGTGCCTCCTTCGTACAGCATCGTCAAAAAAACTATAATTTTTACTCCTAATAAAACAATACACTATTGTTCGAAAATAGTCTTAAGTTGAGATTGAAATTAGTATGTATTATCTAATGTCAAAGTGTGAAGTACTTAACTGCAGATCATAATGTCGGTAGAAATTTGGAAACATACAACCGTTTCAAAAAAAAATAAAACGACACATTTTCTGACAACGATTATAGATTCTCGGGAATGAAGATCTAGTCTCTATATCAGAAGAACCTAGTTCTGGCACTAAACTTTGCGAATGATATGTATTCGAACAGCGATTTTTTTCACTTATTACATAAATTTTAAAATAAATCCCTACATTTAGCGGTCTATGGGATTCACACGAAATTACTTCAAAAATCGGTCCAACAGTTAAATTGATGAATAGATATTTTTGTTATAGTTTTACAACATTTACAATTATTTTTCGATTTATTATCTGTTATATCTGTTATAGAAATATTTTTTCTAGTTTTCGACACGTTTTTATAACTTTTACAGTTATGTTTTTATTTATTATAAAGTAAAAATATTTTTTTTTATTTAAATCACATGATTAAAATTAAAAAAATCACTTGATTTAAATCATGCCAACCCTGGAGCAAAGTCATAAATGGTAATATCAGAAAGAAATTATACCGTGGAAAAATTTGCGGTGAACAGGCAGTTCTAAAAAATTGTCAATATTTGTTTTTTTTTCAAAGATCTTCGGAAGTATTTGGATTTTAACTGGCATTTGTGATCAGTATAGGGTTGCCACCGTCCTCTATTCCAGAGGACAGTCCTCTTTTTGATCGTACTGTCCTCTTTTCTCTGGCGCATCGAAAAAGTCCTCTTTTTTACACACCAAACTCAAAATCATCAAATTATCGTCTATCACAACAATGCTTAATAAAATTGCTAAACTATGCCTTTTGCTAGCTCCACTCCTTCACTCAGAAAATAAATATTTACGTACAAGAATATTGGTGGATGCGTTAAGAAAGTAAAAGAGACAATTATACGTATAACGTTTATATAAATTTTGGGTAAACTCTTGACATTCGAGCGAGGTTTAAACATTTTTTTGCTTGTCCTCTTTTTTACACCCGAGTCCTCTATTTTTAATTTTGAAAGTTGGCAACCCTAGATCAGTATCAAGTTGCGCAACTAGTGATGTAAAGAGTTGGATTGGGTTTCCAATATTACTGCAAAATCAGTAGCATTGGAAATATTGTTTTTTTCCCGCTCTATTTTTTTTTCTTTTTTTTAATAAATAATCTTTTGATTTCGAAGTAATAGTTTTCACTCAATTAACGAAAGAGAAAGAAGAACCATATAACAAGATTGCGGATGATTTACTATTATTCACTCTATATTACGCACTATTACCACAAATTACATAGGCCACTCTGGCTCTGAGTAGCTTAAAAAACGTTCTTGTCTTTTTTTGTAATGTTTTTACAGGTTTGAAATAAAAAATATATATTATTTAAGAAGCTGTTTTTTTTTATAAATTACCAATGTTACCGTAATATTACCGGTAATATTACCGATTTATAAATTACGGGTAATTTTACATCACTATTTTAACCGACTTCAAATCTCTTCAAATTCCCAAAATCCCAATTATGAGGCTCGAATTTGGAACACCCTGTACATGATAATAATTACTGTATTGAACAAGAAATGAACGAATGAAGTTCAACGCAACTAAATTCTGAAAGATTTCCGATGTTTACTTTAAATCACACCTTTATCCTTAAAATTCCAGGCGCTCCAACAGCTTAAGGTCCGTATGTGGGTTTCGATTATAGAAAATACACAGATGGAAAGGAGCGTATGGTTGGCTGACTGGATGGTTGATCCATCGCAGAGAGCACGAAACCCTAGGTTTAGCGGGTTTTATTAATATCGGGAAAATAAAATACTGTAGAGAGGCAAGCAGAAGAGAAATAAGATATTTTTAGCACAAGGCTCAGAGTACCGAAAAATAAACTCTACACACGGGCAACAGGAACGGATGGAATTCTGGACTGTTCTGTGCTGTACGGTCTGGATCGGTCTTCTTGCTCTACAATTACGAACAACCAAATAAGATTTAAGAAAGATAACACTCAACTAATCTTTCTACACCACGTGGGCGTGGAAAAGTCGAAAACCAGTCAACAATACGAATAAAAATCAGTTGAGCATTGACTTAGAATAGGCAGAAGAATTATAGCATACCTTGGAACTATTCGGGGACTTTTTGGGCACGTATAATCGGACTATCGGTCGGAAAATTTGGCTATTTTAATCCCATTGCAGAAATTGGTCGGCGGTCCATAAAAATCATCAAAATCCAACCACGTCTCTGACCAAATATGTTTCGGAAGCCTTAATCCTTCTTTACGAAGACCTGCTATTCACCAACAGGGAATGCTTCACGAAACGGCAGCCAGTTCTTCACGACAATATTCTCGGTCGGGGAGTACACAAGAAGTGATGCAAGGATTCGATTTCCTTCACAAAATCAGATTACAACCGGAAATCTCCCTCCAGGATATAGATAGAGAACTATATATCTTGACTAGTCCAACTCACAAAAAGGCATAAATAAAAAATGATGTTTTCTCCTCAGCCATATTCCATATCCGGTCAATGAACGAACTAAACTCAGAAATTCCACAATTAAATGAACGAATTGCACCCTGCGATCCACATCAAAAATAACCAATTTAACTACGAAATTTTATCTGATAATTATAAAATTTCAATAAGCAAAACAAAGGATGAATAAATCCAAAAACATCTGATTTGATCTGACAGTGACAAGTGACGGAGGTGATGATCAAAGATATAGAGAGATGGACAAAAAGCCTACTGCTGGTCGGCATCAGTGACAATATATGTATAATATCGCGGTGTATATCGGGTTGCATAATCGTAAAATTTAAATAAAATAATATTTAACACTAAAATTATAGTAAACATGATGCAAAAATAATAGCTATTTGCGATATTTTATGAGCTAGCACACAGAGGTCGTTGCGAGGAAATTTGACTGTTACAAAATATCCTTCCACTGCTAAGCGACTGCCAATGACTATGAAAAAGACTGCCTATGACTGCCATGTAATTATTATAGGTGACTGCCATAAGACTGCCAGCGACTGCCATAAGACTGCCAGCGACTGCCAAGAAAATGTACATGTAATTCCAATAGTGAGACACCCCTCGGTACTTTGTATAGAAGCATTTGTACAGACCGGTGTTAACAAGACGACTTAAAATTTTAGAATAAAGTGCCTGAAAAAAACCACTAAACGTCGCATAAAGAAATGTTTTCCATCATTCAATTATAAAAACCTCATACCCAAGACAGAAAAAAAATATGGAAATAAAAATAATACTACCTTATACAGAGTGTCTTATTTTTTAAAAAATAATTACGAGCTTTAAACGGCAATAACTTGTTTAGCTTATATGGAACATCCACGTATTTTGCGAGAATCAGATGCACAATTTAATTGTCTATCGAATTGCATTATACCGTTTTTATATGCCTCTTCCAGTTTTCGTAGAAAATGCATTATCTTACAATAATTAAGACCTCATTTAAAAATATACCTATGGAATATAAAATAAAAAATAAAGTTTTATGTCGAACATACCCTTTGACACAACCTGTATATTTATAGTTTAGTACAAAAATGCAGACTGATGACAAATAATTGACAGGCTTAAGATTTTTTTTTAAATAATAAGTGGCTGAATTTTAAAGTAAGCGGTATCGAGATTTCCGTCGCGATCGCTTTTAAATCACTCATATTAGAAATCACGGTATCAATAATTATCACGATAGCCTGCATTAGCTATAGTCATAGAACAAATTGAAAATCATGATCACGTAACGCTTTTTAATCACTGATGTTAAAGAATCGCGGTAATATTAGTTAACAGTGTGATTTAAAAATCACTGTTTCCCTCATCTTTACTCAATAAGTTTCTTAATTCATATGTTACGGTTAAGGTCCGATGTCCGGTTAATGTCGACATTACCCGGTTAATCTCGAGAATAACACACAACAAAACCACCAAAAACATAACCTAACCCAAACATTAACATGTTAATGTCGACATCAACCGGACATCGGACTTTAACCGTAACACATATAATATATATGTTGCGGTTAAAGTCCGATGTTAATGTCGACATTACCCGGTTAATCTATTCCCGGCTATTCCCACTACTGGGTCTGGACCAAGATAGAATTCCAATCATAGATGCTTTGCTAGTCGTCGGTTTGTCCGTTGCCTTAGATGGCTCTATGGCTCGACACCCAGAATAATTTAATTATGTTCCTTTCTGCCAGAGTTCCAAGGTAACCCAGGCATTTCCAGATGAGTCTCAACGAAACTTTTGGACTCATGAGCACCTTAAGTACTGCCTGACTGTTTAAGCATATATTGATGATCTTTCCGGAGTAAGCTCTTCTATTGTTTTCCACCATTCTACAATGCGCGATGCATTGAAGAATGGCGGAGATCTCTGTCTGGAACATGGTTGAATATTCACCCAAGAAAAATTATAAGTTTCCCCTTGGTCTTTCCCCAAATACTCCAGCTCTTATTCCGTCAGCAGTCATTGACCTGTCTGGGTTTCAAGTTTGCTCTCGAAACTGAAAACATGTTTCTGTTTCTCTTTTGTAAACAAAACTAGTTGAAATTCAGCCCGTTTGCTGGATAATCCGCCTTTAGAATACATTAATGACTTACTTTAGAATACATTAATGCCTTGTGTAAGAGTCTTGTTTTCCGTTAAAAAAATTGTTTATATTAAATTGTGTTATTTTAAGAAATAATATTTTATTTGAATCTCTAATTGACTTTTCTTGACCGCATATATAAAATTGTCGTTTCCTAGACGATGCGGTTTGCATTGTTGATGATTATTTTGACTAACGTCGCCATTTATCAAAAAATATTAAATTCAGATTATAATTGTGTGGAAAATATTTCTGGGACTGAATAGAAGGAATGAAGTATTATACATGTGAGGTATTTTGTTCACTCACGGGCATTACTGGGATTTGTGTAAGAGTAGTTTAATATTATTTAGTTAACAGTTATCACTGAGCTTTACTAGTAGATAGAGAAGGGTATTTTAGTATTACTTTTGTGTGTGTGTGTTTTATAGTAGACAAGTATTTATCAAAGAGTATTTTAATATTGTTTAGTTAAAAAATAGATGTTTATCAAAGAGTGTTTTAGTGCTATTTATTATAGATACGTAATGGACAGCTATTTATCAAAGAGTATTTTAGTAATATTTATTGGGTGTGATTTATAATACCTGGCAAATTATCAAATTGTGTTTAGTATTATTATTTTGGAGTGTTTTATATTTTTACGTATGACCCAAATTGTTTAACCACATTATGCTATGTCGCTTTGTGGCCATCCCTTTTGTGCGTGGGAGAGACGCCTTGTCGCTTAGCTGAGGAACAACAATATTAAGCTATGTCGCTTTGTGGCCATCCCTTTTTTGCGTGGGACAGACGCCTTGTCACTTAGCTGCGGAACAACAATATTAAGCTATGTCGCTTTGTGGCCTTCCCTTTTGTGCGTGGGACAGACGCCTTGTCGCTTAGCTGCGGAACAACAATATTAAGCTATGTCGCTTTGTGGCCATCCCTTTTGTGCGTGGGACAGACACCTTGCCGCTTAGCTGCGGAACAACAATATTAAGCTATGTCGCTTTGTGGCCATCCCTTTTGTGTGTGGTATAGACGCTTTGTCGCATAGCTGCGGAACAACAACATTAAGCTATGTCGCTTTGTGGCCATCCCTTTTGTGCGTGGGAGAGACGCCTTGTCGCTTAGCTGCGGAACAACAATATTAAGCTATGTCGCTTTGTGGCCTTCCCTTTTGTGCGTGGGACAGACGCCTTGTCGATTAGCTGCGGAATAACAATATTAAGCTAAGTCCCTTTGTGGCCGTCCCTTTTGTGCGTGGGACAGACGCCTTCTCGCTTAGCTGCGGAACAACAATAGTAAGCTATGTCGCTTTGTGGCCATCCCTTTTGTGCGTGGGAGAGACGCCTTGTCGCTTAGCTGCGGAACAACAATATTAAGCTATGTCGCTTTGTGGCCTTCCCTTTTGTGCGTGGGAGAGACGCCTTGTCGCTTAGCTGCGGAACAACAATATTAAGCTATGTCGCTTTGTGGCCTTCCCTTTTGTGCGTGGGACAGACGCCTTGTCGCTTAGCTGCGGAACAACAATATTAAGCTAAGTCCCTTTGTGGCCATCCCTTTTGTGCGTGGGACAGGCGCCTTGTCGCTTAGCTGCGGAACAACAATAGTAAGCTATGTCGCTTTGTGGCCATCCCTTTTGTGTGGGGGACAGACGCCTTGTTGCTTAGCTGCGAAACAACAATATTAAGCTATGTCGCTTTGTGGCCTTCCCTTTTGTGCGTGGGACAGAGGCCTTGTCGCTTAGCTGCGGAACAACAATATTAAGCTATGTCGCTTTGTGGCCATCCCTTTTGTGCGTGGGACAGACACCTTGCCGCTTAGCTGCGGAACAACAATATTAAGCTATGTCGCTTTGTGACCATCCCTTTTGTGTGTGGTATAGACGCTTTGTCGCATAGCTGCGGAGCAATAACATTAAGCTATGTCGCTTTGTGGCCATCCCTTTTGTGCGTGGGAGAGACGCCTTGTCGCTTAGCTGCGGAACAACAATATTAAGCTATGTCGCTTTATGGCCTTCCCTTTTGTGCGTGGGACAGACGCCTTGTCGCTTAGCTGCGGAACAACAATATTAAGCTAAGTCCCTTTGTGGCCATCCCTTTTGTGCGTGGGACAGACGCCTTGTCGCTTAGCTGCGGAACAACAATAGTAAGCTATGTCGCTTTGTGGCCATCCCTTTTGTGTGGGGGAGAGACGCCTTGTCGCTTAGCTGCGGAACAACAACATTAAGCTATGTCGCTTTGTGGCTATCCCTTTTGTGCGTGGGACAGACGCCTTGTCGCTTAGCTGCGGAACAACAATAGTAAGCTATGTCGCTTTGTGGCCATCCCTTTTGTGCGTGGGACAGACACCTTGCCGCTTAGCTGCGGAACAACAGTATTAAGCTATGTCGCTTTGTGGCCATCCCTTTTGTATGTGGTACAGACGCTTTGTCGCATAGCTGCGGAACAACAACATTAAGCTATGTCGCTTTGTGGCCATCCCTTTTGTGCGTGGGACAGACGCCTTGACGCTTAGCTGCGGAACAACAACATTAAGCTATGTCGCTTTGTGGCCATCCCTTTTGTACGTGGGACAGACGCCTTGTCGCTTAGCTGCGGAACAACAATATTAAGCTATGTCGCTTTGTGGCCATCCCTTTTTGTGTGTGGGACATTCGCCTTGTCGCTTAGCTACGAAACAATATTAAAAATATTTAACTATTTTATATACCCTATTTTATATTACCGTTTCAAAAGTTTGGTAACTTTGAAAGACCTTCTCATCTTTAAATACAGGAGCTATATTTATTTCATATGATGAAGACATGTCCTGGTTATATACGATTGAGATCTCTCTATACCCTGTATTACTCTAAGGCGCCGCGCCGCATCGTTGACGGGCCCGAAATTGAAAAATCAAACCGTGCGGATTCGCTTATCTACTCCTCCCTCTCTGACAGAGGGCAAAAAGCCCGAAGAAGACGATTTTGCCGGATTCCTGACGTTTTATTAGTTTTACGGCTTCGTTCTGATCCCATTTTGCCGAAAAAAATCATATGGGAACACGAAAAGTAAATCTTCCGCAATATATCCAAAATAAACTCATTTTAATACAATTTTGAAATAGCACATCTTAGGGAATATGTGAGTTATTTGAGAAACCGGATTTATGGCTAAGCTAACTAAGGAAATCGGTCATAATATGATGTTTATATGTTTGACTATTTTTTGTATGTATAAATTTTACTATTGACTTTTAATTTTTACACTACACATAGTAAAGCTTTGCACTAAGTTTGTTAATATTGTGTAAAAAATAACTTTTAAGTTGGTTTTCATATTTAAAATGATAGTTTCAAGTGAAATTATACATATAAATGAGCGTATTCAGACCCTCTGAACAGATGGCGCCACTAACAGAACCATTTTTTAGTAAGACACTTTCGTTTCTTTTTCTTGGTATATTCTTTGGTGTAGCCTTCAAATGGTCTAAAAATTCAGCAGGAATGATTCATTATGCAGCAAAGACACTGAATCATTGTGGGCATTTCACAAATAAAATCAGATGGCTGAGCAAAAACTGAAAATGCAAAACAGATAGTAAGGGTTATAAATACCTATGCAAATAATCATACCTACGTCTATTTATTTCCTACAATCTAATCAATATTTTAATATCATAGCCCAAGTAAATAATCAAAAATGCACTTTTTATATTGTCAAGACTTAAATAGATGTCAACTTGGGTTTAGATCAAATTGGGAAAAAACAATTTGATATAGGCCCAAGAGATCGGTTACCTGCATGACATCGACCCAGATATGTTTTTAAATAACATTAATAATTAAACAATTAAAATACAACAATCTCGGGTCGATAATCAAACGCAGGCTACCAAAGTTCGATTTCCTCATGGTCATAGCCGGGTGAATATAATTAGATGAAAACAGATTGAACGACGTAACCAGCGATGACCACGAGGGATAGAAAATATAAAAATGTTTCAAGAAAGTCGGGAGGAAGTCCGTCGATGGGAGTCGCATTATTACGGTCAGTAATTCGTGTTATCAGTCCGTTAGTAGAAGACAGCGCAGAGTGAAGATGTTCCTGTAAGTACTTCTTTAAGTAAACCGTTAAGTCTTGGCATTCCCCAAAATTGTTATATACTGTAAACTTTATATTAAATAAATACATATTTTATCCAATGGTTGTTTTGATTGAGAGAGAGAACCTGGTATAGCGACCCTAGCAAACAACCCCCCAGCTAGGTCGCGACAATATCAAGAACAGTAATAAGACAAGTTACATCTATCTAAAAAAGACAGCGATTTAGAGTGACAATTTGGTTATGTAAAATTTAGAGTCACAATTTTGATTATGTAAAAGAAATACATAATCTATGAGTTACTGGTTGCCTAACGATTAATATTAATTTAAAAATAAATCCCCAACATAAATAATGAACAAAACATTTAAACAAAAACGGACCACACAAAAAATTGTTGATTAGTACCAGTTAGCAGTAGTCAGAGATATTGTAACGTTTTTAGTTCGTTACATGTCTTTTTTACATATAATATATGATGTCTGGCCTATCGTCATTGGATTCCCTCTCGTTCAGGCCGGATAGTTTATTTGACGCGTAATTTTTACGTTCCCTAGTCGCCAACCCTGTTATCGTTCGACACAACCCTGTTATCGCTCTGAGGAGGCGCTGTCAACATCGCTTCTGTCAACTCTCTCCGTGCTTAACCTCACTTTGTTTTGACGCTCTGTTGTATCCCAGCTTTTAGAAATGGTGATTATTTAAATCTTTCTGTATAATTTGAATCAGCTGCTATTTCGAGGCTACAGGTAAAGATAGTTATTACCTTTTATAGATTCGATATTATTATTGAATATTTTTAGGGTAGAGTTACGGATGTCCCAACTTGTATTTGTGTTTTGCTGGCACGTTGGCGTCCCTTTTCTTTTGTCCTCCAGAATGTCACATGGAAGAAAGGACATGTTGTTTATTATTTATTGAGCCCTCGGAAGTATTTCGAGGTAGGTTTATTTTGTTTATTAGACCTTGTTTGGTTTTAAACAAGAGTTTCATATTTTTAGGGTCCAAGGTACGGACTGTATCCAAGGTACGGACTGTGTACAAGGTACGGACTGTGTCCAAGGTACGGACTGTGTGCAAGGTACGGACTGTATCCAAGGTACGGGTAGTGTCTTATGTACGGACATTATCTTATGTATGGATGTCCTGTGGACGAGTGTCCCCAGTAAGAACGATTTTTTCTTACATATAAGTGCCACAGCGTGGATGTAGCTTGAGTCCCATGCTGCTTCGTTCCCAGCTGTAAGCTAGTTAGTTACGGCTGTACCAATTTATGGTGTCTCATTCTGGCCCCTTTGGTTGTGTTGGATGGCTGAGTACAGAGATGCGAGACCACCTCATGCTGCTACTGTTTGAAGCAAGATTACATAAAGAACAGCTAAGTGTAGATTTACGTTCTAGTTTTTATGTTTTAGGTTTTCCATATTTTCAGTCTTAAACAGTAACGTACATTTTAAATAATATCGTACAGACTATATTTAGTGGTTAGATTATTAAGAACATTTATGTCGATTCAGTAGTTACAATGTGATTTAGATTTTAGGTTTCATTATATTACGCCTTGAAATAGTATTACTTTCTATAGATATTATTATTGCGCTATATTAACAGATGAATAACGAGACATAGATTCTAGAATCTACAGGTTGCAACATCTTCGATTTAGCATTATATGGAATATATCAAATTAATTAAAGTAATGCTACTTTTCTTATATTTTCTATAACGTTACACGCATTGTATTTTTTCATAGTCTTTTCATAAAACATATTTAATATTATTTACATACATAGTTTTACTCAACAAATAACCACTATAATAATTATTAAAATTGTACAATGCTATTTACCATCAGAACTCATCATGAATAAATATAGTCATTAGTTTTAAGTATTATACAACTGTGTTTTCTTTCTCTGTACATGCCTGGCGCCCAATATCTATTTTTTTGTTTACTGTTATTAATTAGTTTTCTTTCCAGTGAAATACCTTATCAACGACTGCTCTCCGATGAAAAGCTGCCGTTCGCAGTGGTAGTTGTTTAAAAAACGCTACAATATAGATGTAGTAATATTTTGGTGTAATGACCACAGAGCTGCCAGGCTATTCGGCCAAGTGATATAGAATTATCGTTTTTTTAATAAAAATTAAAAAAAAACAAGCATTAATAAGAAAATATATGTATATCCTTCAAATCCTTCAATTTAGTAGCTGTTAGTAAGATGTTTTACTTCAAATATACGCAAATAGTGCACAAACAATTTTTTTATTACATATTTTGTTTTAATTATTTTTTAATATCTAAGATAAAACTATGTAATATTATAATAATAATTAATTATATTGCTGAAAATAACAATTTGCCACATCCGTACATTGTACATACAGGACTCTTCGTCAATTTAATAATATTTTGCACATCATTCTATCTGATTATCAACACAGATATAAAAAATGCGAATAAATTGATTGTAATCTTATAATATAGTATAGGTAAGTACACTTCCTCACAACCGAGTCTGTATCGATTTAATTCTAACCACCTATCTTAATCTAATTATCTGTCACGATCAAAAAGTAATTTATTCAACATTATCAATACCGAAAAAAAGCTTGTATTGATTCTATGACTTAAAATTTCTATTGCTCGCTGTCAAAAATAATAACTGAAATATTGTTCGCCTCCTCTTCCCGTCCATCGATCCGGACACAGATCTAATCTGATTTCGGGACGGGGCAAACAAATTTCAACAGGCACTAAATCAGGCACTAAATCAGGCTCAATTAATACCTTACGAGGCCGGCCTCTGATCAACTCTAATTAGCAACATCCGGCCGGGCGGGTCTTGTTCGGGGCCGAAGATTTGCTTTGTCAGATGGCCGCGGGTCAGTATTACCACTGCGTTAATTATTTCGAGATTTGAGAGAGGAGAAAAAATCATCTGTGTGGTTAAGATAATGATCTAGTCTCCGTATGAATCAGTGAAAGATTTTTTTGAGTTGTCTTATAATTGTAGAAGTAATATTTATCTGATTCAAATGGAGAGTGATTCATATAACTCTTTCATTGCTTTTTACTCAATTTATATCTATTAAAAAAAACACTCAAAAATACATCAATAGCAAATAGGCATTCAGTTCTGATTGAACTGATTCAGCGTCACTGATCAAATAATGGACAATGAAGCAACAAATTAGGCCACGTTTTCAGAAACCTATCAGTATATGAAGTGTAAAAAAGTTTTGAGGAAATATTGACAGAACTGCCTTCCAAAATGAATACTTTCAATATAATTTCACTAACACCCCATTTATTTCTACATAATATCTTAGAAATACTTTAACACACATTTCTTATGACATCTAATGGTTAGTCTTTCACAGTTGCAAACAAATCAAAGCCTGCAACTATAAGAATTTCACAAGGGGTACTAAAATAATTCTGGCTCTCATCTTTATCAATAAATCATTAAACTCATTCATGATATCGGTGGCATCAATAAGATATAATATATCTTAAACTTAAAACTGAATAACAAATTAAAGCAAAAAAAAAGAAACAATAAATATTCTACGTATATCTCTGTATTCGTATTCAATTCTGAACTCGTATTCAATTCTTTTCGGTCACTTCCTGTTTTACAGGAAATGACTACAACTTTTGATTTTTAAATGACACTCTCGGTATTTTAGTATTGAAAATACTTCTGGCCGCGTTTATATGGGACCCATCTTTGAAAAAACGACATGCTAGAGGCAACATGAGTTCAATAACCTGCCTAATCAACTTGTCAACACGTAAGTCGATCGCAAGGCCGTTCGAGGGCCGAAATGAGGTCTTATTAGTGTGTGTGGGCCAACTATTTTATGGATATGGATGTTTAGTCTGGGAAAGCCGATATTATTATAAAAAAAGAATATGCGTCAAGGCATGGGTTGTTAGGTACAGTTGGGCTATTTTAATCTAACTCTTTCCGTAGAGAATCAAGAGGCAAATTATACGTGAAAGAGCGGAATAACATAAATAATAAATTTAGACTAATGCAATATTTTTTCTTGGCGCGTAGGATAATGCGCACAATCGATGCATTAAAGGGAATAATTAATTAAATCATTAAGTTCCAAAACATATAATAACTCGGGTCTCATCGGATCTGCTGATACATTTTGATAAAATCCTTGTATATTATTATAAACAAGGATAAAATTTAGGCTATTAGGACCTATATTTTTTTTTATATGATTATTATTTTTTTAATTAACAACTTAGGACAAAGAAAAAGCTTGCATGGTTTCCACCGCCAACAGGCGTAAAAACAAATGAATCCAAGGCGGTGCCAAATATTTTTTATCGGGATAAGTTTTTATCGTTTGAATATTGTTGTAAATAATTATCATTTAATTAGTGCTAACTTATCAAAGTTCACAACACGGCGAAATTTCAACAAAATCGGCCAACGGATCTTTGAGATATTAATAAAAAAGGCCTATTAGAAAACACATTGACATCTTTAAAATTATACATTTCCGGACACATGTTTATATGAACTTTTTACCTTAAAAACACTCAAAAAATCATCTCCTGAAGTTTGGCCAGATACTTAATTAACACCCTGTATTTAAAAATGGCTGGCTAGTGATTTAGTAAGCTATGTTTATTTTAATAGGAAAAAAATACATTTCATAAAAAATAAACAAACCCATAATACAAATACTATACACCAATTAATTAATTAATTTTAAATGTATCTAAATAGGCACTTTAATAATTGAAAAATGAAAAATGAACAGGAGCACTTCTTAAAATCACTTCATAGAGTATACAAAATATGCTAAAAATAATAATTCCAATAAAAAACATAAATGGCACATTAAAATCTGCATTATCTGAAATCAAACTATAGCTAAACGGGTAATACAATAATAGAGACAAGACGCCGACATCTATAACGCGATGAGCAGTTTTTAATAATTATTCCGAGTTATTATTACATACTTATTGTTTTACAATTTATTGTAATGATGGTTATGGCATTCCTTCAAATAAATTTTGATTTAAGTATTGTTAATATAGTCATATTAATGATTATAGCCCGTATGATTTTCAAAATAAATAATCAAGAGTGTTTTTATCAGAATTATTAAATGATTAAGTCAGTAGCGTAACTTCAAATGTGAGGCCCCCCCGCAAAATTTTTTTGGTGCCCTTATATTAAAATAAAAAAAACACACTAAAAACATAATATAGCTTTATGTACGTATATCAAGTCATTTAAAATATAAAAACAAAAAAAAACTTATAGACTAGAAAAAATAATAACTAGAACTAGAAAAAATAATAATAAAAGAACATAAAAAATAAAACATTAAAAAATAAATCAACACAATATTTTTGGAAATTGTAGGGGACGCTGTTCACATATATATGTATTTAGTAAACAAAATCACGAGGCCCCATTGCGGGTGCTGCGGGGCCTACGCTACGCTACTGGATTAAGTAGAAATAGTTAATATTTAGAAACTTCGTAAGTGTTATATTTTAGTATAATTATGGATTTAATAATTAAATAATTATCTTAAGTTTAAATTGTGGTAAACTTGAGTTTCAATCATTTATATTTAAAATCTTAGGAAAGGCAATATAGATTTTAGGCAGGAGAACTCAAGGGAAGGACTGTGTAATTAGTAATTAAGACTTTACAAGTTTTTTTACTTGCCATTTTTCTTGTCGTTCACGTTGCACGTTGACTCTTCGTTGTGTCACACACAATCTGAATTTCGGATATGATGCAGAGCTGATAATATTAAATAGGCTTAATGGGGGAACTGATAATATTAAATAGCAAATATATCAATTGCAAGGTATTCAAAGAAATATTTTTGTTAACTTTGCAAACATTTAAAGCATGCAATAATTAAAAAAAACTGTGAAAAATTGACGTGAGATTACTTTATAATTCTTGGAAGTCTTGGATCATAAAGATTTGAATTATTGTGGGTCTGTTTTGTTTAAGAAATAATAATTATAAAATAATAATTTCAAAAACTCAACTATCAAAATATAATGGTAGCAAATTTTCATGCATAGATATCATGCATAGGTATAATGTTCTATATTAATTGGACATACTGAAGGTAAACTAGGTATAGTTCCTGCAATCGATAATATATTTTATTGCTTTTTCATATCACACAACATTTTCATCATAACAAAAAACCGTCAATACCGCTACTCATATTATGGGCACCTATGTATATTTGTGGTTGTGACGGTTTTTTATTAGGTATGATGAAAAGAAGTTGCAAACTAAATTATCGTGGAACTATATTTTAATTTATTTTTATCTACAGTAACTATTACTTATTTTTTGTACGGCGAATTTAACCGTAAGTTCGAATATTGGTTAAACCTAGAAATACCTAGGTAATAGCCCAAAATATGCAAAAGGGGGAGTGAGTTTAGGTTAGATTAGAATTAGGTTTTAGTTGGTTTTGCATTAATAAAAAAATATAGGCCTAATCTATACTTAACCTAAACTGACATTTTTTGCATATTTCGGGCTCCTACGTGGGTAACCCTACGTTTAACCAATATTCGGGCTTTTACGGTAACATAATACTCATTCTGATTGGTTTAATCTGGCTCCATAATGAAACTGTGGGTTCCAGGTGCTATTGCAAATTAATGCCATTAATTCTATGTATATACATACCTCACATTTCTATAGTGTAGTGACCGTGATCGTGACCATTCATGAATCCGCACACGTCCATCTCCATCATTAATATTTTTTTTTAATAAATTGTTCACTTTTATAAAAAGCCATCACGATAAAAATCAAATATCAAAATTATTTAACGTTGTGAACGGTTCACTTGTTCACTATACGTATCTCGAATATACCCTACTGGCAAACAAAACCTTAGGTCGGCGTTTACATGTATAGGAGTGAATCGCTAATCTACTAAGTCGGAGGGCAAAAATACGAAATATTTGTAATATAACCACTTTAATCTGACGCTAGATCCATGCGCTTGGGAAAATACTTGCCTTCTGTCTTTATTCAGTACATCTTATTTTACGTTTCGTACACACGAAAATCGGCACCCAAGACCAGTAATGCCGACCCCAGTATTTGCGAATGGCAATTAGCGATACGTTAGACTGCCAGAATGCTGACGTCACGAATGTCAAATTGCTTTCCAAACAAGGTTTAGTTCTTTCATATTTCTATTGAGCTCTTCCAAATGACGTCACAGGTTAATATAAAATGTAAAAAACAGATGATTGCCGACCACCGCCGACTTTTGTGTCTAGTATTTTCAATACGCCTATGATGGTTGCGCATGTTGCAAAATCTGTGAATTTTTTATGCTTTATTTTTTTTTTTGGTAGAAAATGACACTCTGAATAGAATGGTATATATGTATGTTATGTCAACTTTTGACATTTTTGCTTAAAACAAAATTATATTTTAAATTTCAAGCTAGAGTCGGAACCTTGGAAATATAGATTTGATGTCTATAATGTTTTTAGTTTCTTGTCCTGGCCAGTTAAAAGATGTCCAAATCGTATTTTTAATCATATCTCAATTTTTTTTAAATGGAACGAGGGTGGCTCATTGGCATATTTGGAAAAAGCATTTTTATGAATAATTTGGTACCACACACTTGGCATTTGGAGTCAAATTGTCCTATCGCATGTTGCAATTTCAAATAAACCATATTCGAAAATGTGTAAATGCGACATATGGTATTATGTCATTCTATACAGAGTGTACTACTAATAGTGAATTTTCTACCGAATAAAGTAATAAAATACCGAGGGTGCCATTTAAAAATCATAAGTTTTAGTAATTTCCGGTGAAACAAGAAGTGACTAAAAACAATTGAATACGTCAATCATTCCTAATTTATGTCATTTACTAACATAGCAAATCTCGATTTTTATCTGAAAAAATAAAAAAGTTATAGGGGGTGAGTCACTCTTGAGACGGACCCGGTATATTATACTCAATTTTCTTATTCTTCTTCTTCTTTCTTCATACTAAGCGAATCGCCTGTTTGGTTTCGTCGTCTCTACCGGTCAGACTGACAAGTTCGCTCCATCGTTTTCGTGGACGTCCTAAGCTTCTGCGACCTAGCGGTGGTTTGTCGCGTGCAACTCTCACTATCCTTCTGTTATCCATTCTGCTGATATGCCCGTTCCATTCTTCCTTTCTGCTGAATACCCACTCATTTACATTTTCCACCTTGCATGCCTTGCATTTCTCTCCCTGTCCAGAAGCCTCTTTCCAGCTATTCTGCGTAGTACTCTCATTTCGGTTGTCTCTAGTAGTTGTTTAGTTTTCGCTGTATCAGGTCGAGTTTCTGCAGTGTATGTCATTATTGGTCGTTATCTTGTAAATTCTCGCTTCAGTTTCCACCTCAATGTTTTTATTTCGCCATATTGTGTCATTCAGACATCCTGCTATTCTGGTTGCCTTATCGTTGTCCGTTCTCGCACCTCCGCTCATCACCATATCCTGACCATTCACCTATCCATCACCATTTTCTTATTTTACTATCAAAATCAATCCTGAATAAATATAGTCATTAGTTTTAATACAACTGTGTTTTCTTTCTCTCTTCATGCCTGGCGCCCAATATTTATATTTTTGATTTTTTATTGTTAATTAGTTTTTCTCCAGTAAAATACAGTATCCACGACTGCTCTACGGATGAAAATTGCCGTTCGCAGTGGTAGTGTTTAAAAAAACGTTATAGTGGATTTGTCAAGGGACAGCAGAGGTGACTTATTAAATCCCTTAAATGGCAAAAAGTACCAACAAGAAGTACTGACGCAAAATGGAACAACAAAATTATACTCTGGAACTCCAGAGGCGTACAAAGATAATGATGATAATATATATTCAAAAATAATAAACAAAAGATTATCGAGGGAACTATAATGAAAAAGAAGAATGAAATTATTATTCCGATGTGGGTTGCCCAATAATTTCATTATCAAATCATAATTTCATTATCAATCATCATTTTATTCAAAAATATTTATTATTTTTTAATTATCACTCTCAAAGAAAATATTATAAACTGACATTATTGCCAAAAAATGTCAAACAAAAAAAATGTTGCTGTTCTCAGCGCTGATGTTTGCAACCCATTATTCTGATAATCATCCCCTTTAACGGACGGGAGTCAAGGGGGCAAAGATTTCTTTTTTATTAAAACGTTCCGCCTGACCTCGTTTAGGTAAACAAATTTGCCCATTACGATATTAAAAGGGCTTTTTTATGTTTGGCGTAGGAAAAATCCGCAAATGGCGACCGAGAAAGGGTCGATTTTTAATTTGGAATAATTTCCTTGAAAGCGATGAGATTTCAGGCCGGCCGTCCTTTGCCAAGGATCGTTGGCGTTTTTCGTTAATTAAATTTTTCAATTTTTGTGTTAGCCTGCAATTTGTAATGTAGCACTCGGTATTAACACTAATTCAGAATGATTTAGAAAATTTCTTTAAATTTATCACGTTAAGTTATCAAAACAAAATGATATTTTTTCCATAGCAACTGTTAAAATTTATCAAAAATAGTAGATAAAATAGTACCTACTTTAACCGCAAAGGTAGATTAAATGATACTTTAACAGCGAGGATAGGTTAAAACTTTATTTCTTCTCGCACGTTTTTTAATTGCTTCCATTTTTGAAATTTTTTGTATTCCTTTTCATAAGTTATTAGGGATTTAAGGAAGTAGTTTGGATATGGCGTTTGTTATTCACAATCATTTTTGTACACATGTTTACTTCTTTCATTCTTTGGGTACACTCGACCGCACCCGACCAAACCTTCCTCATCCAGCCGTCCAGCCTATGTTGTCACGTCTTTAATATTATCAATATTTTTTTACTTATTATACACATATATTGAGATATTAATACTGCATTTTAATAAAGTAGGTTTTAATATTCCATAGATGTATTAAATAGTCCTTTATTATAAGTCGAATACTATGTAAAAAGGATAAATCCTTTATAATATGGCAACACCGATTAGAGGCGAGGTCGCCTATTCATTCTTCTATTATCTTGTAGTACGCGTCACACGTGTGTAGTAAAGCATTGTTGCCGCTACTTCTCTCTAGCTGAATTATTGCATTTTCTTAGTTTGTAGTCCTTAAATGTTTATTTTATTTACTTTTTGTATTCAAGAACTATAAAATATGGTTCGCCAATGCCAAATTTGCAAGAAATTTGACTTAAATGATCCGTTTGAGTCTCGAAACGACTTTCGACCGGTAGGCAACTCACGTTTCAGTCAGTGGCGTTGTTGTAGAAAGGCGCTTATTTGAATAATATTTTAGTAAAATGTAAAATCTGAATTTTTTCTATTACATAATCATTTATATAAAAGTTTTTGTAACAAAATCATAATTATAACCCTGTTATTATACAAGATAAATTATATTAGGCATTGGATAAAAAAATAAATCATGTTTTTATTAAAAATATATTCCAGTTTATCCTAAAACTATCTTCAGAATCTAAAATAACATACAAGAATTTTAAAATGATATTACATTATGAAACAATATTTTTTAATATATCGGGTGCGTCTCAAAAGTCACCCCTATGACTTTCTATTATTTTTTCAGATAAAAAAAACAAATTTGTATGTTAGTATATGACATAAATTGGGATTGACTGACGCATTCAATTATTTTCGGTCATTTCCTGTTTCACCGGAAATGACTAAATCTTTTGATTTTTAAATGGCACCCTCGGTATATTGCTACTTTATTCGATAGAAAATGACACTCTGAATAGAATGACATATCATATGTCAAATTTTGACATTGTCGCTTAGAAACAAATGGTATTATAAATTTCAATCCAGGGTGCCACGTCGCTGTTAAAAACACTAAGTTTTAATCAAGGAGCATTGGAAAAATAGTTTTGATCGTCTAATGTTTTTCGTGTCTTGTCTAGGCCGGTTAATAGATGCACAAATCGTATTTTTAATCATATGTCAATTTTTTTAAATGGAACAAGGGTGACTGATTAGCATATTTTGAAAAAGCATTTTTTATGAATATATTGATACTTGGTATTTCGAGTCAAATTGTCGTTATGAACCGCGTGTTACAATTTCAATTAAACCATATGCGAAAATGTCAAAAGTTGACATATGATATGTCATTCTATTCAGAGTGTCATTTTCTATCGAATAAAGTAGAGAAAAACCTAACCATTTAAAAATCAGAAGTTATAGTCATTTCCGGTGAAACAGGAAGTGACCAAAGACAATTGAATGCGTCAATCAATCCTAATTTATGTCATATACTAACATACCAAATCTTGTTTTTTTATTAGAAAAAATAAAAAAATTATGGGGGTGAGCCACTTTTGGGACGCAGCCGGTATAATAAAGACAGTACCGGGTTAACTAATGTAGTTTTCATTTTATCCACTTTCTAAAAGCTTGCTTTAATGAAACAGATCTCTGTTTTCTCTAACTTACATAATAAGACATCACTTACCAAAAAAAAAAAAATTACAACAATCATGAAGTTTTTTCTCTTTCCGTGTCGCCGATTCTATTATATCTATAGAATAGATCCTGTTTTGATTAATATTAGGGTTGTAAATGTTTGACTAAAATTAATAATTAATTTATTAATTTCAAAAATTAAATAGGTAATTTTGATTATTAAATTTTTTTCTATAACATGTATTGTCATAAGAAAAAAAATAATAAAAAAAAAGAAAGAAAATAAGATAAAAATAATGAAGAAGAAATATAGAAAGGTAAAAGAGAAAGGTGAATTAAAATATTATATAAAATTATTTACTGATACAAAAAAGAGCTATAAAAGGGTGTCAAAATATCAAAACCTTTTTTCTCTTATGACAACAGAAAAACTATAATTTATATTATAGCTGTGTTAAATTAAATAAAACTATGTTACGGTGAGATAAATTAAAAGATAAAGAAAAGAGACAGCAACAAACTAATAGTTATTATTTAATTATTTAACTCTTACTCCTCAAACAGGTCAATGCCCAAATCGGTAGCTTCTACGGAGAGTAGGGGGGGTTATAACTAAATGTGTCTAAATTAAATATAAATAAGCGCCACCCACTTTCTGGACCCTAAGAGTAAAAGTGATGTTTCTGAAAGAAAGTGGGAAACAAAATACTAAATAAAACAATAGGAATCACTTAACTCATTTAATAAAGAAGGTTCAGCAGCAATCACGATAAAAAGGTAAAACTTTAAATATTGTATGTATGGCTTAAGACGAGAAAATCAGTTGTCAATATATCAAACTAAATTATAGAAATATACCAATATATCAGATAAAACTATTTAAATCTTATACTGAAATAAACTTAATAACTCAGTACATTTATATACTAAGGCAAATAATGAAAAGTAATTAACTACAAAACAGTACAGCTCAAAAAGTATCGGCAGTACACAAGTGGTAACTTGAACGATAGTGTCTAAACTTAAAACGGTTAAATCGATATCATAAATCTCAAAATGGATATATAACAAACGCTATAAATTACTAAAACGGAAATACGTACTCGCGATACTTACTAGTAAGTTCACAGATCGAGCCGCAAGTAAAAAGTCTAAAGAAGTTAACTATAACTATCTCAAATACGCAAATTAAATAGTTAAACTCAATAAACAGTAAAATGAAATGAAATGGGTACTTATCAGGACATTCCAGAATCTCGGTTGTCGGTGACTCAGATGGTTGCTGACTTTTGACTGCTTATGGAGACGGCGGACGGCGGACGGTGAGCTGGCTTCAATATCCCATAGTGGTCGGTCTCAGAAGGTCTTCTGGATCAAATGAGGTGATGGTTAGCTCAGAACCACATGGTGAACACGGACGGGTGACCTCTTATTCAAAGGGTGACGTAGGGACTTCATGGCAAGAAGAAACGGCAGCAACGGCAACGAATAATAGATCCAGCAGTACAAAAAGGTAAAATGGAGATCAAATCCAAAATTACATGGAGATAAAAACGAAGTTAAACTAAATTAAATCCAAATTAAATTAAATTAAATGGCCTGAAAAAGAAGTTCAAAATTACCTTCAAGAAAAACTACAAAATGGCGTAAAACATACCTGAGATGTCATGTGGCCATTCATCAACTCTTCTCTCAAATTCGTGCGGTTAAAATAATTAGAAAATCGGAAAACTCCACTTGAATAGTGCAAACGGCAAACTATTCACTAAATAATTATTTAACAGAACTTGCAAGAACTTATATCAGCACAAGGCTTGATCCAAAAGCGTGTCTGCACACAAAGACGGATCGTTCTAGAAGAAGGAAATCATGGATGAACACCGGACAAAAGGGCAGTAAAAAAAACACAGCAAATCAATGTTGCCAATAAACCAAATAACATACTCCCTAAGAGCAAAACATGAAATACGTAAAATATAAAAAATCAATAAATCGAAAGTATTGAAAGTAAAGGAAAATCGAAGAATGAAATCGAAAGTACTACAGAAAATAATATTACGCAACCAATACACAATGTAAACAATCAAAAAGTCACCATCATATATAAATGTCATATATAACTGTCAATCAAACCCTATAATTCGGTAACTAATGCTAATATGCCCGATATTTACGTTGCCGCAGAATAAGAAATTACAAAATAACCTCAAATATTGTTCGGCTGTAAACACATCGCTGTCAAAACATTACTCAAGGTAATTTTAATAAAATTACGATTTTGCAAGCCTTTAAGAGACTAAATATCAGCCACACATCGTAAGTAATATATTTAAAAGTACCTATTAATAATTACTAAACGTTTTATTTACTTTTAGTTTATGATGTTCAACAATTGAATGTGCTACACTGATATCAACACTTGTTCGATTCAAAATAAAGTTAAATGCGTATTATAATCATGGGAGAAACTATAGCATTTTTATAATAATGCTACATTCCAAGGAATTTGTGTAAAATATGATAATATAAACCAAATTTAACTTGTTGAAATAGAAGGCATCGTATTTAGCTTCGAAAAACTATAAAGCAGTACGAGACAGAGAAATTTACAGCGAAATTAGATCCTTTTTTATGTTGTTAAAAGAAAAAGTGTAAGGGGCAACAGTAAATAAACATATTTTAGCCTAGAAATTATATTATTTACCGATTTGTTTTTAGATTTTAAAGAAATGGCGAATATTCCAGGTTTGATAAAACAATAAACTAAATTCAAGAAATGTCTCTAAATTTACAATATTGAGCTCAAAATAAATAAAATTAGAAAAGAAATGTATGAGAATATAAATCCCGTAACAACACCTCCCCTTCTTACAAAATAAGTTTCGAAGAAACTTATACTAAATGAGAAAATAAAATCTTAAATTAAAGCTAGAGGTATAAAAAAATAGGAATCTATTAACGGTACGATAAGCGGTAAGTATGTGAGATTATATTAAAATTAATTTTGATCAATGGAATCATCTGGAGGATGAGCTTTCAGATCCTTGGCATGATACACACCCAGGCTTTTACCAGTGAGATCAGATAGTTCATATGACCAAGGAGATAAAATTTTAGTTATAATAAACGGTCCACTATATTTTCGATTCAGTTTGGCGGTAAATTGTTTTGATGCATCAGAGAGTACAAAGTTCCGTTTGAACACTTGCTGATTTAGCTGAAATTTATCATCTCTTCTCCTAAGATTGTATCGGTTTCTTGAAGTCTGATAGGCTTGTTGAAGTTTCTTTTGCACCTCAGCAAAAAGTTTACTTAATGACTTAGATCTTTGTTCATGATCAACGTCAGATACATTGTCAGAATCTGGTGGAGACTTGGTAACTGGATGATAATTAATCTCTCGTCCAAACACTAAGAAATTTGGAGTGTGTCCAGTAACGTCATGACGAGCTGATCTAATAGCACAAGATACCTTCGGCAAAACTTTATCCCATTTCTTTTGATCATCAGATATGTAACATGAGAGCATAGTCTTCAAAACTCGATGAGTTCTCTCGACAGGGTTTGCTTGAGGATGGTAATTTGCGGTATGCTGGATTGTGATTTTATATTCTTCCATTAGATGTTTAAATATTTTGCTCTTGAACTGAGGACCATTATCAGCGATAACCTTTTGAGGAGCTCCATAAACTAAAATAACAAAATCTTCAAACCATCTTGAAACACTAACAGCTGTAGCAGATCTGAGTGGGAAAAATAAAACAAATTTACTGAAAACATCACAAACTGAAAATATATGAGTATATCCAGTAGAAGATCTAGGAAGAGGTCCAACTAAGTCAATGCTAACAATTTGCCAAGGTCTTGAAGCAACGGGTGAACACTTAGCATTTTTCCGATAGGAGGCTTCTGTTCAGGCTTTGCTTGTAAGCAAATATGACACTTCCTGATATATCTTGCAACATCAGTTCTCATACTGGGCCAATAATAGTGTTGTGATATCCTAGCAACTGTCTTTAAAACACCTAAATGTCCACAAGTAGGCGGGTCATGATGGTTTCTAATAATCTCAGATCTATTGTCTCTAGGTACAACAATCAACCAAATATCTTCGGGATTAATTAAGTCTGGATAAGATGATCTTGCTCGTTTATACAATTGGTTATCTTTCAACAGCCAAAGCGGAAATTTCACTGGAAATTTTGTAACATTCTCACACATACGTTTATACCAACGGTCTGTGGTATTGGATTGGTTACTATCTGGGAGTAGAGAAGTATCAACGGAGTCGATAACAGGAACGGCTCTGGACAGAGTATCTGGAACAACATGATCTTTGCCTTTACGGTGAATTATTTCAAAGTCATATTGTTGAAGTCTGATTGCCCATCTGGCTATTCTACCAACAGGATCCTTAATGGAATTAAGCCATTTTAAACAATAATGATCTGTGATGACATAAAACTTCGTGGCTTGAATATATGGTTTAAGCTTTTCAATGGCAAACAGCACAGCAAGACATTCCTTTTCAGTAGTTGAAAATTTTCTTTCGTTCTTTGTTAAAGATCGACTGAGATAACAAATAACATGTTCTTGATCACCATCCGTCTGAGTCAATACGGCTCCTAAACCATAATCAGATGCGTCGCATTGAATAGTAAAAGGCTTCTCAAAATTTGGACATGAAAGAATGGGTGCTTTAATTAAATGTTCTTGAACAGTTCGAAAGGCTGTCTCACATTCAGTACTCCAATCAAATTTAACATTCTTCTTGGTCAGATTTGTCAGTGGTGCAACTACAGTTGAGAAATTCGGTACAAAACGGCGATACCATGACGCTAAACCAACAATACGTCTACTTCAGTTACGTTCTTCGGCGGCGGAATTTTTACGATAGCTTCAACTTTCTCGGGATCAACGGAAAGTCCAGATGCGTTGACGACATATCCTAAATATTTAAGCTCGGATTTACAGATGTTACATTTGTCTTTGTTTATACTAAGTCCTGCTCTATTAAGACGATCTATTACTTCCTGTAACACTTTGCAATGCTGTTCGAAAGTAGGAGTGCATACAATAATGTCGTCGAGATAAACAAAAACGTATGGATCTAAATCTACTCCAACTACTTGATCGATGACTCTTTGCCAAACGGCTGGGGCATTGGTCAATCCAAAAGGCATCCTTTTAAATTGAAATAGACCACGTCTGGGTACAGTGAAAGCTGTTAACGGTTTGGATCTTCAGCTACTGGAATCTGCCAATAAGCCGATTTAATGTCAAGAGTGGATAAATATTTAGCATCTCGAAGCTTGTCTAAAGTTGAATTAATTAGAGGAAGAGGATAAGCATCATGAAGTGTAACTTTATTAAGTGCTCGATAATCTACACAAAAACGCCATTGATCGGATTTCTTCCTAATCATTACAATGGGAGATGACCATGGAGAATTGGAAGGCTCGACAATATCATTTTCAAGCATCTCATTCAACTCCTTGTCTACTACTTTTTGCAATGCCGGTGACAATGGGTAGTAACGTTGCTTTATCGGAGGAGAATTGGTCTTAATCTCAAGCTGTACTAAGTTGGTACGTCCAAGTTTGTCTGTTCTTCCTGAAAATGACTTCTCTAGCATATCATCTAACACTTTTCTTTGAGATTGACTGAGTGAATCCAAAGACTGAACGGCAGAAACTTGAGCAATAGGTGTCAGTGGATCTCTAAATTTCCATTCATTCGCACGTAAATCTGGTACTAGTCCCATTTTCGACCAAAAATCAATTCCAAGAATCAGTGGATGTCGTAAACTAGGTACAACCAGTACGTTAATTAATGCTAGTCGGTCTCTCAAATTAAAATGTAGAGTAACTGTGCCAATACTAACACAGGATTCGCCATTTGCGACAACACAACTCAAAAGCTCAGAAGAATCCAATTTACAGACATTCTTCAATATATTCCAACCAGGAGAACCCAAAATTGTTCTTGTAGATCCGCTATCCAATAAACCTAAAATAGTAGTGCCATATATAGAAATTTCAAGATACGGTCGTTCATCTCCTTTAGCATGGGCAAAAATATAATCTAAATCTGCATTGCGAGATAACACTTCTGTCGGGTTAGAGGCCTGATAGGCGTCACAAGATACTTGGCCATCTATCTTGCGCCGGGCTCGTTTTTTGAACACTTCGGGCATGTCTTAAAAGTTACATTATCAGTGCCACATTTAAAACAAAATTTTCTTCGTTGCTTGGTGCACTGCGAAAAGATGTGTCCCTGTTCTTGACAATTCCAACACTTGGCCTGACTTGAATTTATGACGTTTAAGTTCGGTGTTGCTTCAGAAAGGTTCAAAAATTCAGAAGACTGAGTATAGTTGCTAACAGGTGCTATATCTTGTTCTACAGCAGAAATATTGATATTCGGTTTACGATATGCCAGTTGAGGTTCTAAAATTGTGCGGTAGTTTGTAGGCGGTGGTACAAATCTCTGTATCCTTATCTCGGTTTCTTCTACAGAACGGCTAAATTTAAGTAAGTCTTGGATGCTTACAATATCATGGGTAGCTAAACGGCTTTGAATGTATGGAAGTAGATTTCGTTTCATAATCTGAAGTCGGTGTGATTCAGGCGGTAAAACTGGTAATTTTCTAAAGAGGTTCTCTAGAGCCACAATGAAACTGATGACTTTCTCTTGGGACCCTTGTGTACGGCGTCTGATTTCATCCCAAATTCCAGTTTCGTAATCGTACGGCATGAATGCGTCCTTTAGTTGACTAACTAGATCATCCCAATCAAGAAAATGTTTAGTTCTGTACCACAGTAAAGCATCTCTAGTCAAAAGTTCAGGTGCTGATCGAAGTAATTGATCCTTGCTAATGCCTCTAGAACGTCTAAGTTCTTCGAGTCTCTCTAAGAAATCATTTAGGCTAGACTGACCATCGTATGTTAAGTTCCATCTTCCAATATCATAATGACGATAATTATATTCTTGAATCGGTTGAGGAATTGTAGAGGATACTCCACGTAAAGGTGAAAATTGGAAATTCTCTAATCGTTCAGCTAAATTTACAACAGGATTAGAATGGCTCAAAGTCTGATCACGGTATGTAGTATTAGCATTTGCTACATGAGAACTGTTGGCAACAGGATCACTAAATCTAACATGTGAATTCCTAAAAACTGTACTAGGTACTGATGAAAAATTCGGTTGCAGTGCGTTGGAAGTTGATACGTTGGAAGCTTGTGGCGGAGGGACAAAATTTGGTGAACTTACTGGTAGTCTCGGTTGTCTATCGTGTCTCTCAGGAACTAATCTTGAACGTTGCTCAAAATCAGCTAAAGGCATATCAATCAATGATTCAAATGTATCATTACAGTTCTGGAGAGGTACGGTTATCATATCGTCCACATTAATCAAGTCTGTGGTAACCACATTCTCATTGAGACTAGGTACACCTTCTTGAGAAATTCCACCATTATATACAACTTCTAAATCCTCCTTCAAATTCATAGCTTTGTCCAGTAATTCTTTCTTAAAACTACAATCCTGTTCGACGTCAGAAAATATTCTGCTCAATCTAGAAATTGAGTGAACTAACTGAGAATTTAGTCTTTTATATTCATTATCTTTATTCACAGTGTCAAATCGTTGGATATCTCTCTCTATGGCATATAGTTTAGCTCTGCACATACAAAGTTCACTGACTGGATCAAAATTTGTTGTAGTAGGCATTGGTACATGACCTTCACGTTCTAGTCTTAAAGCTTCTCTAAGTGATGTTCGCTTCTGTGCAAAATTACCGGTTGTAGGTAATCCACGGATCGATAACTCATATTTAAGTTCCTTATGTGACAATAGATTGACTTCCATTGTATTCAAATTTAAATGAAAATTTTAGAAAAAGAAATAAAAGTAATGGCAATTATCTATATACTAACTTAAATGTCCAAAGAAACTGCAAAATATATTAAAAATACTGAAGTATTTCCAAACAAAAAACTATAATCAAAATTTAATTTAAATCTGCTAAAAGTCTGCAATAAATCAATAGTCTAAATAATCAAAGTCTAAATTACTCAATATAAATCTAAGTCTAAATCAAATCGCAAGAAAAAAAATTCTTGAAATGTACACTAAGTAAAATTATTGTGACGAAGTCGCAATCCCGACCCCCACAAAAAAAAATAAAAAAAACTATAAGCTGGAATAAACCTACAGGCTTAAAAAATAAAAATCAGCTATAAAAGCTAGCTATAGTGATCAAAATTAACTCTAAAAGCTAAAATATCAATCACTACAAAATCGACAGTGCGATCAGTGTCCACAAACAATATAACTCAAAAAAATAATAAACTAAACCACTCTAATTGGCGTCAAAATAAGTAACACCAAAAATCCGCAAAGAGTACGGTGAGCAAAACTGTAATTATAAAAAAAACTCTAACTAGTACTATAACATTTAACAACTGCTTGTTAAAGAAAACTAAAATAATATACCTAACACCAGTGTGTTCAGCTCAGCAGCAACATAAATATCAATCAGCATAAAAAATTTCAATAATATCCTGAAAAATATACCCAAGAAAAAATATTCAAATTGCGCAAGAAAAAAAAATCAAACTGTACTATCAATAATATTCGCAATACCTGTTCAAGTCAACACTGTGCCAAAATACATTAATAAAAGGTACCAAAAAAAAAATATACAGAACAACCAACTATTCCGTACTTTAAACCATACAATACAGGAAAAAAATACGATAAATTTAATTCAGTTAGCTAATTAGAAAAAAATATATATATCAGTTTAAATATTAATCACCAAAAAAAAAAAATGACTGTTTGTCATACAAATTGCGAACCTAACTTCTTTTAAACCGTTGGGCGCCAATTTGTCATAAGAAAAAAAAATAAGAAAAAAAAAGAAAGAAAATAAGATAAAAATAATGAAGAAGAAATATAGAAAGGTAAAAGAGAAAGGTGAATTAAAATATTATATAAAATTATTTACTGATACAAAAAAGAGCTATAAAAGGGTGTCAAAATATCAAAACCTTTTTTCTCTTATAACAACAGAAAAACTATAATTTATATTATAGCTGTGTTAAATTAAATAAAACTATGTTACGGTGAGATAAATTCAAAGATAAAGAAAAGAGACAGCAACAAACTAATAGTTATTATTTAATTATTTAACTCTTACTCCTCATACAGGTCAATGCCCAAATCGGTAGCTTCTACGGAGAGTAGGGGGGGTTATAACTAAATGTGTCTAAATTAAATATAAATAAGCGCCACCCACTTTCTGGACCCTAAGAGTAAAAGTGATGTTTCTGAAAGAAAGTGGGAAACAAAATACTAAATAAAACAATAGGAATCACTTAACTCATTTAATAAAGAAGGTTCAGCAGCAATCACGATAAAAAGGTAAAACTTTAAATATTGTATGTATGGCTTAAGACGAGAAAATCAGTTGTCAATATATCAAACTAAATTATAGAAATATACCAATATATCAGATAAAACTATTTAAATCTTATACTGAAATAAACTTAATAACTCAGTACATTTATATACTAAGGCAAATAATGAAAAGTAATTAACTACAAAACAGTACAGCTCAAAAAGTATCGGCAGTACACAAGTGGTAACTTGAACGATAGTGTCTAAACTTAAAACGGTTAAATCGATATCATAAATCTCAAAATGGATATATAACAAACGCTATAAATTACTAAAACGGAAATACGTACTCGCGATACTTACTAGTAAACAGATCGAGCCGCAAGTAAAAAGTCTAAAGAAGTTAACTATAACTATCTCAAATACGCAAATTAAATAGTTAAACTCAATAAACAGTAAAATGAAATGAAATGGGTACTTATCAGGACATTCCAGAATCTCGGTGGTCGGTGACTCAGATGGTTGCTGACTTTTGACTGCTTATGGAGACGGCGGACGGCGGACGGTGAGCTGGCTTCAATATCCCGTAGTGGTCGGTCTCAGAAGGTCTTCTGGATCAAATGAGCTAGGTGATGAGGTGATGGTTAGCTCAGAACCACATGGTGAACACGGACGGGTGACCTCTTATTCAAAGGGTGACGTAGGGACTTCATGACAAGAAGAAACGGCAGCAACGGCAACGAATAATAGATCCAGCAGTACAAAAAGGTAAAATGGAGATCAAATCCAAAATTACATGGAGATAAAAACGAAGTTAAACTAAATTAAATCCAAATTAAATTAAATTAAATGGCCTGAAAAAGAAGTTCAAAATTACCTTCAAGAAAAACTACAAAATGGCGTAAAACATACCTGAGATGTCATGTGGCCATTAATCAACTCTTCTCTCAAATTCGTGCGGTTAAAATAATTAGAAAATCGGAAAACTCCACTTGAATAGTGCAAACGGCAAACTATTCACTAAATAATTATTTAACAGAACTTGCAAGAACTTATATCAGCACAAGGCTTGATCCAAAAGCGTGTCTGCACACAAAGATGGATCGTTCTAGAAGAAGGAAATCATGGATGAACACCGGACAAAAGGGCAGTAAAAAAAACACAGCAAATCAATGTTGCCAATAAACCAAATAACATACTCCCTAAGAGCAAAACATGAAATACGTAAAATATAAAAAAATCAATAAATCGAAGTATTCAAAGTAAACGGAAATTGAAGAAGAAATCGAAAGTACCACAGGAAAATAATATTACGCAACCAATATACAATGTAAACAATCAAAAAGTCACCATCATATATAAATGTCATATATAACTGTCAATCAAACCCTAATTCGGTAACTAATGCTAATATGCTCGATATTTACATTGCCGCAGAATAAGAAATTACAAAATAACCTCAAATATTGTTCCCCTGTAAACACATCGCTGTCAAAACATTACTAAAGCTAATTTTAATTAAATTACGATTTTGCAAGCCTTTAAGAGACTAAATATCAGCCACACATCGTAAGTAATCTATTTAAAAGTACCTATTAATAATTACTCTAAACGTTTTATTTACTTTTAGTTTATGATGTTCAACAATTGAATCTGCTACACTGATATCAACACTTGTTCGATTCAAAATCCATACTATAATCATGGGAAAAGCTATAGCATTTTTATAATATTGGTACATTCCAAGGAATTTGTTTAAAATATGATAATATAAACCAAATTTAACTTGTTAAAATAGAAGGCATCGTATTTAGCTTCGAAGAACTATAAAGCAGTACGAGACAGAGAAATTTACAGTGAAATTAGATCCTTCTTTATGTTGTTAAAAGAAAAGGTAAGGCAACAGTAAATAAACATATTTTAGCCTAGAAATTATATTATTTACCGATTTGTTTTTAGATTTTAAAGAAATGGCGAATGTTCCAGGTTTGATAAAACAATAAACTAAATTCAAGAACTGTCTCTAAAATTACAATATTAAGCCCAAAATAAATAAAATTAGAAAAGAAATCTATGAGAATATAAATCCCGTAACAGTATTTTATTATTTTTATCGCTTTTGGGCGTTTTTTTCTAAACTTTTATTTAAAAAACCTCTCCTAAATCTTAATAAAACATAAAAAAGTTAAATACGATATATTTTTAATTGAATTATAGCTTTATTAAAATAAAAATTACCCGGCTATGGTACGGAGAGTTCAGGTGTACTGAGGAACGCAAGACAGTGTTGCATTCCTCGTCAGAGTCGTCAGGGAACAACCGTTACGACGGAGACAACCTATCTATCGCTCGTGTCGCACTCGTTAGAGCCTAAAACAATAACACAACAATAACAAGACATTGTCTGACCGCATCTTCCAGCTATTTATGAATGACATGCTCAGTCTATATGTTATTTTAAGTCTATGCTTCAGCCTGAATATATGTTGGTAATGTACTTATTTCGTTTTGAGCCATTTCTGGCTCCAATTCAATTAGCAATCGACACGAAAGAGAATTAAAAAATATTGACTCAAAACTGACAACTAAAGAGACAGCTTTATTTATTTGTCTAATTACATAGAAACCAACGCCAACCCAGCACAATATTTTTTCTACTCGTAATAAATTCCTTGAAATGACAATTTCTGAATATTTTTTAAAACGTAACTCGCTATGGAAAAAAATATTTTTTTATACACGACGATAAAATTGCATTATCATCTCACGAAATTAATTCACTCGCGATTTCATTGCCCGTGAATTAATCTTTTCGGTCGACGATAAAATACCATTTTATCGTCTTCTATAAAAAATAACTATTTCTAAACATTTATTGTTTTAAACAGATATTCCTATGCTTGTTGAAGTGAAACTTTTTTACGCGCGCTGGGAGTAAAAATTCAAGTTACTTTTTTATATTAAATAGAACACCCAGTATATTATTCCGATAGTCAATGGAGAATTCATGTCTCTTCAAAATACTATTAAAGTTCCCCACCCCTCAAACAAATATTTTCCTAGATATTTTCATTTTTATGTAGTAGATCTTTATTATTTGGTAAAAACATAAGATAATATCTGACGTTACTTCAACATAGTTGGTCAATTTAATTCAACTGGTAACTTAAACAACTAGTTATCATTTTGTGTCAGTTAAAACAAAACAAATTTTCAGAAATTTGCCGAAAATTAAAACTTATCCTACATCCGAGAGAATTGATAGAATATATTACTAATATAGGTGACTGCAGGGTGCATTCATCAATTCATAGAATGCTTAAATGCTCCTGATTTATCTAGTCTGGACTTTTTTTTGGGTGTATGTTAAAGACAATGCTTACGAAACTCGACCAACTATTGTGCCATGTTTTTGGAAGCAGAACACCACATATGCCTCTTAACATGTAAAGATCTTTTAAAAAAGTCATTTTATGCAGTGAGTAGGAAATGAAGCATTTTGAGCATTTAATTTCAACTAACTAAATTTTATCACATAATTATACGCTTTTATCTAGTTTTAATTCTGTAACAATTAAAATATGTTTTAAACGTGTCTGAATATTTTTATTGCCATTGAATATTTTACTCTAAGGCCTTTAATTTTTGTTAAATTAACGAAAGGTATATCACAGCTACCTAAATGTTATCAAATAATAGAGAGATATCGGAAAACCGAATAGCGTCATGCAGTATTTACGCGTACCTTATTTTGACAGTTACGATATGCGCGAGTCAATTTTTAACGCTACGCCCGCTAATAACGTTACCGCCTGACGTAATTTGCGGATCAATTACACCAAACGCTATAACGAAAAATATAAATAACGTTTAAAAATTGCTTAAATGAGCATGTGCGGATATTTGACAACCGGGGCCGGCCGGCGAGATCTTTTATTTTAGGTTATGTTTGAATTGTTTTGAATTATTACTTTATTAGTTTTATTAGGTAATTTGATATTTAAGTAGCTGAGATTAGTTTTAATTAAATAAATGTGGCCCAAAATATGGATTCCACCTCTTCCAATATTAAAGAACCTATAAAGAGGCTTAGGTTTACAGCAGATGACGACTTAGCCCTTCTAAGAGAATTTGTTGCGCTAAACCCACCCAACCAGACGTTGAACAATAAAGCACTGGAAATAAGTACTTTAGCCCTTTAGTTTTAAAATACCTAGTAAACAAAACAATTTCAAAGTATTAGATTCAAAGGTAGGTTAAGTTTAAATAGCGGACGCGACGCGAACAGAATTCTTTCCGATCCGATAAATATAAATGAAGAGAGTTAATACCACCTCACGTAAAGGAAATCACGTATTAATTTTGTCTCACCCTGAATAACTTTTTGGATCAAATTTTAATTTAGTTTAACATTCAATGGTTATTTTAACTAAATATCAGGCTATACAGGGTAAATTCCAATATAGGTAGCTTATATTGAAATTGAAATTTGTTCTTCATTTTTAGAAAATGTTAGATATATCAAAAACATTACATTATAGTCATATACTTCTTTAATAAAACTCACCTTTATTTTTCTCCTACAATCCGAAAATCAATTAATATACTATAATGTGTTCCATTACAAAAAAAAACAACTTTGATGCGTAATTTTTTTTGGGACTACCGTTCCGTATGAGAGGCGCCACCCTGTATAAATCTGTAAGTTAAACAACTAAATAATTTTATGATTGAGATTCAATGAAATACATCAAAAGATAGAATAGGGTTCGGGTGAGAAAACTCATAAACTAATAATTAATGGCTACAATAAAATTTGAAAATTTTGAATATTTTTATTAAGCGATCGTAAAATAATTAATACTAAAACCAGACACTTTATTTTGTTTATTGCAACATTTGCACGTTTTATTAATTTAATAGCTCATAATTCAGGATCAAGTTTCTATTAATTCAGTGCGAGACTAATACCAAAATGGATTAATAACCAGATCATTATTTCACATTTTTTAGTTATATTGGAAAACCTGATATTGGTATATTAAGTTTTTAGTTGCTTATCGTTAATAGGTCCATATAAAGTGTCACACTGAAAACTGCCTCGATTGATATTGAAAAAAGTACATTTAGGAATAAGGTTGCTGGGGTTTGAAATCATGTTTGATCCCTCACTCGGAGGCCTTGGGCTAATTGCGATACCCCTGTATTATTATACCAAACCTTCTTCTCATTCTTTCGTTGCGCTAAAGCACTTCCAGCTCTTTGTAAAGTTCCGGATGGCGCTGATGTTGGCTTCTGCTGCTTCCCCTAGTCCCTCCAAAAAAACCTTGCCCTAAAGTTTTAAAGCGTCGGTATTCCAATGCCGGATAGTAGCACAGCAGGTGCTCTATGCTTTCTTCTTCCTCTCCGCATTCTCTGTAGTAGTCGTTGTTGGAAATATTGCATCTCAAGAGGTTTATCCCCGTGGGGTAGTTTCTAGTAATGACACCTACAATTATGCGTACTAGATTCTTTTTGTGCTTTAGTAGTTGTTTTCCACCAGGCCACACGCCACGCCATGCCTTGGTGGCATGACGTGACGTCATGAAGATCTGTGCGTATGTTTTTCCAATTATGTATGGCCTAATAGGGTCCCGGCTTAATTCTATTAAGTGTTCTCCAGGTTTTCCAATCCAAATGTAATCCAAATTCCCCTTGGTGGATCTTGATGTAGAGGAAACTCATGTGGTGGTTCTATATTTACAGTGTTTCAGAAGTCTCGACGGGATTTCAGTCGTGTCGGAGGTATTTCAGCTGCATAAAGCGGATGCCTGTTATCGAATGATTGCAGGAATATTTCTATATACTCAAGTACGACGTGTTGCGAAGGAGTCAAAGCCTGCTGCCGTGTAATCTGTTTAGCTGAGTTACCTTTATGCAGCCAGTAGTTATTTTGCACATCTCATTGAGAGCCGCATCAATTAGTTTAGCATGGGCAGATCTGCACCAAACGGGACAAGTATATTCACCGGCTGAGAAACATAAGGCTTCTACTGTTGTCCTTAGAGTTGTCCGAATAGCTCCCACCTACTTTCACAGAGCTTCTTCAGCAGATTTTACGTGTGGCGGCTTTGTGTTTGGTTTTCTCGCAATGGTGCTTAAGTGAGCAATCTCTCTAGTACAACCCCTAAGTTTTTCGGATGGTCCTCGTGTTGTAAAATGTTACCCTCCCACATAATATTTAGCTTGCGTCTAGCTTTTCTAGTGCACAGGTAGAAACCCCACAAACTTGGGTTTTAGAAGGATTGGGTTGAGACCTCTCTGAGGAGAGTTGATTTTGTAATATTCGGATATATTTTTTTCAAGGGTTGCTTTCTAGACTCTGCTCGATATTCTCGAAGTTGTTGGCTTGAACAGCTATATTGCAAGATCGTCGGCGTAAGGAAAGTGTCTGGAATGGCTAGATGTTGGTTGGTCGTCCCCAATTCAAACCAAGCATAGAGATAGCCATCTTCATATTTGCTCTGTCAACCGCAGAGTTCGGTTCAATTCGTGTACTTTTTTTACTTAGGAGAGCCCGAAAAATATTGCACCGAGTTACACTACCGAGTTTAAGTTACACGTACTGTATACTCTCAAGTTACTCTCAAGTACTTGTGCTGTCAAGTTACGCTACTCTATTCTTAGTATACACTTAAGCCGCGTACACATCTGGGCAAAAGAACCGAATGAGCAATCAAATGTAGACGGACGCACGCACTGCGCCGAACACGCTCATGCGGTGCGCCAGCCGAACCGAGAGTTGTCGGTCCATCAAAGGAAATTCGTGCTCAGTCTGGACGGGTTTTAAGTAGCGTATAAACACACACCGAACGGCGCCGTACGACATGGATTTTTCGCAAGACAGGTGTTTACAATTAATCAAAGAATTTGAGAAAAGGCCTATTTTATGGAAAGTTTTATGGACGTCGCGCCGCCGCCGGCGAGATTCAAAAAAAATAGATGGTCTAAAGGGTTCTTATCGGCGAGAAAAAGCAAAAGAAGTTCGAATTTATTTGAGACTTCCTACAAATTATATTCACTTAAATAATTATGACACCCGTATTTTGTGTATAATAACAACATTAATATAAAAACTTTAATACAGTTACACACATTTTTTGGTCCTTAATGCCATTTAGAAGAAATGAAAAATCACTTTTTGACATTCTTGTGAAATTTTTAAATCGCCTGCCATCCCCGTCGCTTCGGATGTCGTGCAATAAAAAAGAACTGTTAAGGCTCCAATCTCGACTTCTTTGAAGATATAATTGTGAAGACCATCTACGTCGTCGTCTCTTTTTCTTTAGCAACTCATAAATAACTATGAACGCAGCACTAGCTACTCCTAAATGTTCCATGTTTCTCACTAAATTCGGACACAAACACTGGAGCGCCTCCGAATGCAGGCTCATGCGGTTCTGTGCGAAAAAAAAACACAATTCGCCGGAATGAATGCTCATTCGGCTCAAACTGCTCATTCGGTTCGTTTGCTCAGATGTGTACGCGGCTTTAGATCGAGACTATTTAGATTTACCTACTGTTATTTATTCTTTTTTCTGCTGTACGCCCGCCAGAGTCATCTTTATTAGTTATTATGTTATTAATAAAAGAATAGTGCTAAAACAAAATTTCCAAACCTAACAACAAACAACAGATGTTTATTAAAATGATCAGTGTCTTAAAGAAAGACATCTGACAATACGAGTAGTTATTTTACAAATTAGTGTTTTTGTTGAATAGCAACTGACGATAATATTGATACAAATTGATTAGTTAATTGTGCAGTCACTAAGAATCTTACGTAACTTTAGTTAGAAGTTTAACCATTTAACTTTCGTTAATCCAATCTGTTTTTGAGCACTGATCGTGAGCTGTCCACCGGCCCATCGTCCCACCGACCCACAAGGAATTTTCCCATATGGCCCATCCACCCCTGCTAGTTCCCTCTTTTAGCACTAGAAAAATCTGTCCCACTGAGATCTGAACGGAAAATTTTAAAATTATTCTACTTATTTAAGACAGTAGCTTAGAAAAATAATAATAATTTGAGCATGACAAATATTCTAGATCAACCGTTCGAATCATAGTCGCGTCGTTACAGCAATTAATAAAGACAATGCAAGTCCGAAATCTGAGTTTTGCACAAGACCATACTTTTTCTTCAAGTTTCAACCAAAGCCACAGATATGTACCAAAAATCTGAAAGATATCGAGACCAAGCGACCCTGTCGGTCCTAGGTAAAAAGTAGACCCGTAATCTGGAGGCGATTATGACCTTTTCAACAATAATTATCTAATTTCCTGGCGACTGGTCCGTCTGACTCCGTATACCGATTAAATTTCTATAAAAATTAGTTTCGATTTAATTGCAGCTCCTCTCGCCGCCTCCCTTTCTCCGCTCTTTAATTATCTTCTATTAAAACACCGAAACGATCCCGTAGTATTTACAAAAATTTACCTTTTTTCTATCAATGAGTTCAATTAGTTCGTCTGGGGCTTTGAGCGGAGGCGACTAAAACTTGCGGTGGTTGTTCTTTTTTGTTAATTGATTTAGGGTGAAATTTTACTATGACATTAGTTACTGCTTTGGAATTGACTAAAAATGGCATAATAAGATATGAAATATGTGAGTGATATAATTAAATATACAGTATGTCCTGTGTGCATTGCCTTTACAAGAGGAAAAAACTTTTTTATTATTGACATTTTGAGAAAAATGCATTCTTCATAAAAACGTTTGCTTGTTCCAAAATGGTTAATCCCGTTTATACTTTTCCAAATTTCCATACCGTTTTAGAGAAAATTAAAAAAAGCATGAAAATATGGTTGATTTTTTTCCTTGATTGAATCCCAGTCCTCCTCAAAGTACCTTTTCCTAAGTGCTAAAAATGAAAACCCGTTTTTATGGTAATATAGTTTCGATTTCATTCTTTAATAGATTCTTATTGATAGAATTTTAATTAACGTCATATTTTTTGCTGTCTTAAAATTTAAAGAAGCACAAAATTTATTTAGTTCGATGCTACGGGAAGGGTGATAATAGTTATTGGAAAAGGTAATATTTTAAGAACAGAAAAAATATGACGTCAAAATTAATAATAACCATCTATCAAAGAATGAAATCGAAATTATATTACCACAGAAACGCGTTTTAATTTTTAGGAAAAAATCAACCATATTTTTTCATTCTTTTTTCTTAATTTTCTCTAAAACGGCATGGAAATTTGGAAAAGTATAAACGGGATTAACCATTTTGGAGCAAGCAAATTTTTTTTATGAAGAATGCATTTTTCTCAAAATGTCAATACTAAAAAAGTTTTTCCTCTTGTAAAGACAATCCGGGGACATACTGTATAGTAGAGGATCCGGCTACAGGATTATTACGCTCATAATATTTTTAATCAAAACTTAATTTTTACGTATATTTATGAATAGGGAAATACACTTTTAACAGGGTGCCAAGCAAAAAGTTGCCGCAAAAAGAGGTTGCCACGGTCCAAAGTTTATCCTACTACTTTGTACGGGTCTGGCAACAATGCGTTAGGTTTTGATTTCATTCTTTAATAGATTCTTATTGATAGAATTTTAATTAACGTCATATTTTTTGCTGTCTTAAAATTTAAAGAAGCACAAAATTTATTTAGTTCGATGCTACGGGAATGGTGATAATAGTTATTGGAAAAGGTAATATTTTAAGAATAGAAAAAATATGACGTCAAAATTAATAATAACCATCTATCAAAGAATGAAATCGAAATTATATTACCACAGAAACGCGTTTTAATTTTTAGGAAAAAATCAACCATATTTTGTCATTCTATTTTCTTAATTTTCTCCAAAACGGCATGGAAATTTGGAAAAGTATAAGCGGGATTAACCATTTTGGAACAAGCAAAATTTTTTTATGAAGAATGCATTTTTCTCAAAATGTCAATACTAAAAAAGTTTTTCCTCTTGTAAAGACAATCCGGGGACATACTGTATAGTAGAGGATCGGGCTACAGGATTATTACGCTCATAATATTTTTAATCAAAACTTAATTTTTACGTATATTTATGAATAGGGAAATACACTTTTAACAGGGTGCCAAGCAAAAAGTTGCCGCAAAAAGGGGTTGCCACGGTCCAAAGTTTATCCTACTACTTTGTACGGGTCTGGCAACAATGCGTTTGGTATATGTAGCTTCTATAATAAAAAAACTTAGCAATTTTGTGTAAGTGTAAACCTAAAGTATACCGGGCGCATCCCAAAAGTGGTTCACCCCTATAACTTTTTTATTTCAGACAAAAAAAACGAGATTTTGTACATTAGTATATGATATAAATTAGAATAGAAATGTTCACAAAAAAATTAAAACGTGCCTACTTCTCATAAAGTCATTCATTATGACATTAAAACTCAGTATGCAAAGTTTCATAACATTCCGTAAAAGGCTTATGCCTCAAAAATCCGTGCGAAATTATCGTAAGCGTTTGAATCCGCTAAACGCGGCCTGACGTCACTGCTTCGATCGCTATTTCCGCGCGAGTACACGGTGCTGTCTGCACGCTGTGAAATTTCTAACAGAACAAGCTAGAATACGTCATATTATCGCGTTGTGCTCGGATGTAGTTTATATATAAAATTTGGTTTATTGTGATTAATATTTGGAGTTTATGACTAGTTTAAAAACAAAGCTACTTAGAGAGGGTTTCAGAAAGCAGATTCTCATAATTAGCCTACAGTAATGTTGTTATGGTCTCCGATTTTTTAATACAAAAATTTAATAAAAAAAAATTAATTGAAAAAGAAAAATGTGCATTTTCTAAACACCACCATATTTTCATTATTATTGGAGCTAAGGTCATTAAAATTTTAACATAGGGGTAAAGAAATATGAAAATTTTAAAAATTATGTCGAAAAAAGTCTAGGCGTACTACGTTGCGCATGGCCGAAGTGCACTTTTGCTTTTCCTATGGGCGCCATATTGAAATACATGGTTGAAAACGTTTTTAATACGGATTTTTAAAATGCCAAATTTAAATATGGCGCTCATAAGAAAAATAAAAGCTGACCTCGGCCGTGCGTAACATAAACGGCCTGGGTGTTTTTGATATCATTTTTAAAATTGCTATGTTGCCTTGCCCATATGTTGAAATTTTGATTACCTTAGCTAAAATAATAAAGAAAATATGGTGGTTTTTCGAAAATGTTCATTTTTTCTTTTTCACCTGGTATCTACGTAACGGTATATATTTAAAATAAAATAGACATAGATTATTTTTGGGCACACAAATATGCAACTTTGCTTCTATTTAACCGACTTTGTATCTTCAACGGTTTCCAAGATCCCCATGTACCTCATTTTAAATTGGGCACCCCATAGGACTTATATTAAGCGAAAAATTTACAAGTGAAAAAATTGATAAAAAAAACTTTTTAAAAACAAGCTTAAAATTAAATGCACTTAAAAGTAGAAAATAAGAATTAAAGGAAGGGGCGGAAAGTAACGATTTAAACTTCACGATAACAATAAGAATTATTTGAGCCCCTCGTTTTTTTTACGGTATCATTAATTCTTATTTGCTCTTTTTTAGTGCATTTAATAAAAGCTTGTTTTTTAAAAGTTTTTTATCATTTTTTTAATGTTTGAAATGCTTTGTTATAATATATTTGAATTCTGATATTCATTTCAACTAACACAGCATCATTACGTTGAAACTCATTGAAAAACATTCCGAGGCACTGAGTTGAATATTTTCTGTGGATTATTTTTTGAAGTATTAATACACTCAAAACACCAAAACAATGAAACTAAATAATACACCTTCGCGAACGTCTGCAAAAACAATGCGGCAAGTGCACGATCGTACGGACGCCATAGATTGATCAAAGCAGTAACGTCAAAAACAGGTAGCCTCAAGCCGGGTACGTTTTCTAGCCTTGCTGCATTTCTCAATTTTGTTTTGCCTTTATGTGAGAAAATTATAGTTTTTAAGAAAAATTTTGAGTGCTATGTTTTTTTACTCATATGTAGCTATCGAAATTCAATGAAATTAGAAATTAGTGAATATGTCTATTGATTGACGTATTCAATTGTTTTCAGTCATTTCCTGTTTAACCGGAAATGACTTTGTACCTCTACCACTCTGAGCCATATTGCACCTCCCAGTATCCGAAGACAGGAAAGACTATTCAGAGACAGTGGCGGCTAGTGGTCATTTTTGTAGGGAGGTCAATATTTAAAAAATATTTCGTCTATTTTTTTTAAGATGGGTCCAAATTTAATTGGTTTCTTACAAGGTACTTGTACGTTTAGTTAACGGATAATAAATCTAAAAATAAATACAAATTATGTTAAAATGAAACCTACCCTTACTTTTTTAAACAGGCAGTCTAGTGCCATTTCACTAAAAATCCAGTCATTGTTCTTTACACAAATTTTCCACGGTAGGATTTAAAAGACACTTAAATAATAACGTCATAAAAATATAAATACATGTATACACATACACATTTCTAAATCAATCAATCAAGATGGCGAACCGCGAGAACGCGCGTGAAGATCCTGAGAGCAAAAAGTGAAAAAAGTGTAATCAAACACCTACATCGGGTCCTAAATGTGTAAACTGCCAATGTATTATGCACCCGGGATGTGTTAAATACCTAAGAAACGTGAAACAAGTGGACGATGAAACAATAATATGCTGTGATAAGATACGGATAAATGATAGCGATAACAAAACACTTGAAAATGACAGTTCAAGATATCAAGTTGGTTCACGAGATTTTAACAAGTTGCTCGGAAGTACAGAAGAAATTCAGACTCAGCATAGTCCATTTCACTATTTGCATCAGATTATAGATGAAAAAGATAATTACATAAAGTATTTAATGGAAAATATTAATTTCCTCCAAGAACAAGTAAGAACACTTAACAGCGTGCTACTCCAGATCAGCTCATTCCATGGAAACGATCACACCGCCCAGCGAGTGTCATTAAACCTACTGCCGACACCTGGCGAATTTGTGAATAATGATTCTATCGATCGAGTGTTGAGTAAAGATAGTGCTGCCTCTGCGGATACAGTTTCGAAGCGTTCTAAACAACAGCAGGAACCCAGTCCGTCTATTAGTGAAATTAACAAACCGTCAAATAAACAAACAAAACTGCGATCTACCAGGGATAATCCGAACACGCGCCGAAATGGACAATTTCTTGACAGGACGCAGTCCAATCTGGTTTCTACTGCTAAATCAAAACAAACAACAATATCAACACAATCTAGACAATTAAACTGCGATGGAAACACTAAACAGGAAAACAGGATACAAAACAACATACAAAGGAATAATAAGATAATAGGATGTGCGGTAAATTGTGACGGAATTAGTGCAATACCAAATAAACAATTTTTATTCGTGTCTAAATTAGATCCAAATGTAAAAGAAGACCAACTCAAGCAACTATTAAAAACTCACTTCCCAGAAGTAGAATGTCAGAAATTGGAATCAAGAAATACCAACTTTTTCTCATCTTTCAAGGTAATTATTGATGAAACAAATTACGATAAGGCATGGGATCCAGAGATATGGCCTAAAGATGCTCAAGTTTCGCCGTTTTTTCGGAAGAGAACTAATAAATATTTTGCAAAACAACAAAGAAGATATTAATTATGACAATACTACCAGTTCTGTCGGTGCTTACGTATCTAAAGTGCAATATCAGAATGATTCAAATGATACTTTGAGAACTATTACATTAATGTATCAAAACCTTAGATCACTTAAGAATAAACTGCATGAAATTCAGGCGTATATATGTGACAAAAAACTTGATATATTGTGTGTCTCTGAGCATTGGTTAGACGGTAGTGAGTCAGCTGAACTTAAAATATCTGGACTTGTAGTGGGTTCAATTTTTTGTAGGGAGGAGTCCAGAGGAGGTGGGGTAACCACCCTTCTTGACTCTACTATTGAACATAATAATATTACTAAAATCTCGAAATTTTCAATAGAAAAAGTCATAGAACTTTGCTGTGCTTACATAAAGAGTCTCAATATTTATATATTCTGCGATTACAGATCTCCTGGAGAAAGTATAGAGGTATTTGTGACTCAACTTGGTAGAGCCATTGACAGTGTGGGACATCGCAGAAAAATCATTATTGTAGGCGATTTTAATGTACTCTTTGGTACAAAACAAAGCGAGTCAGTGTTGGTAAATGGCATGCTGAAATCATATGGATTTCGTGCATTGGTGAGTGCTGGTACGCGCGGCGGAAACTGTATAGATAACCTATTTATTAACTTCGATGTTCTTTTTACCGATATCAAAATAATCGACAATGATCTGTCTGATCACAACTTAATAGAGCTTCGGTTTGGAATAGATAGCGATACAAATAACAAGACACTGATGAGGAAATATAGACCTATCACTGAAAGAGGTAAGCAATCTTTTTTTTACTTTAGTTCAAGAATATAACTGGTCTTTTATATCTAAAAACAACATAAATGTCAGTACTAAATGCAAACTTTTTTGTGATAAGATTCAAGAAGCTTTTGATGCTTCTTTTCCAGAAAAAAAATATATAAAATAAACAAAATCAGACTATGTTTCCTTGGTTTAATGACACACTGCGGGAAATGCGAGAACGTCTGTGTTTTTAATGATCTTTTTAAACAATACCCATCCCAAGAACTGCTTGACAATAGAAACTGCTTTAAAAAACAGTATCGAAGGGCAATTAAAGTCGCGAAAAGGGAATATAATGATAGACTTATTTCTAACTCAACAAATAAGTCAAAAAGTATTTGGAAAATCGTGAATAACAACCGTGCAAACAAGCAGAAACAAAATATCTCAATGACAATTGGTCCCGATGCATTTAATGATTTTTTCTCTAGTGTGGCGGATGTCTTGGTCGGAAATGGACAGTGTTCTACACAAGATATTCCATTTCGGATTACTCATCTGCCGGATGAGGAATTCAAGTTCGGAGATGTGGGTTTTAATGAGGTCAGGGACGTAATACTTAACTTAAAAAATAAAGATTCGCGTGACAAATTTGGCTTCAGTGTTAGGATTATAAAGATGATAAGGGAACTTATCCTTATACCGCTAACAAAAATTATTAATTTGTGCTTTAGGGAATGCATTTTTCCATGTTGTCTCAAGGAGGTTGTTGTTGTACCAGTATTCAAAAAGGGGGACACGAATGATATATCTAATTATCGTCCGATTTCACTGCTTCCTGTTTTTTCAAAAATCATTGAGAAATGTATGGCCTCAAGAATGGCGTTATTCCTTGAAGAGTATTTATTGCTGAACGACCAACAGTTCGGCTTCAGGTCCGGACGCAGCGCTGTGGCGGCTATTCTGGACCTCGTGTCATTCATCTTGGATGGCTTTGAGGGTAGGAAACATGTTGGCGCGGTATTTTGCGATTTAAGTAAAGCCTTCGATTGTGTGTCTCACGAGTTGCTCATTAAAAAACTCGACTATTATAACTTTAGTGAGGGTAGTGTTGCCCTTTTGAAATCCTACATGGAGGACAGAATATAGAGGGTGGTCGTTGATGGTGTGTGGTCGAACCCAAGACCTCTTAAAAATTGTGTCCCACAAGGCTCAGTACTGGGTCCTTTACTTTTTTTGATTTATATAAACAACTTACCACATATCCGACGTGACAACCACTACGTTATGTTCGCAGATGATACAGCGGTCTCGGTCAGGGAAAAGAACTAAAAGACCTAGAGGGACGCGCGGATGACGCTCAAGCGAGGGCGGCTGACTGGTTCCGGAAAAATAACCTAGTTTTAAATGAGGCCAAAACAAATCGTGTAATTTTTTCTTTGAGGAGTGTGCCTGAGGACTGTCGCTTCTCCAGGGAATCTGTTCCATTTTTAGGGGTTCAGTTGGACAGTGAAATGAGATGGAATGCTCATATTGAGCAACTATGCAAGAAGCTAAGAAGCGCGCTCTTCGTTCTGCGTAATTTTCAGGTACTGTTTCCTGTTGCGTATTGCGGACGGCTTACTACGCTCTTTTTCATTCTGTGATGTCCTACGCTGTTTTGGCTTGGGGTCACGCACCTCAGTGGCGCAGGGTTTTCGCGCTTCAGAGGAGGGCTGTGAGAGTTGTCGGAGGTCTGGGCTACAGGGATGATTGCAGGGAAACCTTTAAAATGTTAAATATACTTACTCTCCCAAATCTTTATATATTGGAAAATCTATTATATGTTAAAGCCAATACGAAGAAATATCCCACAAATGCTCAGCAAGGCTCTCATGACACTCGTAGGGCGGAGCACCTCAGTATCCCTATACATAGATTAGAAAGGTCTCGAGATGGACCTAGATACTGGGGTGTGAAGCTTTACAATAAACTCCCGGATGGGTATAAACTATTGTCCGATAAGGTGTTTAAGGGCAGGGTTCGTGGCTGGTTACTTGAAAATCCACTGTATGACACGACGGAGTTTCTTTCAGTGATATACATATTAATCTCACTTGATGGAAACTCCTTCTACAACAGAATGTGGGAACTGGAAACTCCCACCCTATATTTATATTACAATGTATTAACTAGAATATATAACTGTCATTGTATACCCATCTAATATGATGGTTTTAACTTTATGTCTTTTGTGTTAATTTTTAAGTTAATTGTGTTTTATATATGTATTTTATTTTATATTTTGACTTATGTACGCCACTATTTGTATGGTATTGACATCAATAAATTATTCTATTGTAGCGTTTTTTAAAACAACTACTACTGCGAACGGCAGCTTTTCATCGGAGAGCAGTCGTGGATAAGGTATTTCACTAGAGAGAAAATTAATCAATAATAATAAACAAAAGATATCTAGATATTGGGCGCCAGGCATGTACAGAGAAAGAAAACACAATTGTATAATACTTAAAACTAATGACTATATTTATTCGTTACGAATTCTGATGGTGAATATCATTGTACAATTTTAATAATTATTATAGTGGTTACCTGTTGAATAAAACTATATATGTAAATAATATTAAATACGTTCTATGTAAAGACTATAAGGAAAATACAATGCGTGTAATATTAGAGAAAATATAAGAAAAGTAGCATTACTTTATTTAAATTGTTAAATTTATACGGTGTTCAATCAGATGTGTTGCAACCTGTAGATTCTAGAATCTATCTCGTCATTCATCTATTAGTATAGCGTAATAATGATGTCTATAGAAAGTAATACCATTACAATGCGTGATACTATGAAATCTAAAATCTAAATCACACTTTTACTACTGCATTGACATAAATATTCTTAATAATCTAACCACTAAATATAGTCTGTACGCTATAGTTTAAATGTACGTTACTGTTTAAGACTGAAAACATTTTAGGTGTTAAATGCAATACTAGAACTTAAAATTAACTTAGCTGTTCTTTAATGTAACCCTGCTTCAACCAGTAGCAGCGCGGGGAGGTCTTGCATCTCTGCACTGTCTGTCGGCGATCCAGGCTTAGAAATGGGGGGTGAAGCAGCACGGGGCTCAAGCCACACCCACGCTGGGGCACTCTATGTGAAGACAAATCAATCCTACAGGGGACACTTGTCCATGGGACATCCGTCCATAAGACAGTGGCACAAGGGAATACTAGGACCTTGGATAATGCCCGTACCTTGTAAATAGTCCGTCCGTAAGACCCTAAGAACATGAAACCCATGTTTACAATCAAACACCGTCTAATAAACAAAATGAACCTACCTCGAAATACTCCCGAGGGCTCAATAAATAATAAACAATCTGTCCTTTCTTCCAAATGACATTCTGGAGGACAAAAGCAAAGGGGCGCCAACGTGCCAGCCAAATACAAATACAAGTTGGGACATCCGTAACTCTACCCTAAAAATATTCACTAATAATATCGAATCTAAAAAGGAAAATAACTCACCTTTTACCTGTTGCTTCGAAATGGCAGCTGATTCAGATTATACAGCAAGATTTAAATAATCACCATTTCTAAAAGCTGGGATAAAACAGAGCGTCAAAACAAATTGAGGTTAAGCACGGAGAGTTGACAGCGCGCGCCTCCACAGAATAGTAACAGGATTGTGTCGAACGATCACAGGGTTGGCGACCAGGGAACGTAAAAATTACGCGTCAAATAAACTATCCGGCCTGAACGAGAGGGAATCCGGTGATGATAGGCCAGACATCATATATTATATATAAAAAAAACATGTAACGAACTAAAAACGTTACACTATTCTATTCTATTCTAAAAGTTTTATTTTACATTTTTTTATATTTTAAGTCAATAAGCGTTCTTTCCCTAAACGTTTTTTGAAATTTAAGCAAAAGTTTGCTTTTAACCGCACGATTTTACAAACTAAACACCATGTTGTCTATTTTAAAATATCTATTCCAGAATCAGTCAACAACAGTTCATCATTTATCCATAACCAGAAAATTATGAATTATTCCCTAGACAAATTTCGGGCTACACTTCAAACCCTCGGCTACGACAAAGCTACAGAGCTACTACAACTAAAACTAGATCGGATTTCTTTCGATATTAAAAATTTAAATATTGCTTTATATTGACTAAATGCGATAAACGATACCAAAACCTAGGTAGTTTAATAATTTGAGTTTTTATAAACACCCAAACTGCCCAAATGGCGAAATTTTTCCAGCGATATGACTTTATGATTAACTTTTATGAATGACGCGGTCAATGGCCAATATAAACTATATCTATCGCACCTTAACCCATTATATTTTCTATACGCAGTATACCTTACCTTGTTGGCGTCACGAGCCGCGGCATTTGGAGTTAAGTACGTGTAAAACATAGCGGGAACGAAGCACAAAATGAAATTTTGACCGGCAGTAGTGAAAATGGGTAAAATAAAACGTTTTGAAGCGCAAATTGGACAAATTGAAGATTTTTGGGAATCGTTTTGAATATATTAGGATGAAAGAAAGTGATTTACAAAAAGTATAAATTAAATAGTTTTTTTTCTAATTTTCTCCTGATTTTTTTTTTCAGGGAGAGGCATTGACCATTTGACCTCATGGTTAAGCCGCCACTGGTAAGATAATATCACAAAATATTATCAAATCCCCATCGTCCAGTCCTTATAACGACTTGCCAGATGCCCGTCTGCGGAGGCTGTAATCTAGATACTTCTTGCGGCGAGGCACAAGAAATTACTTTTACTCCGAATAGAATATTCTATTTTTTTTCAAATGCCCACAAATAATTTTTTAAACAATTTCAAACGTTCCAAAATTATGTAAAAAGATTTAAAAATAAAACCTTCTAAGTAATTATATATCGATAAACGAGAAATTTAGGGAATGCAATCCCGCACCAAAATCTCAATCCCGCAAACCCGCGGGATTAAAGCAATCAATCCCGCGGATCCGTAAAATTGCGGGACTGTAAACAATAGTCATATTTGGTCCTAAATGGGACAAAAGGCATTGTACATTTTGTATAGGCCCACAATATATTGATATAGCGTGTATCTTAAACTAGCTGTACAGAAATTTGGACCGATGTATACAGAGTGTTGAAAAAATATATTTATTATTAAATAAACTTAAATTTTATTATAATTTATTTACTTATTTTATAAATAAAAATATTATTCTGATGTTGAAGTTTTTTTAACTTGTTAGTTATCTGCTTTCAGACACACTCTATATCAATAATTTTTTGGCATTTGCAGAATGTACAAAGCTTTTTGTTACCAATTAGGACCATACGTATGTATAAAAATGCATATTTTGGGAAAAAACGTCGTATTTTCCTTAAAACAAAAAACCGATCAAATCGTTTTTTTTTTTTATTTCAATACAGATTAGTCGTACTTGGTAAAAATTTCGATTTTTTAAAAATTGTAAATTTGCGGTAAAAAAGATTCTTGGCCAAATTTTCACACTCTTATAAAACACCTTGTATACGAGAATTCACTAAATATATTTTGGAAAACCATATAGCATCTTAATCACAATAGGTGCATCTAAAACCTGGTCCGAACCGCATCCCAAAATCTTTTTTAGTTCAAGAGATATTTAACTTTAAATTTACCCTAAAATTTTGCTTGTCCCGATAATTATGTCTGGCAGTTTATTTGACGAAATTGTCCACAAGTACTAGTTAAACGCTTTTCTTCACTTACTCACATACGTCAGAAAGAAATCTAACAACTGACCTGTTTGTTTCACTTATTTTCAATGGCCAAGCTGTAAGGGGAATCCCCCGGGTTACGAGCGTCGACGCATCGGCCCGGAACGAAGCCGTTTGATCTTGATTCTTGATTGAGATCGATTCGGTTACCCAGTAATAATGTGTCGATCCCGCAGATCCCGCACGGTAAATCCCGCAACTTTGATCCCACGGAATCTCAGAGGCTCAGCATTTGCGGGATTGCATTCCCTAGAGAAGCTATAGTTGCACCCCTTGAATTGTACATTTTATGTCAGTTTTATAATATATTTTCGTTTTTTTGTTTTTTTTTCTTTACTTTTATGCCTATAAGCGTTAAAATGACTTTTTTATATTATACTCTGTTTTTTTTTCTCAGGTAAGATTTCGACAGACGATGACAGAAGAAAAGCAGATGACGTCCCATACCAATCTATTTATTTTACTAAAAAAGTTTCTAATAATTTTTAAGTTATCTATGGATGGGTTTAAATATAAATCCGTCATGCGTCGTGTCTTGTTGTTTTTAACCAGTTTTATTGGTTTATTTAAAAAATGACAGATCGTATTTCGATTTTATTGGTTTGACGGAACGATGAACGACAAACGGACGCCGATGCGTATGAACTCACCTTTAGATTTTTGTCATTTTTGACGCTTGTCAAAGTCTTGCCAAATTATAGGTTAGAATTTTGTGTCAACTTTTGTTAAATACCCTGCCTTTTGGAAGATGCTGCATTTTGATTTGTATTATTACGTGTGTTTTGTGTCTTTTGAAGTCAAGTGGAGGAAAATCGAGTGAAAATTAACTGTAGACCCAGAGCACAGTTTATGGTTTATACTCGCTGCCCAGGCAGAAAGTTTTATACACCAATGAAGTTGCCATCGATAAAGTTTGTATACCATTTCGTCGTAGATAAGTGCATCTCATATATGGTAGAAGGATCAAACTAAACACATACTAAAAACTGGAGTAGCTGTAAAATATCGACATCACACGATAGCTAAATAATGGATTTTAGTACTGCAGAAAAATAATGTCAAAAGGTACTGGTTTAAAAAAATTAAGATTAAAGTCAATTAATCAACCTTTAAGGTATAAAATTTGGTAGGTAATAAAATAGTTTGTTTTATTTACTTATGTTGTTTTATTTATTCCTGTGGAATATTACAAATTTGTATTTGTACATAAGTTATATTGATAAATATAATCATAAATGCGGGTAGTTTCATAAAGCTTGAAAGTAAATAATAGTTCTTTTTTAATTTTTTTTGGTATGTAGTGTCTTGTTCTTGTTTGTTTTGTATTAACACATACCGTTTTTATTAAATAAAATAACTCGATTACATTTTTTCAGTTTTATACAGTTTTTTTCACAATATTTTGAAGTAATCACTTGTCATCTTGTCAATCAAATTTTAAATATATCCTGCCATGCGTTCCAGTTGTACCAACTTATTTCTTTGTAAAATAAAATAAACTACTTTGAAATTAAAATGACAGACACATCTATCACTGTCAAGGATCTTCTCGTTGGACAGACTATATCAATCACGTCGCAAAAATTAATACTTTTGTGACGTTTGAAAAAAAAAATATCTGGCTGAGCAAATTAAATATCGTGTATATATTGGCATAAAACATTAAACAAATTGTTACTCATTAAAGCTTCATTCACCTCGCAATTAGTGGAATAAATTAGTGATTTCGATTAGCGTAGAAGTTTGTTCTTTTAATTTCAATGTAAACATTCAAAACGTCAAAATTAGTGGTAGGCATTTTCAATTAGTAGAAAAAGTTATCAAACAAATCAAACAAAAAACAAAATCAAAAAGAGAGAGAAATGTTATTTTGGCCTTTGATTATCATCCGTCAAGAGAAATTGTGGTTAGAAATCAAAAGTTGATTGTTTTATTTATTTATTTATTTATTTATTGTGTGTTTTAAATATTGTGAATTATCGTAAACTAAAAAGTATAAAGTGTAATTGAAACCACTAATTTAATCCACTAATTGCGAGGTTCTGAATGAAGCTTAAAACACATTAATTCATGTGATTTAATTAAACAACATCACAGAAGATTTATCCACAATTAGTCAAAACGCCTGACCTGTTTACCTTAAATAAATAGGATTAGCACCGGCAACAGAGTTTTGTTCATCAAACTGTAAAATAAATGCACCGTTTATCGCTTAACTCTTAATCAGATCGTGTTTGTAATTGGCCGTTTAACACGGCCTCGACTATCTCAACGTTTCGATCTTTTCCTCCTCTCTTTTTTCTCCTCTTGTCCTTCTTTTTCTCTCTTTTCTCCAATTAGACGGACTCATTTACGATTTTTTAATTAATTGAATTCAGTCAGTGAGACCGATGTTTCGCCCTCCTGAATTTGTCGCTTTAATTTGGGAAAGAAAATTAGATGTTTGAGGAAAAATTGTGGAGGCTGGTGCGAGATTTATTAGATAATTAATTAGGAAGTTTTAATTTATATAACTCAAGGAGGGAAAGGTAATAAAAATGACTAATTATTTTTGGTGTCTTAAACGAACAGGTTTTATAGCATTAGTGTAAAATAAAATTTAATAATTAATTTTTGTCAAAGGATCCAAAATTTAATACCCTTTACCGTATGCAATTTTTTGTATTGATTTTTTTCATCAGGGTGCTGCAATTAAATTTGAATAATTACTGTTTGAAGAAATTTGTATGTCCTTTTCTAAATTAAATTAGACAAATACTATAGGCAATACATGGCACAAGCCCAATATTGCAATGCGAGAAAGTTTAGGTCATCGGAAATGGAACATAGAGGATTGTATTATACAGGGTTGTTCACCACATACGACACGGAGTATTGTAGCTAAACGATGAGATTTTTACAAATTGTAAGTTTTGGGTTCGATGAAGGACTATTAGAGGTACAATTTAAAAATAATTTTACAAGATACAGTGTGTCCCAAATAAGTAAAAAATATCAAAGTTGTATTTTTTTAAATGGAACACCCTGTATATTATTACATTTTTAGTTTCTACGATTAAAATAAAGGTAAATTTGATTAAGATTTATTATACTTAAACCTTACCGTTTTTGAAATATTTTCAATTTTGTGAAATTGCAGTAAAAATTTTAAGGCTTCATTTCTCCAAGGGTATCAAAGTTTTTAATACTAAATATTTACTGAAGTTTATTTACTGATCAGTTATTGTGTTGCAATAATAAAAATAATACTACCTTATACAGAGTGTCTAAAAATGTATTTTAAATAATTATTAGCTTCAAACGGCAATAACTTGTTTAATTTAAATAGAACACCCTGTATATTTTACGAGAATCAGATGCACAATTTAATTGTCTATCAAATTATACCATTTTTTACCTATCTCTTTAAGTTTCCGTAGAAAATGCATTTTCTTGTAATTTAGAACTTATTTATCAATATACCCATGTACTATTGACATTTTAGATTATTTTTAAAGATGTACCAAATTTTTAAAGAGTACAGATACTAATATTTTCGATGTAATTCGTTTATTTCATTACAAAATAAAAAAAACTGTTTAAATATTTGTTAAAGAGGACCAATTAATATGATTCCAGTATTCAAACTACATTAACTGACTATTTGCGTTGATTAATAATAATTGCTCCAAATACTAAAAAACTGAATTTTGTATGGGCATTAGACAGGGTGATAAAAAGTAACACCTTAAAAATGATATTTCATTTTTTAATAAATGCTTATTTATAACAACAAAGACTTTAATTTGATAACTTATTATTATATTGATTTCTGACTCAAAAATCCACATTTATTTATAATAATTTATTAACGAACACAATTAAGTATGTCATTAATTAGTATATGGGCGGAAATAATGGTGTTATATTTAATTAATGGTATACTCTTTTATAAAGATTTAAATAGTTTTCTTTTGCATACAAATGGGCTAGTAATATTATCGTTTTGCTAAAAACGATAATATTACTAGTCTGTACATTTTGTACATTTGTTGCTTTAAAAACAATCTAAAATGTCAATATTCCATGGATAAATGAGGTCTAAATTATAAGAAAATGCATTTTCTACGAAAACTTGAAGGGATAGGTAAAAAATGGTATAATACAATTTGATAGACAATTTAATTGTGCATCTGATTCTCCTAAAATATACAGGGCATTCCATTTAAATTAAAGAAGTTATTGCCGTTTGAAGCTAATAATTATTTAAAATAAATTTTTAGACACTCTGTATAAGGTAGTATTATTTTTATTATTGCAACACAATAACTGATCAATAAATAAACTTCATTAAATATTTACTATTAAAAACATTGATACCCTTGGAGAGAAATGAAGCTTTAAAAGTTTTACTGCAATTTCACAAAATTGAAAATATTTCAATAACGGTAAGGTTTAAGTGTAATAAACCTTAATCAAATTTACCTTTATTTTAATCGTAGAAACTAAAAATGTAATAATATACAGGGTGTTCCATTTAAAAAAATACAACTTTGATATTTTTTATTTATTTGGGACACTCTGTATCTTGTAAAAATATTTTTAAATTGTAGCTCTAATAGTCCTTCAACGAACCCCAAACTTACAATTTGTAAAAATCGCATCGTTTAGCTACAATACTCCGTGTCGTATGTGGTGAACAACCCTGTATATTACAAACCTCTATTTTAATAAATAAATTAATCAAAACGAATTGGGGATCACGCTGATACATTTCGTTTAAACAAAGAAAATATATTTATTTGAACATATGTATAGACGTAGCAATAGACGTAGACATGTTCCTTATGAATTAAGTTTGAATGTAGTGTATGCACACCCTGGTGTTCATGACGAAAAAGGTTGTCAAACTGCTAAAAATTATATTTTTATTACGTTATGAATGACCACAATATGTATGGAAAACAATGCTAAACAATTTTTATCTTAATTGTCAACAGTTCCTAATAATGTATGTGTCCTCCGCGGTTTATGCACTTCTGCACATGGATTGAATGAGGTTCCGAATAGGGATGTTCGGTCCTAAGATTTCAGTACCGGTATTCGGTACCACAAAGTACCTCTCCTACAACCGGTTCCAACAATTAGATCGTTGGGACAGATTATCAACCGGTATACCGGCTTGACCAGAAGACCGGTTAGACCGGAAGACCGGTTAAACCGGAGAGCCGGATGGACCGAAAGATCGATTGGGCCGGAAAACCGGATGAACCGGAACATCGGAAAGACCGAAATAACAGTTTTGGTTGCTGTGCCAGTGGGCATATACCTCATGATCCCGTATTAAATGAAAAATGGAAAAAGTACTGTAAGCTGCTGATCTTAGAGATATAAATGGAGCGGAAATAAAATGCTATTTTACATAATTTAAATTACCTGTGTTTTACGGACATTTAGAGTAGTACTAGAGTAAGATGCTTTAGGTACTTGAATTTTAGATGTACTAAAAAAAGAAGACTAGATTACTAGACCAAACTAGACTAGCAATGCCTTAAACATACATGAAAATAAATTACATTGCATGTTCCTGTAATGTAAACCGTATTATACCGAATGATCGAAAAAAAGGCTTCCAGTGGGCTTAGAAATGAACATCGATTACATTCGCTATATATAATTTTACATATAAAATGACAGCGATCTTCATTTGATAGCCATCGCTGACGCAGTTTTTCGATCATACAGTACCTAGAATAAGAAACTGCAATCAGCTTTGCACAAAAACGGTACCGAAATTGTTTTAGGTATACAGGTTTATTGACTTTCATATTATCTTGAATTTTTCATGAATGTCTTCTGTTTTGTAGGGCCCAAAGGTGCTCAATAGAACTGAGATCAAGGCTATTAGCAGGCCAAACCATAATTGTGATATTGGACTCTTCAAAGTATCGAGCAACTACTCTTGCAGTATGAGGTCTGGCATTATCCTGTTGTAAGATGAATTCTGGGAGATGCAGAGCAGCAAATGTAATAACATATGGTTCAAGAATCTCATCTCTGTTCGTCCAGCATTAATTATGCCGTCTAAAAATACATGCAAGTTCGTACGCCCATTTAAAGTTATACCTCCCCATACCATGACGAAACCTCATGAATCGCTTCCAAAATAAATCGCTTCTCTAACTGCTGTATCCAGATACCGTTCATTCCATAGACTTAAAATAAAATATAGACTACACTATTTACATCTCAACGCGGACAAACAACCTTTTTTGTACACATGTTTACTTCTGGGTACAGTCGACCGAGCCTTCCTCATCCAGCCTATGTTGTCACGTCTTTAATATTATCAATATTTTTTTTCTTGTTATACACATATTGAGATATTAATACTACAGTTTAATAAAGTAGGTTTTAATATTCCATAGATGTATTAAATAGTCCTTATACTACTAAATTATAAGTCGGATACTGTTTAATAAGGATAAGTTCTTTACAATATGACAACACCGATTAGAGGCGAGGGAGCCTATTCATTCATTTATTACCTTGTAGTACGTGTCGCACGTGTGCGGTAAAGCTTTGTTGCCGCTATCTCCCCGGCTGTATTAACGCATTTTCTTAGCTTGTAGTCCTTAAGTGTTTATTTTATTGACTTTTTCTGTTCAAAAACTATAAAATATGGTTCGCCAGTGCCAAATTTGCAAGAAATTTGACTTAAATAATCCATTTAAGTCTTGAAACGACTTTTGATCGGTAGGCAACTCTCAATTTACCCATTGGCAGTCAGTGGCGTTGTTGTAGAAAGGCGCTTATTTAGATAATATTTTAGTAAAATGTAAAATCTGAATTTTTTCTTTTACGTTACATTATTTACTTACTTACATTGTAACAAAATCATAATTATAACCCTGTTAATAATTAATAATGTTTTTATTAAAAATATATTCCGGTTTATTCTAAAATTATCTTCAGAATCTAAAATAACATACAAGAATTTTAAAATGATATTACATTATGAAACAATATTTTTAATATACCGGGTCGTCTCAAAAGGGCTCAACCCTATAACTTTTTTATTTTTCAGATAAAAAAACAGATTTGTATGTTAGTAGGTATATGACATAAATTAGGATTTATTGACGTATTCAATTGTTTTTGGTCTCTTCCTGTTTCACCGAAATGATTACATCTTTTGATTTTTAAAGGCACCCTCGGTATATTGCTACTTTATTCGATAAAAATGACACTCTGAATAGAATGACATATCATATGTCAACTTTTGACATTGTCGCTTAAAAACATATCCTATTTTAAATTTCAATCCAGTTTTTTCAATCCACTAAGTTTTAATCAAGGAGCCTTGGAAAAATAGTTTTGATCGTCTAATAGGTTTCGTGTCTTGTCTAGGCCGGTTAAAAGATGTACAAATCGTATTTTTAATCATACATATGTCAATTTTTTCAAATGGAACAAGGGTGACTCATTAGCATATTTGGAAAAAGCATTTTTTTATGAATATATTGATACCACAGACTTGGTATTTGGAGTCAAATTGTCGTTATGAACCGCGTGTTACTATTACAATTAAACCATATGCGAAAATGTCAAAAGTTGACATATGATATGTCATTCTATTCAGAGTGTCATTTTCTATCGAATAAAGTAGAAATATACCGAGGGTGCCGTTTAAAAATTAAAAATTATAGTAATTTCCGGTGAAACAGGAAGTGACCAAAAACAATTGAATGCGTCAATCAATCCTAATTTATTTCATATACTAACATACTAAATCTTGTTTTTTATTTGAAAATATAAAAAATTATGGGGATGAGCCACTTTTGAGACGCACCCGGTATAATAAAGACAGTACCGAGTTAAATAAATGTAGTTTTTATTTTATCCACTTCCTATCACCTTCCTTACTTTAATGGAACAGATTTATGTTTTCTCTAATTTACATAATAAGACATCACTTAACCAGAAAAAAAAATACAACAATCATTTTATCAATTCCTTTCTCTCCCTGTCGCCGATTCTATTATATCTGTGGAATAGATCCTGTTTTGATTAATATTAGGGGTTGTAAATGTTTGACTAAAATTAATAATTTATTATTAATTTCAAAAATTACATAATTTCGATTATAAAATTTCTTCTATAACGTGTATTTTATTATTTTTATCCTTTTTGGACTCTAAATTGTTTTTTCTAAAGTTTTATTTAAAAAACCTGTCCTAAATCTTAATAAAATATAAAAAAATTTAAATACGATATATTTTTAATTTAATTATAGCTTCATTAAAATAAAAAAATTACCCGGCTATGATACGGAGAGTTCAGGTGTACTTGAGAAACGAAAGACAGTGTTGTGTTTCTCGGCAGAGTCGTCAGGGAACGACCGTTACGACAGAGACAACCTATCTATCGCTCGTTATAACCTAAAACAATAACACAACAATAACAAGACAGTGTCTGACCGCATGTTCCAGCTATTTATGAATGAGATGCTCAGTCTATATTTTATTTTAAGTCTATGGTTCATTCTGTCTTCTGTATAGGCTCCGCCGGGCATCATTATGACTTAGTCGAAAACGGGACTCCGTAAAAAACGTTCGTAAAAAACGTCCGTAAAAAGGACGTGCCTCCACTGATCCACATCCCAGAGAAGATGTTCTTGAGCAACTATCTCTCGTGCCTTACGATGATATTAAGTTAAATGCAGCACAGCTCGCCTTAATCGATTGTTAACTTCATGCAACCTATTTCTTAGTTTTGAATTGAGAAGGAAATTTGAGTTCCTGTGGTGATCGTAAGAAGATTTTGTAGGTTTCATACGGTAAGTGTTCTTTCATGAAAAGCGGCTTGAACAAGATACCGATCTTCCCGCCTCGTTGTCCACCTTACTCGTTGAAGATATGGTATGCAGACAACAAAACCATATTCTCTGTGTTGATTCCATAGTCTGGAAATGACCGATTGTGTAACATGAAAAAGCTGCGACACGTATCGTTGCGACCGTCCTTCCTGCAATAAAGTTGGGGCTCTAATGACTTCTTCAGTATTTAAGGACGATATGCAGAGACAGCCTTATAAATTCTACCAAGTTGCAGCGAGGATTAAATATGATTATCTCCACAGAAAAAAACTAAATGCTTAATTTTCTCATAAAAACAGTCAGAGCTCTGGAAGGAAAACCGGTGGGTAAAAGACAGCCTAGAAGACCTTCACAAAAAAATAAAAAGACAGTTGTCAGTCCACCTCTCAAGAACTCATACAGAGGTATCGTTATAAAACTAACAGATCGACAGATCTAAAATAAGTAGAAGAAGAAATCGTCCTAACTTAGCTAGACGGAAAACCTTTTTGCTCGAGCGTAGAAAATACGAAAACCCAATAGAGGAGAGAGCGAACGGGAGAAAGAATCACGACGACGACGTTCCGAAAATCAGAATTTACGACGCAATAACTAATTCTTTCTCTCATTCCTTCCAATTAACATCGGGCCCGCTCGTCCGACCACCACTCCGACCGTATTTTATCTCCCATTATTTCTTTGCCATCTTTTTCGAATTACCCGCGCTCTCCGCTCTTCGCTATTCCCGCGTCTCTCCGTTTGTGTATGTCTTTGCTCTCGTCGAGCATGTGTGTACCTTAGACCATATAGATCCGAACTAGATACTATCCTTTACCTACAAACACTGTGTTAAACAGGCAAAAAAACACAATTCCGGCGCCTCTCAAAATTAACTGTCATCTTTAGTTAACGCCAAAGTTTCAGACCACTTCGTTAAAATTTGTACCTAATGTAGAATGTAGAATGTTTAGGAGGGGAGTTAATCACCGTGACCTTGCAGATCTATTGTGTGTTCCACTTTCGTGAGTTACAACGAGTTATAACTCATCATACACTCTCAGGGGCTTTAACAAAAGCCAGTATCTGAGACGTCTCCACAGAGGCCAGCTCTCCATCCTCGACATCAGCCGTACCAAAGTTCATAGCACGAAAGTCCGTGGTCTCGGTGCACTCAGTTGTAAGGTGCTCTGGTGTTTCCCCATTTTCCCCACAGAATCTGCATTCGCCGTTCTTTCTCGGCTTCAGCCTCCTGAGGTGTTCGTTGAGGAGACAGTGTCCTGTTAGAAACCCGGTGACAATCCGGATTGCTTTTACTTAAATCAAGAAAAATATTTGATTTTTCTCGGTCGTAAGTTCTGAGGAACTTTTTCGAGTGTCTTAGGCTAAGAACATAGTGAAGCGACGAGGATAGCGGCGAACAAGCAGCGAGACATCGCGTCCAAAACAAACCTGTTAAGACATGCACTGTAGAAAACGATGGATTTCTAAATATTAATAGATTTAGTGTTTGTAAGAGAGATTTTATAGGACCAAAAAGATAGTAATCACCATAACCGGTACATTTTAGATAAGTTATGTAGTGGCAACGAATTTTTATAAAGGTTATGAAACTTGCCACACTCTCCGGTTTTTGAAAATTTCAATGACTACACTTTCTGGTTTGTTAGTTTCGAATAAACCAAATGTTTGCGACAATACTGTCCAGAATTTTAGGCACTGGTAACATTTTAAATTATCAATAAGCCAATGGAAATAATAAAGTTGCACAAGTACCTCGCTATACCTTGCCGCTTTACTATGTTTCAGCACCTCGAGGCTTGCTCGACGCGGTATCGCGCTGCTTGCTCGCCGCTATCCTCGTCGCTCCACTATGTTTTTAGCCTTAGACCGTTGGTGGCCTTCCATTCCAGGTTACAGACGGAGTCTTCCAGGTTCCTCAGTTCCGCCTTTAGTTGGTTTCCGCTTGAAAAACAGAACGTTTCTGGTCCAGTTAGTGCTCCTTTTCTAGCTAGATAATTTGTTTTTTTTTTCATAGCCTTTTAACCCTTGGTGAGCGGGCACCCAGAGTAGGAATACTTTATTTTCTTTGTCTAATTTGTTCAGTAAGTTGTATCTAAAGTGAATTTTTTGAAGTTGACGAGTCTTGGTGAGTTTGTGAGGTGGAAATTTTCGCGCAATATTTTTTACAGTTTGCGAAGTCAGTTGTCTCATAACCATACGGTTACGAGGTCCTTACCGAGTTTGTTTCTATTTTCGGCAATATAGGAATATAGCACCTCATCAGTCGCCAATTTCTCGTTGGTATTGACTATCAAAACGTGGACGGATTAGTCTTAGCAACGATCCAAGAACAGGTGCACCAACAACGGTAGTCACCCAAAAAACGTTTATGTTTTACGTAAGCTGATCCGAGAAGATCTACATGTCACATATTGTGAAGTTGAAGCATAATCAGGCATTTTAAAGACCTCAATTTTAAAAATTTACTTGATGAATTATCTGTAAAAAATTAGTTTCTCATTGGATACTGTGTTGACGGAAGAATAGAAAGCAATTAGAGCAAATTGATGTCAACAAAATCTACACCGATTTAACACCAGAAAACTCAAAAAATAATATAATATACAATTTTGTCAGTGTCAAAAATAAACATCAATCGCGTTTGAGTGTTGCGAGATGAACCAAAACCAACGAAAGTTGTTCGTTCTCGATGTGTTTCCAAAAAGATGGTGACGACATTTTTTGTCTGAAATGCGGATCATGTAGCAACAATTCCTCTGCAAGATCAAAGAACTGTTACTGCTCATTGGTACATATCTATTTGTCTGTCGGAAGTAATTGCAGAGTTACGAAAAACCAACCCTCAACGACGAATGATCGTCCACCAAGACAATGCAAGTTTCCACACAGATCGAAATACAAGTGAGCTTTTTAAGCAAAAAACCATCGATTTGTTGGACCATCCTCCATACAGTCCCATAGAGTAAACTCGCTTAGTTTTAATAAATGGCCGCTAAATGGCTCAGCGGCTGATGCGGCTTATACAAAATCCTTCCTTTCCTTTTTTTAGTACAAATGTATGATACCAAGATTCTTATTTTTTTTTCATTTATATTTATAACTGGTCCTATAATCGTCCTCTTTGAAAAAAATGGATGCCTTCTTTCAATTTTAGACTATAAAGATCTAAGCAGTTGATTAACTTACCACCATTGGCACTGAAAGTTTCTGTTGCATACGACAGATGCATGCGTAACCAATTTCCATAAACCGATAAAAAATATTGTTCCAAATAAACTGGGGAAAATTAGCATAAATCGCATATCGAATAACCTATTGGATTATGTCATAATTAAACCTATTTATTTAGCTTAACTTTAGTAAATGCCCCTTCAGTGTACTTGCCAATGTCATCACTTAATTTATAAAAAATCTAGTTTATTCTTTAAATAATGTTAATTATAGGACCTAGACAGAAGTAAGCTTCTAGATATGCAGATATGTGTACCTGCTATTACCAGAATTTTAAGTATAGATCGGAAAGAAAATGTATTGAGATTACTTTTTAATAACATGAATTCTTCTTTTTTTCGTCCGTTAACTCTCGAAAGAGTACAGTGACATCATGTCTCATATGCGCGAATCGTTGTTCTCCATCCCTCTATATCCTGAGCGGGTAGAGAAGCTTCTTGTAGACCATGACCAATAATCTCTTTAGTTTGGTCCGCCCAGAGCGTCGGAGACCTTCCTCTTAGTCGTTAGTCATTAATCTGGCCTTCAATGATCAGTTAATCCACTCCATATGATCTTCTCGAAATGTCCCCAAAGTACCTAAGCTATGACTGGTTTATTTTGGTTAAAAGGCTTGTGGTACGTTGCAACTGCCTTAGAACTGAATCTTTGATCCGATGTTTTGTATATGAAATTCGCAGCATTCTTCTATAGGCCCACAATTGAAAAGCATCTAAGTATTTTTCTTCTGGTGTGATTGTAGATTATATATTATAGTATGGGAGGGTAGAAGTTAATCACCACGATCTTATAGTCCTATTATGTCCCCCTTTCTTGAGTTATTACTCATCATTATAGTATTTTTTTCACAATAAAAGGCCGTCCTCTGCCGAAAACACTGCGACCTGTGAGGCCTATTGTGTTTGTCCCCTTTCTTATATCTGCACCCATTCTCCTATCCCTGTGTCCTGCACTAACTTCTGCAGGTCCTTGATAGGATGGGAGCATAGTTCCTCCGGTTCTAGCCTAGCTTTCCCAAATAAAAAGTGTCGCTTGCGATCCAGAGCCTCGCAGTGACATATTATGTGCTCCGCTGCTTCATGATCTTTATCGCAGAGTCTGCAGCAAAGACTTCCTTGATACAGGTTGAGCTTGTTCAGGTAACACTTGACAGCCATGTGTCCTGTTAAGAGGCCTAAGCATTAGCAGTTCTTTTGCTGTTTTAGAGCTAGGTCCTTGGATAAAAGCATTGCTGTGCCTGTGCCTGTGCCTGTGCCTGTGCCTGTGCCTGTGCCCCTGTCTGTTTCTCCAGTGGACATTCTGCTTTTCCCTGATCCAGAGTTTTAGTGCACTATGGGCCATACATTTGGGTATTCCCAGTACTGGCTCTGGACCAAGATAGGATAGCTCTAGATAGCTCATCGGCTTTTTCGTTGCCTTGGATGCCGCTGTGGCCCGGCATCCAGAACAATTTAATTCTGTTCCTTCGAGCCAGAGCTCCCAGTTCACCTAGGCATTCCCAGACGAGTATCGACGATACCTTTGGGCTCATAAGCGCCCCAAGTGCCGTCTGACTGTCTGAGCATATATTGATGAGCTTATCTGAATAAGCTCTTCTATTGTTTTCTCTCGCATATTGTAGAATGGCGAAGATTTCTGTCTGGAATACGGTTGAGTGTTTATCCAAGGAAAAGGATAAACTTACCCTTGGTCTTTCCCCAAATACTCCAGCTCCTGTTCCTTCAGCGGTCTTTGACCCATCTGTATACCAGGTTAGTACATCCTGAAGGAATTTTATAACTGTCCACATTCCTCGATCCATTTTGTTCACCTCGAATGGTTTGTGGTAGTGATAAAGAGGGGTCATTTGGTCCGATCTCATTTGGAATAGAGGTCCCCCGATAGAATTTCCCATCTTTGAGTGTCCTGTTTCTGTCCTATTTCCCAGAGACAAGACACTTTGTTGTCGATAGAGTCCCATTCTTGTCTCCGCCTGGATCACTATGTGAAGAGGCGGAAGGTCCAGAAGCGCCTCCATTGATGCAGTGGGCGTTGATTTCATCGCCCCTGTTATGCTCAGACAAACAAGTCTTTGCACCTTGCTGAGGCTGAGCATTGTTGTTTGTTGCATTACCTTAGGCCACCACACCAAAGATGCATATGTTACTGAAGGCATCAACACTTCAGTGTACAGCCAGTGCACCATCTGTGGTCTGAGGCCCCAGATTTTTCCATGAAGTCGTCTGACTATCACTAGTGTAGTCACCGCCCTCCTTGTGACATTTTCCAAATGTCGGTTCCAGGTCAGTTTGGTATCAAGCGTGATTCCTAGATACTTGACCTCCCCCGAGAAAGGAATCTCATCACCGCAGAGTCTTAGAGGGCCTAGTCCCTCGAGTATTCTGCGCTTGGTGAAGGGGATTATTACGGTCTTTGTAGGACTAATATTTAGTCCTTCCCGTGTCACCCATGATTCCACAATCTTCAAGGCCCTTTGCAGAATCGTTACAGTTTTAGAAACCCCGTTTCCCTACAGAATCTGCATTAGCGTTGTGTCTTAGCTTCAATATACTAAGTTGTTCATTGAGTAGATAGTAGCCTGTTAAAAAATCCGTGACAATTCAAAGATTGTTCTTACTTAAATCAAGGAAAATCTTTGATTTCTCTCGGTCGTAAGTCCTGAGAAATTTCTTCGAGTGTCTTAGACTTGAGGATTCCTATTGCAGATTACAAATTGAGTCTTCCAGGTTCTTGAGTTCTGCTTTGAGTTGGTTTCCACTTGAGAAGCAGAACGGTTCTGATCCAGTTAGTGGTGTTTTTGCTCATTTTCTAGATAGATCGTTTGGTTTTTCAGTATCTTCTATCCCTTATCTTATCAACCCAGAATAAGAGAACTTTATTTTCTTTGCTTAGTTTGTTCAGCTTCTATAGGCATTTTTTGACCAACTTAGAATTGATGCTGCTTTAAGGCTGCCTGACTATCGGATAAGATGTTAATTTCTTGTTTCCGATGGTACCTATCTAAGATGAGTTGTACGCATCTTTCGATAGTGTATATTTCTGCCTGAAAGAAGCTGGGATAAGTGCCCTAAATAAGTAGCGATAGGAAAGATCAATGTCTTTATTAAGTTTACCTTGTTGTGCTAGGATATTGCAGCATTAATATGACTTAACAAATCTAATTTATATTTTTGTTCGCGAAATATGTTGAATACAAGATACCGACGCAAGCGACTATCTATACACGGATGGTCCGATGTGTGTACGTACATAAATCCCGGCGGGTATAAATCACGTCGCCGGGACCGGAGACACAGCCGGGAATTAGTACGGACGCGCGTGCCGCCCGGCTAGATTAAAAACGTGCTTTAGCTGGTCCCTGCAGAGGGCGTCAGTGTGCAAACTGAACCGGAGGAAAAAATGGATCGCCGGACGGTAAATCAAAACGCCGTGTAATGAACACGACGTAACGGGAACGATGCCGTAAACACTTCGAAAAAGTAAACAGGTAGAGTTGAGTTTTTTTAAAATGTTCAGCTGCTGTTGTGTTTTTACTAAGAGCACCCATTATCTGAGTCACAAAATCCGGGACTCAAACTTTTAACAAAATAGTGAACGACTGATAGTCGACTCTATCAATAGAGATGCATTTTGGGCAATTATGAAAAAGTTCGGAGTATCCAACAAGTTTCTGACAGTACGTAAAAGCCTCCATAGCAACAACAAGTCAAGAGTGTCACATCATGGATCACTGAGCGTTCCCTTACTAACAAACACAGGAGTTAGGGTGGGATGTGTCTTAGCGCCTCTCCTATTCAACATATCCATGGCAGCACTCTGCATTATAGTGGACAGCAAACTGCAGGAGAGAGGTTGTCACACCGTATAATCAATTATATTAATATTGTGAGCTGCATCTTCCCACTCATTCTGCATGTTAATGCCCTTTAAGTTTTCGTGGAAAATATCATTGTACCTTTTGAGTGGTCCACCCGGCTTCCTCTTACCGTCTACAAGCTCACCGTAAAGCAGATATTTTGGTATGCGGTTTTCTTGCATTCTGTATACGTGACCAGCCCATCTTAAGCGGGATTTTGTAATCATGACTTCAATACTCTCGCAGTTAGCTTTTTCAAGGACCGATACGTTTGAGACATGATGAAACCATTTGATTCTTAAGAGTTGTCTAAGATGTCTCTGTTGCAACTTGTTTAATGCGTTCATGTGTCGGCGGTACGGCACCCAGGTTTCGCTTCCATATAACATTGTGGGAATTATTATTGCTGGGTATACTGCAAGTTTCGTTTTTGTGCTCAAGTCATGATTGTAGAAAACCCTGTCTTTTAATTTCCAGAATGCTCTTCAGACGCTGCTAATCCTGTGATGAATTTCAGAGTCGATATTGGCCTTTTCCGAAATCAAACTGCCGTATGCCGAGGTAATTGAATTACACTACATATTTCAATAGTTCTTATAGTGCCAATTATAAAATCAAAAGTAAAATCTTTTTTATCTATTTACCACTGCTTTGTGTTTTTCTTTCAAAATCCATCGTCAGGACACCAAATATCGCGACTTTTCAGCCGGATTTTTCCGATATCCGATCTCGCGTTTCCGATCAGATCGCTTGATTGAACGCCTCAAGATGGCGCGCGGACCCGATGAATAAAACATCAGAAACGCCGCCGCATCCACCGTATGAAATGGAAAATTGAAAAAAAAGTCCGAAGTGTATACGCGGAGTCTTTTAAAGGATTCTCGCTGCCGATGCGAAAAGAATGGGGCGCTAAGGAAAAACGAACTTTTCTTTTCCGCTCGTGGGAGTGAAATAGGGGTTGCGAAATAAAATATATCTTTTTATTACATTGTCTTTCATTTTGAAATTTTAAAAAACGATTAGATCGGATGGGCACCTGGGCATACGAGGCTTTGGGTCTTAAGCTAAACATCGACAAAATCAAAATCATGTGCACCCCCCCGCAAGATCACGACAATGCTATAAAAATCGGAGAAGAACTATTGGAATATGTAGCGGAATTCAATTACCTCGACAGTTTGATTTCGGACAAGGCCAATGTCGACTCTGAAATTCAGCACAGAGCGCCTCAAGAGCATTTTGGAAATTAAAAGACAGGGTTTTCTACAATCATGACTTGAGTGCAAAAAAGAAACTTGCAGTGTACCGAGCAATTATAATCCCCACTATGTTATATGGGAGCGAAACCTGGGTGCCGTACCGCCGACACATTAACGCATTAAACAAGTTGGAACAGAGGCACCTTAGACAGCTCTTAAGAATCCGGTGGTTCCATCATGTCTCAAACATATCGGTCCTTGAAAAAGCTAACTACGAGAGTATTGAAGTCATTGTTACAAAATCCCGTTTAAGACGGGCTGGTCGCATATACAGAATGCAAGAAAACTCAAAACCGCATACCAAAATCTCTGCTTTACGGTGAGCTTGTAGACGGTAAGAGGAGGCCAGGTGGACAACTCAAAAGGTACAAGGACTAGAGATGCCGCGAGATGCGAGACACGAGACGTCTCGTCTCGTCTCGTCTCGTCTCAAGAGCATTTTGTCTCGAATTACGAGACGAGACGAGACGAGATAAAATGTTTCGAGACAAGGCGAGACGAGACGAGACGAGATATCTCGAAAACCATTAACACAAAATATGATAATAATAGGGTTAAAATTTATATAATATCAAATTGCGTGATGTTTTCGAATAGTTATATGCTTACGGAGAATAAACAACCACCAACTAACTAAATAAATATAATTTATTTGAAAACTTAGAACCAGCTTAGTATCCAACGTCCAACGTCGATCTTAATATATGTAGCTAATCTTTACATCCACTGTTTTTCCAAAGTCATTGAAAATTTCAAACGAAAACAAACAAACGAAATGGGAATGTTTTTTTTAGTGTGTATAGGAAGGTCCGTATATAGGGTGGCCGAAAAAAAACTTGTTTTTTTAATTTTCTTAAAGTTCTCTTAGGTGTATACCGGGTGCGTCTCAAAAGTGGCTCACCCTTATAACTTTTTTATTTATTCAAATAAAAAAATGAGATTTGGTATGGTTTGGTTTGGTTTGGTTGTTAGTATATGACATAAATTAGGATTGATTGACGTATTCCATTGTTTTTGGTCACTTCCTGTTTCACCGGAAATGACTACAAGTTTTGATTTTTAAATGACACCCTAGGTAGTTGTTTACATTATTCGATAGAAAATGACACTCTGAATAGAATGACATATCATATGTCAAATTTTGACATTTTCGCATATGATTTATTGACGAAACAGCAAGTGTGTGGTATCAAATTATTCGTAAAAAAATGCTTTTTCCAAATATGCTAATGAGCCACCCTGGATCCATTTGAAAAAGTTGAAATATGATTAAAAAAACGATTTGGGCATCTTTTAACCGGCCAGGACAAGACACGAAAAACATTAGGCGATCAAATCTATTTTTCCAAGGCTCCTTGATTAAAAATTATTGCTTTTAACATAGCCATGACACTCTATATTGAAATTTAAAATGCGATTTATTTTTAAGCAAAAATGTCAAAAGTTGACATATCATATATCATTCTATCCAGAATATTATTTCCTATCCAATAAAGTAAAAATATACCGGGGGTGCCATTTAAAAATCAAAAGTTGTAGTCATTTCCGGTGAAACAGGAAGTGACTGAAAACAAATGAATACGTCAATCAATCCTAATTTATGTCATATACTAAAATACCAAATTTTGTTTATTTATCTGAAAAAACAAAAAAGTTATAAGGTTGAGACGCACTGCATTATTATAATGATTAGGAAATTTATTGATATACTTTATTAATAAAAATTAAACAAAAACATGTTTAATTAAAAAAAATATAATTTGATATTTTCAAAAAAAAATCATACTTATTTTTTTCAATCTTGTAGGAAATATCCTTTAGGTAATATAAAGCATTATTGTGATATATTAAACAAGTAGAAAAAAAACGAGACAAAACGAGACGAGACGAGATAAGACCTTATCTCGTCTCGTCTCGCGGCAACTCTAACAAGGACATTTTCCACGAAAACTTAAAGGGGATTAACATGCAGTATAAGTGGGAAGAAGCAGCTAAAATAGAACTCAATGGAGAAGAATTGTAAACTCAGTTAACAGCGACAACCAAAAAGTAAAGAGGCAACAAGGCAATGAAATTTTTGAATGTCCGGAGTGCAGTAGGCAGATAACATCACGTGTCGGGCTTTTCAGTCACAGAATAGCTCTTGAAAGAAAACGCCTTGTGTGACCATTTTCTGATGCGTGTCAAATACTTGTCAGCGAGTAATAACAGTATGTATGTATTATTGAAGACTAGAAAAGTCTGTGTTCACATTTAAATTATAGCACTAAAATTAAAACCTGTATGATTTTTTTACAGCTTTTACCTTATGAATAATAAAGAACACTACATAATATCGCCGACGTAAACAACAAAAAACAAATTCTCCCCTAATTAAAATTGTTTGCACGCAGTGCCGTCTCGCTCTTATTAAATTCATTAAAACGTTGTTTTTTCCTCTCTTTTATTAATGTCAAGTCGGAGATAATTACAGATCATTACGCGTGTTCCTTTTTTGTGCACGTTCAAATTTCGCATCGTTCCTTAGTCATTCGATTATGATTGTGGTCCGCCTTCGTGCTAGTCATTAACTTAATTACCGCATTTAAAATGTGTGTCGGGTTCTAGTCTAAGTTATTCCGACGAGAGAGAAAATTACCGAAAATTGCCTTATTCTCCTTATCGACTTAATCTGTTCCTATATCACATGCACTATTAAGAAATAATGACGGGAATATAAAAATCACATGGCACTGGATTTAGTCACGTTATGATTTTGAGTAGGTACTCTACTCGAACTTAGTCAGTTTCTTATTAAATGGAATGTTAAACAAACTATCTTTGTAATTAGCGTGTTCTTAAAAATACTGAATAAAAATACAATAAACAAAAGATTTTACCTAAACTAAAGATTTTCCTTAATTTAAGTAAGAATATTCTCGGATTGTCACGGGGTTTTTAACAGAACGCTGTCTCCTAAATGAACATCTTAGTAGATTGGAGCTAAGAAACAACGGCGAGTGCAGATTCTGTGCTTCACTGAGTGCTCCCAGACGACAAACATTCGTGCCATAAACTTTGGTACGACTGATATCGGAGATGGAGAACTAACCTCTGTAAAACAATCTGTGATACTGGCTTTTGTCAAAGCTCTATGAGTGTATAATTCTACCTCTAGATTAATATAAATAAGTCGAGCACAGTTGTACCATCCTTTTCTCGTAGAAACCCACAGCAGATAAAGCAAAAATCTTATCTTTTATTGATCAAGAGGACATATATGGAGACTGGCTATATTGCCAACATATTTAGTAATTACACCTTATAGTAGGGGTCGCCAAGTTCTTGAAAATTTCAAAATCTTCTCTTGATTTCAAGACAAGATATGAAATTTTAAGTCAATACCAAGATTTCTTGTCAAGAAAGCAAGAAATCTTGAAATACATTGACATAACAATGAAAACACTTAAAAGCATTTGTTTGTGAAAAGTACATAATACACATAATACTAATAGTAAATATAGCATAATTTAATAGTAAAACTACCTTAAATACCTATTGTGAGTTATAACTCAAGAAAGGGGGACCTTGAGTTATAACTCATCATACAGTCTATAACTCATCATGCATGGGGATTTTCCTGTTGTACAGGGTATTTCCCATCTTTCTCTGAAAACAGATGTTCTTCCTGCAAGGAGTTGACGTCTATAGGGACAAGTTCTATTGGAACAACTTTCGTTGCACGTCATCAATGACACCATGCATCGTCTTATGGAGTTTGCTGGTGGTCGTATTATGATCTGCAACGGAAGTTATTTTAATTTCCCTGTAACTCCTACGAGAGTATACATCCTTCCACGGTTGGGGTTTGGCCCTCCATCACAGTCGAGTAGCTTGTCTCGGGCTGAGGTATCCGGGAGGTGGAGGCTGGAAGATCTGTCTCCATTTCAATCTATAATAGAAGTTTTCCATTCAATCTATAATAGAAGATATATCTTTCTTCCTCTTTTGCCTTCTTAGAAGTCAATTTCTAATTCCGGACCATCCTCGGTTGAGTTGACGACTAGCCAACTCGATATCTTTATATTGGAGTTCTGGCAATGCCTGACTAAGAGCTAGAAGGAATCCCGCTAACGACAAGGTCTCGCATCTCTTAGAGGAAGTCCATATACACTAACTGGCATAGCTGAGTTGGTTTTACATAACATATTACAATTTTTTATAGTGGAAGAACCGCATTGCGACACTTGCTTGACAATTCAATTGACCTTTTTACATTTTATAGGGGAGCAAGGAAGGAGTCTCCACGTGTGTATTAACCTCTACAGGCAAAACTGTAATGAATGGAACCGAGATTCTCACCATAGAATGCGGACCTTTCACGGTTACATCAGTCTACAAATCCCCAGGTGAAAAAACCGAACTTAATATGCCAGGAAACTTCGGATGTCAAAAAACCCAATTTATCATAGGCGACTTCAACAGCCATAGTATTAACTGGGGTTATACAGAAACCGACGCGAACGGCTCCATCTTGGAGGAATGGATGGAAACAAGAAACTTCCAACTGCTCCACGACTCAAAGCTACCTTGGTCGTTTATGAGCAAAATCTGGAAGCGAGGGTACAACCCAGATAACTGCTTTATCAGCAGTAACATCCAAGACTGTTGTGTCAAAAATGTCTATGAAGCTATCCCCAAAACCCAACACAGACCTATAGGCATCCAGGTTTTCTCGGCTGTGAGATCTGCCACGGTACCCTTTCGTAGAACATTCAACTTCAGAAAGGCTAAATGGGCGGACTTTAGTGAGGAATTGGATAAGGCAATCAAAAAGGTCAACGCTACACCTAATTACTACACGGACTTTGTGGACACCCTGCGCAAAGTATCAAGAAAACATATCCCAAGAGGTTGTAGACAAAACTGTATCCCAGGGCTGACTAGTAACACGAAGGACATACTAACCAAATATGAAGAGCCATATTCCAAGGACCCCTTTAGTGATGAAACAATAACATGCGGAACAACTCTGTTGGCCACACTTAGCGAGACAAGACAAAAAAAGTGGATAGAGTCCCTAGAAAGGATGGACATGAAACACAGCAGTAAGATAGCATGGAATCTCATCAAGAAACTTGATGGCGACCCCAAAAAAACCCAAGAACCATCCAAAGTAACAGCCAATCAAGTAGCCCACCAACTCCTCCTAAATGGAAAGCCAACGACAAAAGGTCAGAAAGCACGACTGCATCGAGATATCCGCAGTGAAAATAGATATTTTGGTTCTCCTTTTACAATAAAGGGACTCAACGATGGCATAAACACGTTGAAAAACGAAAAAGCTGCCGGAGTCGATGATATGTGCGTCGAACAAATCAAACATTTTGGGCCAGACACAAAAGAATGGCTCTTATAACTCTTCAACCACTGCTGAGAGAATTTCAGGATACCAAAGCTATGGAAAAAGTCAAAAGTAGTTGCCCTCCTAAAACCAGGGAAAGATCCCAACTCTGCGAACAGCTACAGACCAATCTCGCTGCTGTGTCATCTATTTAAGAAATTAAACTATATGAAAGACTGATACTAAACCGAATTAGCAACGTCGTCGATTCAAAAATCATACCCCAACAGGCCGGCTTCAGACCTGGTAAATCATGCACCAATCAAGTCTTAGCGCTCACAGAGCATATAGAAAAGGGATATGAAAACAAAGTAATTACGGGGCTGGTCCTTGTCGACCTAACCGCTGCCTATGACACCGTCAACCACCGCAAAATGCTGTCAAAAGTATATAACACAACAGGAGACTACCAATTAATGAAGATAATAGAATCACTCCAGCAAAACCGTCAATTCTATGTCACCCTTGAAGGGAAAAAAGCCGCTGGAGATACCAAAGAAACGGCCTAGCCCAGGGAAGCGTGCTGGCTCCGATTTTGTTTAATATCTACACCAAGGACCAACCAGCACCGGAAGACACAAAACACTTTGTATACGCTGATGACCTGGGCATTACGACTCAAGGAAGAACCTTTGAAGAGGTTGAAGCAAGGTTAGAGAGCGCTTTAAACGCCATGTCTGCCTACTATGAGCTGAACTCCTTAAAACCAAATCCTTCCAAAACGCAGGTCTGTGCATTCCACCTTCACACACGACTAGCAAACAGCAAACTTAAGGTCGCTTGGAACGAAGAGACCCTTCAACACACAAATAAACCTGTGTACCTTGGAGTCACACTCGACAGGTCTCTAACCTACAAACACCACTACCAAAAAAACCGTCAAAAAGTGGCTGCGAGGAACAATATATTAAGAAAACTAACCCACAGTAAGTGGGGCGCTAAACCTGATGTCCTAAGAACGACGGCACAAGCGCTATGTTTCTCCACAGCCGAATACGCCTGCCCTGTCTGGTCAAGATCGGCGCATGCCAAAAAGGTCGATGTAAGCCTCAACGAAACTTGTAGACTTGTGACAGGGTGCATGAAGGCTGTTCCGCTGGATAAACTGTACCAAGCAGCAGGTTTTCACAGTCCTAACTCAAGTAGGAAGGCACATGAATTCAGCGAGAAGTTTAAAAGAACATTCGACAATCGTCATCCACTTTTCGGGCAATACCAAGAATCTAAAAGACTAAAATCCAGACGACGATTTCTCAACAGCCTCCTGGATGAACCACCTACTAACTATCCTCTGTCAGAAAGCCTGCCGAGTGGTGCCTCGTTCAACTTTAAATCCTGGAGAATGTTGAACCGCATAAGAACAGGAGTTGCTCCGGTAAAAACCAATTTGATTAGATAGGGCCTTGCGCAACCAAATGACGACAAATGCGACTGTGGGATGGTACAAGATATGGAACACCTTCTAAAGTGCGTTAATTGTCCTGGACATTGTAACTCCAACGATTTATGGCAAAGCAAACCCGAAGCGTTGGACGTGGCTCAATATTGGGCCGAGAAAATATAGAATGTTCCGGACACGAAAAAGTAAAGTAAGTACATTTTATATTTGTGTTGGGATAAATCGTACTGGTACATATGAAGCTTTTGGGTAGTTGATTCGAAAAAATATCTAATAAGGAATTGATAAATCGGTTTGTTGAATGAGAAAACTGATTGGCATTCCAGGAATGGAACTAGAGTCCCGAGTCCCGGTGTGGAACATTTCAAGAAAATGTTAAGTGTACCATCCAATCTCAGAACTAGACAACTACCGTATGATCGAATAAAAACGGCGTCAGCGATGGCTATGAAATGAAGATCGCTGTCATTTGATATGTAAATTTATATGGGAAATGCCATCGATCCTCATTTCCAAGCCAATTGGACGCCGGTTTTTTTTTTTGATCACACGGTATTAACTGTAAGGAGAAATGACGCACTAGTGCTAAGAAATATACCTGAATCACAATAATCTGGAGATGTCATACGTATAAAATGGCACAGTTTGAACGCAATAAAAGACAAAATTGCGAATAGAACATGAAAACACAGATTCTATTTGTCCATTTAGCTCCGCCAATCCAATGAGGAACCACCTTTTACTAAAGAATTAGAAAAATAAAGTATTTGCAAAAAAAATAATAAAAAAGACAACAAAAAAGTGAAAAGAAAACGCTATACTGAAGAAGACCATTCGAAAGACTGTACTCTGTACTAGGTAAAAGAATGAGAGTATACTACTATAATATTCTTTGGCATTACTGAAGATAATGTCAATAAAATCTAATTGAAATTGGATAAATACCTATTAAATTGATAAATTACTCTTACAATTCAAATTTGTCAAAAAATTTGGCACACTCTATATAATTATAACATTCTGCCTCAACAATATACGTATTATTATACCGTGTGTGTCACTTAATTAATAAAATATAATTATATATCCAGATTACAGTTGAGGGTTGGAACCTTTGGTGTTACACAGCAAAATAAAAACACTGAATCACCACAATACACCAAAACACTTTTACTATTACACTGGACGCGCGTTTCGCTAACCATGTTAGCATCACCAGCAAACTCAGTTTATAATCTCATATATAACTATATCATATATAGTTTATAATCATCTGCTGATGATGCTAACATGGTTAGCGAAACGCGGGTCCAGTGTAAAAGTAAAAGGGTTTTGGTGTATTGTGGTGATTTAGTGTTTTTATTTTGCTATATATCCAGAATATAAAGATATCGTTAAAAAATCAGATAAACCCATATGACGTGAAAAGTAAACTATAATATTAAGATAACATAAAGATATATTATAACGATCACAGTCGACTCCTCAAATTAGAGTTTGAGTCAATCTACATGAATATCCTTGTTTTACAATACGTTTGTAAACATGTTTCAGCAAAATATGCCACACTCTGTATAAATAACATGTTATGTATAAAATATACGTATTTTAATTACCATATGTCCGTAAATTAATAAAGACTAATAGAATTATATAGCCAGCATTTTAAGATATCGTTAAAAGAATCAGATAAGCCCGAATGAGGTGAAAGACAATTAACCTACAACATTCGGACAACATAAAGATGTTTCCAGCGGTTTAGAATTTTTAATTAGTTTCGTAGGAGTATATTTATTGCTCCAACCGGTAAATATTTCAGATTGTTCGGGCTTGTTTACAATCAAATGAGACACTCGGTGCTATTTTATTAACCACAAACATTAGGGCATTTGCATAATCCTTACATTTTTTAATAGAAATCGACTTCAAGTAAGGAAGTCTCTTCGAGACTAAGGATGGGATCTTTTTTCTCCATATATCGATAACTATACATAGTTGTTGATATATCGAATAACAATAGGAGACCTCAAGATTATCGATATATCAATATACATACCCAAAATTTAAGTGAGGATGCAGTCAATAATCACCACATAGGCTAATAAAACTACTTTTTCAAATTTGTCAAGCTTTCGAGAATTTTATTTCCATCATCAGGACAGTTTCTAAAATGTATAAATAAAAAAGGCATTAACTTTGACGTTTTCGCATATGGTTTTATTTATGAAATTGTAACATGCGGTTCATAACGACAATTTGACTCGAAATACCAAGTGGTATCAAATTATTCGTAAAAAAATGCCTTTTCCAAATATGCTAATGGGCAACCCTCGTTCCATTTGAAAAAATTGAGATATAATTAAAAATACGATTTGGGCATCTTTTAACCGGCCAGGAAAAGAAACTAAAACATTAGACAATCAAATCTATTTTTCCAAGGCTCCTTGATTAAATTAAGTGTTTTTAACACAGCCATGGCACCTTAGAATGAAATACAATTTGTTTTTGAGCGAATATGTCAAAATTTGACATATGATTTCTATTAATTTATTTAAAACATTTCCGGTGAAACAGAAAGTAACCGAAAACAAATACGTCAATCAATCCTAATTTACGTCATATACTAACATAACCAAATCTCGTTTTTTTATCTGAAAAAATAAAAAAGTTATAGGGGTGAGCCACTTTTGAGACGTATATCATTCTATTCAGAGTGTTATTTTCTATGGAATAAAGTAAAAAATACTGAGGTCCCAATTAAAAATCAAAAGTTGTAGTCATTTCCGGTGAAACAGGAAGTGACCAAAAACAATTGAACACGTCAATCAATCCTAATTTATGTCATATACAAATATACCAAATCTCGTTTTTTAACTGAAAAAATAGAAATGTTATAGGGGCCAGCCACTTTTGAGACGCACCCAGTATATATTTTCTGATATATCGATAACTATCTATAGTTCTTTATATCGAATAACAATAGATGAATTCAAAATTATCGATAGTTATCGATATATCGATAATGATTGACATATCGATAACTAAAATATATATCGATATGCAAAATCCATTATCGCCCATCCCTATTCGCGACATCTGTGTTGCGACATCCTCTCAAATTCATTGAGAAGTATCTGTTAGTTGTTTTAACATTAATTTTATCACTAATAAACCTAAATCATCTTCCTTCAGGCAATATGTTATTAAAGCAAATATATTAATTTTTGAATACGAGAAATATGTTGTTGTCACAAAAAAAAAGTTTTATTAATGGTTAAAAATAAAATGTTTGGATAACGGCCCATCTACATCGAATAAAATTAGTTTTATTTAATGGCTTTAATATTAATTTGTTGTGATCTTTAATAAATCAAATTTTGTTGTTAGTTTTATTAGTCAATATGTCATACAACCTCTCATTCAGTTTCTCCCAGTAATGAGCCATACCCAAAGTGACAATTTTGTATGGCGTGAATAACTAAGTGACTATTATATTGGTTTGTAACAAGTACTTATTTTTACATCATTGCCAGGGTTACCAACTCTGGAAGATTCGTATATTAAAAACCGCTAGAATCCGCTAGGGGCGATATTGAACCTGAAATTTTGTTTTTTCGCCTATTTTTTAACCTTTTATTAGATCTTTCATCACCTCATAAGACAAATTTAACTTCGAAGATTCTAGGTCCTAGATACTATAAGAATATACCGGATGTTGTATCGTCGAGCGGGACATAGCAAATTCCATGTAAATTTTAATGGGGTCAATTATTGGCTTCCCTAATTATTTTAGAGAATAATTCTATTTAGGTTTATTGAAGAGCACTAAAACCCACATTCAAAAGAATAACTTTAGATATTTTCGATTAGCCCGTTTACGTGTTATCGCCGATTTCTTTTTAAATGTTTCTCCTTTCTTATGGCCCTGTATTTACTTATGAGCACCAGTCAAGGTAAAAGATAACTGTCAAATATAGTTGTCACTTCAGAAATTTATCTATTTAGTGTTTTCTTATTATTGAAAACTCATACCTACATCGAAAATATTAGCCATGAATTACACTACCGAAGAAAAAGTATTGATGATTAAATGTTATTATCAAGGAAATAGTTATCAAAAGGTGTCGGACATGTTTGCTGCTCTGTGTCCGAATAGACCGATACCTGGAAAATCTACAATCGCAAGGAATATCCATATCCATATTATTGACCAAAGGTACCCTAATAAATAACTGCAGATGTGAAGCAAGGCAGGAACAAAGAGAAGATGCAAGAAATGATACCGACTTGGAGGTTTTATTGTGCGTGGAAGAGAACGATGGAAAGATCAGCACAAGTAAACTTGAGGATGAAATAGGAATAGATCACATTACAGCGTTTCGAATTTTGAAACGACATAAATACTATTCCTTCAAATATGAAAAGCACCAAGAGCTACGAGATGGGGAGGAAATACGGCGGCAGGCGTTTTGTTTTGATATGATGGAAAGAGCAAACACGGATAGGGAGTTTTAAAAAAACATATGTTTCACTGACGAATGCACGTTTACCTTAAATAATGAACTCAATGTTCAAAATTATCAATATTGGAACAAAGAAAACCAACACAGGTTTGTCGAAACAAGGACGCAATATCCACAGAAAGTAAATGTTTGGGCAGGTATATTCGGACACAATATTATCGGGCCATTATTTCTTACGCGAAATTTAAATGCAGAATATTATTTGGAACTACTCGAAAATCATATTTTACCTGCTTTACATGATGCCGCTAGGGAAGATCAGGAAGTTTGGTACCAAATGGATGGCTGCCCGGCACATAGTACCCTGGCTGTTCGGGAATATTTAGACAATAGTTTTAACGGAAACGTTATTGGCCTAAATCATACAGTAAATTGGCCAGCAAGGTCTCCTGATATTTCGGTAAATGATTTGTTTCTCTGGAGCCATTTAAAAAACAGGATATACAAGGATAAAAAATACCCAAATCTAGACGAGTTAAAAAATGCTATTTCTGCCGAATGCAATAGAATTTCAGTTTACCAACTAGCGAATGTAAGAAGAGAATTTTATGATCGCCTGGGTTATTGTCTAGCAGTCGATGGAGGAATATTTGAAATTAATAGGTTATTGAATATTTTAATAATACTATAACTAACCTTGTAATTGATTACTTTATTTTACTTTAATTCATATTAATTTGTATTTATAAATACATCTTTAAGATTTCCGATGTAGCAATGAGTTTTCAATAATAATAAAGCACTAAATAGGTAAATTTCTGAAATGACACTTCATTTGACAGTTATCTTTTACCTTAACTGGTGCTCATAAGTAAATACAGGGCCATAAGAAAGGAGAAATATTTAAAAAGAAATCGGCGATAACACGTAAACGGGCTAAAAAAATTATTCTTTTGAATGTGGGTTTTAGTGCTCTTCAATAAACCTAAATAGAATTATTCTCTAAAATAATTAGGGAAGCCAATATTTGACCCCATTAAAATTTACATGGGATTTCCTATGTCCCGTCCGACGATGCAACTCCCGGTATGATTTCTACGCGACTATTGAGGCAAATTTAAAAAAAAAATAATAATTTTTGTGTTAATTTTACTTATATTTTATTCAAAAATGGTAAAGCGCTAGCCGCTAGATAATATTTTTTCCCGCTAAGCTGAAAAATAAACCGCTAGATCTAGCAAGTCATCTAATTCTTAAAGAAGTTGAAGCTGACTTAAACAAAATAATTATTGAATTTAGATAATTGTAGTTAGGAGTGATCAACCGGTAAGTTCAGCTAAGGAAGCATGATAGTAACTAAGTGCTTCATGTCCTGGAGAATTGATAAGAAACACCAAAATGTCTAAAAAAGTGTCTAAAATGGTCTGGTTAATTGGTCTGATTTAAAAAGCTTGGTTAATTTGATAAGAAGGGATTTTCCGAATCATGTAAAAGGAAAAAGACACTCTACTGTTTCAAAAGGAGGCAACAAAAACACTAGTAGAGTAGTTTAAAGATGACAGAGATGGGAAATCGGACTGTTAATGTTGAAATAATATTTGATCAAATAGCAAGAAAAGGAAGTTGAATATAGTAAACTTTACGCAATTTGGTAGAGCTTTCGATTAGATTAAATTAAACTTTTTTCAAATCGTTTTAGTCAAAGGCCATCAATATAAGGCCCGAGTCGATCGTCCCACTCGACAAAAGAAAACGCGAAAAATAAATTTCCGCATGATGTAATTTAAATTTAGCCCGCTATCTCGGATCTCTCGATTGCCATGCATTTGGACCTGCGAGAACTAACTTTTTCCTTATATCTACATACTGGAGTGGCGCTCCAATAAGCTAGCAGGTCATCTACTTCTTAAAGAAGTTGAAGCTAACTTAAACAAAATAATTATTGAATTTAGATGAATATAGTTAGGAATGATTAACTGATAAGTTCAGCTAAGGAAGCATGATAGTTAGTGCTTCATGTGCTGAAAAATAACATCAAAGTTAAGTAACATCATAATAAGTTAAATAACATCAAAGTAAGTAACATCAAAATGTAATCAATGGTCTAAAAAAGGAAGCTTAGTAAATTTGACATGAAGGTGTATTCTATTTCATGTAAAAGGAAAAAGACACTCTACTATATTATTAGCAGTCGACAAAAACACTAGTAGAGTATTTCAAAGCTAACAAAGATGTGAAATCTGAACTATTAATGTTGAAGTAATATATTTACGTCGATCAAATAGCAAGAAAAGAGAGTTGAATGTAGTAAACTTTAGGCAAATTTGTAGAGCTTTCGACTAGATTAAATAAAAGTTTTTTCAAATCGTTTCAGTCAAAGGCCATCAATATAAGGCCCGAGTCGATCGTCCCACTCGACAAAAGAAAAAGCGAAAAATAAATTTCAGCATGATGTAATTTAAATTTAGCCCGCTATCCCGGATCTCTCTTATCGATTGCCATCCATTTGGACCTGCAAGAACTAGCTTTTTCCTTATATCTACATACTAAAGTGGCGCTCCAATAAGCTAGCAGGTCATCTACTTCTTAAAGAAGTTGAAGCTGACTTAAACAAAATAATTATTGAATTTAGATGAATATAGTTAGGAATGATTAACTGATAAGTTCAGCTAAGGAAGCATGATAGTTAGTGCTTCATGTGCTGGAAAATAACATCAAAGTTAAGTAACATCATAATAAGTTAAATAACATCAAAGTAAGTAACATCAAAATGTAATCAATGGTCTAAAAAAGGAAACTTGGTAAATTTGACAAGAAGGCATATTCTATATCATATAAAAGGAAAAAGATAATCTACTATATTATCAGCAGTCTACAAAAACACTAGTAGAGTAATTTAAAGCTGACAAAGATGGGAAATATCACTGGTAATGTTGAAATAATATATTTACGTCGATCAAATAGCAAGAAAACGAAGTTGAATATAGTAAACTTAAAGCAATTTTGTAGAGCTTTCGACTAGATTAAATAAAACTTTTTTCAAATCGTTTTAGTTAAAGGCCATCAATATAAGGCCCGAGTCGATCGTCCCACTCGACAAAAGAAAACGCGAAAAATAAATTTCCGCATGATGTAATTTAAATTTAGCCCGCTATCCCGGATCTCTCTTATCGATTGCCATCCATTTGGACCTGCAAGAACTAGCTTTTTCCTTATATCTACATACTAAAGTGGCGCTCCAATAAGCTAGCAGGTCATCTACTTCTTAAAGAAGTTGAAGCTGACTTAAACAAAATAATTATTGAATTTAGATGAATATAGTTAGGAGTGATCAACTGATAAGTTCAGCTAAGGAAGCATGATAGTAAGTGCTTCATGTGCTGGAAAATAGATAAGTAACATCAAAATGTAATCAATGGTCTAAAAAAAAGGAAACTCGGTAAATTTGACAAGAAGGCATATTCTATATCATATAAAAGGAAAAAGCAGTCAACAAAAACACTGGTAGAGTAATTTAAAGCTGACAAAGATGGGAAATATCACTGGTAATGTTGAAATAATATATTTACGTCGATCAAATAGCAAGAAAACGAAGTTGAATATAGTAAACTTAAAGCAATTTTGTAGAGCTTTCGACTAGATTAAATAAAACTTTTTTCAAATCGTTTTAGTCAAAGGCCATCAATATAAGGCCCGAGTCGACCGTCCCACTCGACAAAAGAAAACGCGAAAAATAAATTTCCGCATGATGTAATTTAAATTTAGCCCGCTATTCCGGATCTCTCTTATCGATTGCCATCCATTTGGACTGGGAGAACTAGCTTTTTCCTTATATCTACATACTGGAGTGGCGCTCCAAGAAGCTAGAAGGTCATCTACTTCTTAAAGAAGTTTGAGCTGACTTAAACAAAATAATTATTGAATTTAGATGAATTTAGTTAGGAGTGATCAACTGATAAGTTCAGCTAAGGAAGCATGATAGTAAGTGCTTCATGTGCTGGAAAATAGATAAGTAACATCAAAATGTAATCAATGGTCTAAAAAAAAGGAAACTCGGTAAATTTGACAAGAAGGCATATTCTATATCATATAAAAGGAAAAAGCAGTCAACAAAAACACTGGTAGAGTAATTTAAAGCTGACAAAGATGGGAAATATCACTGGTAATGTTGAAATAATATATTTACGTCGATCAAATAGCAAGAAAACGAAGTTGAATATAGTAAACTTAAAGCAATTTTGTAGAGCTTTCGACTAGATTAAATAAAACTTTTTTCAAATCGTTTTAGTCAAAGGCCATCAATATAAGGCCCGAGTCGATCGTCCCACTCGACAAAAGAAAACGCGAAAAATAAATTTCCGCATGATGTAATTTAAATTTAGCCCGCTATCCCGGATCTCTCTTATCGATTGCCATCCATTTGGACCTGCGAGAACTAGCTTTTTCCGTATATCTACATACTGGAGTGGCGCTCCAGTAAGCCAGCGGACCAGCCGGTTCGTGGAGGCGTCCCGCGATCGTCGACGCCGACGACGCAGCGCGACGCCTGTCGCCCCGAGATGCCACTTTCAATTTGCCTAATGACGTTTCCCGGTTGTCACGGGCACACGTTCGAAGACGGTCTCTAATTGGAGAGTTGGTAGAGGCGCAGACGCTTTAGGTGCGCGTTCTTATGAGGCTCTCTCGCTTGTTTTTAAGCTTTACCTTCGAGGAAGACGAAAAATGTTAAATTAGATTTTAGGTTGTTGCTTTTGCTTTTTAGCTTGATTCTGTTCAATTTTTTAAGAGTAGAGTTAGAATCTACTATAAAATGCTAATGTTTATCTGAGTCGTCTCTACTGACGTAACGACTTGCTCTAGAAAGTTGTTTTTTTTACTAAAAGATAGTTAATTGGCCCGTCTAAAAACTGTCGTCGCCGGATTAATATAAGTTTTTTTTCCTGATATCGTGGAGGATGCGCCAGGCTTTATCTAGTCAAATAATAAAATATTAATAAATAAATACGTCGAAGTTCTGCAGGATGTCCGCGGCATTCACGGAGGCACATGCATTTCCGAAAAGCATGTGCCCCTCGTGGGGAGATTCCTCACGTAAAAATAAGATTTATTTTTCATATTAATATATAGGTCCGATTCTGCTTTGTTTCGCAGCTACAGGTTGTTAATGCCTTAATATTTTTTCGATTTATTATAATTGTCTTCCAAGTACTTTTAGCGTTTCGAATTAAATTTTGAGAGTAAAGGTTACTATAAATGCGACATATTTTAAACCTAAAAAATGTCGACATATTAACCAGGGACGTGCATATGGGTTATCACTGGAATATTTTTCTAAAAAAGGCATGTACGCCACTGATTTTTTTCTCTTGTTAGCGAAATAGTCTAAGCAGGTTAAGGCTGATTAAAAGTTGTCTCTTAATATTTTGTCGATTTCAGCCTCCTTGATGAGATAAACGCAATTTTATCAATTTGCCTTGATCCAAGTCTAATAGCAACCTTTAAAAAAAATTAATATCGTTAACTTGTGAAAGTTTTAAATAAGTACTAATTGATTCCTCATCAAAAAATATCAATAAAAGTTCCTATAAAAATGGGTATGGAAATGCATAGTTTTAGTGTTACAGGATGTTAAAACTTTTTACAATTAGATTTTTTCTAATAATCTTAAATACCATTATTTTTTTTGTTTAAAATTGCTGTAGGTTAGACTAATAGTAATAATAACTTAGGTAAACTTAGGTATAATATACACAACCAAACGTATATGGAATCACTCTTTATTTCTGACTAAATTTCTTGCAAGGATACAAATTGGTATACAACTTTAAGATAAGGTTTTTTGTTGTAAATAAACATGAAAATAAAGAGTAAACGACTACTGCGATTTATTTTCTTTTGAATTTTGTGTTCAGTAGTAAAAGTCACGATTGTCCGGTAATTTTCATTCAATCCAAAAAAATTAAAAAATGCCTTATGTTGGATTAATAAATGTACAGAGGGTAAGAATTATTGCTCTCACCGAACAAGGAATGCTCCAGAGAGACGTAGCAGAGATAGTAGGCGTTACCCAGGGTGTTGTATCGAAAACATATGCAAGATACTTGGAATTAGGAACACACAAGGATAGGCCCATACAAATTCCCCAAAGAGTCACAACTGAACAACAAGACCGCCTTGTGTGCTAAATTGCTAGAATAAATCCCAATGTTTCTCATCCAGAGCTACAAAGACAACTTCTGGCAGCTACAAGGGTGAACATTTCAGTTGAAACCATAAGAAACAGTCTTCGTGCACGAGGGTTTTACAGTAGGAAAGAGTTACGGATCCTACAGTTATCTCGGCAAAATAAAATTGACCGGCTAAATTGATGCCTTCAACATCAAAACTGGACAACTGAGAATTGGCAAAATGTTCTTTTTTCGGATGAGAGCAGAATTGGCCTAAGATCAGATAACCATCGAATTCGGGTTCTTAGAGCTCCAGGAAGACGAGCGAGACTTCAGGCTGCCAAATCTGTACCAAGACATAAAGGAGGAACTGTAATTTTCTGAGGAGGTATTATACTAGGAGCAAAAACTCCATTGTTACCACTTCAATAAATTTTAACGAGTCGGAGATATGTTGATTTGGTGCTAGAACCAATCGTTAGTCTGTGGAGAGCTGCAATTGGGAATAATTTTAATTTTATGCGCGATAGTGCACCTCCCCCTATCAGCAGAGTGACTAGAGAACGTATTGAAACAGAATGTGTCATAGTTTTGGACTGGCCTGCCTATTTACCAGATCTAAACCCTATCGAACACTTGTGGGACTAGCTCAAAAGAAGGGTTAGAGCTCGTCGAAACAATCCAGGAAATCTCGCACAGCTTATTGATGCAGCATTAGCATAATGGAAAAACATACCTCAAGACAACGTGGATAATTTAACAAGAAGCATGCCAGCGCGGATAGAAGCTTGCATAAGGGCTAGAGGTGGCAACAAAGACTATTAAAATTACCAATTTTCTTTTTGCTTAAGCTTTTTGGCCATTAAAAATTTAAATCTTAATTTCGTTTCAGAAACCAAAAAAATACCATTTTGTTTATTTTGGGAACTGATTTTTTTTTTTATTGCTATATGGATTATTTTTCATTAAAAGTCATTGGTAAGGACTGAGTTTTATTCATAAACAGAAAATTTTCATACATCTCAAAAATTATGGGAAATAATAGGTGATTCCATATAAGTTTCGTTGTGTGTATATAATTTAGGTAAAATATATAATTTTATAGTTTTATTTTAATTTTAATTTTATTAATTTTAATTAATAAAATTGCGTTTATCTCATCAAGGAGACCGAATTCGGCAAAATATCAAGATATTACTTTTAATTGACATTAAATATCCTACACAATTTTAACATCTAAAAAAAAATCAGTGGCGCACATGTTTTTTTTTGAAAAATATTCTAGTGATAACCCATATAGCGGTCCCTGGTGTATTTATCGACACTTTTTTAGCATTAAAATATGTTACAGTAACTTTTACTTTCAAAATTTCATTCGAATCACTAAAAGTACTTGGAGGAAAATTATAATAAATCGAAAGATTATTAAGACTTTAACACCTAGCTACAGGGTGTTAGGTTAGCTAACCTAACCTAACCAAACAAAATAAAGCAGAATCGGACCTATGTTGATATGAATAATAAATCTTATTTTTACGTGAGGAATCTCTCCACGAGAGATGGCACATGTTTTTTGAAACACCCTGTATACACGTATGTAGGAAACTATAACTGTAATAAATTTATATTATATGTGTTTTATGCACACCAATGTGTCACAATGTGTATGCAGGTTATCCCAATATTCCGTGGACATAGAACTACTAGGCATTTTTGGAATCAAAACAAGTTCATTGGACACAATATAGGCCTATACAACAGTGCTTCGTTTGTCCGCTAGAGGGCATTAATCTTTAAAAATAAACACATTTTTTCAGATATTTTAAGAATCCTTATCCCGATATGAATGCGATTTTGGGTGTCTATGTTTTGCTAAGCGGCTTTATCATTTGACTTTCACAAAAATCAAGAAAAAGTACAGAGAGGGTAAAAACTACTCCCGTCCCTATATAAATTTTAGTTCAAATATTTTCCCAATCAACCGACGACCGATTTTTTAGTATTTACTACATTTTTTGTCTATTGAAAAAAAACGCCACATCGCATAGTTTTTGAGAAAAAAAAGTTTGGCCAATGTATTGTTACGGATTCCATGTGTCCACTAATTTAAACTCATGATAAAATACTTAACGAATTTATTTTTCTTCTAAATTTACCATTTATACACAATTTATACTAATTAAACACACAACAAACTATTTATAAAATTCCTTCACCTAATTGTCCGATTTACAATTTCCAAACGCGGTATATTCAAACTTCAAACTCAACTGTCCCAATTGCCGATTACGCGGGCTTATATACTCTACTGACTGTTTCTTGAACCTTCTATAGAATTCTGTAATATTTCTTTTACTTTCTGGCGAATTTGCCATGTTTCTTGACACGTAGGCAACCAGCAATACACGTTTCGACAATGTAGGCAACCAGCAATACTGTTTAGCGCCACATATACCTAGACAATATTTTTTCAAAGCAGACCTACAAAATATACAGGGATCAAATATTCCGTGGACATGGATCAAGTAAGTATTTTTGAATCAAAATAAGTTAATTGCAGGTAAATTATGTAATTTACCTTTATACAAAAGTGCTTCGTTTGTACATTAGAGGGCTTCAATAAAAAATAAACCCGAACGTTAATTACTTTAAAATTTATTATCTTCTTTAAGCTATTTATGAAGTTTATTGTCAAATGTAATTTGTGATACTAACATAATTTTTTTTATTTTCGCCAACTAGATTATTAGGGGATAATAGATTTTATTCGCCTCCACAGGTTTGATATGACAAAAAACATTTTTTGGAAGTCAGCCTCGGAAAAGTATTTTTTTCCCAAAAAGTATGCGCGGTGGCGTTTTTTTACAAGAAACAAAAAATGTAGTAAATTGTAGTGTTTTTTTTTAAACATTATCAGTGCGAACGGCAGCTTTTCGTTGGTAGAGCAGTCGTGGATAAGGTATTTCACTGGAAAGAAACTAATTAACAATAATAACTCGAAATTATAAAAATTGGGCGTCAGGCATGTACAGAAAAAGAAAACACAGTTGTATATTACTTAAAACTAATGACTATATTTATTCATGATGTTCTTAGATGGTACATGACATTCTAGAGTTCTAATAAATATAGAGTGGTTATATGTCAAAGAAAGTGGTGGTAAGAGTCGTACTAAATATCAATGAAAACAACTACGATAAAATACAAGACATGTAAAGTTTAAGAGAATATTTGAAATATAGCATTACTTTAATTAATTTGATATATTCCATATGATGCTAAATCGAAGATGTTGCAACCTGTAGATTCTAGAATCTATGTTTGGTTATTCATCTGTTAAAATAGTGCGATAATAATATCTACAGGGTTGTTCACCACATACGACACGGAGTATTGTAGCTAAACGATTACATGTTTACAAATTTCAAGTTTTGGGTTCGATGAAGGACTATTAAAGGTACAATTTAAAAATAATTTTACAAGATACAGAGTGTCCCGAGTAAGTAAAAAATATCAAAGTTGTATTTTTTTAAATGGAACACCCTGTATATTATTACATATTTAGTTTCTACGATTAAAATAAAGGTAAATTTGATTAAGGTTTATTATACTTAAACCTTACCGTTATTAACCATACTTAAACCTTACCGTTTTATATATTTTTATAAACCTTACCGAAATATTTTCAATTTTGTGAAATTGCAGTAAATATGTTAAGGCTTCATTTCTCCAAGAGTATCAAAGTTTTTAATACTAAATATTTACTGAAGTTTATTTATTGATCAGTTATTGTGTTGCAATAATAAAAATAATACTACCTTATACAGAGTGTCTAAAAATTTATTTTAAATAATTTCCAGCTTCAAACACCAATAACTTCTTTAATTTAAATGGAACGCCTTGTATATTTTAGGAGAATCAGATGCACAATTTAATTGTCTATCAAATTGTATTATACCATTTTTTACCTATCCCTTCAAGTTTTCGTAGAAAATGCATTTTCTTATAATTTAGACCCCACTTATCAATATACCAATGGAATATTGACATATTAGATTGTTTTTAAAGCAACAAATGTACAAAATGTACAGGCTAGTAATATTATCGTTTTTAGCAAAACTATAATATTACTAGCCCATTTGTATGCAAAAAGCAAACTATTTAAATCTTTATAAAAGAGTTTACCATTAATTAAATATAACACCATTATTTCCGCCCATATACTAATTAATTACATACTTAATTGTGTTCGTTAATAAATTATTCTAAATAAAAGTGGATTTGAATCAGAAATCAATATAATAATAAGTTATCAAAATTAACGTCTCTGTTGTTATAAATAAGCATTTATTAAAAAATGAAATATCATTTTAAGGTGTTACTTTTTACCACACCGTCAAATACATATACAAAACACAGTTTTTTAGTATTTGGGGCAATTATTATTAATTAACGCAAACAGTCAGTTAATGTAGTTTGAATACTAAAATCATATTAATTGGTATAGACATTTTTTTTTATTATAGGTATAGACATTTTTTACATATTAATTGGTTCTCTTTAACAAATATTTAAACAGTTTTTTTATTTTTTAGTGAAATAACCGAATTATATCCACAATATTAGTATCTGTACTCTTTAAAAATTTGGTACATCTTTAAAAATAATCTAAAATGTCAATATTCCATGGGTATATTGATAAATAAGTTCTAAATTACAAGAAAATGCATTTTCTACGGAAACTTAAAGAGATAGGTAAAAAATGGTATAAAACAATTTGATAGAAAATTAAATTGAGCATCTGATTCTCGTAAAATATACAGGGTGTTCCATTTAAATTAAACACGTTATTGCCGTTTGAAGCTGATAATAATTTAAAATAAATTTTTAGACACTCTGTATAAGGTAGTATTATTTTTATTATTGCAACACAATAACTGATCAATAAATAAACTTCAGTAAATATTTAGTATTAAAAACTTTAATACCCTTGGAGAAATGAAGCCTTAAATTTTTTACTGCAATTTCACAAAATTGAAAATATTTCAAAAACGGTAAGGTTTAAGTATAATAAACCATAATCAAATTTACCTTTATTTTAATCGTAGAAACTAAAAATGTAATAATATACAGGGTGTTCCGTTTAAAAAAAACACAACTTTGATATTTTTTACTTGTTTGGGACACTATGTATCTTGTAAAATTATTTTTAAATTGTACCTCTAATAGTCCTTCATCGAACCCAAAACTTACAATTTGTAAAAACCTCATCGTTTAGCTACAATGCTCCGTGTCGTATGTAGTGAACAATCCTGTATAAAAGTAATACCATTACAAGATGTAATGCAATGAAACCTAAGATCTAAATTATATTTAGTATTAATTATTATATTAAATATTAAATCGACATGAATGTTCTTAACAATCTAACCACTAAACATAGTCTGTACGATATTATTTAAGCGTACCAACAAAATGATCGGGCCTGAACGAGAGGGAATCCGGTGACGATAGGCCAGACATCATATATTATATGTAAAAAAGACATGTAACGAACTAAAAACGTTACAAAATACTAGAAGGACCATTCTACGAAAAAAAATTCGGTCGTCGCCGTCGCCGGAAAATATTTATACTAAAATTTATGGAGTGGTGGGGGTAGTTTTCACCCTTCCCGTACTTTGTCTTGATTTTTGTGAAAGTCAAATGTTAAAGCACTTAGCAAAACATAGACACCCAAAATCTCATTCAAATCGGGATAACGGATCTTAAAATATCTGAAAAAATGTGGTTGGTTTGGTTTGGAATTACTACCGCTTTCCCGTTCAAAATATCTAATAAAGTTGCAATCAGTTTTTTACGGCTATTATACCACTTCGCACTAAAAGAGGTCCTAAAAAGAACAATGTTCGACTGCAAGATCTACTAGTAAACATTTTTAAGCCCAATGGATCACAACACTGTTTATTTAAACCAAAAACTCGTAATACAAAATTAAAGTGTCAAAACGAATGACAATGGCAGGAAATAAATAAATAAATGCGACAACTTGACATTTTTTACAGCAACAAATGAAACCTGAATCCCCAGCGCGAAATTTAAACTCCAGTTAGTCAGGACGGCGCCGAATATGTCCATGGTTGGTAACAATGAATTTAAAAATCACGCCCTCGATTACGTAACTAAAACTTTATTTTATGTCAAATATACTACAATATTTTTTATCTTCGGAACTCTTAAAATATACAAAACCAAACTTATATGGAATCAATCTTTATTTCTGACTAGACTTTTTGCAGAGGAAAAAAAATGTTATACTACTTTAAGATTACGCTTTTTGTTGGGGGGTTTGGTTTGGTTTAAAATACATATGATAATAAAGAATAAACGATTGCTGCGATTTATTTTCTTGTGAATTTTGTGTTCAGTAGTAAAATCACGATTGTCCGGTAATTTTCATTCGTTCTAAAAAAAATAAAACAATGGCTTATGTTGGATTAACAGATGTATAGAGGGGAAGAATTATTGCTCTCACCGAACAAGGAATGCCCCAAAGAGACATAGCAGAGATAGTAGGAGTTACCGAGGGTGTTGCATCGAAAACATATGCAAGATACTTGGAACTAGGAACTCTCAAGAACAGGCCCAGACAAAGTCGTCAAAGAGTCACAGCTGAACAACGAGACCGCTTTTTGTACCAAATTGCTAGAAGAAATCCCAATGTTTCTCTTCCAGAGATACAAAGACAACTTCTGGCAGCTACAGGTGTGAACTTTTCAGTTGATACCATAAAAAAAACGCTTCGTGATCGAGGGTTATACAGTAGGAGGCAGTTCGAGTCCCACAGTTATCTGAGCAAAATAAAATTGACCGGCTAAATTGGTGTCTGCAACATCAAAACTGAACAATTGATAACTGGCAAAATTTTCTTTTTTCGGATAAGACCAGAATTGGCCTAAGGTCACGTGACCATCGAGTTCGGGTTCACAGAGCTCCAAGAAGACGAGCGAGGCCCCAGGCTGCCAAATCTGCACCAAAATATAAAGGAGAAACTGTAATGTTCTGGGGAGGTATTATGATGGGAGCAAAAACTCCATTGTTACCACTTCAACAAACTTTAACGGGTCGGAGATATGTTGATTTAGTGCTATAACTAATCTTTATGCCTTGGAGAGCTGCAATTGGGGTAACTTTTAACTTCATGCACGATAATGCACCTCCCCATACCAGCAGGCTGTAGAATGTCTTGAAACAGAAGGTGTCATAGTTTTGGACTGGCCTGCATGTTCACCAGATCTAAACTCTATCGAACAATTGTGGAACCAGCTCAAAAGAAGGGTTAGAGCTCGTCGTAACAATCCAGGAAATCTGGCACAGCTTATTGATACAGCATTAGCAGAATGGGAAAACGTACCCAAAGACAACGTTGATAATTTAATAAGAAGCATGCAAGCGCGGATAGAAGCTCGCATAAGGGCTAGATGTGGCAACACGGATTATTAAAATTATAAATTTTCTTTTTGTTTTTACTTTTTGTTCATTAAAAATTTAAATCTCATTTCGTTTCAGAAACCTATAAAATACCATTGCGTTTATTTTGGGAACTGATTAATTTTTCTCTATTGCTTTATGGATTATTTTTCATTAAAAGTCTTTGGTAAGGACTGAGTTTTATTTTTAAACACCAAATTTTCATACGTCTCAAAAATTATGAAAAATAATAGATGATTTTCCATGTAAGTTTGGTTGTGTATATATATATATATATATATATATATATATATAAAGCGAATACATTTTCTTAAGCCAAGCGTAAAACAAAAATATCCTTAACCAGTTACATTCTGTTATATCATTATTAAATATTTCAATAACGAAATTCCAAGAATTTCCAGCGACCGATTAGAGATCAACACCCTGACGGTAGGCACGTATAGGCACGGCCGTTCCCTCGATATCAAAATTTTAATTTCTTTTGTGGTTAGGCTTCATTTGCAGCTAATTACTGGAGCTGTACGCGAGTGTAAGGCTCAATTTCTTAAGAGAATTGTACAAGATGTTGATTTAAATTACATCGTGCGCCCGGACCTGATCTAGTGGAACGCCAATATGCTTTATATGGGAAATAAGAAATGGAATTTAGTCAGAGGATCCATGTAGTAGAATCTGATTTTACTTACTATACAGAGTGCTATATTATACTATCTTACTATACAGAGTCCTATATTACTATACAGAGATGCTTCATAGACTACACGAAGGCATTCGACTGCGTCAACCACAGGGAATTGCTGAGCATCCTTGAAAGAAGAGGCCTGGATACCCAAGACCTGAAAATTATCCAAAAGCTATACGAGCAACAAGTAGCGACAGTAAAACTACAGGACACTGAAACAACAGCAATACCTATCAAGCGTGGAGTTAGGCAAGGATGCGTATTGAACCCTATGCTCTTCAATATGTACTCCGAACTAATATTTCAAAATGCGCTTGAGGGATCAAACGACGGCATAAAAGTGAATGGCAGGCTGATTAACAACATGAGATATGCTGATGATACCGTCGTTATTGCAGACACCACTGAGGGCCTGCAAAGACTTCTTGATAGACTGTCCTCGGTGGGCGGCTCAATGGGTCTCAGGATAAATACAAACAAAACAAAAGTCATGGTGATAACATCTCTATTTATCACCATGACTTTTGTTTTGTTTATATTTATCCTGAACAGGCAACGGAGGTAGTCGTAGGTGGGACACCAATAGCAAGAGTCTCAAAGTTTAGATATTTGGGCAGTTGGATTAGTGAAGACCTAAACCCAGACATTGAGATCAGAGCTCGAATTGAGATGGCTAGATCAAACTTCCTAAAATTGCGGAACCTACTGTGCGATAAACGTCTCAACATCCATATAAAAGACAACTTCGTCAAGTGCTACGTACTTTCCACACTTCTCTACGGGGTGAGTCGTGGACACTGAAAGTGGGCGCAATGAATAAGTTGGAAGCATTTGAGATGTGGGTATATCGCAGAATGCTGCGAATACCGTGGACTGACCGTGTCTCGAATGAACGAGTTCTAAACCAAATGAACAAGGACCGAGAACTCCTCGACATAATAAAAAAGAGGAAAGCAGCCTATTTGGACCATATCATAAGACATAGCAAGTATGAATTCCTTCAGCTCATCATCGAGGGTAAAATTGAGGGAAAGCGCGGACCCGGACGACGGCAATGCTCCTGGGTGAAGAACATCAGAGATTGGACAGGCCTGGACTCACATACTTTGCTGAGAAAAGCGAAAAATAGAGAGGAATTTGCCATGGTTGTTGCCGATCTTCACTGAATGGAGAAGGCACTTTAAGAAGAAGATACAGAGTGTTTTAAAAAACATGTGCCATCTCTCGTGGGGAAATTCCTCACGTAAAAATAATATTTATTTTTCATATTAACATAGGTCCGAGGGGTGTCTCACTATTGGAATTACATGTACATTTTCTTGGCAGTCGCTGGCAGTCATTGGCAGTCTTACGGAAGTCACCTATATAATTACATGGCAGTCATAGGCAGTCTTCTTCGCAATCATTGGCAGTCGCTTGCCAGTAACATGATATTTTAGCAGTACATGTACATTTTTTACCCTAGTGAGACACCCCTCGCATAGGTCCGATTCTGCTTTGTCTCGTAGCTACAGGGTGTTAAGTCTTAATAATCTTTCGATTTATTATAATTTTCTTCCAAGTACTTTTAGTGATTCAAATGAAATTGTGAGAGTAAAGGTTAGTATGAGTGCTAAATATTTTAATAATAAAAAAGTGTCAATAAATTCATCACAGACATACATATCGGTCATCACTAGAATATTAAAAAAAAAAACATGTGGGTCACTGATTTTTTTTTATTTGATATCAAAATTCTGTAGGCTGTTTAATGCCAATTAAAATTTATATCTTGATATTTTGTCGAATTCAGTCTCCTTGATGAGATAAACGCAATTTTATTAATCACAAATAATAAAATTAAAATAAAATTAATAAATTATATATTTTACGTAATGTATTACTAAATATTATTATTATTAGTTATTATTACTACTAGTCCAACAGTCCTACAGCAATTTCAAATACCAAAATAATGGTATTTAAGATAATAATTATAAAAATTCAAAGTCCTTTACGAAGATGCAACCGGGGGGGCATTGAAAATGATGAATAAAAACGTAAAAATATGATTAGTGTTAATATGAGTGTATTACATACATATGTTTAAATAACGAACTTAACAAAAAACAACAGATTTAAAGATTCACTGAAAAAGTAGTGATATTAAAATTAAATAAAACATTATCAATAATAATTATGCGATCGCACCTATCCGTAAAACAAGCAAGCAAAAAAAAGAATTCTTACGGAAAGTTACACTTTACGATATAATTTTTTAACTGTTAAAGGCCAAACCCCATTTAAACACAAAACTTTTTAATACCTACTACTGTATCTAAAAGACTTTTTTGAAATTACTAAATTCTTAGCCACGCTTCTGTTTTTCTTGGCTGTTGTGCGTCACGTCACAGATTAACAGGCCCACGCAGCATCGCCTTGTTGTGCAAGGCGATGCTGCAGACCACTAGGTAGACCGGTCGTAGAAATTTATGTTATACAACTTGTAGTCAATCTACACAAATATTATCAAAAACTTTTTTTCTTTTAAAATGTGTTCAGATTTTGTAAAAAGTATAAGTCAAAATCGCAAAACTTAAATTTGATCTGAGTTTCTTAGTTTTTAACTAATATAGTGGCGAATTACAAAAATTCCTTTTCAATGAAAATTAATGAGTTAAATAAAATAATTAATAAATTACTAGCTTTTTCTCGCTAACTGACTACGTTCGCGTTACACCTCGAATCGTTCATGCATTGATTTAAATGATTTTTTACTTCTTTATAGAGAGCTAGTGAGCATAGATGTTTTTTATTTTTCATCTTTTTTTTATTTATTAAGAGCACTAATACTCTCTTTATAGGTTATTTTTTATCCTTTGAAGGATAATTGAGGAAGATATATTTCGTTATGATGTCACTAAATAAACCCTTGTATAAAATTTTATACTGTCTGGTTTATAATGTTATAATATTGAATTTTCGTACAGCAAACTTTCATTCCCTATTCTACTCCCTAAGGGTATAAATTTCATAAATTCGCTTTACCTTTGTGCCCATTTTTATGTGTATAATCCAGAGGTCACCAAGTTTTATAAAAATTTTTACTAACTTTACCCATTTGGTTGATGAATTTCAAAAATTTCTTCTAATTCTTTTTGTAAGATTTCATTCTTCTAGACCAAATAGTAAGGAATTTTCATACAACAAACTGTTCCGAGATAATTTTACTCTCTAAGAGGATGAATTTCCTAAAATCGCTTTGTGTAGCTAATTCACTAATGTCGTTTAAACGAACCTTTGTGCTAATATTTATGTATGTAAAGCTGGCGGCATGAACTCACTCTAAAATATCTAAAAACGTAATATATAATCTAACTGACACACCACTGACAATGACAAATAATTCATTTTCAATGTTAAAAATTTTAAACATGAATAATTCATTTCAATCATGCGAAAATTTGGTTTAAAAATAGACTTTTTTTAATATAACTTTCATTTAACGAAAAACGAAGGCCTAAATGAAAAAAAGAAACAATTTTTTCGCTTATGTCTTGACAAGGTATCAAAGCAAACCCCATATTTTTTGCTTTTAAACTAATAAATATATATCAATAAACAATTAGCGATGTAATGGTTTTTGCGCGCGCTGGCCGACTGCCGCCGCTGCGCCGAGATTTCCTATACCCTTGTATATATGACGTCATGGTGTGGCAAATGTAGCATTTTAATTCGATTTGGGCTCCCTTATATAGGATAACAGAAACATTTTCAATGTTAATAACCTAATTTTCAAAAGTGTATCTCTGTATTTAAAAAACATCCTGTATCTCTAAAACTATACATTTCCATACCCATGTTTATAGGATTTGTTTTCATTTCGCTAACAAGAGGAAAAAGAGCAAAAAAAGTCAGTGGCGCACATGCTTTTTTAGAAAAATTATCCAGTGATAACCCATATGCACGTCCTTGGTGAATATGTCGACACTTTTTTAGCTTTAAAATATGTCGTGTGGGGATCTCCTTCTCTACTCTACCCAAAGGGCTACCCACCAAAAACCTATCTTTTCTACGTTCCCTTAACTATCCCGGAACTGCCGTGAGGCATGACATCGAGGTAATAAGTGATCCACAGCTACGTATCTAAATGTTCTGATATCCATTTTTATATCACGTACGTCCTTATCAATTTTATCACAAGCTGTTTTTTTATCACAGGTTCTAGTTCTTTCTATACCGCCCGGACCAAGAGGAGACAATCTCGCCAAAAACCTAAATCCTACGAAGACGGGATCAGGTCAAAGAGATGCGTGGCTAGATATAAGACTAGCCTCTTCTGGTCTCAACATACCATGTACCATGTACCATGGGGCATTTCATTGTATTCTTGCCTCCTTTACTTCTGCCATGCGGGCCTCTGTAGAAGTGGGCCGATTAACCCTTGCGGTGAAGCTGGAGAGAAACCCCCTAACAAAATTGAGATTAGCAGTGTAAGTTCCAAGGGACCAACCCCAAAGGGAACTATAGAAAAGGCAGCTGTCACTTGCGCGAGACTAGCCTCCACAAGAGACACACAAACTACCTCTGACACCACCTCCTCCAGTAAGAGTCCGGAGCCTACCTCTCGGCCCAACAGGCTACATAAGCTAAAGTTTCCTCTGTCCGACCTGGCTAAAACAAGCGGGCTAGACGATCCTAGGAGTAGATCTCGGCCGAGACGGAATACGGAGCCTGCTCCACGAAGGATTTGCTCCAGAGGAAGCATAGGAGAAATTACTCGAAAATGGGGAGAATAAAACCAAGGAAGAGAGAGAGAGAGAGAGAGAGAGAGAGAGAGAGAGAGAGAGAGAGAGAGAGAGAGAGAGAGAGAGAGAGAGAGAGAGAGAGAGAGCAGGGACGTATCACCAGCTTTGTCAGAACTACTTAGATCCTCCAGCTTCCACCTCACGGGTATCTCAGCTGGAGACAAGCTACTCGGCTCTGAAGGGCACGCAGGCCCAAACCCCGAACTGTGGAAGTGTTCTCGTAGAAAGAAGAACATCCGTTGTCAGAAGAGGATGGGATCCAGTCCCCTTACAACAGGATCCTCATATATGATGACTTACGTATAGACTGTATGATGAGATATAACTCAAAAAAGGGGGACACAATAGATCTTTAAGGTCGCGGTGATTAACCTCTCTCCCACTCATTCTACATTCTCTAAGGATAAATCGGATCTTTCCATGAAGATAGTTAGAAAAAGTATTAGAAAAAGATACAAATTGACACAGAGCGATCAACTATGATAAAAACAGTTGGAATTTTTCTGATTTTCTGATTTTCTTTGTTTAGTTGACAATACATTTAAGAAATTGGAATATTTATCGGCTGTCACAAAAAAAATTGAATAATTAATTTATTGACAATATTTCCACCGTTCTAGAGCGACAATTGACCGTTCTAGAGATTTGTTGGCCATGGCACCCACTGCTTTGTAGCCATTCTTATGACTAGCTTTTGCAGTATCACAGAAGAGACTTCTGGGTCTATAAAGGAGAGCATACATGACACTGTGTCTGTGACAATTGTGTCTGTGATTTTAATTCACAGATTTCTGTCATTTTTTGGATGTCATCTCTAGAAACCTTCCCTAATCCGTTAAACTGAATTTACTTATTTTTTGGACATACAAAAATGTTAACGTATTTGTACCCATATTTAATAAACTGTGAATTTTCTTAAATATTATGTCAATATTTAATAAAAACGTTTAGTTAGAGAACGTTTAGTTATTATGTCAATACTCTATCATACAATAGAAATAAATAACGATTTAATTACATTTTATAATCCCGGACTACGAACCCTAGTTTTATGAATGAACGGAATGTCATGTTATAAAGTATTCAATTACAGTTTTTTACCTTTCCTGTGCCGGGGTATCGAATTTTGTTGGCCAATCCCATTCATTAGCCGGCTACCGTTCCTCGCCCGTGAAAAATACATTTAACTGAAGAAGAAAAAAAGTCGATTGTTTGCCACGTCAAATCGTCTATTTATTTTGTGATAGGTAATTACTTTTGTTTGGTCCGTCTCATTCCGGAGATCGTATTACCTGTGCTTTTTTTTGTTGTTTGTTACCAGGTTACTATAGTTTAATGTAAGATACCAAAGAATATAATTTTATTGAAAAATTTATTACAAAAAGTATTATCGTTAAAAGTATTGAAAAAATGAAGTGATTCGTTTTAGTCTAAATGTTAGTTGAGCAATGAATAGAAAAAAAGTGTTTAAACAAAATATTACTAGAAGATTACAGTTGAGGGTTGCAGTTTTAATCATCACAGATCAGAAGATTACAGTTGTAATCATGTGCTGATGATGCTAACATGGTTTGCGGAATGCGCGTCCAGTGTAAAAATAAAGTGTTTTTGTGTACTGTGGTGAATTACTCTTTAATTTTACTTTTATTATTAGAAAAACTAGTTCTTAATGATCCTATACCGGCTGCGTCTCAAAAGTGGCTCACTCCTATAACTTATTTATTTTTTCAGATAAAAAAACGGGATTTGGTATGTTAGTATATGACATAAATTAGGACTGACTGACATATCCAATTATTTTCAGTCAATTCCTGTTTCACCGGAAATGATTACAACTTAGGATTTTAAAATAGCACCCTGGGTATTTTTTTACTTTATTCGATAGAAAATGTACACTCTGAATAGAATGACATATCATATGTCAACTTTTGACATTTTCGTTTAAATAAATCGTATTTCAAATTTCAATCTAGAGTGCCATGGATGTGTTACACACAGTAATTCTTAATCAAGGAGCCTTGGAAAATTGACTTGATCGTCTAATGTGTTTAGTGTCTTGTCCTGGCCGGCTAAAGGATACCCAAATCGCATTTTTAATCATATCTCATTTTTTTAAATGGAACGAGAGTGGCTCATTAGCATATTTGAAAAAAAGCATTTTTTTACAAATTATTTGATACCACACACTTGGTATTTCGAGTCAAATTGTCGTTATGAACCGCATATTACAATTTCAAATAAACCATATTCGAAAATGTCAAAAGTTGACACATGATATGTGATTCTATTCAGAGTGTCAGTCTTACTTTATTCAATAGAAATCGAATAAAGTAACAAAATACCGAGAGTGCCGTTCAAAAATCAAAATTTGTAATCATTTCCGGTAAAACAGGAAGTGACCGAAAACAACTGAATACGTCAATCAATCCTAATTTATGTTATGTACTAACATACCAAATTTCGATTTATTGTCTGAAAAAAATAAAAAAGTTATAGGGGTGAACCACTTTTGAGACGCACCCGGTAAGAGCTTTGAAGTTCTCTTGTTCATTAATTTTGAAGACGTCGTAATTTTAAATACAACTGAGCCCATATCAAAAAAAGTGTCTGACAAGGATGTATCCTTTCTTCTTGTTTTATGATGGCTCTGCTACAAGGCAATCGCCAGAGGATGTATCCCATTATTCTTTAATATTGTTCTTGGTCACTTAATGGAAAGTATTAGATAGAGTGCAGTGGGATATAAATATGGTGGAATCCTTTTACAATACTTGAGAATCTAGACTAGACGAATCACACGAATGATGAAAGAGGCACAATATAAAGGCTTGGAAATCAATGTAAGCCAAGCTGGATCTATTATTATGAACACTCCAAAGTTTCTTTCGAATCTGAATCTACGCGATAAAGAATATTTCATTTTTTGATTCACCCTATTTGGATAGTATATAATAACAACCACCTACTAACGCCTACTTAAGAAGACATTTTTACACCTACTAACATTCGACCAATGTGGACTACCAGTCATGACCTATGCATGTGAAACCTGGACTCGTAAATGGATATTATAATGAAACTGCAGGTCTCAATGGAACAAAATATGCTTTGAATAACCAAGAAAAACCGTAAAAGAATAGAGACAAAAGGGAATATAATGACAAAAGACCCAAGTACTAGATGTCATCGATTGACTTTTTAGTATCTCTTTCTAAATTAAAAATGGAAGCTGCCATCTGTCAATTATACGGGGGAAAACAAAATGTTGATATTTTGGTGAAAGTTCGAAATACCCTGTGGAATACGTTAACAAAGCAAAGAATTTAAAAATAATTTTATCATTTAGGTGTAAACTTTCTCGATAGTTTTTTGTTCATCTCAATAGCTTTATTTTTTGGAGATATTTGCTTTTGAAGAAGACATTTTTTTCGTATTTTTTACATTAAAACCATGCCATTGCTTTTGGTCCTAGTAAACAGACCTATAAATTAATGTTAAAGTGTTAAAATTATCATTTATGTGATGTCACTGTCCTTGAAAAATCATATTATTATTATTTGTTTGGCAATGACTCAGCAGATATGGCTTTAAGTCCAAAAGATGATCAATCCATGATCAATTAAAGCAGCAATAGCCGATATTTCTAAACGTAAAACAATCTCTATTGGAATAAACATCAATAAACAATAATAATATGACTTTTCAAAAACAGTGACATTAGAAAAACAATAGGTAAACACTATTTTAAATGTCTGTTGATGAATCAAAAAACAGTTTATTGAGAAAAGACGTACCCAGATGACAAAATAGGCATGGTTTTAATGTAAAAAATACAAAAAAATGTTAACGCCTTCTTCAAAAGCGAATATCTCCAAAAAAAGCTATTGAGATGAATCAAAAAAACAAACTATCGAGAAAAGATACCTCTAGATGATGAATTTATTTTTATATTCCTTGTTTATTAACATATTCCACAGGGTATTTCAAACTTTCACCAAAATATCAACATTTTGTTTTTCCTCGTATAATTGACAGATGAAAACTTTTGTTTTCAATTTAGAAAGAGATACTAAGACGTCAAATAATTTAGCTACAAATTGCTTAAAAAAATCATCAAAATCGGCCCACTAGAACAAAATATATCAAACTTTAAAATACATCAAAATTTTAAGGTGAGTGTATAAGTATTTTGATGTCGATACCTCCATTATCATCCTGGTCATCTTCGAATCTACTAAAATCTTAACAAGACTGGCAGCATCGCAGCAGGATAACCTTGCAGGACGTTGGGGTCATATCCCGTCTCACGAACCAGCACAATTACAACCAGCGTAGGCGTGTAATGGCCCCCGCCACCATCTTACTTCTTCCGTCTCATTTGCACCCCATACACATCATACACGGCAGAGAAAAAGAGAGAACCAACCTGCGAGTCTTGCACGTTTGCGATTCATATAGCACTGAATATAATAGCGGAATTAGCATACGGTTTATCGCAGCCGGTCAGTCAGATATTGACGTTCGAGTATCGGAGTGGATGGGGAGTTATGGTCTTGGGCGATTGTGATAAGTGCACATTATTTAATAATTATTCTGATAAATCAAAATAACAAATCGTATATTTAGGATCGTGGCGCGTTAAAAATAATTCTATTTAATTAAGGTTTATTAACTCCGGTTGTCCTCCTCCCGCTCGGTATTCGTGCAGTGGCGTGCTGGGTATAGAAATTTAATGGGATAACAGGTAGAGAATAAAGCTTACGAAACAAATTATTGGAAATTGTCGTACGAAAAATATTTTAAAATAAAAGATGTTTACAGTCTATTCCAGTGACATCAGTTATCAGTAATTTTAATTATTTTAATTCGATATAGCTAACGATGAGCGAGACTAGTCTTGGTTGTGGTCTTGCTTTTTCTGCAAGATTAAGACCAAGATCGAATGATGCAAGACTTACGCAAGACTAATGGCGAATACCATCGGTAAATCAAAGCAGCACTAGTGTAATTAAAAAAAAACATTGGTAAATTTTGGGGTAATTTTTTAAATACCATTGCTTTTGCAGTTTTTTTTAGCACGAGGTTAGTTCTAGTTCCACTCGAGAGCAAAAACTTAGTTAACTAATGGTATTCGCTATAAAAGCCAGCATATGTAAGACTTGCGGTCTTGATTTTTTTAACTTTTTTATTTGTTCACATATTGAGTTTCTCTCTTTTTAGACACAAATATAATATAATGTAGATGATTTGTATCCGACTCCATGTCAATTTTATAAGATAATTAATTAAAATTCCCCATGTTGCCTAGCGATGATAGCGTTTTTAACAAAAAATATATGTTTTTATCGGATGTTATGTTGCTTTTTGTTATCGGAGCTTCATGACAACTCATAACAATATCTCATAATTATACACGTAAATTCTAATGTAGTATAATTAGTTGAAACAATAACCAAAAATATCCGGAAAAATTAGTTATACTATTCATTATTTCATACTACTATATCATACTCTTCTAATAACAAACCTAACCTCAAACCTGCGCCTATGCTTGACATTGTTGGCATTTACTTCATATTTGACAGATTGTCGATGTGGATGGCATACCAAAAATGTACAACTATAAGAAACACCTCTATGTAGTATTGAAGTATTGAACAATAAAATGAATTGGAAGAGAGAAAGGTTTGCTCAGCTCTTAAAAGACCAAACCATAAAGTCGTATACTGATGCTACCAAACCCAAAGTAGAAAAGCCGAAACTAAGCCAAAACTAAAATCTGCCAACTAATGGGCACCTACCCCAGCATCTTTCAGGCATAAATCTACGCTATCGAAAGATACGTACAACTTATCTTAGATAGACCATCTTATCCGATAGTCAAGCAACCATAAAATCGATCAACTTAGTAACCTTCAATTCGATGTTGATTAAAGAATGCCTAGAGAAGCTGAACAAATTAGACAAAGAAAATAAGCCAGCACACCAAGGGATAGAAGGTAATGAAAAAGGAAACGATTTAGATAGAAAAGAAGCGAACACTCAACTAATTGGACCAGAACCGATGTGTTTCCCAAGTGGAAACCAATTTAAAGCGGAAGTGAAGAACCTAGACGACTCCATCCGTAACCTGGAATGGGTATCTCTAACAATATATGACACTCGAAGAAATTTCTCAGGACCTCGTCGTCGTCTAAGTTCGTACGTCGCGTACGACGTGTAGTGGTCCTGGTTCTGGCTCTAAAGACGTGACGCCCGCACGCACCGCCCGTTCTCTATTCTTCGAACGACACCCTCCAGGTTGGTATTTATAAGTTTTTCTACCATGTCCAGCCACCTGGTTTGCGGGCTTCCTCAGCGATGGGATCCTGCAGGTCTTCCCTGCACTACAAGTCTCGCCATATGCCCCCTTCTGTTGACGTGCCCGAAGAAGGAAAGGATGCGTTTATAGACAGTGCTGGAAAGTCTTTGTGGTAATTGGATTTCATTAAGGAGCGACACATTGCTGCGATTTGCTGTCCATGGTTATTCGCAACATCCTCCTCCAGCACCACATCTCGAAGGCGTCAATGCGTCGTCTGTCGGCTGCCAGCAATGTCCATGTCTCAGAAGCATAAAGCATAACCGCAAAGACAAGACTATTTACAAGGTTGATTTTTGTCGATTGTGTTATGTGACTGCCCGACCAAACTTTCGTGAGCTTCGGCCTAGTTGAATTCCGCTGCGTATTTCCATTTCGCAACTGCAGGTATTAGATATAAGTACAGCTGAATAAATAAATTGTTGCACAACTTCGCAGCGGTCTATATGTTTGTGATGTCTGGGCAGTTGTTTTCGCGATCTACGATCATCCCCTTAGTCATTTTGTAATTGATGCTAGGGTTTTACTATATACTTGACTTGATGTTCAAGTTACTTTACTTGACTTGAAATCAAGTCAAGTTCAAGTCAAGTAGTTACAATTTCAAATAGGTACTTGTAAAGTCAAGCAATTGCTCACATCTACTTGATTTTTGTCAAACTACTTGATTAGTTCACTTTGTTGTATTAAATTTCATTAGATATTTTTAATCAACCACAAAATCCTGCAATAATAAACTTTATTGAAAGAAGTAAATTCTAATGTTAACAAGAATTCCGGATTAAAATAACAATAAAAACAAATAAAATAACAGCGCTTTCAGATGGAGCGGTCCATCCGCGACGGACCGCCCGTCATGTTTTTTCAAGATAGTCGTCGGACGAACTTCGGCGGACGGAGCATACGCGCCTATGTGAAATTGATCATATAAACTCATGGTACTTGCTCGAAGTCGCGGACGCTCCGTCGCGGACAGTCCGCTCAATCTGAAAGCGCTGTAAGAAACTATTTATTAACGTAAATAGATAATAATAACGTAAATATAGATTATCCTTAAAGATTTAATAAAACTGATTTTTCTATGTATGGCTTCTTCCGTAAAGCTAAATTTAAAATCAATAATAATACATTTAAAATAGGCCTTTAATATTGTCGTCTATATCTAGAAGCATATTTATACCGATTATCACCATCGGAAGTGTACAAGAGGCTTCACCTTCTAATGTTGTGGAAACAATCTTAAAAACATTCAGATACTTCCAAATTTTATCTATTAATACCCATTCCTCATCTGTTGGTTTTAGAGTATTTAAGTTGTTTTCATTGTCGTCTCATTGTAGCATCTCGAAGGTCGAGTTCCACCTCGTAATGACATCAAGTTAACTGTATTGCAAAATTTAAGAGAGCTTTTTTTTGATGACCGATGTCCAATCACTATTATAGGATGCGCAGTGCGACAAGATTAAGTAATATCAATTAGCTTGAAACTGCCTGATATCAAGACAAGTAGTAACGATTGAAAATCAAGTCAAGTAGTGAGATTCAAAAATACTTGGTTTTTCAAGCCGTCAAGTAGTTTCTAAAAACATCAAGCTACTGGACTTGGTTTATGGCACGAATGGTTGTAACAAAGTGCTGTACCAAAGTACGCTGATATCGAAGATAAAGGACTATCACCTCTGTAAGACCGTCTCAACCGTCTCTCTTTTGTGAAAGCCCTGAGATTATATGTTGAATTATTATTTTGATTATCCCCCCATATAATCTACAAGTATTGTATTAGCAAATGTATGTTTTAACAAAAAAAAAAGATGCCGAGACATTCTTGAGACTGGGTAAACAGTCTTGCACTACTCTCAAAAAAATACCGACCGATCATAAAGAAAGAACACAAAAGAGAGATAGAGCGAGAGAGAGAAATGGAAAAAATCGCACACACCGGCCAGGATCGCGCACATCGTCCGTTCCCTCAGTCCGATAATTAGCCATTAATTATGCGGTTAATAAATTCCCGCTCGGCGGATAATTCCGGCGCGGTAACCCGATAATATTCTCCGCAAAGTCGTGACGAGCCCCGAGTAACAAATTAATGAAATTACGAATTATGAAAACATAACCCGATCGGTCCGGTCCGGACGAGAGCCGCGGGCGAGCGGCCGTCACGCCGAACGCCGCCTTGTTGGTTTTTTAGCGCGGCGGCAGCCAGTATCGATGCCCCTTTCGGCGTCCTGCTCCGTCCCCGTAGTGTCAGGTACACGCCGTGACGCCTTGTTGGTTTTGCAGCGTCGCCGTTTTCAAAATCTCGACCGGCTGAAGATGAGTCTGCGATTTATAACTAGCGCCCGTAACGTAAATAACGAGAACTAGAAGAACCAATCGCAAAAAGAAATGTAAGGTCAGTGTGATTCTATACTCTTCTCCTTCTCGTCCGTTAACTTTTGAAAGAGTTGGTGACATCATGTCTCAATTACGCAGATTGTTGTTCTCCATCCCTCTCTATCTTGAGCGGCTAGAGAAGCCTTCTTGTAGATAGTAGCCAATAATTTCTTCAATTTGGTACACCCAGTGCGTCGGAGACCTTCCTGCTCTTGGCTGTTTGCCATTAATATTCGATAATGATTTTTCCAATCCCTCTGTTCTTCTCGAAATGTGCCCAAAATACCTAAGGTATGATTTTGGTTGAAAGTCTTGTAGTAACTTGTAACTACCTTAGAATTCGCAACATTCTTCTGTAGGCCCACCTTTCAAAAGCATCTATTTTTCTTATATGTGCTATTTTAGGCAGCTCTCGCATGCCTAAGTAGCGATAAGAAAGATCAATGTGTTTAGTAATTTTACTTTGTTGCGCTGGAATATTGCAGACTCTTTCCATAGTCGAGTCAGTTTTATTGTCGAGTTACGAACTATTGCTAGTCTGCGTTTGATTTCTTCGTCACAGCCTCCCTCGTTTGTTATCAGGATCAGGTAATTGAAGTTTCGACTACTTCAAAACCATCAATCTCCCTGATGTTAGTAGGATTTCGATCTATTATCATAACTTGCGTTTTCTTTTTGTTCAACATAAGGCCATGTTCTGCACTAATCTTGCTAAGCATTATTTGAAATTATTTGAAATAGTTTTTACTTTGTACGTGCAAGAATTACGATGTCGTCGACATTTCTAAGAGCTATATCTTCTAAATACTAATGATAATAACATTTCCTCAGAGATATATTGTGCATATTTTGAGTCGTATCTATATCAGCGTCAAAGAAGTAAGATTCAAGCGATTGAAATGAAATATCTTAGAAGGGTCAGACACAAAAAAAACAAAATAAGAAATGATATGATAAGAGAAATTTTACAAAATTTAATCAATACAAGAATTTATAGAACAACGACAATAAAGTTGGTGGGGACAAAGGACAAAGGATGAACAATGTCATTCAATTGAAGGATATATAGGAGGCAAGGACTCAAGGCAAGAGAAATATATGCAAACCAAAAGAAAAAAGAATCAAAAGAAATATAGAAAATATTGTATAAATAAAGGGAAGAAACAAGAACAAAACAGCTGGCCCAAGACAGGAAGAGATCGTCTGCATTTGTCTATGAGAAGAAAACATGAACATGCAACCCGGACAAACTTATGGGTGAATTAGTTGTTTCTCAATTATTATATAGATTTTTCCGTCCAGGTCCGGGCATTACTCCAGGAGGAATGCCCTCTGGCTGCGTTTGTCTCGCTGTCTTGTCACTGGCTGTAGTGTCGTGGTCATAAGGGAATCACACCAAGACGTATAAGAATGCCAGATGGATCTACCCTGTCCGTCACACCCTCACCCTATACTGTCTGTGGTTATTAGGCTTAACAGCCCGGATAAAGAGAAGACGAAAATGCAAGAGTCAAAGGGGTTCTAGGCTAGATAGAAGAATAACCTTTCTGGTCTCAACCTTGGAGCATCAGAGGGCGCCCAGTTGTATTTACCCCTTACTCCTACATAGCTGTGTAGAAGTTGACCAACTAACCCTCGCGGTGAAGTTGGAGAGAAACCCCCTAGCAAAGTTAAAAACATTGACAGTGCGAGTTCCAGGGGACCAACTCCAAAGGGAATTACAGGATATGCAGCTGACACTTGCGCAAAACCAGCCTCCACAAGTGGTACACAAGCTACCACCGGCTGAGAGGTGATTTCAGAGAGCAGGAGTATAGAGATACCTCCGAATGTTCCACGAAGGATTTGCAAAAGCAAAAACACTCCTCGTAAAAGGTAGTAAAGGAACCAAGAAACAGCGGCGCGCATCCCTACCAAAGAACAAGAGAGAGCGAGAACCTCTCACATCTGCTCTGGCAAGGAGAGAAATAGCCAGGATGGAAAGTCGTCCAACGCCGAGAGGCAAGCGGGGACATGTCACCAGCTTTGCCGGTACTCTAATGTAAGGACATTACGTTGGCAAGTCATCAATGGAGGCCATGGTGAGGTCTTCACAATAGGAATTGGTCTCAAATCCAGTTAGGCAATAGAGAAAGAGAGGATATATCCTCTATTATAGATTAGGGATCAGGTCTAAGGAGAAACCAAGTTAAAGAGGTGGAGAAAATGAAGCCAGATCCCATATTCCCAGCCTCCACCTCACGGGTACCATTGGAAGCGTGTTTACCCTCGTAGGAAGTAGATGTCCACTCATCGGAGGATGAACATCCGTTGTCAGAAGAGGGTGGAAAATACCCTCTCCCCCTACAATAGGAAGATCCCCATGTTTGATGAGATTTAGACTGTACTACATTAATACTTCTCGAGCTACGTTGAATTCCGTACACAACATAGTTTCTCCTTCGAACCACAGTGTACAGTTTCAGGCTGGTGTTAGTTTTTTAGAACATCTCTTGCTTGTAGTCTGTACAGCCTGCTCTTGCTTGTACATTTATTGCTTGTAGTTCTACGGCCTAATAATATCGTTGCGCTAAAGGCCTGTAAACTTAGCCCTATTTATCTTAACACATTTTAATGATCAAAACACTGTACACGAAAAAATGTCTGGGCAATACATTTATTTGTATTAGACTGGATTGCCCCTTTTATTTTAGAGGCTATCGGTTCTTTCATCATAATTTTTGAGTTTGTAAAATCTGTGCCCTGTTTCCTATGAGTACTGGCAAATCTTAGATTAGCAAAAATCGCCCTTTTTTAAAAAAAATTAAATCAAAAAACATTTCCCCTGATCACGTACCCCAAATCCTCTGTTTTTGTTGTTTTAAAAATGTTTACTTATCCACATTATTTATTACATTAAAAAGAAATGTTATTAAGTACATAATTTTAGCCCATAGATGCTTTGTTTCAACGGTTCTTCTGATGTCACCAGTATCACAGGTAATTGACACTTGATGTGACGCCTTGTTGGCTTTGCAGCGCCGCACCGTTTTCAAAATCACGGCCAGCTGAAGATGAGGTTGCGATTTATAGACCTACCAACGACAAATAGACCTACCGTTTAAATAAAAAGAAGTGTAAGGTCAGTGAAGTATTCCATTACTGAGGATGATATGTTAGAAAAAAATAGATTAAGTACATCACTCTTCATAGGAAAAGGGTTACAGTTGGTTACAGTTATTAGTTATACGAATGTAATTTTAAAAGGCTCAAAAAAGATTAATAAAACAGTCTAAAATAAATATGTCTGACACCTTATACCAAAAAATAATGACACAAAATTATACACGTACTTGTTTTTAGCTGTATATATTTGCAAAGTAGAGCTCGTCTGGTCAGAGTTTCACCAAATTATTTAATAAAGTGATAAATGCTGTTGGATTTTATAAATAGTAATAGTTGCGTATAATTACTAAGTATTTAGCCAATGTCGATTATAAGAAAACACAATAACCCCCCCCCCCCACTCGACTGTTAACTTCGACCACTAACCTTTATGCGTAAAACAATTTTTTTCGTAACGATCGATTTCCGGACAAAACCGTCCATATTTATCGAACAATGACTCGATTCTTGTTAACAGTGATTCTTAATTTCTCACAACAATTACGTAACTGTTTCCTTCTTGTTTCGGCTATGGAAGTTTTTCAAACTTAAATAATTTGTGGTTACTATTTTTAGGAAAGCGTTCCCCTCTACCCCTCTAGCAGGTGATTACTTGTTGTTTATTGTTGACTGAAAGCGATCTATTTATAAATAGGTTCCACTAGACTTCATTACGAAAATTTGGTGGTTGACATCTAACCGCGTGCTGACTAGTTAGACATTAACGAGCTGGCTGTGTAGAGCATACCCATTTCATTGAAAATAGATCAACACAGATGAAAAAATATATAACAAGAGTTACAACACTATATAAGGTACAATTTAAATGGTGTATAAAATTAAGGTTTATTTTTCTACACCTTTTAAACCGTTTTTTTAAATTTATAATTGAAAGGATGTAGAATGAAGAATGTTTAGGAGGGGAGTTAATCACCGCGACCTTACAGATCTATTGTGTATTCCCCTTTCTTGAGTTATAAGGAGTTATAACTCATCATATAGTCTCAGGGCTTTAACAAAAGCCAGTATCTAAGACGGCTCCACAGAGGCCAGCTCTCCATCCTCGACATCAGCCGTACCAAAGTTCATGGCACGAATGGTCGCCGTCTCGGCGCACTCAGTGATAAGGTGTTCTGGTGTTTCCCCATTTTCCCCACAGAATGTGCATTCGCCGTTGTTTCTCAGCTTCAGCCTACTGAGGTGTTCGTTGATGAGACTCAATCTCACCAAATCAAGGAAAACTTTTGATTATTCTCGGTCGTAAGTTCTGAGGAACTTTTTCGAGTGTTTTAGACCGTTGGAGGACACCCATTCCAGGTTACGGATGGAGTCTTCCAGATTCTTCACTTCCGCTTTCAGTTGGTTCCCGCTTGGAAAACAGAATGATTCTGGTCCAGTTAGTAGAGTGTTCGCTCCTTTTCTAGCTAGATCATTTGCTTTTTCATTGCCATCTATCCCGTAATGAGCAGGCACCCAGTGTAGGAGGACTTTATTTTCTTTGCCTAATTTGTTTTAATTGAAGCTTTATTGTTTTACAATGTAACGTTTTTAGTTCGTTACATGTCTTTTTTATATATGATATATGATATCTGGCGTATCGTCACCCGATTCCGTATCGTTCAGGCCTGAAAATTTATTTGGCACGCTTGGCGTAATTTTTACGTTCCCTAGTCGCCAACCCTGCTATCGTTTCACTGTTCTGTGGAGGCGCGCGCTGTCAAGATCCTTGTTATATGTCAAGGCGCCTCTCTGCGTTTTAACCTCACTTGGTTTTTGGCCAGTTTGCGGCACGGTTTCAAATCCTGCTTTTAGAAATTGCAATTTAAATCTTGCTGCAAAATCTGAATCAGCTGCCATTTCGAAGCTACAGGTAAAGATGAGTTATTATCTTTTATAGATTCGATATTATTATTGAATATTTTTAGGGTAGAGTATTGGATTGACCCACCTTAACTCGTATTTGTATTTTGCTGACACGTTGGTGTACTTTTGCTGTTGTCCTCCAGAATGTTAAATGGAAGAAAGGACAGTTCTTTTGTTTATTATTCAGCCCTCGGAAGTGTTTCGAGGTAGGTTTATTTTGTTTATTAGACCTTGTTTGGTTTTTTAAACAAGAGTTTCGTATTTTTAGGGTCTTATGGACGGACTGTGTCCAAGGTACGGGTAGTGTTCCCCTGTACCGTTATCTTATGGACGGACTGTGTCCAAGGTATGGGCAGGTGTCCCATATCTATGTATTGATTCCAAGGTTCGGGCATTATCCAAGGTCCTAGTAGTGTTCCAAGGTACGGGTAGTGTCCCCATATTGCCACAGTATGGATACAGCGTAAGCCCCATGCTGCTTCGCTCCCATATCTAAGCCTAGTCAGTAGCTACGGCTGTATTGATTCATGGTGTCCTCATTCTGGCCCCTTTTGTTGTTTTGGCCAACAGGATCTCCGACAGACAGTACAGAGATGCGAGCCCACCTCACGCTGCTACTCTTCGAAACAGGATTGCCTCAAGAACAGCTAAGTGTAGATTTAGGTTCTGGTTTTCAGTCGATTTTCAGTCTTAATTTAACGTACATTTTAAACGATATCGTACAGACTATATTTAGTGGTTAGATTATTAAGAACATTTATGTCGATTTAGTAGTTACAATATGATTTAGATTTTAGGTTTCATTACATTACGCCTTGTAATAGTATTACTTTTTTATAGATATTATTATTGCACTAACATCATATAAAATATATCAAATTAATTAAAGTAATGCTACATTTCATATATTCTCTTAAACTTTACATGTCTTGTATTTTATCATAGTTGTTTTCATAGATATTTAGTACAATTCTTAAAACCACTTTCGTTGACATATAACCACTATAATAATTATTAAAATTGTACAATGCTATTTACCATCACAGTCCATCATGAATAAATATTGTCATTAGTTTTAAGTAATAAACAACTGTGTTTTCTTTCTCTGTACATGCCTGGCGCCCAATATCTATATTTTTTAGTTTATTGTTATTGATTAGTTTTCTCTCTAGTGAAATACCTTACCCACAACTGCTCTTCGATGAAAAGCTGCCGTTCGCAGTGGTAATGTTTATAAAAAAAAACGCTACAACAAGATGGATTAATTTTTCAAACACTACGCCACTTTTGCCCATAAAATGGTACCTACTCTTGTAGCTTGTAGCTGCCTAAAACAACGATTTTTTGAAAAATTAAAGAAAAAAATTAGTAAATTAAATATTATACTATTTTTGTTTCTTTAATTTATGAACTACATTATAACCATTAATAAAGTAATTTATATTTTTTATTGGTTATTTACAGAGTAACCAACCAAATTTCATCTTCATCAATAATTTTCAGCTTATTCAACTTCCCTTACCAACATTTATACCCCTAGTCTACCAACATTTATATTTCTATTTAAATAACTAGAGTATATTAAAATTGATTATTCCATAAATAACCAATAATAAAATATAAATAATTTTGTAATAATTGGTTATGCATAGTTCAGGGTCCAGCAATAGTGCGTCTGTAGTCCGTCATAGGACATCTGTAGCTCTAAGAGCTCTTTTACATTATCCTTTTTTTTTAACGGTCCGATAAACTGACGGACCGGTGAAATTACCGGATACAGTAGAAACACACTATGTTATATTTGTGCATTCACACTAATCGACGTCCGTAAAAAGATCGGTCCGGTACCGGTGCACCAACGGATGGGTTTCTACTCGACCGTCACCGGACCGACGAAAACAACGGAGTGTTTATTAAAAACACATGGGGGCTAATAGACCCGTTCACACTTGGCTTATTACTTTGTTTCGGTAAGAAATTTATATATGCGATTTGCTAGTCGTTCAGTTCCGTTGTATCTATGTTTTGAAATGGAGCAAGAGATCGACGTAGAGATCTTAGTTACATTAATTGAAGAGCGTCCAGTATTGTGAGACAAAACGCTAGATATTTATCAGGATAGGACCAAAACCCAAGGGGCATGGAAAGTGGTTTTCTGCGCTTTGAAAAATGATTTTGAAAACTGCAGTGACGCAGAAAAAAATGAATTTGGTAAGTTTTTAACATTTTTTATTTATACGGGTTGTAATATAATAGCTGAGGATAAATTAAATGGTGAATTTGTCAGTAAAAAGGGATAATTTCTTTGTATGAAGTTATGCTTTTCGGGTTTTCATTTCCAAGCTACAGGATGTTATAAAAATTTAAAAAATATAGATCCTAATAACTTTCGAAGCTTAGCTTGCGTAGACTTGTTTGATAATACTCTAATAATAAAAACATATTATTAAATGAGTGAAAATATACCTAATATTTTTGTGATTTTCATTTTCCTATGTTAGCAGTGGAAAAAATGTAATTAATAAAAATTTTAATTACGGGAAAATTTTATTTTTGAAAAACATTTACGAACCGAATAAAACTTCGTCAAGTTTAGACTCGGCACTAACACTGCTGACAGTGAAGAACGAAGTAATGGTCAACAGAGTCTTCCTCAAATTCTCAATCTACATCCAAAACAGTCGTTGAAAAGACCAGCAGGAAACGCAAGCCTGATGAATTTGAGAGAAAAATTATACAAATTCTGGAAAAACCAATAGAAAAGGGCGACACAATGGACAGGAATCCTCACATGATACAAGCTGACTTCCATAATAAGCGTTCTTCCATAATGAAGTCGACGACTGCTCGATACAACTGTTCAACTAGATCTAAAACAAATTCACCGGAACCGTATGAATGGTTATACGTTGCACGATCGGTAATTTCACCGGTCCGTCAGTTTACCGGACCGTTCAAAAAACGGATAATGTAAAAGAGCTCTAAAAGTATGTACTAGGACATATTTCGGAAAAATATTTTAACTTCTATAAGGTGGTTCAGAAAAGCGTGAGTGGATCTGGATGATTTTTTTTAAATGGAACAGCCTGTATATTATTGCAATTTTGGCTTCCTTTCATATCACTTTACGTAATGCTAAAATATGGGTAAATATATTTCGATAACTTCAGAGATATTAATAAATAGATAAAAAATATATATTTTACCGTTGAAAGAGCCATATTATGAAATAATACTGCGTGTATCTGCGAAATCATTAAAAATTTTGAAATACTTTAATACAAAAAATGTTCATTTTTTAATTCTCCCATCTAATAAAAAAATATACTATAGGTATATATTTTATTAGGTTTAGCGTGGAATTTTGAGCACCTTGTATGATTTAAGATTACGATATTTATAACAAAGTAAGTATAGACCATCTACAGTAAATACTTAATATAGTTTGATAACGTAACATACTCATATTGCGTTGAAGATTTTCAACACATTTCAACAGAAAAATTATACAAAAAATGTCATTTAACGCTAGACTCTACTCCATTTATATTAATAACATTATGTGTCAAATGATTCATATGTTTTATATGTGGTGTATTCATTTCCAATATTTCCTATAGTTGCAAATTTTTACTTAATTTTTCAAATTAGCGTTCTAGAAAATTAAGAAAGAACGTTAAATTAAAAATTAGAAGAACAAAAAGATGAATAAAGTGAACAGAAAAGAATCCCTCATATATTCGTAATGTCAACCAAAAAAATAAGCATAACTTTAAAAAAGTTTTATATATTATATTACTAAAAAATATTATATCATATAAACCCTTATTTAAAACAAGAGATATATTACACGAGACGGGAAACCGGAGAAGCGAAACCCAGAAGAAAACCAAATTTACTTTAGTGAAATGTTAAGAACGTCGCAAATGGGGCCCCGTATGCCATACATCAAAAACAAAACTCGGAACAATATCAATTTCCCGCGAAAATATTTCAATATTAAGACGCCAACCGCTCGCCTCAACTTTATCCAAGTTTTCCAGTGAATTTTCCGTTTTTCCCAAGCACGACTTCGCTTGGTCGACTGTGCAGCGTCTAATGGTAATATACTACGGCCTTGTATAGATACATATGTGTGTACAGTGGACCAGTAGAAATAAGCGTCGCGGTGCTGAGAGACGCCGACGGGGAGTGTAGAGCTGGACGACGACGTCTGCTAGTGCGAGGCATAATTGGAAATAAGGTGGAGCCCGGTATGAAGTAACGGCATTAATAATTTTTAATGTTCGTCGGAATTATAGCCTGGGTCCATTAGTTCCCGGGATATATGGGGCTTTGATGTGTTTATATTTCGGGAGATTTCGTTATAACGAGGGATGGAGATGTTTAGAAAGAAAAGAAAATTAGGATGTATAACATAAATGCATTATACTTTTATTTGATACTATCCGGCCTATTGTTTCTTATGTTAGGTATTTGCGGCTTTGCTTATATCTTGATAAACAAATTAAACAAGTAATATAAAGTTCTCCTACTCTGGGTTCCAGCCCACCAAGGGATAGAGTATAATGAAAAAGCAAACGATCTAGCTATGGACACTCCACTATCTGATTCTCTAGAGCAGCGTGTCTTAACCTTTTTCAGTTCGCGGACCCCTAAAAATGTAAGCACAATTTCAGGGACTCCCCTAATTAAAAAAAAGCAGAAAATTTAGGACAAATTATTTTAGTACAAAAAAAATAATTTTTTATAAAAATTAAAAATACTGTATTAATGTGAAGGTTGGTGCTGCTCGGGTTGATGTTTTTACTTAGTTATAATCTCAAATCGGATTCCAATTGTAATCTGTTTCTCTATTTGTTTTTGTGGATGAGAAAAGTAGTAAATCTTTCAGTGCTTCTTCTGATATTTCTTTATAAACTTTATATAACGCCACCTTGGGTGAAAAAGTTTATAATGGGAACTCAGGTTCACCAGGTTCCGTTACAAATAGGTTCCAGCTCAGTAAATAATTAAGTAAAATATATATGCACAGAACAAGAGATATCAAAAGGGAGGTGTATGGAAAAAGTGTACTGATTGAAAAGTCTAAAATGTACTGGATTCGTTTAATAAATACTAAATTTAAAGTTAAAACAAATTGTCAAGATCTATCATTAAATGTAGCAAATATTTAAATACGAAATAATGAAATATATATATACTAGTAAAAATGAACTATCCGTAAAATAAATTAAATCATGAATAGTATCACAAAATATTGTTGTGACTAAACTGTGAACAACCCTGATGCGTATTTGTGATTATGATTAAATGACTATAAAGAATAAAATGAAATTTAAATGTAAAAAATCCCCTGGTATAAGTTCACATACGATCGTATATTTAATGTAATAAATTTTAATCAATCATAAACGCAATAAAATAAGAGATGTTTAAAGTCTTATCTGTCATCCAGTGGTCGTTCCAGTCAGTCCATGAGAAAATCCAGGTGTCTGGTCTTCAGTATCCCAGTGGCATTCCTCGTCACAGTGGCATTCACGTCACAGTAGCATTAGTTGCAGTACGCAGTACTCCAAATCCAGTACCAAAAAAAATTGATAAAAATCTTAAGCTAAACCGTAATCATCACTAAGGAGTAATAGTCAAGGAACAAGAAAGAACCCTAAAATATGATCTATTTTAGTGACACGTTCTGGTTTGGACACAGTAAAATACCTTTCCACCATGCAGACCTTTCCAAGACAAGATGGCGTCTCAACGCATGTTACTCCATGGAAAAGGATTCCTTAACTGTCCTCGTACTCATCCCAGTACGTCCACGCACCCATCTACAGCTCCTGTCCTCCAACCAACAAAGATATCCCTTTTCAAGGTTTTCCCCGGAATTCCGACTACACAAGCCAAGCTCAATTTCTTGCCAATCGGTCTTTTCGACCCTCAATGAATTCCAAGACCGTAATTCTACCGAACAATCCCAATATGGAACGGCGACAAGCCAAAATTTCACTAGAATTTCTTTCTTTTATTTTCGACAGAGATCAAAAGGCTTCCCCTGCTTTCACCAAGACGGTTCAAAGTCGAAAAAGAACGCGTGTTTGCAAAATCCGCAAAAGACGCTGGACTCCAAGATACCAACCCAAAATCCAACACTGGCAACCAGTAAAACAAAAGACCCAAAATAAAATTTGACACACAATTTTATTTAATGCATACGAATTGAGTGAAACATTTTATTATATCATAATAAAATTATAATAATCTCTATACGAACATAATATCTTCGGAAAATTATTAATACATTTTCCGATCATATAAAAAACGATTAAAAAGATCGAAAACCTAATTTGCAAAGATCGATCCGTCAACCTTCAACGCAGGTGTCACACCATCAGCTGACAAACAACTGAAACGTCAGTCTATAAATCGTAATATAAACAAGATGAAATTTAGGGAAAAATCAACTATAATCAGGTAAAACCAATTGATTACACACAGGAAAAATACATAATAAAATCCTTAACCCATATGAATATTGTAGACTGTAGACCCAACATTCCCACTTGTTGCGTTGAAACAGACAAAAGATAATCACATCAAGTCTATGTTCAAGAATCCTCCGAAGAAATATGCCAAGAAAATACCCTAACACAAACATAAGTCTAAATAAAGAATTAGTAACCACTGTAGAAAGAAAGGTAGGTTTTAAACAGACAAATTGATATTATATTAATGAGGTTTTATATTACAGTTATCGGAGACAACTCCATCCAAAGAAATTGTGATGATGAGACTTATAGATAAGATATTATTAGAAATTATATGTACAGTTAAGAAGTAAGCTAATTAAACGTTATTATTCAAGTTATTCAAGTAAGTTTTAGGTTAATTCCTAAAAATAAGCAAAATAAGTAAAATAAGTTACGGTGAAATTTTGAACTGTAACATTTATTTAAATTAAAAAATTTCATAAAGAAGTTTCTTTGAAATTATGCTTTAAAGCTGAATCACATGATATTCCTATTAACTGATTTTCCTGTACCGTTGTCAAGCCGTTGATAACTGAAACATCTGCGCTGAAAGGGTCTACTATCCAGTTTTTTTTCTGTCCGGTTCTGAAAAATATTTCCGAAAAGATGACCTCAAACCGCGGAGGTGTTTGATCATTTCGTCTTCTACATGCGTTGGCAACATTTCCTCACCATAGGATTCCAAAAATGCTACCAGTGTAGAAAAATTATTAATATATTTTTTTTATTATACGATTAGTCCAAAGGTCAAGTTGTGAGGTCCGCGAGGTCCATGAGGTCCGTCAGCCGTCAGAGGTGGGACCGCTTGCTGGCGCACGGTCGCCGTGCTAATCGTAACGATTACGAGACTTGCTGACATTTAGTTATTAATTTAAATGTTCATAGGTAAGATGGCGGACCCCCATACACATACCACAACACATACTCTACTACATCTACTCTATTACTACAACTACAGGTTAATAAACGCTGCTCTAGTGGAAATCTAGTGCTTAAGTAAAGATAATGTTCGGATTGTCAAGGGGTTTTTAACAGGACACTGCCTCTTCAAAGAACACCTCAGTAGTATAGTATTGAAGCTAAGAAACAACGGTGAATGCAAATTCTGTGGGGAAATTCAAGAGATAGCAGATACCAGAATGCCAACCGTTATTCCGACTTGAATGAGATATTGGGTGTCTATATTTTCCTAAGTTTAACTGTAACATTTGGCTTTCACAAAAATCAAGAAAAAGTACGGGAAGAGTAAAAAATACCCCCATCCCTACATAAATTTTAGAATAAATATTTTCCAACTCCACACTGAAAAAAAGAATCTCTCAGTCGAAATGAATATGACTTTGACCCAAAAGATTGGCGCTTTTCAATAGGGCCAAAAACGACGTTTCTTTGCCCAAAGCATTAGCCATCTTTTCATAAGTTTTAAAAAATTACTTTAGAGAATAGAAGAATCTATCTGTCCAAAGTATTTCACTCTTCACCCAAAATTAATATGCAAAGAAGTTCTTGCTACAAGAACAATAGTCTCTTTGATTCATGCAAAAATTCTTGATTGAAAAGGGACATTTCTTGATTAAAGAGACACTTTTCTTAAACCAATAGCAAATACCATTGACTCAGCTAAAATTTATTTTGATCTAAGAGAAGTCTATACATCATATACAGGCATATCACGAGGTATATTATTTTCTGATAAATTTAGGTTTTCCTGGTCTGTAGTAAGTAAAGTGACGTATGTAAGTATTTTCCTCGACAGTAGTTATTTCTGCTTCTTCACTCCTTGGTATTTTTTGGGGTGGTTCATCACTCTACAAATTACAAAATAATGTTACATCACGATTAATCAAAGTAAAGCAAATAAATTATTAAAATTATAAGATTTGGTCACATTTTGAATTTTTTAATACGACGACTTGAAATTCTAAAATTTTTGTAATTATTTGCATAAAAAAATCGATACCTATATTCTTATTCTATCTATAGTCACGCATGCATTATCTAAACAGGTGCATTAGGTAAATGTCTCTTATCTTCAAATATAGCAAAATAAATGCTCTAATTTCTAATTTCCATTTTTTCAGAAACTACTTTAAAGAATCCATATATACTAAAATTTGCCCATAAAAAATGACAAATGCATGTTAATAACGATCACTAATTTGTTATACGATATGCGTTTAAAAAGCAAATTATGCAAAATTCCAAGTGGAAAATTCCAAGCAACAAAACCCGTCCGTACTATGATGTGCGACCTATGAAATGCGACGTACGACTGATAGGACTGCCGACTGATTGTATATAGGTACCGTCCTTCGTCATCGTCTTTGGTGTCATTATTTTTGATCAAAAGAGTATTTAGTTATTGGAAAAATTGCCATGTTTCTTGAATGAAGTACTTCCTACCGTATTTTTCTTATTATCTTAAAACAAAGTAACTTGCACTTGGTTGAATGAAAATAGATTCAAGAGAAATTTTCGAATTTTTCAAGAGAACCAGTTTTCTTGAGTTAAGAGAGTTTTTCTTCAGGCAAAATATTTTCTTTTACGCTAAAATAAATTCTCTTGCCACTAAATTTTTTTTTTCAAGAACGATGACGACTTTAGTTCAAGTCTATTTTTTTATCAGTGCACCGACGACAGATTTGCTTTTCGTAAAACGGTCCCTTTACCATTACATTTTGTGACTCTTGCAAAAAAAAAACGCTACATCGCATAGTTTTGGGGAAAAAATTTTGGAGAATTTATTTTTCCAAAGCAAACCTGCAAAGTACACAGGAAGTTCCAATATTCCGTGAACATAAAACAACTACGTACTTTTTGGATCAAAATAAGTTAATTGAACATGATTTACCTTTATACAAAAGTGCTTCGTTTGTCCGTTAGAGGGCATCAATCAAAAACAACCCTGAACGTTAATTAATTTAAAAATTATTAATTTTTTAAGCTTTTTATAAAGCTTATTGTCAAATATAATGTGATACTTTAGAAAAATAACTTTTTTCTTCAAAAAGCACGGAAGCGTTTTTTACAAGAGACAACAAACGTAGTAAATACTAGAGGGACTTATGTAGGGATGGGGGTAGTTTCCACCCTTCGCATATTTTTTCTTGATTTTTGTGCAAGTCTCATAAGAGCACTCTCAATCAATAAGAGCACTTAGCAAAACATAGACACCGAAAATCTCATTCAAATCAGAATAACGGTTCTTAAAATATCTGAAAAAATGTGTTTTCACTTTTGTACTTTTGTATAGAGGTAAATTGTTTCCAAGACGATGATTGTTGACCGCTTCCGCAATAACCAACCTGATGTCCGAACAGTGGCTGGATACGAGGTTGTGAGCCAGTTCAACTATTTAGGTTCCATGATAGCAAACTCAGGAGGATGCGAGGCTGAAATCAGGCGCAGAGTGGCAATGGCGAGGAATGCAACAACAAAGCTGACTAAGATATGGAAGACTTCAGCAATAACACGAAGAACTAAACTGCGCATTGCGAACTCCCTCATATTCCCCATAGCTATGTATGGTTCCAAAACATGGACACTAATAGAAAGTGATAAGCAAAGAATAAATGCCTTGGAGATGTGGATATATCGATGGCTGCTGCGAATACCATGGACGGCTCATCGAACAAACATTTCTATTATAGAGGAACTAAAAATTGAGATACATCTGGTTACCAGATTAAATCAGTCAATCCTCCGATATTTTGGCCAAATTGCCAGTAGTGGCACCTCCATTGAGAGACTGATGGTGGAGGGGGAGGTAGAGAGACACCCTGTACATAGTGATTTTTAAAGTCAATAATTTGTAAAAATCGTTTTTTTAAATAGACGGTTGTTTGGAAGAAAAATGCGACATGATAAAACTTTATTACAATTTGACAGAAATAGCCAAACCAAACATAGGTACCATAATACCGTATGATCGAGAAAAAACGGCGTCAAAGGCGGCTGGGGAATGACTATCGATGCTATTTTTGACGAGGTCGAACTCTGCTCAAAGTTAATTAACTTTATTTTGATTTTTTTAGTTAATTAAAATTCTTCTTCTTTTCACTTTAAAGATCTTCAAAAAAATTAAATTTTAATTAAAATGAATACTAAATGTAGAAAATCTAGAAGACAATAGTAAGTTTCCGGATACAGAAATCTATATCCAAAAAATATTTTTTTCTGATAATTTGAACTATACCAGTTTTAATTAATAAAAAATCTATATTAGGTAAATCCAGTAAATCGTAATTAATACTAAATGCGTCTTTAAAAGTAAAGAAGAGAAAAATCAAAAAGGCTCTAACCTAACAATCGCCCGTCCCAGTTCCAGGCATTTCGATAACTCGTTAACAAAAATCAGATTATTCTACTGTTAAAATGTATGGATTATCCTTTTGTAATTGTCTAATACACACTAGACCCTTCAGATTTAGTAAAACTGTAGCTGTAAACCAGTTATGTGTGTTCATTACTATACATGGAAGAAGTATTGTGTTTATCAACAAGGTTAATTGTAGGCCTTTAAATTTTGCTTAATATGGTCATATTTTGTAATATTCAACTCATAATTGTTGATACTTCTGGTGGATGATGTTCAATTTTATACATGTATAAAATATAAACACACTAACTTGAAGTACTAGAAACGGTAAGGTGGGATATTTTTACGAATCTGTATTATTACTTTTTTACTTATAGAATATCTACAATTGTGTATAACCTCTAAGAAACAAATTAAATGAACAAAACTATGTCCAAGAAATAGTCTATTGTATAGAGGATTTAAGGAAAACCTTAAAATGTTTGTACAATTTGTTTTTGAATTTCTTCTAGGTTTCTGCATCTTCGGTCAGTGAAAGTAGAAATATCATCAGCAGTTTTTTCAGTCCATAAGATTCAACATTTAAAAATACAAGGATACTTAATCATTAATTAATCTTAATTATTCTTTTTTGAGATATAGGCACTATAGGCAGCAAAATATTAGCCTTATAATCCCGGAAGCTGTGGCCAATAAATTAAATGATAAATAATTGTAAATTGTTTATACATATATAAATCACTTGTTTTAAAATAAAAAATTGGCATTTTAAATTTTATATTGTATTTATTTATTAAATGATAAAATTAAAATATTTATATACTACATGATCTAACACTGTAAGTCTTAGTTTCTTTGGTTTGGTTTACTGTTTGCCGAGTACTATGGGTATAGTTCATTAAATTAATAGATTCTTTTCTTATGATTGACATATGCATATTAATTGTTTTCTTAAGTTATGTTACAATGAAACTCACTTTATAAACAGTATAATATAGGTATTTATTTTCTTTCGAATGGTATTACAAAATATGTTTTACTGTGAACCCTACTAATTAATATACTATGCCTGGTTCAAGAGTCTAAATCTGTACTTATTACATTATCATTTAATTTAATAACAAACCTAAAATATTTGTCTGCGACTTACTAAAAAAAACAATTATGATTTTCGAAAGTGATTAATACAGCTTTTTGTAAAATTATACATTACTTCTTGATGTATGTATTATATTAATTCATTTATTTACTTAAATTGTTCCAATGTGTATATTATTTCCTACAATCTACCAGTAGTTACGTTAAAAGTTAAGTATGTAAATAAATGACTTAGGAGCCTAAAATTATTGAGATTAAATAACGTAATATATAAGTAAATAAAATTGACAATACACCAATAAAATATTTTAGCAATAACCATTGATTCCTGCATGGAACTTTACTTGAACACAGCATCACCAATTTTGTTTTCATTAAATTCTCTATGCAATAGATTATTTCTTGGACACAGTTTTGTTCATTTAATTAATATGCTTCTTGGAAAACAGAAACTTAGGCATACACAGAAACAGATACTCTATAAGTAAAGAAGTAATAATAACAGGGATTCGTAAAAATAACAATCTCACCTTATTGCTTCTAGTACTTCAATTTGGTTTGTTTATATTTTATATATGTATAAATTGAACATCATCCACCAGAAGTATCAACAATTATGAGTTGAATATTGCAAAATATGACCATATTAGGCAAAATGTAAAAGCCTACAATTAATTTTGTCGATAAACACGATACTTCTTCCATCAACTAACGGATTATTTACTGGTATTAAACACACATTTTTATTTACAGCTATAATCAATGCAATATTAGTAAATCTGAACGGTCTAGTGTGTATGAAACAATAATAAAAGGCTAATCCCATAGCTAATCCGTACATTTTAACAATACAATAAAAAATGTTGTCGAAATGTCTCGGTCGGAGGCTTGTCGGACGACGAGATTTTAGAGTCTTACTGGTCTTGCTCTTCTTTATTTTTAAAGGCGTTTACTGCATTAAGGATGATTTAATATCGATTTTTTATTGAGTAGAACTGGTGCAGATCGAAACATTTGAAAAAACAATTTTTTGGAAATAGATATGTGTATCTGGTAACTTTCTATTCTTTTCTGGTTTTTCTATATAAGGTATTAATTTTTGACAAATTTTATGTCAGTTCTCAGTAACTGACGTCTAGAGTTCTATCTCGTCAAAAATAGCATCGATAGTCATTCCCCAGCCGCCTTTGACGCCGTTTTTTCTCGATCATACGGTAGTTATTTACAATACAAGTGTGTTTATGAACATGATTACAACAACGAGTGTGAACGATTAGAACGACTAAGTCGTAGACCAAGTCGTTCTAATCATACGAGTGTTGTAATCATGTTTAAACGCACGTGTCATGTACAACCTTTTATCTACAACCGAAAAAATAAGAAAATGCTGTTTTAATTTTGGTTTATTAGTCGGCCACCTTTAACTATGACATTTGTCACATTTTTTTAATTATAATTGTTGGGAATTGACATTATTATAAAAACTACACAGAGCCAATATCTGGATATGACGGAATCTGGATATGACAAAATCCACCCAGAGTTCCTACTGCACTGTGGAAAATATGCAAGAAGCTAGTTAGCAAAATTCTTCACAGATATCATAACACACAGCATAATACCTCAACAAATGCAACGCTCAAAAATTATCGCCCTATTGAAGCCAAGAAAGCCGAGCGATAAACTGAAAAGCTATCGCCCAGTGGCATTGATGAGCTCAATCTATAAGCTCTTAGAAAGACTTCTGTATAACCGCATCGCCACCAAAATAATGGAGACAGTTCCCATAGAACAGGCCGGGTTCCGCCCTGCGCGCAGCTGCACAGATCAGGTTATGGCACTAACAACATACATAGAAGCCGGCTATCAAAGAAAATTTAAAACTGCAGCTATTTTTATAGATTTGTCTGCAGCCTACGACACTGTCTGGAGACATGGCTTACTATACAAACTCGGCCAAACAATCCCTTGTTTGAGAACTCTCCGACTTATAGATAACATGCTCGCTGACAGAACATTCCGGGTGGTAATGGGAGAACAAACAAGTGCCCAAAGGATCCTAAATAACGGTTTACCACAGGGCTCCGTCCTAGCCCCATTGCTGTTCAGCTTGTATATCGCTGATATGCCTCACACATCCTCCAGGAAGTTTGTATATGCAGACGATTGGGTCTTGACGACGCAGCATAAGAACTTTGAGGTAATGGAGGCAACTTTGTCGTCTGACTTGGTGACCTTAAGTACATATTTCCGTAAATGGAGACTGCAACCAAACCCTACAAAAACCAAAGCGACATGCTTCCATCTCTGTAATAAATCGGCAGGCAGACGACTTGACGTCCGTTTCGAAGGAAATCGACTCCAACATAACGAGTATCCAAAGTATCTTGGAGTCATATTGGACAGAACGCTCACCTATTACAACCTCAAACCAAATTAAAGACCAGGAACAATATCCTTCACAAGTTGTGTACTACCTGGGGATCCTCGGCTGACACGCTCCATACATCAGCTCTTGGACTGGCTTACTCGTTGCAAATTGTCAGCGGAACTATAAGAACAACCCCAACACATTTTCTGCCTATCCTGAGTCATATTCCACCTGCGCATCTGCGTCGGAGCAATGCTCTCCTCTGGGAGTACAGAAAGGCAAACAACAACCCCCAGCTCCCTATACATCGTGACATACCTGACTTGGAGATGGATAGGCTTCGATCCAGACACCCAACAATGAAAATAGCCAAGGAATTACATAACATGGGCTTTAGTCTAGTAGAGTCCTGGAAAGAACAATGGCGAGAGGCATGTCCTGAGCACTGTCAAGCCTTCCCCTGCATCACCAAAAAACCGCCTGGGTACCAGCTGCCTCGCAAAACATGGTCATCCTTCAACAGAATACGCACGAACCACGGAAGATGTGCAGACTCTCTTAACAGATGGGGTAAGATACCATCACCCAGATGCGACTGTGGAGTCGACAGACAAACCGTACGCCACATAGTGGAGGAGTGCGAGATATGAGCTTACGGTGGAAACTACTCCGATTTCCTGACTGCTGATGACGCTGCAATAGACTATATACGTAATCTTGACGTTTGTATTTAATCTCATTGTATTTGTCTCCTGTTGCGCGTATTTTGTTTGTGATATACCGTGTTCTTTTTATATTTATATATTTTATATCATTTTGTATTGTTTATATTTTTACGTGTATTATTTTGTAATATCTGTTAAACGATGTGCTTGCCATACGATAAATAAAAAATAAATATAAAAACTAGTTGTGTTATAGATTCATAACACCACTAGTTCAGGGTTCGGAAGTAGTTAATTAAGACGTAATTTACCTGATTAACTACGTGTAGTTTTTCTTCAAAAACTACGTCTTTTCCCGTTCATTAACTACATGAAAACTACGTTAATAAACTATGTATTGATATTATGAATAATTTTGCTTTGTATGAGGGGTCTAAATAATATGATGTGCGAATATTATATTTAAAGCCATATTTCTTCTGTTTTCTTAAATACATTGTGTTTTCTAAAGCTTCAACTTATTACACCTCACCTCAAACCTTTGATATTTAAAAGTTACATATACATAGTGTTAGAAATATGATTATATAAACAAAATTGATTTATTTTTGGGAAGATAAGCACGGACCGCTGTCGGTCGCGCCAGTGTGATGAGACACTTCAGCACGCTCGTTTCAATGCTGTCTGTATTTATTAAAGTTTCCTGGCGTATTATTTGTGATTTATAGTTGATTAAATGTGTTGAATTGTAGTGTATCGGAAAGGTTCTCTGTTTTTATTATTTATTTGCTAAAAATAGGTTACATAAACTACACCCTCTACATAAACTACATGTAATGTAGTTTATGTAGTTTTTAGAAGTAACATGTAGTTTTCCGAACCCTGCACTAGTTGTGTTATGAATCTCATAACGTAACTGAAATACTAAAAAAATAGTGATGTAAAAACGTTATAACTAAACGGTTGTAGATAATAGTTATTCACAGTACTATGAACATGATTACAACAACGAGTGTGAACTCGTGAGTCGTTCTAATGACAGGAGTGTTGTAATCATGTTTAAACGCACGTGTCATGTACAACGTTTTATCTACAACCGAAAAATCAGAAAATGCTGTTTTAATTTTCGTTTATTAGTCGCCCACCTTTAACACCTTTAACTATGACATTTGTCACATTTATGCTGAAAAGTCAGTTTGCCCTGTCAAGTAAACGCGAGCACTTTTTGCCCAGAAAAATCATTTTAAAAATTACGATGAGCGATTCAGAAAGTCTCCCTTCAGATGTAGAACTTGCCACGCAGTACGTGCCACGAAATCATTATTGCCGGAAAAGTTAATATATTTAGATGTTCGTAGTTGTTTTTCATTATTATAGCAACTAGTTGTGTTATAGATTCATAACACCACTAGTTGTGTTATGAATCTCATAACGTAACTGAAATACTAAAAAAATAGTGATGTAAAAACGTTATAACTAAACGGTTGTAGATAAATATATTTAAAAACGTATCCAGGAAGATAAGAATAAGACAGTATATTATTAGAAGAGCTAGGATGAACATTTAGTCAAGTTTTGCGTTTTTAAAAGAATAGACATAATAATAGATAATCAAATTTCTATATAACTCTTTAAGGTGTGAATTATTACTGACAAATATCTCATAAAAGTAGCAGTTTATTCAGTAAAGTATTTATAGGTACTGGGACAATCATTAATTTATTGACCGCCGAAATTTTCATTTCTATCCTGTTTGTCTACAAGACGTAACGCCTTGTTAATTTTAACGTAGCATTTCTAAATTTAAATGCCAATGAATGAAAAAATTGTGGTTTAAATATCAACGCCCTAAACCTAAGCTCAAGTTAAACGTATTTTTATTTATTTTTTAGTTACATAGAACAAGTATCCTTAGACCGTAACGCTAAGATTTTTCTGGGAAAATGAAACTTTATTTTTCCGAAGAACAAAAATATTTTAATTCAAACCAGGAACGGATGTTGTTTTAGAGAAGGGTAACCGCATCATATAAAAAATAAATTGTATACTTTTGATAATGTTATATTCTGCCTTGAACTATGATGGAATAATACGACACACTTAAACTGATTTTTTTCCAAGAAAACTAGGTTTAGGAAATGTAACAGCGTGCAAAAAATAATTAGTAATTTTATTTTAGTTTCTGTTTCCCTTTTTTGGACTATGATTTATACTAATATATAAAATCCTTAAGTGACTTACATACTGATTAATCACGATCCTGCTCAAACCACTCAACGTAAGAAGCTCAATTTTGGCATACAGATTGAATCTAGAGTGTAGAGGTTCGATAAGAAGGGATTTTTCGAAATTCCAGTTCCAAGAGGGTGAAACCACTCCTCAAATATTACAATATTTTTTATTTAAAAAACGGTAAAGTTTCCGAAATACCGCTTAAACACGTATATTATATTTTGTTTTTTTACATATTTTAAGATTTTTTAAAAATGTATACAGGGTGTTTCGAAAAATCTGGTCATTGATTAATCACGGTCCTGCTTAAAGTGCTTGACGTAAAAAGCTGATTTTTGGAAAACAGATTGACTTTAGGGTGTAGAGGTTCGATAATAAGGGATTTTTCGAAACTCGAATGCTAAGGGGGTGAAACTATCCCTCAAATATTAAAATATTTTTTATTTAAAAACCGGTGAGTTTTCCGGAAAAACTCTTAAACAAGTATATTTTATTTTGTTGTTTTACATATTTTAAGATTTTTTATAAATTTATACAGGGTGTTCCATAAAATATGACCATTGAGTAATCACGATTCTGTTTAAACTGATTGACGTTTAAAGCTGATTTTTGGTAAACGGATTGACTGTGGGGTGTAGAGGTTGGATAAGGAGGGGTTTCTCGAATCTCAAATTCCAAGAGGGTGAAAACGCCCCTCAAATATTACAATATTTGTTATTTAAAAAACGGTTAGTCTTTCGGGAAAACGCTCGGACAAGCATAATTTATTTGGTTGTTTTACGTATTTTGAAATTTTTTAAAAAATCATACAGGGTATTCCAAAAAGTGGGGTAATTTCTTAACCACGATTCTGCTTAAGCTGTTCGACGTAAAAAACTTATTTTTGGCAAACGAATTTTTCGAAAGTCAAATTCCAACGAGATGAAACTACCCCTCAAATATGACCAAGTTATATAGCAATATCGCCATATTGTTTTTTTTCTCATGCTGACATAAATGTGAGAAAATGTTATCCAGTTTGTATGTTAATGGAAATTCTTGCTTTGCTTTATCATCACCATTACAAATGATTAATTCCACGCGAACGAAGTCGCTGGTACACGCTAGTATACTAATATAACAGTTAAGTTTTATAAATGCCTAAATGATGAACAAAATTCCGTTCTCTTATAGAGGAAGTCCATCCATTAATTCGATATCCACTCTTTATATGTTCAGTAAATTTCGCAATATGCTAAAAAATATATTAAAATGTTGTGTAAAATCAATTCAGCTTGTTCAGTAATAAACAAAAGTATTTCATAAATAGATGTTATTGGCGGCAAATATGAAATTTTATCTTAAAAAACAGGAATATTATTTTAAGTTTATACTCCAACTTTTGATTTACTTTTCAACAATTTCTAGAAAAAATTATGATTAATTTAAAAAAAAAATAAAAAGTTCCCATCAAATAACTATCTAGACAACATATTTTTTTGTCAATTGATTAATAGTAGCGATGCCAAGAGACCTTTTCAACGTAAAAATTATGGAAATATATATTTTTTCACTCCGTAGTTTTATACCGATACAGACGAAACGTTATTACTTTTCAAACCAGTTAAAAATATATAGATGGCGCCCACTAAATGTAGGATTCATATTGACATGGTAATCAAATTTCTCATGTAAAAAACACCCAGACACCAACTTTCATCTAAATATTGATATTAGTTAATAAATAAATAAATAAATCTTTATTCATCGTTGGAGTATATAAACAGATATAAATATAAATATATATTTCTGCAACTCATAAGACTAGTCAGAGAAAAAGTAGAAAAAAAGAGAAAAAGTACTTAAATTACACCTAAAAATCTAAAAATTCCTTTACCGAATAGAATACATTATTCAATAAGAAACTCCGCAGTTTGTTTTTGTAATTATCCTGATCCAAATTGGGCATAATTTTAGAAACCTTATTAAAACATTTTATGCCTAAGTATGACGGTGCATTCTGACTCACAGTCAGCCTTGAGTATGGTAGATGTAGATCACTGGCAAATCTAGTCTCATGAGAATGATAATCACTGTTTAATTGAAACTTATTTCTGTTAGTATATATATTCAAAATTAATTGATAAATGTACATGTTAGGAAGTGACATTATGTTATGCATTCTAAATAGTGGTCTGCAAGATGTGTCAGGTGATACATTAAGCATATACCTTAAAATATTTTTTTTTGCATGTTGAAAGCTTTTTGAAAGTGAGAGGAGGATCCCTAGGATATCAGACCATACTGTAGGATCGACTGTACTAGGCCAAAGTAAACAAGTCTCAGTATATCCATACTAACATTTGTACGTAGCGTTCTAATTAAGAAGCAAACACTGCTAAGTTTTGTACATAAAATATCTATGTGAATAGACCATGTTAGTTTTTGGTCCAAATTAAGACCCAGAAATTTCACTACGTTATCATTTCTTATTGACTGTCCTTCAACTGCTACATATAGGCTGTAGTCCACACTAACATTTTTTGGAAGAAATCGTATAAGAGCTGTCTTTTGAGAATTTAATATAAGGCCGTTATTAGTGCAATATTTATTAAAATTATTAGAAATCTTATTACATTTATCAATCATTTTATATAAATCTATATCACTTACTAGTGTATTTGTGTCATCCGCATATAAAAGAGAATATCCTGTACCATTAAAACACTTATGTACATCATTTGTAAATATAATAAAAAACAAAGGTCCCAATATAGAGCCTTGAGGAACGCCCTTGTTAATATTTGCTCTACTAGATTTAGCGCCATTAACTGTAACGGTCTGTGTTCTATTTGATAAATATGAGGCAGCCCAGTTCAATGGTATACCCCGTACTCCCACAGAATATAACTTCTCTAGCAAAAGCTTATGATCAATACTATCGAAAGCTCGGCTTAGGTCGTAAAACAAACCAACAGTATGTTCACGATTATTCAGTGATTTGTAAATATATTCCAGACAATCATAAATTGCAGTTTGTGTCGATCTATTCTGCCTGAAGCCATGTTGGTTTTCATTTAATATCTTATATTTATTTAAAAAATTTACAAGTCTTCTAGAATATGCTTCTTCAAAAACTTTTGATATTTGACTCTGAATACAAATCGAACGATAATTGTTTCTATCTCTATTATCACCCTTGCCTTTATAAAGTGGTATACATTTAGATTCTTTTATGAGTTGTGGAAATTCCCCACATTTAAATGATTCATTTATCAAATACGAAAGAGGCCAACATATTATGTCGGTGACATATCTGAGAGCTTTCCCATGAATTTCGTCGATCCCTGCTGAACATTTTTTTGTCGTTTTTATTAAGATTTCTCTTGTTTCTTGTACGTCTATGTCCTTAATAAACAAACTAGATGGGCCCACAAATTCAAAAAATATATCTTTAAAATTTGGATCAGGACAATTTTTTACGACTTCCAAAAAATGAGTGTTAAAACTGTTACATGTATGAATATTATCATTGGTAATTAAATTACCATGATCATCATTAATTAATATTAAGGGATGCCTAGTAAAACCATTCTTACATCTAGATTCATTTATAATTTTCCAGCACTCCTTAGGTAAATTTGCTGCATTTTGTATCCTCAAATTATTATTTTGGGATTTAGCGTATTGTACTTTATTTTTATAAATTTGTAATAATTGTTTATATTTCAATGTATAGAATTCATTGTTTAAGTTTTTTTCAAGTTCTTTCATTTCACATAACATGCTATGTAACTCCTTAATTTCAGGGGATAACCAGTTCTTTCTCTTTCCTTTTATGTTATTTCTCATTATTGGAAAAGTACAATTATAATGAAAGAGCAAAGTATTATAAAATGCAGCAAACCCACCCTGAAAAGTTTCAGCGATATATGTATCTGCCCATTGCTCATTTTCAATAACATTATAAAAAATATTCATATTTGTCTTATTTAATTTTCTACAATAAATATATGAATATGTCCTTAATGTCTGATATTTAAAATTAAATTTACATAACTAATATCTATGATCTGAATAAAAACCTAACGATACAGCTAACACTTCACAGTCCAGCATATTAGAAAATATATTGTCTATACAAGTTGAGCTCGAGCCCTGTACTCTGGTAGCTTCATTAAGTTGAGAAATTATTTGAGAAAAATTCGTTATAAAAAAGACTCGGACGTTATAAAAAAGACTGATTGTAAAATAAAACTAGCAAATTATTGAGTCCTACCTATACCTATATTATATTTGAAAACGTTTTAAATAAAATTAGCACACTGCTGATAAACCAAAGTTTAAGTCGACCATATTAAAGCTCCATCGTGGTCGCGATAATTTGGTTGATATGGTCCTTCTTTAGATTTTTACCCAGTTCATACAGACATATTTCAACCCCACGATCCTTTAAAACACGATTATAAGTTTTTTTTCGCAAAAGCAGGCACAGGTATAAGCATCTTCTCAGAGGAACAAGATATCCGACGATCCTTAAGGCTGTACTGTTCTACAAGCAGAGGTTTACGCTATAAAGGAAGCGGAAAGTTGTATACGAGAGAAAATCGCTGAGAGACCAATAGGAGATAATGTGATATACTCTGATAGCTTGGGCCCTTTAAGAAGCACCACCATGCATTCAGTGAGATCGAAAACTTTGATGGACTGCCGAGAAGCACTGTCCTGGCTGCGTCAAGGCGGGGCTACTCTGTCCTGAGTGCCAGGTGGTATATGGTGGCCAACTCAGAAGCAGACAAGCAAAGCAAACTCGCCAAAGAGGGGGCCAGGGGAGAGGCCGTGGCAGATGACCCACCACTTGTGACGATCAACACACTGAAGAAAGCTATAGGAACTACCATCAAGGCCAAGCAGCAAAACACGTGGTAACACTGTAAGAACTGCACTATAGCTCGAAGACTGTGGCCAGTGGTAGATAGCAAAAAGAAAAAGCAACTACTAGAGCACAAAAAGAATCTAGTACTCATAATTGTAGGTGTCATCACTAGAAACTGACCACCGGGGGTAAATCTCGTGGGATAGAAGATTTGCAATGACGACTACTGCAGAGAATGCGGAGAGGGAGAAAAGACCAAAGAGCACTTCTTCTTCTTGTAGTACCATCTTCTAATGAAGGTTGGCAACAATCGCGGCGAAACACTGTCTGTCCTGTGCAGCTCGAAACAGTTCGTGTGAGTTCATCTCCAGTCCAGTCTCGTAAGTTTTTCAACCAAGAGTGCTTGCGTCTCCCAAGTCCTCTTCTGCCTTCTACCTTTCCCTCCATAATCAACTTCAGAAGCTTTTCTCTGCTACTGCGCATGACATGGCCCAGGTATGCTGTCTTTCGTTTTTTAAAGAGCACTTACTGTACCACTATCCGGCACTGAAATACCGCTTTAAAACTTTAGGGCAAGGTTCTTTGGAGGGACTAGAGGAAGCAGCAGAAGCCAACATCAGTGACATCGGGAATTTAGCAAAGAGCTAGAAGTGCTTTAATGCAAGGGGGGAATGAGAGAAAGGTTTGGTACAATACAGTCCAGTCTCGTAAGTTTTTCAACCAAGAGTGCTTGCGTCTCCCAAGTCCTCTTCTGCCTTCTACCTTTCCCTCCATAATCAACTTCAGAAGCTTTTCTCTGCTACTGCGCATGACATGGCCCAGGTATGCTGTCTTTCGTTTTTTAAAGAGCACTTACTGTACCACTATCCGGCACTGAAATACCGCTTTAAAACTTTAGGGCAAGGTTCTTTGGAGGGACTAGAGGAAGCAGCAGAAGCCAACATCAGTGACATCGGGAATTTTGCAAAGAGCTAGAAGTGATTTAATGCAAGGGGGGAATGAGAGAAAGGTTTGGTACAATAATACATCGCAATGGGCCCAAGGCCTCCAAGTGAGGGATCAAACCCCAGCAACCTAACCTAACCTACTCGTAATAATTATTACTAGCGAATAAATCAGCTCTTTTGTGTGGAAAATGAAAGGACCTCCCAAAGATTATCTCGGCAACGTCCACATTTCGTCTAGCGCTTCCACTGGTTAAATCTACATTTAAAAAAAGAACGACAAAGTCTGAGGATATTAAATTGGTATTTTTTAATATTACTTGAAATTTACCCTCCGTTTCCTTCAAAAGAACTAAGGACAGCTCGAAAAACGATCATTTCAAACGGAATAGAAAAAAGAAAGAAATAGGAGCTCGATCGAGAGGTGTCTCCTTCCACATATGTCGAGCGGAATAAGAAAAGGGGGCGGCGAGTGCAAATGACATCATTATAACTGTAAAGTGTTCTCGCGCGCGTCTCCCGGGAGACGCCGAAAACGGAGTCGACGCCGCTAATGGCATACATGACAAGGGGTCCCGATCGATTTTTTAAATTTACGAAGAAAGAATAAACAACGTCCGCAACGCCGCTCCTTGCCGCCCCTTTCCCTCTACCTTAGTTTCCCCTTCCACGTTCTTTCTTTATCCCGTTGCCTTTTTAACGAGATTCAATACCTTAGAAGGCGGATATTTACATTTCGGGCAAGTTTCAGCAACTAGACACAAAATTCGGATCAATGCATAGGCTAATAAGTCGTATCATCTGGTCGTATCTCATTTTTTAGCAATATAGTTATATGCAAGCCTATTCCTAACCCAAACCAATTTATTAGTGTTCTAATCCAGTGGCAAAATATCGGTTTATTTAGGAATACATCAGTCAATCATTAGTTGATCATAGTAAATTATTGCGTAAACAACCACAGCAAATCGTGCGTCTCAAAAGTGGCTCACCCCTATAACTTTTTTATTTTTTCACATAAAAAATCGAAATTTGGCATATTAATATATGACATAAATTACTAGGATTGATTGACGTATTCAATTGTTTTCTGTCACTTTTGATTTTTTAATGGTACCCTCGGTGTTTTGTTGCTGAAAATGACACTCTGATAGAATGATATATCATATGTCAACTTTTGACATTTTCGAATATGGTTTATTTGAAATTGCAACATGCGATTCATAACGACAATTTGACTCGAAATACCAAGTGTGTGGTACCAAATTATTCGTAAAAAAATGCTTTTTCCAAATAGGCCAGGAAACGAAAACATGAATTCGGAAATAAATAGTGTCAAAGAGATCATTGTTTTAAGTGGTTGGGTAAGACTTTATTGTTCGAGTTCATCGTCATCGTAGTCGCCGTTGATGGCGATGATTGGAGGACCGTTAGTACACGAAGCGCGGCAAGTGCTGCACACAAGCGAACAGGGTATGCCTGCTTTACGGCTTCCGCAACCAGTCTTGCACCCGCAAAATATATTACTTAGGACAGTTTGTCGTAAAAAGCTTATTTCTTAAAAGTGTTTTAGGGTGTTTCAGGGTGAGGAAGCCGTCCAACCAATTCAACCATCCCCAAGCAGTTGGCTCCTACTGCTGATTTCCATGCAGTCAGTGCTGAAGCTGCAAATGTAATTAATTCGTTGTTGGTCATTACAGTAATACAAAATAAATGTTAAGGTAAACAAAGCATATATTGACACAAACCTGCAAATAAACTCTGAGGGAGTGCTGGCGAGAGCGCCTCTAGTAGGTGTAAGTGCCGCGAAACCAGGCCTTGGCTTTGTTGACGCTTTAACAAAGGCCTGGTGTCGTACCCGGCTCAGGTCTGCTCCTTTTGGAGCCTGGTACAATGTAAAAAAACAGCTCTCCTGCATCAGCTACCATGTCCTGTGTTGCTAGGGGATCAGAGATGACTTCGTAAATGTCTGTGACCTCCTCTTCAGCCTTTAAAAATACTTTAACCACCCCTCCCTTGCTCTTGTTATAAATAGCGGAGGTAGTATCACAACCGCTGAATGAATGGAGTAACAGAATGGTCTTTACATATGGCAGCTTTTGGAGGTTGGCGACATTATACCAACGTGACTCCACCTTTCCCCTGCTTGGCTTAAAGAACAGCATATCTTTTTCAGGGGGGGAGGGGTTAATGCAATAAGCAACACCAACAGGTATACATCCCCCCCTATGACTGTCACAGTTTGATGCTGGTTAGCTGCCTGCAAACAACAGCTTACGATTTTGGTATCAGCGTCTCCTGACTCCGCCTTGAGCTTCAATTTTTTTTGCAAGAAAGTTGATAAGCCTAAAATATGCTAATGAGCCACCGTGTCGTTCCATTTGGAAAAAAAAATGAGATATGATTAAAAATACGATTTGGGCATCTTTTAACCGGCCAGGACAAGACACGAATAACATTAGAACATCAAATCTATTTTTCCAAGGCTCCATGATTAGAATTAGTGTTTTTAACATAACCATGGCACTCTATATTGAAATTTAAAATACGATTTTTAATTAAGCAAAAATGTCAAAAGTGGACATATGATATGTCATTCTATTGAGAATGTCATTTTCTATCAAATAAAGTAAAAATATACCGAGGTTGCCATTTAAAAAACAAAAGTTGTAGTCATTTCCGGTGAAACGGGAAGTGACCAAAAACAATTGAATACGTCACTCAATCCTAATTTATGTCATATACTAAAATACCAAATCTCGTTTTTTTATCTGAAAAAATAAAAAAGTTATAGGGGTGAGCCACTTTTGAGACGCATCCGGTATATATTTTGAAATAAATTACACTTTTAACAGTTTAATGGAGTTTTTTAAAGCCAGTTAAAAGATTTATATTTTAAAAACTTAAATATCTACCTACATAGAAAATAAAACAAATATGAAATAACCAACAATTCTAATGTATTAAAATACAGTACAATAGGTATCCAATACCTCACTTAACATAAAATAATATTCTACTCAACTCAATTACGTCCAACAATATTTAAAATATATAGGACCTTACTCGTTCCTGAAAGTAATATTTCTTTTAAATTGATATACCATATTGTAAACTATTTAATATTTCAGTCATTTAATAAGTTAATTTGTATTGAATAATTGCCTACCATTAGAACAAATTTGGGCTATTATCCTTGATGGGCATATTCTATGTATGCAAATACTTCCTCCAGATTTTGGGATCAACCGATTTATTCTCAAAACCTGAAACATCTACATATGAAATGTATAGCACAGATCACTAATTATAATACACTTTACCCTTAGAATTACTTCTATTACAATTAATCTCCATTGCCATATTTTTCCATGACAAATATCAACTTCCCAACAGTTTTTAAATGATGTAATACTTCCTCATGACGCGAAAAGAAAATCTCGTTGCACCACGTTGGGTGCAGTACGTGTCTTCAGACATTGGCGATCCTCATGACTATTTCACTGAATAGGTCTCGATATTGTGCTACATAAAACACCCTCTCCACCCTCAGGCTAGTTCAGTTTAGTATGTTTCTCATCCATGACAGTCTTATTTCTACCTATTCGCCTTCTACCCACGACTTTTCCTTGAATTCTTTACTCCCCACAAACGGGGAACATAGTATTTGGTGCCTCGTATTTTGCGTCCGAAGTAGCTAATCTTTTTGGAATTTAAGAGAAATTTAACTACTTCCCGATTACTATAAGCTGTCTAAGAACTTCTTCTTGCTTGTATGTTAGGCCAAATAAATTTTAAAGATTGTCCTATATTATCGATAATATCAGATTTTTAGCGTCCATATCTCGCATCTGTAAATAAGAGTCGACCATATTCAACAACGTGTTGTTCTCATTCGGGTTTGCATTAACACGTTTCTGTTTAGGCCAGTCGCCAAGTATTAAAAAATAGCTTATGGCGGGAGCAAATCCGGACAAGCTAGAATAAATTTTATTTTGTTTAGTTTAGTGTAAGGAACCACGTGTTAAATATGCACCACCCCCAAAGCCCGGATCTTGGAAAAAGTGGCTAAAATTCGGTTTATTTTTCACTATTTGTCAATAACTCGATTTCTATCAACTTTACTGCAAAAAATGTATAGACCAAAATTAAAGAAGAGGAAAAACTCTACAAAAAACTTTCTATGTACTTTTTCCGTGCGACGACCCGTTTCCAAGTTATCTCGGTTTAAATACGCTAAATATATTATAAGCAGTTATTATTTATTATTATCCTCTATTTATCTATTATTTTCTATCCTATTATTTATTATTATTATTATCCTCTATTCTAGGCAGTTGTTGTCTTTCCGAGAACCTTACTCTTTTTATTTCTCCACTCATTTAGTGGCTGCGACCAAACCACATTCGCATTATACAGACAAGGAAAAATGAAATTCGTTATAGTTTTACAAAAAGAAAAAGAATTATTAGAGACAGCTACACAAACTTTCAAAGACCCAAACGCATCCCCGGAAGATATAGAAAAAGCTGGAGAACCATTTCTACTTCATCTATATGGATCCAAAAAATGCGAATCATTAGATAAGTACAGATACCAGTGTTTTGTAAAATCTATTACCAAAAGCTTACCAAACCTAGCATCATTACCACCGACCAAAGATGCAGCTCGCTTGCACTCCTTCCCTACGTACAGTCAGGTACAGCTATGGTATGGGAATGAAAAATCACCTCTAGATTGGGGATGGAAAAATTCAAAGAATGGGTTGATGCCCATTGCTACTTCCCAAGATGCAGCTCCCCAAGAATTATTATAGCTGATTTCATGTAAATGTGCCAAAGGCTGTAATACATCTTGTAGTTGCCGCAAAGCAGGTTTGCATTGCTCGGTAATGTGTGCACTTTGTCAGAGCAAATCATGCTCGAATAGTTTGGAGGTGGCAAAATTAGACGAAGATGAGTCCGAGGACAATTTTCCTCTCGATAAAGATCAACGAAAAGAATATTCTGCACCTTATGAACCAGATCCGGAATATGATACATCTGTATCATATTCCATACATGTATTTTTTTTGTATTATTCCATACTGTATCATATTCCATACAATTCCATACATCTGTATGGAAGACATTCAGGAAAATTATATTGAACAGACAGTAACATCAAAAAAACGAAGGAACTCTGATGAACCTTCCACCTCAAAAGAAACCTGAGTTGACGACATGTGGATTAGGTCTATTGGAAATGGGGATACCACTCAAAAAAAAACGCGCTGGGTACTTTACCTCAAGGCAGCTCCCTGAGAGATAAGGCGGTTAAACTTGATTTTTCACCAGTCGCGCAACAATAAAAATTTAGTCCGTTATTGCGGTTATAATGCAAATTGCGTTCTTCCATTATGACCGCGATAGCAGGCTACTGCCAACCAGTCGCAAACAAGTTTATAGGCTTTATGTCTTGGGGGTGCCGCTCAAGGTGGTGTGGAAACAAGTACAGTTAACCCCGGATATATTGAACACGTACATTATATCAAACTTTAATTTTTGTTTTCGTAAAATTCGATAGTTTGGGTAGTCGCACGACAAAAACCATACAACGTTTTTTATAGAGTTTTTCCTCTTCTTTAATTGGTCTCTACATATTTTGCACTAAAGTTGATAGAAATCGAGTTATTGACAAATAATGAAAAATAAACCGAATTTTACCCAATTTTCCAAGATAGCGGCCAAATCCGGGCTTTACGGGGAGTGCAAATTTAATACGTGCTTCTCGACACCAAACTAAACAGAATAAAACTTATTCCAGCTTGTCCGGATTTGCTCCCGCCATCGATGCACTTGCCGACTGGCCTAGTTGGTGAGCGTGGAATTCCATTTCTTGTATGTCTTCTTCTTCTTCTTCTTCTTCTTCGTTCGTTAGGACCAAGTCCTGTGTTTTCTTCAATGGTTCTCTAAGAACAGTGGGGATGATGAAGGCCAGCTTTCATATCATATTATAGGTGCTAGAGCTATGTTAGGTCGTTTCTCCTTAGAAATTTTCGCTGACCGGTCGTTTGGCATTCTGTCCACATGGTATCTCCACTCTCTTCTCCTGTTTCTTGCCCATCTTACTACATTACTACATACATTTTTTGAATGTGCTAAATGCTATTTAAATTCTTGCTTTTAACTCTTCATCATATGTATTTTCACTATTAAGCCAGCTTCCTAAATATCTGAAATGCGGTCCTAGTTCAATATTGTGTCCGCTGATTGGTATCGGGAATGGATTTGTATTTTACTCCCGTTTCCATTTGCAACTAGCTTCATGTACTCTGTCCAAAGTCTTCCATGCTATCTACAAATATGTGGAGTATTCTACGAGACAATATTCTTGTTTAACTCCGAAACGTAATTTTTATAAATATAGAAATTAAGCTAGAAGCTCAAAACGCCTAGCAGTTTATTTCGAATAACGACCATTTCGCTTTAAACTCGTCAGCGGGTCCGAGATCAACCCCCAAGGCCAAGCGAGCGGGTGATTCACGACGTGTGATACCGACCCGCTTAACTGCCTCTCGAATCAGGTCCGGCCTCCTTATCTGCGATGGTTATTGAGGAAACGGTGTTTGCTTTGCTCCTCGTCGCCCGACGATCGATGCACCACAACGACCTGGACGTCGACTTCTTCTCTCTCAGGAAAACCCGCGCCACGAGATCCGAATCTTCGTGGTACGTTGCAGTACTCGTTGCACCCCACAATTATCGATTATCCCAATCTTAATTTCTACAGAAACTCAGTGAGTGAGATTCTTGTTTCTTCTTTGGGTGCAGTACGTGTCTTCAGATGTTGGCGATCCTCATGACTATTTTACTGGATAAGTATCTATATTGTGCTATATGAAATACCCTCTCTATCCATAGGGCCAGTCCAGTCTCATCCATCATCATCATCATCATCATTTAGCTTATACCGTCCACTGCTGAACAAAAGCCTCCCTTAACTCTAGCCATTTCCTTCTATTTTGTGCCACTTGAATCCAGTTTCCAGCCACCCTCTTAATGTCATCTGTCCATCGACTAGGAGGTCGTCCTCTGTTTCTATAGGCCTCGTGTCTCGGTCTCCATTCCACAAGTCTCTTTGTCCACCGTCCATCTGTCATCCTAGCCACATGTCCTGCCCAATTCCATTTAAGATGTAAGACAGATATCACCGCATCTCTTACTCCTGTTCGATTTCGTATTGTATGATTGGGTATTTTATCTCTGAGTGTAACTCCCAACATAGACCTTTCCATTTTCCGTTGCATGACCTGTACATATGGGAATATCAGATCTCAGTATATGCCTTAGTTTGCCAAATGCCGCCCACGACAAACCTATTCTTCGTAGAATTTCGTGGGTCTGATTATCCCTTCTAATACCGATCTCATGCCCTAAGTATTTATATATATGCACTTGTTCCAAAGGTATGTTATTAATGTTTAAATTTCCACTTAGTACTAGTACTAGTCTACTTAGTACTAGTACCAGTCTCATCCATGACCTTCTTATTCTACCTATTTACCCACGATTTTTCCTTGAATTCTTTACTCCCCACAAACGGGGAACACAGTACTTGGCGCCTCGTATTTTGTATCCGAAGTAGCTAACCTTTCTGGACTTGATAAATTTAACAGAAATTTAACTACTTCCCGATTACTATAAGCTGTCTAAGAACTTCTTCTTGCTTGCATGTTAAGCCCAAGAAATTTTAAAGGTTCTCCTATTGATATTATCGACTTTTAGCGTCCATGTCTCGCATCTGTATAGAAGAGTCGACCATATTCAACAACGTAGTATTCGCAATCGGGTTTACATTAACAAGTTTCTGTTAGTAAGCGTGGAATTTAATTTCTTGAATTTCTTCTTTTTTTTCTTCGTACGTTAGGACCAAGTCCTGTATTTCCTCCAATGGTTCTCTAAGAACAATTGGCATGATGAAGACCAGCTTTCATATCCTCTTATAGGTGCTCGTCCAGCGGTCGAACTGTGTTCGATCGTTTCTCCTTAGCAATTTTCGCTAACCGGTCGTTTGGCATTCTGTCCACATGGGCCTTCCACACTCTTCCCCTGTTTCTTGCCCATCTTATTACATTATTATATATATTTTTTTTATCATGTGTTTTCATTATTAAGCTAGCTTCCTAAATATCTGAAATGTAGTACTAGTTCAATATTCTGTCCGTTGATTGTTATCGAGAATGGATTTGTATTTTACATCCGTTTTCATCTGCAACTAGCGTCATGTACTCTGTCTAAAGTCTTCCACGCTGTCTACAAATATGTGGAGTATTCTACGAGACAAAATTGTTGTTTAATTCCGAAACGATTGGATACTGATGATCCACATTGTAAACTTAATTTAACGTATTTTTTATAAATTTAGAAATTAAGCTAGAAGCTTAAAACGCCTAGCAGTTTATTTCGAATAACGACCATTTCGCTTTAAACTCGTCAGCGGGTCCGAGATCAACCCCCAAGGCCAAGCGAGCGGGTGATTCACGAGGTGTGATACCGACCCGCTTAATTGCCTCTCGAATCAGGTCCGGCCTCCTTATCTGCGATGGTTATTGAGGAAACGGTGTTTGTTTTGCTCCTCGTCGCCCGACGATCGATGCACCACAACGACCTGGACGTCGACTTCTTCTCTCTCAGGGAAACCCGCGCCACGAGATCCGAATCTTCGTGGTACGTTGCAGTACTCGTTGCACCGCACACGCAATTATCCCAACGGCTAATTAACGCGAGCGTGAAAAAATCCCCGACTAATATCGCACCCGATTTGTATCGGGCCGGCCGGGTCTTTGAGATCGACCGATAACGCCGCAAATTCCTCTTCTTCCTTGCCTTCGTCCTCCTCTTCTTCTTCTTCTGGTTCTTCGTCTAATTGCCATTAATCAGCGGTTGAGCTCGGTACTCGCAGCACGACCGATAAAATTATAACTCGGTACCGGCGGCCTCGACAAACAGTACGTTTACACTTTCGTAATTGGTTACGGTGGTGCCTGGAAGCTATGGGCGCGCGGGACCCCGATCAGAAAGAGCCCTTGCTTTAATTTTTAATTAATTTTCTAATTAAGACGCGCAGAAAAATGGCTTTTAGAAACTGAATTTTTAATTTGGTAGATAACAGCTGCGGTAAACCAGTCAATCAACTTTTAATTCGAATATTGTAACTTTTGGTAGGATAAACAGTAAATTAGTTAACCTACTACTTCATTATTTATCAGTCTAGAGAGTATTTGCATTATACTACCAACTGAATTTAATAGAGTTATAATAGACTTTATTGTCAATTCGATTTGAAATTGCAAAATTGAAAAAATATGTAAGGATTCAGTAAAGTCAAAATTAAATTTAACGTTTAATTTAATCTGCGAGCAGTAAATGGAAGAACATTCGAAAGACTACGCAACTAACCAACATAATTTAGAAAATGAGATATCAATATGGCGGTTTCACATTTTAGATTGTAGATTATATGGAAAGGGAGCACTTAATCACCGCGACCTTATCTATCTATTGTCTTCCCTTTCTTGAGTTATAACTCATCATACAGTCTCAGGGCTTTGACAGTTGACCGGGGTACCTGAAACAGTTTTACAAAGGTTAGTTCTCCATCTCCAATATCAGTCGTACCAAAGTTTATGACACGAATGGTTGTCGTCTCGGTACATTCAGTGATGAAGTGTTCTGGTATCTCTTCATTTTCTCCACAGAATATACATTCGCCGTTATTTCTTAACTTCAATCTCCTAAGGTGTTCAATGAGCAGACCGTGCATGTCCTGTTAAAAAGCCCTTAAAATCCGAAGAGTGTTCTTTCTTAAATCAAAGAAGATGTTTGATTTTTCTCAGTCTTAAGTCCTGAGAAATGTCTTCGAATGTCTTAGACCGTTGGAGGATTCCCATTCCAATGGAGTGTTCGCTTCTTTTCTAGTTAGATCGTTTGATATTGTATTCTATCTCTTGGTGGGCTAGCACTCGGTATAGGAGAACTTTATTTTCTTTGCCTATTTGTTCAGCTTCTCCAGGTGGCACATGCTGTGACATAGAGCTATTCAAATCAGTTTTTAGAGTGAGATTTAATTATCCTCAGTGCTATTTTTCATTCCATTTGTCTGAATTTTTTTTTAAAAACGAGGCTAAAATATACAATGGACTTTCATTCGGTTAATTTAACTAATCTCACTATTTATCCTTGGTTACTCGTGGACCTCAGATCTCGTAAAGGCATAACTCGCCAAAGCAGAATGATTAAAGTTATAGTGCCTCCCTGCGGGAAATGTTTGGATTTATATAGGTGTAATGTTCATTAAACAACGCTTTCACAAAAGAAAATAGTTTATAACAGAGTAATTCAAATTTGACCCCCATCATTGGAATCTCGAAAACTACAAGAGATCGAGTAATTAGGGGAAAGTTGTGTATTAAGTTAAATTATTCTGTATAAAATCATATATCTCATACGCGAAGCAAAAGGCTTAAATTCTAGTCCTATTTCTGGCTGCCGTCTTTGCTTCTCCATGTTGACCCTGTAACGTTTTTAGTTCGTTACATGTCTTTTTTATATATAATAGGATTCCGTATCATTCAGGCCTGATAATTTATTTGGCACGCTTGGCGTACTTTTTACGTTCCCTAGTCGCCAACCCTGCTATCGTTTCACTGTTCTGTGGAGGCGCGCGCTGTCAAGATCCTTGTTATATGTCAAGGCGGCTCTCCGCGCTTAACCTCACTTTTGTTCACCCGGCTTTTAGAAGTGGTAATAATTTAAATCTTGCTGCAAAATCTGAATCAGCTGCCATTTCAAAGCTACAGGTAAAGTTATTATGGATGAGTTATTATCTTTTATAGATTCGATATTATTATTGAATATTTTTAGGGTAGAGTTTTGGATTGACCCACCTTAACTCGTATTTGTATTTTGCTGACACGTTGGTGTACTTTTGCTGTTGTCCTCCAGAATGTTAAATGGAAAAAAGGACAGTTCCTTTGTTTATTATTGAGCGCTCGGAAGTGTTTCGAGGTAGGTTTATTTTGTTTATTAGACCCTGTTTGGTTTTAAACAAGAGTTTCGTATTTTTAGGGTCTTATGGACGGACTATTTCCAAGATACGGGCATTATCCAAGGTCCTAGTAGTATCCAAGGTACGGGTAGTGTTCCCCTGTACCGTTATCTTATGGACGGACTGTGTCCAAGGTATGGGCAAGTGTCCAATATCTATGTATTGATTCGGGCATTATCCAAGGTCCTAGTAGTGTTCTATTCGCTATTGTTCTATTCGGTTTATCCAAGGTCCTAGTAGGTCCTATTCGGTTCGGGAATTATCCAAGGTCCTAGTAGTGTTCCAAGGTACGGGTAGTGTCCCCATATTGCCACAGTATGGATGTAGCGTAAGCCCCATGCTGCTGCGTTCCCATCCATAAGCTAGTTAGTAGTTACGCCTGTTCCAATTCATGGTGTCCTCATGCTGGCCCCTTTTGTTGTATTGGATGGCCGAGTACAGAGATGCAAGCCCACCTCACGCTGTTACTATTTGAAGCAAGATTACATAAAGAACAGCTAAGTGTAGATTTAAGTTCTTTTTTTACATTTAATATTTACAACATTTTCAGTCTTAATAACGTACATTTTAAATAATATCGTACAGACTATATTTAGTGGTTATTGTGATTATTAAGAACATTTATGTCGATTTAGTTGTTACAATATGATTTAGATTTTAGGTTTCATTACATTACGCCTTGTAATAGTATTAGTTTTTTATAGATATTATTATTGCACTAACATCATATAAAATATACCAAATTAATTAAAGTAATGCTACATTTCATATATTCTCTTAAACTTTACATGTCTTGTATTTTATCATAGTTGTTTTCATAGATATTTAGTACAATTCTTAACACCACTTTCGTTGACATATAACCACTATAATAATTATTAAAATTGTACAATGCTATTTACCATCACAGTACATCTTGAATAAATATAGTCATTAGTTTTAAGTAATATACAACTGTGTTTTCTTTCTCTGTACATGCCTGTCGCCCAATATCTATATATTTTTTTTATTGTTATTGATTAGTTTTCTCTCTAGTGAAATACCTTATCCATGACTGCTCTCCGATGAAAAGCTGCCGCTCGCAGTGGTAATGTTTATAAAAAAACGCTACAACCCTAGCGAGTTCAATATGGACTGTCCCTATATGTTTGAACCTGGTCGGCCTTGTTTTCTTTTGCCTTTGTGTTCCATTCTAACGTTGCTTTCGTTATATTACCATCTTCTTCTTACAGTGCCATACTCTATACCGAGCGTTGGCTACCTCTCGCATGTACTTGTGATGTATGTCATCAGTATTTCACAAGTACACGGGACCTACAGCTTATCGCCGAATCCTAACGGCACTATTTGAGAAGCTGTACAAGGAAAATATACTCAAGGTGGTTTGCCATTGCCTTCCTTGAGGTGGCGGCTCGCTGGTTACTCTATTTAGATAATCAATATTTTTATTTAAATAAATAAAGCGACCGTACTGGCTGAGGATCGAACCCTGTACCATCCCATCTCTCGCACCGCAGATCGACACACTAACTGCTTGCGCTACGGCCGGCCACATATACCATCAAGCTTCCGCCCGATATTACCATCAGGCTTCAGCAAAGTGTGTCATCTCCAATGGAATTGTTAAAAGATGGTCATATGCTCTAAACAAATAACATCCACGATCCCCTTCTTCGTCAAGAAGGATCATTTTAATCTTAACAGACGAACTAGGGTCATGCTGATCAAATTAGGCAAAGATAATAAAGTCCTCCTACTCTGAGTTCCAGCCCACCAAGGGATATAATATAATAAAAAAAGGATCTAGCTAGAAAAGGAGCCAATATTCCACTAACTGCACCATAACCGTTCTGCTTCCCAAGTGAAAAAGAACTTAAAGCGGAACTCAAGAACTTCAAAGACTCCATTCGTAGCCTGAAATGGGAATCCACCAACGGTCTAAAACACTCGAAGAAATTTCTCAGGACTTATCGAGAAAAATCAAAAATTTTTCTTGATTTAAGTAAGAACAATCTTCGGAATTTCACGAGATTTTTAAGAGGGCACTGTCTCCTCAATGAACACCTCAGTAGATTGAAGCTAATAAACAAAAGCGAATTTTGTGGAGAAAATGAAGACACACCAGAACACCACATCACTGAGTGCGCCGAGACGACGTTATATATACTATATAAACTTTTGTACGACTGTTAAGGAAGAGATTTTCAGATTTTCACGGGGTTTCTAACAGGACACTGTTTCCTCAACAACGGCGAATGCAGATTCTGTGGGGAAGATGGGGAAACACCAGAACACCTTATCAGTGAGTGCGCCGAGACGACAACCGTGCGTGCCATGAACTTTGGTACGGCTGATGTACGGCTGAGGATGGAGAACTAGCCTCTATAAAACCATCTCAGATCACTGGCTTTTGTAAGAAATTAGGCAAAAAATGGGTACTTTAATAGAATATCGTCTCGATTGTCTGGATGGTCAAAACGGATGGTGTACAACACAGTAATATATCCTCAATTTTCGTACTGCATATCTTTGTTGAACTATTGTAACAAAGAAGATATACACAAAATACAGATATTACAGGATAACGCAATGAGTATTATTGGGTTGTAACAGATATACTCCAGTTCGAGTTATGTGTGCGAGCTTGGCTTCCTGAACATTAATGAATTGGTGTTGGAAGGTAATTTGATTTTTATTTATAAAATTCTAAATAACTTGACACCAACATTTTTCAAAGAACAGTTTGTTAAAAGAAGTGACATGATGTCGTTATTTGCTGGTCACGTATGCAGAAAACAATCACGTATGCAGAACAAATGCAAGAAAACCGCATACCAAAATCTCTGCTTTACGGTGAGCTTGTAGACGGTAAGAGTAGGCCGGGTGGACAATTGAAAAGGTACAAGGACATTTTTCAGGAAAACTTAAAGGGGATTAACATGCAGAATGAGTGGGAAGAAGGAGCCCACAATAGAACTCAATGGAGAAGAATTGTAAACTCAGTTAACAGCGACAACCAAAAATAAAGAGCAACAAAGCAATGAGATTTTTGAATGTCCGGAATGCTGTAGGCAGTATCACGTATCACGTATCGGGCTTTTGAGTCACAGAAAAGCTCATGAAAGAAAACGCTTTGCGTGACCTCAGTCAGCGAGTAATGGCAGTAGTAGTATTGGTCAGGGGTGTGATGTCGTACAATAACCTACCAACTAGTGTGAAATGTTCAGCTAATATAAAGAAATTTCAATATAATGTAAGACTTTACCGTAAGGATCACATATTGTAATACCTATAAGTGTTTGTAATACCTTCTTTTAGCTAAATAAAGATCTATTTATTTAGTAACACTATATCACAATAATAAATCAACGCATAGACACTGGTAAGTTCCTTACAGATTTATTCGTTCCCAGATTAACAGATAATTATAAATTAACGGCCTATCGATATTTAAAATGATCCTAATGTTAACAAGGAAACCCGATTCGTTTTACAACTCGGCCAGCCGGCCGGTCATCGGAATTATTTATATTTTTGACCCGTCGAATAATTAATTTCGTTAATATAATGTAAATTCCTGAAAGACGTGGCCGGCTCAGTCGAGATCGCGTATCTTAAGAGACTTTGCTTGTACGCCTTCAAAACGTCATTAATTAGAAACTATTAACGGTGTACAGGGTGGTCCGCGGCCGGAAATATCGAAATGTTACGTACGAGGGGTTTTAGAAAAGTTGATTCCGGAACTGGAGAAGTCCTGTGATACTACATATTATGATAACATCTATTGACCTATTTAGATACTACCTATTATGATAACTTGAAAAAAAATGGGTGACACTCAAATAAAAATCTAAAAAATAAATGATATATGATGGTGTTTTTTTGTAAAATGCCACAGCAGGAGCCTGAAACACACTCAAAAGGAAAATTTTACTCCTCCAACTCCCAATGGATAACATACCAGAGATTAAGGGAATCCAATGTGTAGAACCAGACCAACTACGACCACTCGAGGATATTGCCAGTGATAGGGAAAATCATGGCGAACACGAGTCCACATCTGCTAGATCAAAAAACGGACTATATGCTCACCAAACATGATTTTGGAGAAAAGATTTCGCATCCCGACAACAGAAGACTGGGCAAGCAACCGAGTATTGAACTCTCAAGAGATAGCAGTTTACACAGATGCTACCGGAACTTCAGGAGGCACAGTTATAGGCATCTTCTCAGAGGAACTAGACATCTGACAATCTTTAAGAATATCGGATGGCTGTAATGTTACAGCAGTGGTCATTATTGTTACAGCAGAGCTACAAGCAGAGGTTTACGCCATAAAGGAAGCGGCCAGTTGTATACGAGAAAATATAACTGATAGACCAATTGGAGATATCGTGATATACTCTGACAGCTTGGGCGTTTTAAGAAGCATCACCATGCAATCAGTGAGATCGAAAACTGTGATGGACTGCCGAGAAGCGCTTTCGTGGCTGCGTCAAGGTGGGGCCACTCTGTGCGGGGTGCCGAGCCACAGCAATGTGGTGGACAAGTAAGAAGCAGACAGACTCGCCAAAGAGGGGGCCAGGAGAGAGGTCGTGGCAGATGACCCACCACTTGTGACGATCAACACAGTAAAGGAAGCTATAGTAACTACAATCAAGGCCAAACAGTAAGAGACGTGGCAACACCGTGAGGACTGCGCTACAGCTCGAAGACTGCAGTATATTTTTTCAAAGGAATGAGGACTCCATAAAGGCTTGGACATTATTTACTTATACTTCTATATGTAGGTACCGAGGTAGGTATCAACCACACAAATGACTATTTTATTGAGTAATCAGTCTCATATAAAAATTAAAAATATTTTTTTCCTTGCCGTCAATACTAATACCGCTAAACGAAATTTAAATTTCCACATTCTTTATTATGTATATTATTTATACGTATATTCATAATAGGTGCATAAATAAAAGTATAATCGGTGACCCACAAAACGAAGAACTTTCAAGAGACGGAAAAAAGACAACAAAAATATTTTTCGAGTCACCTCGTATATCAATTTCAATAAATACCCGTCTTATCATTTGTCATTGGAGTGACCGCGTGGGCCAAATGGAATTAATAATTAATTAAGCCAGCCGCGGATCGTCTTAAGTATTTAATTATCGGCCCAAACTTTAGACCATATAATACCTAGACACGCCTTTAACCCTAATTTGGTAACCAACATAACCAAATATTTATTGTCGCTGTTTAATAGCATTAAATAAATAGTCAAATATGGTGAAAGAAAATGCCCTATTAGAGAAATTAACTTTAAAAATAATTCCATGACACCCGAATGATGACAGATGTAAAATCACTAAACATGCTACAAATAATGTGTACAGAAGAACATGTAATAAATGGACCTATGTTTTCGTTCTTGTAATAATTACTCACCAGGACTAGTGGCAAGGAAATGCAAGACCAAGACCAAAACCAAGACTCTCTTGCTCTTGGTCTTGCAGCCTAATAATAAGTAGTCTTAGTCTGCATGAACACTATGAACAGTCTTAGTCTTGCTGTAAGACTCTCGCAAGTCTTATATTTTTTAATAAATTTTTACTAGATGCACTTTCTACGCATATATATTTTTTTAAATAAATAGTATTTTTCTTTGCAAATAATGCAAATAAATAACTAAGCACAGGAACTAGAAATCTAATGGAAAAAAGATCCGAAGAAGCCATAATGTGAATCTGGACGAATTGAACAAAACCATTTTCCGAGAAATCAAAAACGACCTACGACAACATAAAAGCCGTGAAATACAGACAATGATTGAAGCAAATAAAAACATAAAGGTCTTAAGGAAAAATCTCAATCCATGGACAAAGCACATAAACCAATTGAGAAATTCAACAGGCAGAGGCACCACGAATCAGGAGGAAATTCTTCAAATCCTAGGTGTTTTACGCGGAGCTGTATAAGCATCCCGAACACCACATCACTGAAATTCCATATGTGCAAGACGAAGGCTCTAAAGACATCCCATATGTAACAGTTTCTGAGATTGTAAGAGAAATAATAATAATACAAAAACTGTCCTCATACCAAGGTTTGTAGTTTCATATATTCAAAACATGCCACATTTATTACGTTGAAAACGAAAGATGTTTTTGTTAGTTTAACGTAGGTACTAATGCCCTGGTTGCCCTGGTTAACGTTCAACCCGTAGGTACTAATGCCTTAATAAGATATCTATTGATTTTATACATATAGTAGTATATAAAACATACATGGTCATTGTCATTGTTAGTGGTATATCAGATTTAGAATAAAAATGCTGCCTATTTTTATTCTAAATCTGATATACCACTAACAGCCGACTAAAGAAATATACATTTGTTTATTAGTGTTTTCCTTTTGTTTTTCAAATACTTTCCTTTTATTTCAAGCTTTTCTCTTTATATTTTCAAATGCAATGCTTAATGATTTATTAATATGTCACTTTGTTTAAAACTTGAGTTGATTTTAATCGAATAGGATCAGTACTAATAATTTAAATGAAATAAATATCAAATTTACTAGGAAAATAACTTTATTTCGGAACTGATCTTTTGGTGATAAGTAGGTAAATACAATAATTGTGTAAACATTCAATACAATTATTGTATTGAATGTCTTCCAAAATCCAAAGAAATAATAGATATAAGGGTATCCTGGTGAATTTTGTCTAGTGACGAACGGTTTTTGTAATGTCCTGGAATTGATCTGTCTTTATTAGATTCCTTCAAAGGTCACCGAGATTCTAAAAAAGAAAGCAACGTTTAGTTAAATATGATTATGATAAACCTGAATGATTAACCTGAAACAGAACTGTTTCTATACAGGGTATACAGGATTTGCAGGTTTTCTGAATCGTATAATTGCAAAAAACAGTATTTTTTAGGTTCCTAACGCCACTATAGATGAGAAAACCGCGCTATGTTGAATTTAAAAAGTGGGGTTCTTAAATTTCTTGAAAAAAAAAATTCTTCATTCTTTCGCGAAAAAATATTGTCGTTGGGTAATACATTAAATTTTCCACCCTGTACAAATTTCTGTTCTGTACAGGATGAGTCAACGATAGAGTAAAGTCCATTATCTCAATAATTGTTTGGAGGTTTACAAATAAATGTTAAATACAAAAGTTATAGGGAAGGTTAAGATACACGTTTTAAATTATTCTAGAATATATTTGTATTGTATATTTTTTTGTATTATTGTATATTTTTTTGTATTGTATATTTTTTTGTATTGTATATTATTTGTATTGTTATATTGTAGAATATACTGGGTGATTCATAAAGTAAAAAAAATAAGGAAGGTTGGAAAAAATATATTTTTTATTTATTTATATAATGTAATGTAATGTTTTTTTTTTTTTTTTTATTTTTATTTTTTGTAATGTTCATATCTCTGATATTATCGAAATATATTTACTCATATATAATATATTATGTAAAGTGGTCCAAAAGGAAGCCAAAAATGCAATAAAATACAGGGTGTTCCATTTAAAAAAACATACCGATCCACTTACACATGTTTGAGCCACCCTATAGAAGTTGAACATGCTTTAGGTTTGAACTTAAACAAAATTGTGAAGTTTATTATTCTAGGAGCTACAAATGCCCGACGCAGTACTGCCGAACCCTGTATATTATAAAAAAATATTATTAGATAAAAAAGTTATAGAATTTTACGTAGAATTTAAAAAATAAAATAAAAAATAGGGTGTTGCATTTTACATGTTATATCCGCAACACTTATTTGAAGCACTCTGTATATTCTACAATAATTTTAAAATGTGTATCTTAACCCTCCCTATAACTTTTATATCTAACATTTTTTGTAAATCTCAAAACAAAGGAGATAATGACCTTACTCTATCGTTGACTCACCCTGTACCTTCTGTAATGTTCATCAATATATTTTTTTACCTTTTATACTGGTACGAGCTGTTGTAAGTTTCACCTTTTTAACAATTTTGCTAGCTTGACTTCGTATTCCTCTACATCTGAATTTTCATCATCTAGTGAATATTACTTTGCAAATTTGAATTGTTGAATTCGTCCAGCGTTAAATTCAAAATCACAATGCATCATTTCGGGCGGCGTCGTTTCCATCACTCTTCAAGAAAACCTTTGGCCGCCATAATGCTACTGAAATAATATTAACGTTTGATAATTCTAAAAAACTACTTAAACAACACATTACCTGTAAACGATACAATTCTCCTTTTTGTCACTAACAACTGTCATATACAATAAATATCATTGTACTATTCAAAATCATGGATCGCGACAAAAATCATACAACAACGTGTGGCCTAATCGGGCTTATCCCGTCAATACCGCCAAACACCATCTTTCGATGTCCACCTCAAATGCATGACTTTCTATTGGCAAATATTAATCACGTGGCAAAAGCCTAACAGAAATGTTAGCAATTCTTATAGAAATAAAATACTCTCGTGCTTAAAATAAATGTATTATAAGGATGTCTTATTGGAATAAATAGACAAGCAACACTTTTCAAAAATAATAAGGCAATGCCAGTTTATTTTAAACGTGGTTCTTTTGAAACATATAGAGTAATAATTACTTTAAAAGGATTAAATATTAGATATCCGATAAAACAGTATTCACTTTATTTCGAATGCTTTAATTTTATTATGTATATAAAACACTATTATATTATCAGCAATCGTTATTAAAACAAATAATTAGGTAAATCGAATTCTATACAACGAGTTAATTATTTTAACGTGATTTATTGTGCATTTTAAAATGCATTTTTTTTCTGAGTGTAGCACATAATATTACAACAGACAAATAAGCTATATGCTTTAATTAACGCTAGTTAAATAATGAGAAAACATTTACTTTACCTTTAACAACATTCTTTGTCACAAAACTTACGAACCAAAATAAAACAATGCGTCTCGAATGGTAGTCTAAAAGCTATTACTTAACACGTATTATCTCTGGTCGTCGTCCCTCTCCCTAGTGTATAAATCATATTTTAAAAATCAATAATTTTATTTGTATATACAGAATGTCTTAAAAACTAAATGTTTTGAAGATACAGAAATATGTCTATTTTTAAATAGGCTGGCCATCTCACCGTTGATTTTGATAAAGAAAAACCGCTAAATATCGATAAACCGATAATTTCATGTTTTAAATTACCGATTACCAGTGAATTAAAAAGTCGGTCTTTGCAATCCTTACTGCTAAGAACTTTCTTCTTCAGATTTTTCATTTTCTTTAATCAAATGGAGTTCTTGGAACTCCTTATTTTCATTTACTATTCTCAAGTATCTACTGTGTATACATGGTCTAAGGGCCAGACGAGCCCATACCCGAAACCAAAATATGCCGGTCGTCGTGATTCGTATTGTGTTTTAAAATCGAATTAAAAGAAGTCTCGGATTACGCACCGTTAGATTCTTTTATTTTCCAACCGGAGAGAGATATCGATAATAGACAGGACCCGATTGTAACATAAATTACAGCGACACCCACGGCGGGTTTTTACGTTTTTAATTACCGGAATGGGTTACAAGGTGGTCCAGCAAACAAATTGGTTTGATTAACTGAAATCTGTTTTATCTCTGCTGGTTAAACAGCCGTGACAGAAAATATGTATTGGTGTGAATTATTTTACAGTTAATGTAAACTAGGAACTGTGTAATTATAATAGATAAGGATACGCATGTTAAATGAATGTAGCTTTAAAAATTCTGAGGCTAATTAACTATATAAATATGATGTAAAAGTAAGAATTTTAGTAAACATAAAGTATTATTTTATAATACTTACTAGTAATTACTGTTGAAAGAAAAGGTTTTCACCATGAAATTAATATGAAAAAATTATAGAAAAGATAGAAAGATAGAAAAAAAAATCATTATGGTTTACCTACGTATAACCCTTGTATATGAATTTTTAAAGTAGCTCAACCTAAGACGTTTATGGATGTAAAGCACCAGATGGCGGGGCGTATTTCACAGTCTTTTACTACAGAAAAATATTTTTTGTTACTCTGAATTCTAAAGCGACCAATAAAATCAGAGAAAATAAAAATCGATAATTTTCGGACCGTGCCAATTGGATTAGATATGCTATAAAAGCTGGTAAGTAATTATACAATTCGACCATTGTAAATATCCGACAAATTCCGCAAGACCGATGCTTTTCACTGATAAGAAAAAAAAAATGTTTGTTTAGATAATTTTCGAGATATCTTTTCTTTCTGAATGCACATTTTTAAAGTATTTTATATTCTTTGTCCGCTTGGGGGGGGGGGATCTATTATACTGGTTGCACATATCGAAGTTCTGTTTCTTCTAGTTTTAAAAAATGTTCTTATTTCTTTATAGTTGTAGTGGTTGTAGTGTAAAATTGGATTAATTTTATTAAGTTTAATTATAATGTTTAGTGTAGAATACCAGAAATGGTTTAATAGTGTTTTTATACTTTATTTATTTTGTAGTTAAGTAGTAGGTGAAGGGATAATTTGGTTATTTTTTCTTTTTGTTTGATTAATTAGTATATTTTTTTTTGAGGTTCAAGTTAACGTCTCCTTTCTGCTGCAATGGCTAAACTGGACGGGACCTACTTGTTTACGCGGAATCCGAACCGCGGTCCTCGGCCATATCATGGTCAATGGCCTACCGACTTAGGAAGTGTCTAAATTAACTCTTACTCACGAGATATCCGATCTCATCCGGCCTTGAACCGGCGTGAATGAGCAGTGTGTATCAATAGATTTTACACTTTTCCCTTTTGGACAACAGCACGATGCAAAGTTTCGAACCGGTCACCCGTCCATCCACTAGCATCGCCTTACGTCGCTTAACTTCGGTGTTCTAATGGGAACCGGTGTTTCGACGTAGCTGGGCCGTTGCCCATTAATTAGTATATAAGTTTATAAGTTTTTCAGTGTAAAATACAAAAAGTAGTTGTGTAGTGTTTTTATAAGAGATTATATTCGTTTATTTTGTAGATGAGTAGTAGGTGAAGGCATTTGGGTATTTTTTCTTTTTGTTTTTCTTCTAATTGTAGTAATTAGTAATTCTATTAAGTATTGTCATAGATAGGTACGCTATATATTCCTTCAACTTCGTTGAAAAGTGCGTTATCATATAATTTTGGTTTTCTTGTAGTAGAATATACGAAAAAAAAATCTGATCAAATTTATTTTAAATTAAATTTATCGAGTCTTATTAATCAAATTAATCTAGTCAAATAAATATAATAGTTAGTTTCTAAATACTATACAGGATGAGTTTCCTACGATGTTCTCTATGGGTATCTCGGTAACTACTGGAGATAGAGAGTCTGTTTAATGGGGAAAGAATTTCAGTTTTGTGGGGTCATAAATATGCGGCTTTCGGATTTTTCGGAGAAGTTCAAGGCTTACTAGATATTTCGAAAAAAACAAATTTTGGCTATTTTAAAACTTGTCTCTAATTCCATTATAATCTACCGTATGATCGAATAAAAACGGCGCCAACGATGGCTATGAAATGAAAATCGTTGTCATTTTATATTTAAAATTACATGGGAAATATCATCGACCGTCATTTCATAACCATCGCTGACGCCGTTTTTATTCGATCATACGGTATTTTAGACAAAAAGTTTTCAGATAAAAGTTGTAGATAATCACATACCTAATGAGTTTGTGTTTTCTGTTTTTTTTTCTAAAGCCTGTCATTTTTGACATATGACACAAACATTATGTTTTTTTTTAAATGGAAATCCTAGTTGGCCATGACTTCATAAAAAGCGCCATTCTTTAAGCTTTTCAGCGATATAGGTATAATATGTTTTTTTTTTCGAAAAATTACAAGTTATAGCCAATTCCTTTCTTTCTTGGCTAATTCCCATACCAATAATACCTTGCCAATTAGTTGGCATCAAAAATATAAAAAGTTTTATGTTTAAAAAAAAATATCGTAAAATTCGTAAAGGACTCAATTTAGAATAAAATAATCAATGAATAATAATAAAGAATGAAATAATTCTTTTATAAACCTGCATTAAATCAAATTAAAATAGGTATGTAACTTTTTTTTAAATATTAATTAACAGCAATTAGCATTATCATAAATTATAAATAATGTACCAACATATCGAAATAATAATTTCTTTGTTAATACGGTTTAGGATTCTTAAAATAACAGGCAAAAATAATCCACAATTTACAATAAAATAAAAGTTTCGTTTAAATTTCTTAATCATCTGATTTACTATTAAAGTTCGCAGAAACCCGGGGCTATATTATTACTTTACTCTGAGGAAAATAACGAAAATAATCGATATTTTTGACTCCGCCCCGAAAGGTTCACGATTTGTCCTCCAGTTGGCAGCACATTTTGTCTAGTCGGTTGAACAACTTTAAGAATATATAAACAAGGGTATAACCAAATTGTCCACCGCGGAGTTATACTATCGGCCGAAGGTTTACGAGTCTGACTTAGCTCCACTAGAAGCACTACAAGTTGCACTACAAGTCTCTCCATATGCACGCTCCTGTTGACATAACCGAAGAAGGAAAAGATGCTTGTATAGACAGTGCTGGAAAGTCTTTGTGGTAGTTGGATATCATTAAGGACCGACCATTGGTGCGATGTGCTATCCGTGGTATTCGCAATATCCTCCTCCAGAACCACATCTCGAAGACGTCAATGCGTCGTCTGTCGGCTGCCAACAATGTCCATGTCTCAGAAGCATAAAGCATAACCGGAAAGACTTGCAAGATTTACAAGGTTTATTTTTGTCGATTGTGTTATGTGACTGTTCCACCAAACTTTCGTGAGCTGCGTCATAGCGTTACGGCCCAATTGAATTCTGCGGCATATTTCCATTTCGTAACTGCCGGTATTAGATATAAGTGCACCTAAATAAATGAATTGTTGCACGACTTCGCAGCGGTCTACACTGATAAAAAAGATAGACTTGAACTAAAGTCGTCATCGTTCTTGAAAAAAAAATTTAGTGGCAAGAGAATTTATTTTAGCGTAAAAGAAAATATTTTGCCTGAAGAAAGACTATCTTAACTCAAGAAAACTTGTTCTCTTGAAAAATTCGAAAAATTCTCTTGAATCTATTTTCATTCAACCAAGAGCAAGTTACTTTGTTTTAAGATAATAACAAAAATACGCTAGGAAGTACTTTATTCAAGAAACATGGCCATTTTTCCAATAGCTAAAGACTCTTTAGATGAAAAATAATAACGACACGCAAAGACGATGACGAAGGACGGTATATACAATCAGTCGGCAGTCCGATCAGTCTCAAGTCGCATTTCATAGGTCGCACATCATAGTACGTACGGATTTTGTTGCTTGGAATTTTGCATAATTTGCTTTTTAAACGCATATCGTATAACAAATTAGTGATCGTTATTAACATGCATTTGTCATTTTTTATGGACAAATTTTAGGATATATGGATTCTTTAAAGGAGTTTCTGAAAAAATGGAAATTAGAGCATTTATTTGCTATATTTGAAGGTAAGAAACATTTACCTAATGCACCTGTATAGATAATGCATGCGTGACTATAGATAGAATAAGAATATAGGAATCGATTTTTTATGCAAATAATTACCAAAATTTTAGAATTTCAAGTCGTATTAAAAAAATCAAAATGTGACCAAAGCTTATAATTTTAATAATTTGTTTGCTTTACTTTGATTAATCGTGATGTAACATTTTTTTGTAATTTGTAGAGTGATGAACCACCCCAAAAAATACCAAGGAGTGAAGAAGCAGAAATAACTACCTACTATCTAGGAAAATAATATCACTTTACTTACTACAGACTAGGAAAACCTAAATTTATCAGAAAATAATATACCTCGTAATATGCCTGTATATGATGTATAGACTTCTCTTAGATCAAAATAAATTTTAGTTGAGTCAATGGTATTCGCTATTGGTTTAAGAAAAGTGTCTCTTTAATCAACAAATGTCCCTTTTCAATCAAGAATTTTTGCATGAATCAAAGAACTATTGTTCTTGTAGCAAGAACTTCTTTGCATATTAATTTTGGTTCAAGAGTAAAATACTTTGGACAGATAGATTCTTCAATTCTCTAAAGTAATTTTTTAAAGCTTATGAAAAGATAGTTAATGCTTTGGGTAAAGAAACATCGTTCTTGGCCCTATTGAAAAGCGCCAATCTTTTGGGTCAAAGTCATATTCATTTCGACTGGGAGATCCTTTTTTTCAGTGTATGTTTGTGATGTCTAGGCAGTTGTTATTTTCGGGATCTACGATCATCACCTTAGTTTTTTGTAATTGATGTGAAAGCCGAACTCTCTACTGGCAGTTTCCAATGTTAGAATTGTCTTCAGTTCTTGCTGGTTTAGCAAAACGTATAGGTTTGATATTCTGTAGCTATTCAATGATACACCTCCTGTCCATTCCTCTAGCACAATCCTCATAATGTATTCGCTGTAAATGTTAAACAGCATTGGGGACAACACGCAGTCCTGAGGTACTCTTCTTATTTGACAAATATCGGAAATACTTCCATCCAATTTCACGAATGCTTGGTTCGACAAACTGATTTTACATTTATATAATTTAGCTAAAAATGTATTCTCCATTCAGTGCCATTACTCTGCACAGAGCGTTGGCAACCTCTCGCATGTGTGTCATCAGTGTTTCACAAGTACCCGGGACCACCTAGTCTATCGCCGAATCCGAACAGCACTATCTGAGAGGCTGTACCAAACAAATGCAATACTCAAGGTGGTTTGCAATTACTTTCTTTGAGGTGGCGGCTAGCTGGTCGCTCTTTCTTTTTCTTATCACGCCCTCTCCTCCCGAAGGTTGACGATCCAAATAGCAATTGTGGTCTGGAAACTGCAGCCCGGAAGATTCCCGCAGACAAGCGTTCAAACCATCTCATTAAATCTTTTAGCCATAAGTTTGGGCCTCTTCCTACTGATCTTTTCCCTTGCACTTTGTCCTCTATTATGAGGCGCAGTATTTCGTATCTATCACCTCTCATCACATGACCCAGGTATTGCATTTTTCTTTCCTTGATGGCGTTCAGTATCTTTTTGTTTCTGCATGCGCTGGAGTACTTAAAAAAAATCAGGTCCTTATTTAAAAAAATTAAGTTGATGATGGTCGCCAGAAGCCGAAACGTTAGAGTCAATATTTAATCATACAGAGTTATAGAGCAGAAAAAGTGGCCATGAAAATGTGTTTTTCATTTTAAGTTATCTTAACAAATAAAGCCAGAAAATAATAGAAAACAAAATTAAAAATTCCGTTTTTTTTTTCGAATATATTCGGAAGTATTCGGAATTTTTCAAAATGCAATACGGCATTTTATTGAGCATCAAATTGCGCAACTTTGCCTCTATTTAACCGATCCTGTATCTCTTACGGTTTCCGAAATCCCAATGATGAGCGTCTAATTCGAGCCTGTACACATACATTTCGAAGGCTTCTATTCTCTTTTCGGTCTGTGAATTTAGTGTCCAGCTCTCACATCCATAGAGTAACACAGAGAAGACGTGGCATCTGGCCATTCGAGTTCTGAGTTCCGCACTGATGTCGCTCTATTCAGACAAATAAATATTTTTAGTTAAATAAATAATGCAACCGTACTGCATGGCTGGGGATCTAACCCAATATCGCTCGCACAGCATTTCGACACTATACTGTAACGTTTTTTATAAAACATTACCACTGCGAACGGCAGCTTTTCATCGGAGAGCAGTCGTGGATAGGGTATTTCACTAGAGAGAAAACTAATCAATAACAGTAAACAAAAAAATATAGATATTGGGCGCCAGGCATGCACAGAGAAAGAAGACACATTTGTATATTACTTAAAACTAATGACTATATTTATTCATGATGTTCTTTGCTGGTACATGACATTGTAGAGTTCTAATAAATATATAGTGGTTATATGTCAAAGAAAGTGGTGTTAAGAGTTTTGTACTAAATATCTATGAAAACAACTATGATAAAATACAAGACATGTAAAGTTTAAGAGAATATATGAAATGTAGCATTACTTTAATTAATTTGATATATTTTATATGATGTTAAATCGAAGATATTGCAACCCGTAGATTCTAGAATCTATGTTTGGTTATTCATCTGTTAAAATAGTGCAATAATAATATCTATGAAAGTAATACCATTACAAGACGCAATGAAACCTAAGATCTAAATTATATTTTAAATATTAAATTGACATGAATGTTCTAACAATCTAACCACTAGACATAGTCTGTACGATATTACTTAAGATGTACGTTATTGTTTAAGACTGAAAATGTTTTAGATGTTAAATGTAAAACTAGAACTTAAATCTACACTTAGCTGTTCTTTATGTAATCTTGCTTCAAACAGTAACAGCGTGAGGTGGTCTCGCATCTCAGTACTGTCTGTCGGCGATCCTGTTGGCCAAAACAACAAAAGGGGCCAGAATGAGGACACCATGAATCAATACAGCCGTAGCTACTGACTAGGCTTAGAAATGGGAGCGAAGCAGCATGGGGCTTACGCTGTATCCATACTGTGGCAATATGGGGACACTACCCGTACCTTGGAACACTGCTAGGACCTTGGATAATGTCTGTAACTTGGACCATAACCTTGGACCCAGTCCGTCCATAAGACCCTAAAAATACGAAACTCTTGTTTAAAATCAAACAAGGTCTAATAAACAAAATGAACCTACCTCGAATTACTTCCGAGGGCTCACTAAATAATAAAGAACCTGTCCTTTCTTCCATGTGACATTCTGGAGGATAAAAGAAAAGGGACGCCAACGTGCCAGCAAAATACAAATACAAGTTAGGTTGGGGCATCCGTAACTCTACCCTAAAAATATTCAATAATAATATCGAGTCTATAAAAGATAATAACTCATCTTTACCTGTAGCTTCGAAATGGCAGCTGATTCATATTTTGCAGCAAGATTTAAATTGCCCATTTCTAAAAGCAGGATTTGCAACCGTGCCGCAAACCAGCCAAAAATAAAGTGAGGTTAAAACGCAGAGAGGCGCCTTGTAAGGATCTTGACAGCGCGCGCCTCCACAGAACAGTGAAACGATAACAGGGTTGGCGACTAGGGAACGTAAAAATTACGCCAAGCGTGCCAAATAAATTATCAGGCCTGAACGATACGGAATCCGATGACGATACGCCAGACATCATATATATCATATATAAAAAAGACATGTAACGAACTAAAAACGTTACAATACAGCTGGAGCCACGACCGGCCACGATCTTGTTCTACGAGAAACAAAAGATGCATAAGAAACAAAGTGGAAAAGATAAGAAAGTGTAAAAAATAAATCTTAAATGGCCACTACACTACTCGCGAAATAGATCAAGTATCGAAGTTAGTCACAAAAGAGTGTCAAACGCGCACCCTCAGAAATCGCATATTTATCCATCTCTTTTTAATTATTTCCTGTTCTAAAAATTAAAAATTTTCTATGAAATGTAGAATTTTTGCCACTGCAATCAATACCATCTTAATTGTCCCCGCTTTGATAACCACTTTTCAATACATGAAGATAATTCTCCTCACCTTTATTCTCCATGGATATTGGTTTTCCCGCCTCAAGTCAACTTCTAACTTGAATTAAAAATCAAACTAAAAATGTGTTAGTTGTCATAAATAATTAAACTTTACCTGACACGTGCAAGGAGCCCATTTACATATTCATTTCAATATTCGTGCTAAATGAGGATTCGATTTAGTTTTTCTCTTAGTTTTTCTTTTTTACCGCACGAGACAATCCTCGGCCGTCAATCATTGTCACCGGGCCACCTTCCCATAATTGTTTTGCTCGTTTTCCTCGGCTCGCAACGCTTTTCATTATGTTTTCTTTTCGTTATTGAAATAAATAATGGAGAAAATGGAAACGGACCACGCGCGCCGGCCGGGACCGAACGTGATTTCCTTTAATTGACGTTTTGTTTACACGCCGATATAAAGATATTGCGTTCTCTGTGGAAAATCGAAGGAATAATAGTCGGGCGGGTTTTGATTAAGCGGACAAACAAGGTCGACGAGGTTGGAGGGGTTGGGGAAAAAACGCTGTCTGGAAGTGAACGATAAAGTCGGGAGGATAATCCTTTTCGCATTTGAAACGAAAATATAGTTATTTTTTTTGTAGAAAGGAGCTAGGTAGATAGGCATTTGTGCACTGAAAAAAAGGATATCTCAGTCGAAATGAATATGACTTTGACCCAAAAGATTGGCGCTTTTCAATAGGACCAAGAACGACGTTTCATTGCCCAAAGTATTAACTATCTTTTCATAAGCTTGAAAATATTACTTTAGAGAATAGAAGAATCTATCAGTCCAAAGTATTTCACTCTTGACCCAAAATGAATATGCAAAGAAGTTCTTGCTACAAGAACAACAGTCTCTTTGATTCATGCAAAAATTCTTGATTGAAAAGGGACATTTCTTGATTAAAGAGACACTTTTCTTAAACCAATAGCGAATACTATTGACTCAACTAAAATTTATGTTGATCTAAGAGAAGTCTGTACATCATATACAGGCATATCACGAGGTATATTATTTTCTGATAAATTTAGGTTTTCCTGGTCTGTAGTAAGTAAAGTGATATTATTTTCCTCGATATATATTATTTCTGCTTCTTCCTTGGTCTTTTTTGGGGTGGTTTATCACTCTACAAATTACAATAAAATGTTACATCACGATTAATCAAAGTAAAGCAAATAAATTATTAAAATTATAAGCTTTGGTCACATTTTGAATATTTTAATACAACTTGAAATTCTAAAATTTTTGTAATTATTTGCATAAAAAAATTGATACCTATATTCTTATAACTACAGTCATGCATGCATTATCTAAACAGGTGCATAGGTCTCTTCCCTTCAAATATAGCAAATAAATGCTCTAATTTCCAATTTTTTCAGAAACTCCTTTAAAGAATCCATATATCCTAAAATTTGTCCATAAAAAATGACAAATGCATGTTAATAACGATCACTAATTTGTTATACGATATGCGTTTAAAAAGCAAATTGTGCAAAATTCCAAGTGGAAAATTCCAAGCAACAAAACCCATGCGTACTATGATGTGCGATCTATGAAATGCGACGTACGACTGATCGAACTACCGACTGATTGTATATACCGTCCCCAAGCAACACAGATAGTTCCAAATCCCTTCGGTTTAAGACTGGCTACCAAAACATAGTTCCTGGGTGCACCATGTTACCTATTTTGTCACTATATCCGGTAATACCACTGCAAAGTATTTTTGGATAGTATCTGTTACCACCCTGTTACTAGTCATTTGGAATTTAAACACCCAAAATTAAGGTAGCAAATGGGTTGTTGCGTCTAGTAACTGGGACTACGCAAATCCTTTCATTGTTACCACTAAGTGGCAAAATCTACATAGTGACAATAAATACGGAACGGCTACCAGCCTGTGCTACTAAACTGGGTGTATGAAGTACTTGTTACTATATAGTCCCATGCTTAGTCGCAGAATAGTCGCAGTACCGTATATTTTGGGTCTTAAAGTTACGAGGCATTTGGGTACTGATTGTTGGTCCCAAAATAGTAGCTGCAACTATGGTTTGTTACTATAAAGTAACGGGTACTATACTCCTATTGACGTCTTGCTACTATAAAGTTGTGGAAACTAAAAAATATTTCTTTATACTAGCAAATCGCGTATTTACCCATCCTGTCCGTTACCACAAGAATAAAGATCAATAAAATTGTTTGTTCACTGCGCTGCTAGTGGAACTTTCTAGACAAGTTCACCAGGATAAAGGGTTTATTGGATTAAATATAGAGAAGTATGACTGGGCTTTGATATGACAATAAATTATTTTAAATTTATTTTTGAAAATTCATATACATATTATTATTATGCATAATTGTCGTATTTTCTATATATTTGTAAAGTTCTTATAGCTGCATTTTTCTAGGAATGTCCAGTTGGTGACTACTGATGAATTTAAAGATAAAACAGAGCTCAGAGAAGAAAGTAACATTGGTTCCTGACTAGCCACTGACGGTCTAACTAGCCACATTGCTTTAACAGATTTACTTGGTATACTAAAAAATGAAGGCTTAACATCATTGCCAGGAAACAGCAGGACTTTATTGAGTACACTGAGATATTGTGCCATTGGTACAATGGAATAAGGACATTTCAGTAGCACGTTTATCCGAAGAGACCAACCTAGAATCGATGTCTCTAATTTTTAGTGTTGACGGCTTGCCTCCATTTAAGAGTTCTCCATTAAAATTTTGGCCGATACTCCTAAAAATGCATGAATATCCTTGCGATCAACCTTTGGTGGCAGCTATTTATTGTGGCAAGTCAAAAGCTCCATTACAAGAATTTTTACATGATTTTGTAACAGAATTAAATGAGATTTTGGAGACTGGAATTGAAGTAAATCAGATTAGGGTGAAAGTAAAAATTCGATTTTCTCATTCATCATTTTTTTTATTCATTTGTTTTTGGTCACTTCATGTTTCACCGGAAAAAACAACTTTTGATTTTTAAATAGCACCCTAAATATTTTTTGCTTAGTTCAATAGAAAATGACACTCTGAATAGAATGACTATCATAATATGACTATCATAACATGACATCATAATATGACATTTTCTCATATGGTTTATTTGAAATTGTAACATTGGTTCATAACGGCAATTTGACTCGAAATATAAAAAACGAATTATTTATTTATTTAAACGAATTACGAAATTGTTCGTAAAAATGCTTGCTAGTAAGTCATCCTCGTTTCATTTGAAAAAATTAAGATATGATTAAAAATACAATTTAGGCATCTTTTAACCAGTCAAGACAAGACACGAAAAACATAAAAAGATCAAATATATTTTTCCAAGTTTCCTAGATAAACAATTAGTGTTCTTAAATTGTTTTGAGATGAGAGGTAGGCGGAACTTTATAGAGACATATGGAACTATATTGTCACAAAATGCCTGATTGTCCGACTTTTTGGGTGTTCAAAGTAGCTTTCTAGTTCCAGTAGTTACCATAGTGTACAAAATTTAAATAAATTTAAGAATAACAAAGTTCCAAAGTAGTAACTGATACTATAGTAAATATATTTAAGAACAAAGGAAATGCATCAGACTCTGAGAAATTTAAATAAATTTAAGAATAACAAAGTTCCAAAGTAGTAACTGATACTACAAATTAACTTTTGGGTAGTAACAACTTAATCACTGGAAGTAGCGGATCTTTTAAAGTAAAAAATGGGTAGTCCCTGCTACTTCATAGGGAAGAGCCTAACTTTATCGTAGCAAAGTGTGCGTCAGCCATTTTTTACTGTCAGACATTTTTTAATTAAATTTATTTGTTAATATATTTTTATTGATTAATTAAATTTATTTGTTAATATATTTTTGTTAATATATTTTTTCTTTATTTTCCCAAGTTTTATAGTGCTTTAAGCATATATTTTTCCAATTAGAACTCGAATACACTTTCGCGCATTACGAAATATTATTTTTAATATTTTTGATATTATTTTTTGTCCTTAAATATCTACAAAATTGAATTAATTCGAAGGCGCGTTAAAATATTTCCATCTAACTCGGTAATATTTGTCAATAAAGTGACGTGCGTTATTATATTAGTCCTGGAAGTGTCCGAAATACGCGATTAAAAACCATCATTTTTCTCATAAACATAACACGCCATTATTAACTTAACTTTAACATGGCCATGCACCGCGGCTGTCATATCATATTATTATTTTATTTCTAAACGTTTTTTTAAAGTAGAGGTCGCTAGAAGAATGTTTTGCTACTTCCTATATAGTAGCAGTTACCAGGCGGCTACGTAGGGGCGACCAGGCCGCTACGTAGCAGGATAGTGGCCGCTACTACCCTTTCACTTTATAGTTACGAAGTATAGTGGCAGCGTTAGTCCCTGGGACCACCCGGTATACTACCCAGTTACCCTAAATTCTTCCCCATTTTAGTAACAGTTACGTGGCGGCTACGTGGCGGCAACGTAGCCGTCTATAGTGGCAGTCTATTTGATGGTCGCTTTTGTAGTCCCAGAAACGTACCTGCTACTATCTGTGTTGCTTGGGTCCTTCGTCATCGTCTTTGCGTCTCGTTATTATTTTTCATCAAAAGAGTATATAGCTATTGGAAAAATGACCATGTTTCTTGAATGAAGTACTTCCTAGCGTATTTTTGTTATTATCTTAAAACAAAGTAACTTGCACTTGGTTGAATGAAAATTCAAGAGAAATTTTCGAATTTTTCAAGAGAACCAGTTTTCGTGAGTTAAGAGAGTTTTTCTTCAGGCAAAATATTTTCTTTTAAGCTAAAATAAATTCTCTTGCCACTATTTTTTTTTCAAGAACGATGACGACTTTAGTTCAAGTCTATCTTTTTTATCAGTGCGACGATGTTTTCGATTTTTCTCCTTTTTAATAATTAAGCTGTGCATAACAATGACTGCAGCCTCGACTATTTCTTGATCGTTCATTATTTTCGCCAACACAACTCTGCTTTGCGCGCACAAATGGATCACTTCATTCGTCGAAAAATAAATTTTTAATTTGAACGGAGCCGAGAGCGCGAACGAATGCCGTGCGCGCACGCTCCGCTCGAGCGTGCTCAAGTCTAAACGCACCATTATAATCATTTTAGTTTAAATATAGACATATTGTTAAAACTGACAACATTTTATTATTCGATTTAGAACAAAACATGTTCAGCAAATAAAAACATTCATTTATGGTAAACTGATCCTTCTAATTAAATGTAATGTAACTATAACAGTTAAAGCTAATATTACATACATTTTGCAGGGACATTTTAATATTATTGTTGCAAGTAGAGATTTCAGTGGCGGCTCATCAGGGTAGGCAAGGTGGGCGGCGCCCAAGAACAGTTAACCTAATAGGACTGCTCATTCAGCCAAAAGTGTCTGCCAGGTGCATGCGAAAACTCCTCGCTTTGTGACGTCATTGTAGTCCTTGTCATGGTTATTAGACCATATACACACACGTGCATTATTGGTTGCCGGATGCAAAACGTTCATTATTTGGTTTTATTTATTTAAACACCTTATATGTATGCAGTATAGAAAATTAACTGTATAAAGCGTATTAAATACTCGAATAATGCATTTTTAAGAACAGCAGTTCCCAGCATCACCTTTTGCAGGCATTCTTTTTAGAGTACTTCCATATTTTGCTTTAAAATAATTAATAAACTATATCGTAGACACTTAGTAAGCACTTTGTCACAATCAACAACACAAAATTAACGCATTTATACACTCTATAGCTCTAAAAACTTTTTCCCATTTAAAATTGACAAAATAATTAACTCAAAATTTCTCAGCTGCTATTTTTATAAGTTTACCATAGGCAACTAATAATACACACTATCATGACAAGGACTACAATGACGTCACAACTGTCAGCTGTAGCGCGGGAAGAAGCGAACGTACGTCTTATGAGGATGAGCAATCCTATTAGTTTACCGTTCTTGGGCGGCGCCTACCCTAAAATTTTAGCAGAATTTAAGAGGTTTATTACATTACATTATTTACTATTAATGTTGCCAATATGTAAAAATACTGTTAATACACGGAAGTGTGTTTTAATAATCATTATTATTTTAATATTTGTGGTCTTGTATATTAAAATATTCACTATCGCTGGTGTACGCTGACTGTGCCGCTGCGTTAGAAAATAAAATAATTTTGACCGTTGGAGTGCATTTGTTCGGCAATTTCTGACTTGTGTCTAGCCCTAGCAGGCAACTATTAAGCCCGACCAATCACGTTAGAGTTTTTGACAAACACAAATTAATTAACACCCTTCAAATAACCACGCTAACCAACCTGATTGGTCAAGCCTTATAGTTGACTGCTAGGACTAGACACTTCTCAATTTCTGCATCGCCTACTATCAGAGTCGATGCACGACGCACGGCAGTCTTCCGTCTCTGTTTAACTTATCGTGCGGTAGCGACGCAACGTAAGTCGGAGTTGCATCGTATTAAGGCGGGGCTTAGGCGAAATCTCCGGTCGCCTTCACATGAAGTCGTGGAGATTCGGTAGGCTTTGAAGTTAAGGGGATATTCCCGATATTTCATAAGGAGATATATCATATTTCGTTAAGGGGATATTTCATATGATTCATTATACGTAGACATTTAAAACTTTTACATGAAAATTCAAAAAAGTTTAAAGCAAATTGGAAACATTTTTTCGGGCTTGTCCGAGATTATTCAAAATGATATAACCGGTTGTATTTTAGAACACGCCACAGAAATAAAAGAATCCGAAATAAAAAGCGCGTTATGTTATTCGGTGCAAGAAGACGATACAACAGATATTACAAAAGTCTCAGTGTGCTAATTCAATTCGATATGTCAAAGCGGCTAAAAGGTAAATTTGCGAAAAAAAAAGGTATAAAAAAAGGTATCTTTGCGAATTTTATTTTATGAAATATTAGATAACATTGTTATACATTTAGAAATAATGTTTGCAGATAGGTATTCGCATGTCTCAATTAAATCCACATAATCCAAGACTGGTACACAACTTTAAAGCAGCCAACAACACGCTTCGAAGAGAACTGCGCCAAGTAAAGGATAACTGCTGGTCACAAAAAGCGAATCAGATTCAAGAGTACGCCACGCATCACATTATCGTAAATTTTTCGAGGCTGTAAAAGAACTATACGGCCCAACCAAGAAGGTAAGCTGCCCAATCATGGCACAAAATGGCGAACTTCTTAAAGAAGAAGAACAAATCAGAAATCGCTGGAAAGAACATTACCGCCATATCCTTAACCAAGAAAACAACAAAAATGGAAGCACTAAACACAATACCTCAGTATAACAGCCTCGATGTATTAGACATCCCAATAACAGAACAGGAAATAAAGACCTCCATAAAGCAGCTTAAAAACAACAAATCAGCTGGCTGTGACGCGATTCCGGCGGAAATCTATAAGTGTGCAAGTAAAGAACTTTTTGGCCATCTTAAGGCTCTCTTCGATATCGTATGGGAAAAGGGAGAAACCTCAGGACTTTTGCAACGCGAATATAGTAAATATATTTAAGAACAAAGGAAATGCATCAGACTGCGGAAATTACCGGGGAATTTCACTATTGGCTATCGGCGGAAAAATTCTTGCAAAAATTATGTCAAACCGCCTGCATCCATATATAGAAAAAATCCTTCCAGAATCGCAAACGGGTTTTCGTACCAACCGCGGCACCGTCGATTCCATATTTTCCATCCGCCAACTACAGGAAAAAGTAAAAGAGCAGCAGTCTAAACTTTATGTTGCATTCATCGATCTAGCAAAAGCCTTCGACTCTGTGAACAGAGATGCGCTTTGGGTAATTATGGAAAAGTACCTAAAAAAGTTCTTACAGTGTGTAAAAGCCTTCATAACAACAAGTCAAGAGGGTCACATCATGGATCACTGAGCGACCCATTCCTAACAAATACAGGAGTTAGGCAAGGATGTGTCTTAGCGCATCTCCTATTCAACATATTCATGGCAACGCTCTCCATTATAGTGGACAGCATACTGCAGGAGAGAGGATTGGGCATTAGATACAGATACAACGGCGGTCTGTTTCAACATAAAAAGACTCAGGCCAAAACCACGTACAAAATTCATCACAGAACTTCAATACTCTGATGACTGCGCTCTAGTTGCAAACACAATACAGCAATTACAAGAAATGTTGAACACATATACCTGGGCATACGAGGCTTTGGGCCTTAAGCTAAACATCGACAAAACTAAAATCGTGTGCACTCCCCCGGAAGATGACAACACTGCTATAAAAATCGGAGAAGAACTTTTGGAATATGTGGCGGAATTCAATTAGCTCGGCAGTTTGATTTCGGAAAAGGCCAATATTGACTTTGAAATTCAACACAGGATTAGCAGCGCTTCAAGAGCATTCTGTAAATTAAAAGACAGGGTTTTCTACAATTATGACTTGTGTACAAAAACGAAACTTGCAGTGTACCGAGCAATTATAATCCCGACCGTGTTATATGGGAGTGAAACCTGGGTGCCGTACCGCCGACACATGAACGCATTAAACAAGTTGCAACAGAGACACCTTAGACAACTCTTAAGAATCCGGTGGTTCCACCATGTCTCAAACGTATCGGTCCTTGAAAAAGCTAACTGCGAGAGTATTGAAGACATGGTTACAAAATCCCGCTTAAGATGGGCTAGTCACGTATGCAGAATGCAAGAAAACCGCATATCAAAATCTCTGCTTTACGGTGAGCTTGTAGACGGTAAGAGGAGGCCGGGTGGACAACTGAAAAGGTACAAGGACATTTTCCACGAAAACTTAAAGGGGATTAACTGCAGAATGAGTGGGAAGAAGCAGCTCACAATAGAACTCAATGGAGAAGAGTTGTAAACTCAGTTAACAGCGACAACCAAAAAGTAAAGAGGCAACAAAGCAATGAGATTTTTGAATGTCCGGAGTGCGGTAGGCAGATAACATCACGTATCGGGCTTTTCAGTCACAGAAAAGCTCATGAAAGAAAACGCCTTGCGTGGCCATCTTCTGATATGTGTCGAATACTCGTTAGCGAGTAATGGCTGTATGTATGTATGTATCTATGTCTCAGTTATTTTTATTTATCTCTTGCGGATCTGAAATTTAAAGAATCCTATAAAAAATTGCCAACGCATTTAACATCTGATTTAACAAACAAAAAATGTTATTGACCAAGGTCAATTAATGAATAAATTGCATGTATTAATAATAGATATGATAATTTCGATTAGAAAATAATTTAAGGAGAATAATCCTGGAAATGTATTTCCAGAGGCTTTCAAATTGTTTGTTTTGTTTGTTACTACACCATTTACAAGTACTTGGGTTGGGAGACATTTTTCATGTTTGAAATGCATTAAAATTTATAGTAGAGATACCATGAAAAATAAGCGTTTATCATTCCTTGCTTTCAATCTAAAAAGATCTTTTCACAGCTGTTCAACAATTTGATGATTTTACTGATATAATAATAAATAACTTTTCTTTGTTAGGAGACCGACTCATCAATATAATATATAAAACATCTTTCTCTCAATACTACCAATTTTTAAGTTTGCATAAATAAATAAAAATAAAATAAAATTCTAAAATCTGATGTACTCCATAGTGACTCCATAGTAATAGATAAAAAAACATATACTTGCACATTATGTCATTACGTTGAATGCTGTTATTTTTGTTTTAGTTTTGTCCTAAATATTCTTGAGCTATGTTTTTAACCCAGAGATAACATATATTTACAAACTGGGTTAGGGTATTATGTAAATTAGGGGGGGGGGCAAATAGACGCAACTAAAATTTTGTCGCCTACCCAGTCACACGGGTCACGAGCCGCCACTTGTAGAGATGCTTTTTTCTATCAAAGCGTTGGCTTACATTACAACGATTAGACATACAGTTTAGCACATTTTACCTTACAACGATTCAATTATTTAACTGTCATGTAAAATATAACGCAGGTTTACACCGAACGCAGTAAATGTTGTTCAATGATATGCTATCGTTCACCCAATGCTTGTATATTGTTTATACGACTCTTAAGTGACTGACTCACTGATTATCACGATCCTGCTCAAACCACTCAACCTAAGAAGCTCAATTTTGACATACAGGTTGATTCTAGGGTGTAGAGGTTCGATAAGAAGGGATTTTTCGAAATTCCAGTTCCAAAGGGGTGAAACCACCCCTCAAATATTACAATATTTTTTATTTAAAAAACGGTAAAGTTTCCGAAAAAACGCTTCAACACGTATATTTTATTTTGTTTTTTTATATATTTTAAGATTTTTTAAAAATGTATACAGGGTGTTTCGAAAAATCCGGTCATTGATTAATAACGATCCCGCTTAAAGCGCTTGACGTAAAAAGCTGATTTTTGGAAAACGGATTGACTTTAGGATGTAGAGGTTCGATAAGAAGGGATTTTTCGAAACTCGAATTCTAAAGGGGTGAAACCACTCCTCAAATATTAGAATATTTTTTATTTAAAAACCGGTGAGTTTTTCGGAAAAACTCTTAAACACGTATATTTTATTTTGTTATTTTACATATTTTAAGATTTTTTATAAATTTATACAGGGTGTTTCATAAAATATGACCATTGAGTAATCACGATTCTGCTTAAACTGCTTGACGTTTAAAGCTGATTTTTGGTAAACGGATTGATTGTGGGGTGTAGAGGTTCGATAAGCAGGGGTTTCTCGAATCTCAAATTCCAAGAGGGTGAAAACGCCCCTCAAATATTACAATATTTGTTATTTAAAAAACGGTTAGTCTTTCGAGAAAACGCTTGGACAAGCATAATTTATTTAGTTTTTTACATATTTTGGATTTTTTTAAAAAATCATACAGGGTGTTCCACAAAGTTGGGTAATTTCTTAACCACGATTCTGCTTAAACTGCTTGACGTAAAAAGCTTATTTTTGGCAAACGGATTTTTCGAAGTCAAATTCCAAAGAGATGAAACTACCTCTCAAATATTACCAAGTTATATAATAATATCGCCATATTGTTTTTTCTCATGCTGACATAAATGTGAGAAAATTTTATCCAGTTTGTATGTTAATGGAAATTCTTGCTTTGCTTTATCATCACCATTACAAATGATTAATTCGACGCGAACGAAATCGCTGGTACACGCTAGTACTAATATAAAATCCTTGAGTGACTGACTCACTGATTAATCACGATCCTGCTCAAACCACTCAACCTAAGAAGCTCAATTTTGACATACAGGTTGATTCTAGGGTGTAGAGGTTCGATAAGAAGGGATTTTTCGAAATTCCAGTTCCAAAGGGGTGAAACCACCCCTCAAATATTACAATATTTTTTATTTAAAAAACGGTCAAGTTTCCGAAAAAACGCTTAAACACGTATATTTTATTTTGTTTTTTTATATATTTTAAGATTTTTTAAAAATGTATACAGGGTGTTTCGAAAAATCCGGTCATTGATTAATAACGATCCTGCTTAAAGCGCTTGACGTAAAAAGCTGATTTTTGGAAAACGGATTGACTTTAGGATGTAGAGGTTCGATAAGAAGGGATTTTTCGAAACTCGAATTCTAAAGGGGTGAAACCACTCCTCAAATATTAGAATAAATATTTTTTATTTAAAAACCGGAGAGTTTTTCGGAAAAACTCTTAAACACGTATATTTTATTTTGTTGTTTTACATATTTTAAGATTTTTTAAAAATTTATACAGGGTGTTTCATAAAATATGACCATTGAGTAATCACGATTCTGCTTAAACTGCTTGACGTTTAAAGCTGATTTTTGGCAAACGGATTGACAGTGGGGTGTAGAGGTTCGATAAGGAGGGGTTTCTGGAATCTCAAATTCCAAGACGGTGAAAACGCCCCTCAAATATTACAATATTTGTTATTTAAAAAACGGTTAATCTTTCGGGAAAACGCTTGGACACGCATAATTTATTTTGTTTTTTACATATTTTGAAATTTAAAAAAAAATCATACAGGGTGTTCCAAAAAGTTGGGTAATTTAGTAATCGCCATATTGTTTTTTCTCATGCTGACATAAATGTGAGAAAATTTTATCCAGTTTGTATATTAATGGAAATTCTTCCTTTGATTTATCATCACCATTACAAATGATTAATTCGACGCGAACGAAGTCGCGGGTACACGCTAGTACTATTATAGTTGTGGTGCTTCTTGGAAGAAGTAGGAGAATCACATGTTTGTTGGTATTGTGTAGTGACAGGACGCCTTCTAAAAATATATTTTACTTATTCTTATTGGTGGGTTTTTTGTTTTGTTTTGATGATTGAAATGCAAAATACATAATTTTTTGGACGGAAGAATCAATGGACGCTTTATTAGAATCGTGGGGTACCTACTAGAGACACTATACGAGAAGATATATTTACTATATTGGAGCTCGGAAAATTTGCCTGAAGTTAAAATAATTTAAATATACACAGGAGTACCTACATATATTTAGTTAATTATTTTATTATTTTTAGTATTTATTAAATCAGAATCTTTTTTTCTCTCGTTGTTTTAGACAGTAAAAGAAGAAAATGTCTATTTAGAGAAGAAAATATTGGATCAATGTGTACTACCAGTCATGACCTATGCATGCGAAACCTGGACACTTAAAACGGACATTATAAGGAAACTGCAGGTCACAAAATGCTCAATGGAACGAAATATGCTCTGAATAACCAAGAAAGACCGTAAAAGAATAGAGTGAATACGACAAAAGACCCAGGTAATAGATGTCATCCATTCAAGTGGTAATGGGCAAAACACCTGGCAAGAAGGATGGAAAACAGATAGACCACGAAGATTACAGCATGGTACCCACGAGGAATTAAGAGACCTAGAAAAAGACTAAACCTAAGATGGACAGAGGCTGGTTGAATTTGTCCAAGAGAAAGATATAGTAGTGACAAACACCTTATTCAAACTACCACCAAGAAGATTATACACGTAGAGATCACTACAGGACACAAAAGATAAAATAGTAAGAAACCAGATCGACTATGTCATGATTAATAAACGATACAGAAATAGCATACTCTCAGCCAATACCCAGGGGCAGACATCGCATCGGATCATAACCCTGTAGTTGCAACATTCAAACTAACTTTAAAACGTATCAAATAGTCCAAGAAGAGTACCAAAATGGACGTCACAAGATTAAGAAACAGCGAAACTAGACCAAGGGTTGAAAAACGACTTACAGAAGAGTTGCAAACATCACAGAGTAGAGATAAGAGAGACATAAACATCGAATGGGAGAAAATTAAAGACACAATTCTTGAAATAGGAAACAAAGAGTTGGGCTGTAAGAATGAGAAAAAGAAAAATCGATGGATGGCCGCATAAAATTATCGAATTAATGAGATTAAGAAGAGAGGCTGAAACCACTGAAAACAACAGATAACAAAAGTAATAACATCGGAAATACAAAAGAAATAAAAGAGACGAAAGAAGACTGGTGAAATGAAAAAGTGCCGAGAAGTTGAAACAAACTGACAAAAAGTTACATGACTCCTTAAAATAAAAATGTAAGGAGATCCACTGGAAATATATATAGATATATAATATATATATATAATATATATATATATTACATATATATATAATGATATAAAAATATATATAATATATAAATAATCGTTAAATATTATAATATATAGAATATACTATATATATAAGTAATATACTACTGTCAACGGTAGAGGTTTGAGTCTTTCGTCACAGATTGTCATTCTCTCTCTTATCCATGTTTATCACATGAAATGGAAAATTTTGTGTCAAAAAACGCTAAGTCCATATATGATTACATTCGTAAATATATTTAATTCTTTTATATACTTGGATCACATGCTGATCACTATTATTACGGATAAAATATTTACGTCCTTGTCCGATAAGCACGAATAGAAAAGGACAAACAACGTCGATTTGATTACCCGCCGAAAATTGAAGACAAATACCGGAACGCACGACTGTCCAAGTGTGTTAAGCATTTTAACGGCTCCCGAAGTTTCCCGTAATATTTTTTCAAAGAAGGATTTTATCACTTTTGATATTTTTTGTGGGAGGATTTTTCCCTAGTGGTTTACTGAGTTATTGTGATTGTAATTTGGGTTAAAAAGCCGTCCCGTAGTGAAAACGAACAACGGCTCATATTAAAAGTTATCCAGTATTTCAAACTCGAAAAAATGCTGGAAAACCCATTTTGCCTGTGTCGGCTGTTTACGATGAAATTGGACAACTATCAAGTTAATATTTTTTAACAAATCGAAAAATATTCACGTGTTTTATAAAGAGAGCATCGTAGGCTTTAGGAATTTCACGCACGATTGGTGACGTGCAAAGAATGCAGTTCTAAGGAATCGTGAAAGATGAGAACAAAAACACAACAAGTCCCAGAAATGCTTTGTCCCGTGGAATTCCTGCTTATAAGATACATGAACATACAATTAGAACACGTATTTATTCAATGTATGCTACAGGTAGGCTACAATTACATTTATATTGTTAATATTAAGTGTATTAATTTTCACTGTTAGGGATATATAGGGAACATATTACATTACAAACTTTGCAAGCAAACCTTCATAACATTGATGATGTTCAGTTGTCTCTGACTATGTTGGGGAAAGGACTTAAATATTTGCAGTTTAGATGACAAAGTTGCAAGCATTCTAACAGGAAGTATTTAATGGAGCAGCTATATATTGCACAGAAGAGACTGCAATTTTTACGACAATATAAAGAAAATCAAATCGCTCTGATTGTTTCTTTTCAGACCAGTTATTTCTTGATGAAACCTGGATTTACAGTAAGGGTGGATGTAGAAAGAGCTGGCAAGAAGCAATCTACAAACAGTTTGTCAATATCATCTGGAGAAGGAAGTAAGGTTACATTTTTTTAATATTCATTGGTTCACTTTTGCTTAGTTTTAGGAGGTGTCCAGTTAAGACGGTTAGAAGGGACAAAATAGAGATATCATAACCAATAATATGACATACTTTAAGGTTGTTCTAGTAAGGTAACATAAGAGCCATGCACTGCAACATACTGCACAGTTAACTCCACTTTTAAAAATTATTAAATTTAATGTGGTAAAGACCAAGATTGTAATGATCATAACAGTTTCCAAAAAAAATAGGACATAATAATAAACTCGTGATTTCGGAAAATGTAAGTTATTAATATTATCCAACTGGAATTTTACACTTAAATTTAAAAAAAATTTTTTTTTTTTCAAAATGTATTGTCAATGACTTGAGACAAGGATAAGGGGGGACGGGCATTAAACAGTAGAGAATTTTGTGATGGAAATTCGTAGGCTCCATCCAAAGTGTCGTTTCTGAAAGTGAAATTCTAAGTTTTTTCTCTCATGCTACAGATCTTAGAATGAAAGCCACAACAAAACAACCATAACTTAAATAATATTTCAGTTTTTTTTTTTTTTTTTATAATAATTGTTCAAAATACTAAAAAATACACACAATTTTAAGAGCCCAAGTCACAAAACATTTGAAATATTGCCCTAAGATGTCGATTACGTGCGGCGGGGGGAGCGTCCCCTCTCTTTGCTTGTCTAAGGTGCATGAGCAGTAAACAGCTGATATAACGATAAATGTTTTTTTTTTTTTTTTTTTTTTTTAAAAAACATAAAACGTTAACAATCTGCATAGCAACAAGTGTGCACCAATAAATGCATGGAATTATATCGATTACATTGTAGTTTAACTGTAAAGAAATGTACCTTGTACTTCATTTTTGGGTATGTATGATAGTGATTTTTTAAGGTATATTGTGTTGCATGCTGGGTCAGAAGATGGATTTTTGGAGAAAGTGCTGCTTAGTTTTCAAAATCAGGCACTAAATCGGGTGACTACCATGATTCAATGAATTCGGCAAATTTTGAAAAGTGGTTTGAAAAGAACAATAATTCCAAATTTAGTGTAATTTCACAAAGGCTCTTAGAATATATTATGAATTTTTTTTAAATTATATTATGTTAAGATGGGAAAATCAATATTGTCTAATCTAAAATTTTAGAGAAGGCAGTCTCGATTATAATGGATAATGCTCCATACCACAGTACTCATTTCGAGAGAACTCCAAATCAGAGTTGGAGTAAGGAATCCCTGATTAATTCTTGCAAAGAAAGGAATCCAATCAACACCTTCTGCAATGAAAGAGATAGATTGGTAATGATTGCAAGCGAAGTTTCAACCTAAAAATACATATATAATTCAAACAGTCTTATACTTTAGACATGAATGCAATGGTATATGCGATATGTTTAATTTTAACATAACTTTATTCCATTGTCATTTTAATTTTTTGGCAAGACGTGGACGAATTAGCCAATGAGAAAGGACATCGTGTGTTGAGACTTCCTCCATATCATTGTCAGTACAATCCCATCGAAATGGTATGGTCAGAATGCAAGCGCTACTATGATGCCAAGATTAGTGTCATTCATCTTGTTACAAGTGATGCAGTATTAGGTCTTTGGAAAGAAGCACTTGAGAAGGTAGATTACATGTGGTGTTAGATTTTTGATATTAAAAGTTTTATTTTAGGTTACACCAGAGAAATGGAAGAATTATATCATACATACCAATAGCATAATCGATAAAGCCTGGGCCCAAGAACAACTGATTGATGCCTCCGATATATTCTACCTTGTAATTATCCGACACGAAGATCCGATTCCAATGAGGCTATTAACTGAAGGGAGAAAAGAAAGTGTCGTAGTGTTTTAGTGTCAGTATTTATGTTTCATACATATTGTTTTATGTTGTACAGTGTGAGTCAGTGACAGAGTAAAGAGTAAATTTATATTAGTAACATTAATTTTTAAAAAAGATAGAGGGGACTCCAAAAAGTGAAGGCAGATTATAATTATAAATAAAAAAAAAAAAAAAAAAAAAAAAATTTCTAAAATTTATTTAAAAAAAATGTGTTATGGCGGGGCCAGCACCGACATGGTAGTGGCATTGTGTAAAAACTTTTCCATAGTAATCACTGGTATGAAAGTATTTACGTATTGCCACTACCATGCCAGTGCTGGCATACCAGTTAAATTGGCGATAGCTACAGTATATAACAAATCAACAAATCATCTTTAATATACAAGGTTTAGAATTTGGGCAGAATCTAAAACTAAATAAAATAAAAATAAAAAAAGTAAATAGACAGAAATTAATTAAAAAAATAAAAATAGAATAAAAAACAAAGAATAATAAAAAATTATTGTATTGGTGTTAACAAAAAAAAAAATTATAGTCTGGCTCACAATTTTTGGAGTCCCCCTGATTGTAAAAATAATTTAAATTGTGACCTGAGCAAAACAGCGACAGTTGCAGGATTATAAGCCATAATGTAATAAAATATAATTTTTATATATATTGTTGAATAGGGTAATACACTTTTAACGGTGCCTATCAAAAGAGTGGCCAACAATAGGGTTGCCAGTCGTAAGTCGTGTCCTGGACTACGTTATCCGGTATCGGCAATCAGTGAGCCAGGCTCTGTCTCCATAACTAAAAAAATTGTATGAATGCAAACTGAAAGTATGTATAGGAAGTATTTCAGAAAAATAACTACCTAGTCAAAATGTTTATTATATAGGGTGAGCCAAAAAAATATTTTTTTACAAAGGAACACTACATATTATATGGCATTTTTTGGCTTTCCTTCTGATCTACTTTTACATAATCCAAGATAATTAAATATGTTTTAATTTATTTATATATATATATATCTTATATTATCTATCTTATATTACTTATATATAATAACACTGAAACACAAAAATGTTAAAAATACTTTTAAAAAATACAGGTTGTCGTACTACTTGCTAAATAAAAATCGTAATCTTAAACATACAGGGTGTTCAAATCCTAATTGGCAATTCTAAAATGATAAAATTAGTTGTTTTTCTCCCTTTAATGAACACTCCTGTATAATTAGTGTTGTTGATGAGGAATAAAAAACGCACAGTTTTGGTATTGAAAGTTAAAAATATTTAAGCGGTTTATTAAAATAAAAAAAAAAAAAAAAACTGTTTTAATTTTAGAAAGTTGCATAGAATTTTTAACACCTTGTATGATTAAGATTACGATATTCTTACAATTAAGTAAAGAATAATATAGTAAAAATAAAAAAAAAAAAAAAAAAAAAAAAAAAAGTTGTATTTAAAAAAAGAAAGTTTTTTTTAAATAATTTTTTTTATTATTAGTAATTTTTTTTTTTTTTTTTTAAAAATAGAAAAATCTAGGAATAAAGTGATCAAGAAAGAACCAAAAATCAATAAAAATAATACCAATTCACTCAATGTATTGGAAGCCACCTCCGTAGAAGTTAAAACCATTCGAAACAAATAATCTAATATATACTCAATTTGCACTCATAACATCCAAAAGTTGCGCGCACTTTAATTGGCACCCTGTTAAAAGTGTATTCACCATTCATAAATAAATTAAAAATTAGGATGATTTACTACATCAGTAGTTCCCAACTTAAATTTTTTCCTCGTGGACACCACTTTCAAAATTTACTGGTTTCGGTGGACCCCTTGCTGCTACATTTCTACCATATTCTTACGGTCCGGCCAAAAAATAAAATTGTGTCACTTCTGAGTTCTCTCCCTATATTCCTGATATGTAAAAAACGAAATGAAATATTATATCACTTATTTAATAAAAGAATAGAATTACAAGAAAAAATATTAAGTTTTTTTTTTTTTTTTTTTATAATTTTAATTAATGGAAGATGTATCTGATGGAGTGTCATCAAACGATCAGGGGTGGGGCTTATTTTGGGTGGCAATACCGCAACCCCCGCCTCTGTGAATGTTTAATTTCTGCCTTTTTTTTTAAAGTAGGTTTGTAACGGCACAAAAACTCCTTTCGAAAAGGTATGACGAGGGAAAAGCTATTAAAATTTCCTTGCGATTCCCACAGTCCAGGATAATTTTCGGGTATTTCTGCTTGCAGCCAAAATGTTGTGTAGCCTTTTCTAAATTTAACCTTCAGCTCCTCATTAGAGCTTAGCTCGAGCAGCTCCTCTTGTAATACAAGATTGGCCACTTCCGTTTCATCAAATTGATTTATGATCCATGGTGGTATATTCATCGTCAGTATATCTTCAACCTGGTTTGAGAAGTCATCATGCAACACTAATGTTGATCTGTAGGTATGGATCCTCACAAACATCTAAGCCTGCGTACAAGTGGGAAATTGGAGAGAATTACGCGCCGACTATGGTTTTTGCTTCATAATCAATTTCCCAAGAAAACCCGAAATTATCTTTGTTTTATTAAATAATGTTTTTTTTTTTTTTTTTTTTTTTTTTTTATCAATTAAAATTTTTAAACAAATTTTTTTTTTTTTTTTTTTTTTTTTTTTTTTTTTTTTTATTTTTCTTTTAAATCTGGATCCCTACTTTCTAAGAACTCTAATAAGGAATCGAAAACAGAGTAACGAATCTCGTTAAGCGCAGCACTTTCGACATACCAGCGTACTTGTCAGTAGTAAGAGCAGTCGTTGAAGTCTTCATCATTTCGCTCGCACAATGCGACAATAAACGCGGTATCAATGCATTGCTTCTGGATTTTGTTGACAGCTTTAATTTACAAATGAATGAATGGTCGACAACCTGTCCACTTTATGATGTTTTGCCAACTAAGATGTTTCGGGATTACGCAATAATAGCTGTAATTCCTGGTATATTTTTGAGATGAAACGTGTAAAACCCACGATACCGCCCGACCAAGTGCCGAAGCTCCGTCGTGTGCCCACTGAAAATAGTTTAAATCGGACGATTTTTCCGTAAAAGAATTACTCAGGACATTAAAAATTGATCGGCCAGTTAGTTCAGTCCAAAAGCTGGCAGATATAGCATTCCTTCGTGAAT